>NW_022681461.1:61244211-61950918 GCF_009764315.1 Trachypithecus francoisi
TTGATATTTATTTTACTTATCAATATGGCAGTTCATTAGCAAATATTCAAATCTCCTCCCATGATGGAACAAGGGTGGAGAGTTAGCTTGGGAAAACCATTGTGGGGAAGCAGTTTTCTCACAGAGCTGTGGAAAACGCTGAGATCAAAAAGGAAACTAGAGCAAAAAGGAAACTAGATCCATGTCAGAGGGGAATGAAAAGGCTTTCCATACCAATGACCCAAAAAGAGATAAGAAGAGCCAAATATGGAAAAACAGGTCAGGGATCACAGGAACTAATCAGGCAGCACAAAGTCTAGAGCAATGACTCTCAAATGTGGTCTCACTTTTGTACAACAAACTGGAGAGCCTTCAAAAGCAGCCAGTGCTTAGGCTCCACCTAAAACTAATTAAATTAGAACACCTACAGATGGGGCTTCAACATCATATTTTAAAAAATTTCCCAAGGTGATTCTAAAGTGCAGCCAGGGTGGAAAATCACTGAACTACAGCAAGAACAGAATTTTCATGGGCAATTATCTGGAACAGGTGGTATTACTACATGCTCTGTCTTCTTGCTGACGTGCCAGCAGTTACAATCTGAGACAACTGGACTAATTTAAGAGTGCTAGGCAAAGAGCTGACTTCATCTTTAGTACTCATGTTAATGAAATTAGAGAATTTTTCTGTCTTAATCTATTCCTATTATTTATGTATAGAAAATTACTTAATGAATCAATAAAGAACATAATTTTATGTATAACCCTGAATTTAATTGATTTTAATTCTTACCATTAATTTCATTGTCTTCTCATATTACTATTCTTTTTTTTTTCTTTTTTTTTGAGAGCGAGTCTCGCTCTGTCGCCCAGGCTGGAGTGCAGTGGTGCGATCTCTGCTCATTGCAACCTCTGTCTCCCAGGTTCAAGCAATTCTCCTGCTTCAGCCTCCTGAGTAGCTGGGATTACAGGCACATGCTGCCATGGCCAGCTAATTTTTCGTATTTTAGCAGAGATGGGGTTTCAACCATGTTGCCCAGGCTGGTCACGAACTCCTGAGCTCAGGCAATCCACCCACCTTGGCCTCCCAAAGTGCTGGGATTACAGGCATGAGCCACCACACCTGGCCTACTATTCTTTTTAAATTGAAAAATATTTAAATATAAGTAAAGCGACAGAAAAAATACAGTGGAGTCACAAGTAGCTGCAATGATTTTAAGAGTTAACAGTACTAATCCTGGTAAAAATTCCTGTGTACCATGTCTCAACATCTTTCCTTAAGATAAATTCACTAGCTTAAATTTAGTGTTTATCATTCCCATATATTTTTAATTTGCCAACTCCAGTTAACAGTTTTAAAATGTAATTGCTGTTAATGTCACAAGATCCTTAGGGTGTCCCTTTTCCAGCCAGAAAACTCTGTGGCCAGTGGTAACTTTGCCCAAGTTTTGCTCAGGCCCACTGGGCTCTTTCTACCCACTTGGCCAGGAGGGCTTCACTTGGCCTGTGTAACCAGCCCAGATCCTATGCCTACCATTCTATGAAGGAGCAAGCATGGAGTCTGGCCACTGTGCACAGCCAGGCACAATGGCTGCTGCAGTGGGGTGGGCAGCCCCAGGTGCCCGCAAAGGTCCTGGTTCCATGCAAGGCTGCACCTGTGTCAGATGTATCACAAGTGGCTTCTGCGGCAGGCACCCACATCTAAATGAGGGGAACACTGTGTTGGCTGGAAGCTTGGAAACACCAAGAACCACAGAGCCCCAAAGAGGGTGTCACAGCCCTGGCTCAGGCAGCCCCTAAGTCTGGGATCCCCTAAGGGTTTCAGCTTTTCTTCTCCTCAACTGCAACGTGGTGAGTGGGCTGGGAGTTGGCATGTTTCATGTTTCATGTTTGTGTTATAGCTCTTTCAGTCCTGCCATCCAGTGGGTCCCAAGTTGTCCTGCATCCAGGAAGCATGCAGACAATTGGAGGGTGAGCAAGGCAGAGAGGAGCTTTATTGAGCAACAGAGCAGCTCTCAGGAGACCCATACTGGGTAGCTCCTTTCCGTAAACAGGTCATCCCAAGTGTGTAAGTCTGGCTGAGTCTGGAGTTTTTATGGGCTCAGAAGGGGAAAAATGTATGCTAATTAGTCAATGGGCAGCCATGGGCAGGCCTGAAAAAAACACTATCTGATTGGCTGACAATCATCAATGAAGTTCTCATTCCCCTCCAGGGACTTCACCCAGAACTGGCAGCCCCAGACCCTAGGTGTCAGGATATTCCTGGCTTGAAGGGGTCTTGACCCACCCCTTCCCACACAGGAACCTGTGTTAACTCTGTCCATTACTCTGGACATTAACTCTGTCCATGGAGCCCAGGCCATTTGTATGAGAAGGTGCCAGCAGGCCTGCAGGATGAGCTGCCCTAACCTCCGCTGGCCCCCCCACACACTGGTTGGAACTCAGAGTCTAGAGCTGCATCTCCCCACTGCAGCCAGAGTCCTCACCACAGCCACTCCAGATGGACTGTCGCTGCCATCATTTCATTCTATAATTATGTCGTTCCCCTACTGATAAGTATTCATAGATAATTATTCCTTTTAACAATAATAATATGTAGGTTATTTCTAGTTGTTTTCATAAAGTTTGATTGAGAAATAACCCACGTATTACAAAATTTACCTTTCAAAAGTGTACAATATAAAGGCCTTTGGTTTGCTTACAGAGTTATAAAGCAATCATTGCTATGCAAGTGGAACATTTTCATAAATCTCTCCAAAATTGTATTACTATTAGAAATAATAATCCATTCTGCCCACTTCTGAGTGCCTTACAATACAAATCTACATTGTGTTTTTCTGATTTTGCCTGTTATTCACATTTCATTATACACAGAATAATTCAAATATGGTCTTGGTGCCTGGCTTCCTTCAGTTAACAGTGTTTTCAAGGTCCATCCATGTTGCAGTTTGGGTCAGTAATTTATCTTTTTAATTGCCAAGTAATATTTCATTGTATAGATATACTACATTTTGTTTATCCATTCATCACTTCATGGACATTTAGGCTATTATAATGCTGCTATAAACATTTGTGTGCAAGTTTTTGAATGACAAATGTTTTCATGTCTCTTGAGTGTATATGAAGGAAAGGAACTTCTGGATCATTTGGTAACTTTATGCATAACACATTATAGAAACTAAACATGTTTTGTAAAATAGCTTGATCCTTATAAACATCATGATCTATATATGATTGTTCAAAATTCTTAACAGGCTCCCTAACTTTTTAAAATTATCTATCTTTGTTATGTTAGCTTTCCAAGTAGTTAGGAAGTGGTACCTCATTTTCGTGTTGATTTTATTTCTCTAGTGATTAATTATGTGAGCAAGCTTTCAGGTGCTTATTGGCCATTTGTGCACATCTTTGGAGAAATGTCTATTCAAATATTTTGCCATTTTTAATGAATTATTTGTTATTTTGCTATTACATTACAGTAGTAAGTATACCGGATACAAGTTACTTATCAGATATATGATTTTAAAATGTTTTTATTATTTAAGAATTGTTTTATCATTTTTATGATAGTGCTTTTGAGACAAAAAAGTTTTTAATTTTAACAAAGTCAAATGTATCTATATTTTGGTTGATTGTGATTTTGCTGTCCATCGTTTAAACCCAATTGACTAATTCATAGCCACAAAGATTTACTCCTGTGTTTTCCTCAAAGATTGCTAAAAATTTAGCTCATATTTAGGTCTGTGATCTGTTTTGAGTTCATTTTATATATTTTGGAGGCAGAGATCCATTTTTATTCTTTTGCATGTAGATAGCTAGGTGTCTCAGTATTATGTGTTTAAAAGTCTATTTTTTCCCTATGTAATTATTTAGGGCATTTGTTAATAATCACTTTACCATAAATATTAAAGTTGAATTCTGAAGTCTTGATTTTATTCTATTGGTTTATAAGTTTATGGTTATTCCAGCATCACACGTTTTACTACCATACTTTTATAGTAAGTTTTGAAACAGAGTTTTGAGTCCTATAATTTATTCTTTTTCGAGATTGGCAAGTGGGGTTTTTATAGAAATTTTAACAAATCTGTAGATCATTTGTGAAATATTACCATCTTATTAATATTTAGCTTTTCAGTTCATTAACATGAGATATAGTTTAAATTATTTTATCTCTCTTTACTTTATTTCAGCCACATACAGTTTTCTATGGAAAAGTCTTTCACAACTTTTGATTATTTCTTAAGTATTTTATTCTGTTTGATAATAATTATAAATTGAGTTGTTTCTCTTTATTTCATTTCAACCTGTTAATTCCAGGTGCATAAACTGGTGATGTTTGTGTGTGGATCTTATAACCTTCAATCACACTGAGGTTTTTTATTCTTTCTAAAGTATTTTAGAAGATGCCTTAATACGTTCTTTATATAAGACAATGACGTCTTCCAAACAGAAAATTTTGCTTCTTCTTTTTCAATCTGGATGTCCTTTATTTCCTGGTCTTGACTCAGTGCTCTGGCTAGAATCTCCAGTATAATGTTGAATAGTAGTGGTGAGGGGAAACACCTTCATCTTTTTCCTGATCTTAGGGGAAAACCATTTCACAATTAATTATGTGTTAACTGTGGGTTTTCATAAATGTACTTTGTTTGTCTAAGGAATTTGATTTCTATTTCTAATGTGCAAAAGATTTTTTAAATTGTGAAATGTTAGAATTTGTCAAGTGTTTTTTCTGTGTGTTGAAATTATGATTTCCCTCCTTTATTCTATTCATTAAATACTGACTTAGTCAGCTTAGGTTGCCATAACAAATACCATAGATTGAGTGGCATAAACAACACCAATTAATTTTCTCAGAGTTCTGGACGCTAGAAAGTCCAAGAGCAAGGTGCTGGCAAGGTGGATGTTTGGTGAGGGCTCTCTTTGGGGTTTTAGAAGGCCATTTTCTCACTGTGTTTCATATGGTCTTTCCTCAGTATAAATATATGAAAAGAGAAAGAGAGAGAATGCTCTCTCTCCCTCTTCATATAAGACCACCAATTCTATTGAATTAGGACCCCACCTTTAGGACCTCATTTAACCTTATTTACCCTTTAAAAGCACCATCTCTGAAGACAATCACATTGAGGACTAAGGCTTCAACATATGAATTTTGAGGACACAATTCAGTTCATAGCATATGGTATATTGGATTGAGTTTTGAATGTTAAAACAACCTTGCCTTCTTAGAATACAGGTCATTTGAACTTCTTGCATAATTATCTTTAATATATTGCTGAATTTGGATTTCTGTAATTTTATCAGACATTTTTAGTCTATATTTATAAGAGACATGTGTCTTTAGCTTTTTAATTTTTTCTTGTGGTGTCCTTATCTAATATCAGTGTCAAGTTATTATTGGCCTCACAAAATGACCAAGGAAATATTCCATCATATTGTATATTTTGGAGTTTGTGAAGGATCATTAATTTTTTTTAAAATTATACAGAATTCAGCAGTAAAATTGTTGGGGCCTGGACTGATTTTTCTGTGGGGAGATTTTAAATTACTAATTTATTCTCTGTATTTGTGATTAGTCTCCTCTGATATACTATTTCCTCTTGAATCATTCTCAGTAGTTTGCATCTTTGTAAGATTCTGTCCTTTTTATGTTTATTATCTAATTTGTTAACATATATTTATTCAGAGTAAACTTTTTATTTTTAATAATTTGGGGTACACAATATCTATTTATGGGGTACATGAGAAGTTTTGATACAGGTATGCAATGTGAAATAATCACATCATGGAAAATGGGGTATCCATCCCCTCAAGCATTTATCCCTTATGTTACAGATAATCAAATTACACTTTTTCAGTTATTTTGAAATGTACAATTAAGTTATTATTGACTATAGTTACCCTGTTGTGTTATCAAATAGTAAGTATTCTTTTTCTACCTATTTTTGTACCCATTAACCATCCCTTCCTCTCCCTACCCCAGATCCCCCGCTACCCTTCCCAACCTTTGATTACCATCCTTCTACTTTGTGTGTGTGTGTGTTGTGTGTGTGTGTGTTTCTGTGTGTGTGTGACAGAGGCTTGCTCTGTGGCCCAGGCTGGGGTGCAGTTGTGCAATCTCTGCTTACCTCAGCTTACCTGGACTGATTCGACTTTTATGTTGCTCAAATCAGGGAGAACATCCAATGTCTGTCTTTCTGTGCCTGGCTTATTTCACTTAACAAAATGATCTCCAGTTCCAGTTCCATCCACCTCATTGCAAAAGATAGGATATCATTCCTTTTTATGGCTAACTAGTACTCCATTGTGAATAAGCACCACATTTTCTTCATTCTTTCATCTGTTGATGGACACTTAGATTGCTTTCAAACCTTAGCTATTGTGAACAGTGCTGCAACAAACATAGGAGTGTCGATATCTCTTCAATATACTGATTTCCTTTCTTTTGGGTATATGCCCAGCAGTGGGATTGCTGGATCATGTGATAGCTCAATGTTTAGTTTTCTAAGGAGCATCCAAATCGTTCTCCATAATGTACTAATTTACATTCCCCCCAAAACAGTGCAAGGATTCCCTTTTTTCCGCATCCTCACCAGCATTTGTTATAGCCTGTCTTTTGGATATGAGCCATTTTAACTGAGGTGAGATGATATCTCATTGTTGTTTTCTCTTGCATTTATCTGATAATTAATGATGTTGAGAACCTTTCTATATGTCTGTTTGCCATTTGTGTGTCTTCTTTTGAGAAATTTCTATTCAAATCTTTGCCTATCTTTTGATCAGATTATTAATTTTTTTTCCCATAGGGTTGTTTGAGCTTCTTATACAGTCTGATTATTTTCTCCATTCTGTGTGTTGTCTCTTAATTTCGTTGATTGTTTCCTTTGCTATGCAGAAGCTTTTTAACTTGAGATGGTCTTATTTGTCCATGTTTGCTTTGGTTGCCTGTGCTTGTCGGGTATTGCTCAAGAACAACTTCCTGGAGATTTGCCCCAATGTTTTCTTGCAGTAGTTTCACAGCTTAAGGTCTTAGATTAAAGATTTTAATCCTTTTTTATTTGATTGTTATGTATGGCAAGAAATAGAGGTCTAGTTTCACTCTTCTGCATATAGATATCTAGTTTTTCAAGCACCATTTATTGAAGAGACTGTCTTTCCCCAGTGTCTGTTATTGGCACTTTTGTTGCAAATGAATTCATGGTAGATGTGTGGATTTTCTTCTATGTTCTCTATTATGTTCCATTGGCCAATATGTCTTTTTTTATGCCAGTAACATGCTGTTTTGGTTACTATAGCTCTGTAGTATATTTGATGTCAGATAATGTGATTCTTCCAGTTTTGTTCTTTTCACTCAGGATAGCTTTGACTATTCTGGATCTTTTGTAATTACATATAAATTTTAGAGTTGTTTTTCTCTTTCTGTGAAGAATGTCATTGGTATTTTGACAGGAATTACACTGACTCTGTAGATTGCTTTGAGTAGAATGGACATTTTAAAAATATTGATTCTTCCAATCTATGAACATGGAGTATCTTTTTATTTTTGGTGTCCTCTTGAATTTATTTTATCAGTATTTTATAGTTTTCACTAGAGCAATCTTTCACATCTTTGGTTAAATAAATTTATTGGTATTTAATTTTATGTGTGGTTATCATAAGTTAGATTACATTTTTGATTTATTTTTTCAGGTCATTCACTGTTGGCACATAGAAATGCTACTGATTTTTGTGTGTTGATTTTGTATCCTGTAACTTTATTGAATTTGTTTATAAGTTCTAATCTTTTTTTGTGTGGAGTCTTTAGGTTGTTCCAAATATAAGATCATATCATCTGCAAACAAGGATAATTTGACTTATTTCTTTCCAATTTTTTTTTTTTTTTTTTAATTCGAGATCTGTAGTGGCAACCTCTCTTTCTTTCCTAATTTTAATAATTTGATTCATTAACATTTTGTTGGTCATTCCTGTTAAAAATTTGCCTTTTTTGGCCTGGTGCGGTGGCTCACATCTGTAATTCCAGCACTTTGGGAGGCCAAGGCGGTCAGATCACCTGAGGTAAGGAATTCGAGACCAGCCTGACCAACATGGAGAAACCCCATCTTTACTAAAAATACAAAATTAGTTGGGCGTGGTGGCACATGTTTGTAATCCTAGCTACTCAGGAGGCTGAGGCAGGAGAATCGCTAGAACCCGTGAGGCGGAGCTTGAGGTGAGCCAAGATCGCGCCATTGCACTCCAGCCCAGGCATCAAGAGCAAACCTCCATTTCAAAAAAAAAAAAAAAAAAAATTTGCCTTTTTTTAATGAAATAGGTTTTGTGTTTTGAATTTTTCTTTATTTTCTTAATTATTAATTTTTGCTTTAAACTTTATTGTTTCCTACATTCAGTTTGCTTTGGGTTTATTTTTTCCTTCTCTTTATCTACTTAAGGTAGAAATTTGGGTAATTGATTTGATTTTTCTTTTCATTGAAGTGTAGGTATTTTTAGCCATAATATTTTCCTCTAAGTACTGCTTATTCTACATGTCATATATTTTATGTGCTCTTTGGTTTTGTTTCTTTGTTTAATTTATTTTAAACTATTTTCTAATTGATCTTATGATTTCTCCCTGGACCTACTGATTATTTAGATGTCTGTTGTCTTATTTGACATATATTAAATATCTTGAATTTCCTTATGCTATTGATTTTAATTAATTTCATTCTGTTGGCAGAACAAATTTTTAATATTTAAATTCCTTTACATTTATTGGGGCTTCATTTTATAATGTAATATATCATCTATCAAAGGGAATGTTTTCTGTGTTTTTGCTGGAGTGTTCTTTAGAAATCTGTTTCATGTAGTTGTTTTACCATGTTGTGCAAGTCTTCTGTTTATCTATTGATATTCTGCCTATTGTTTCACCCATTATTGAAAGTGACATCAGTTGTAGGTTCTAAAATTTCTCCTTTTTCTTTTTAGTGGTAACTTGATGGTTGGATAAAAATGTCTTTAAATAATTTGAACCAATAATTATTTAATCCTTTGCTAAGGGACCCTCTAGGTTTGTGTGATATATGTGTGTATTGATATATTTTAACAAAATTTTATCTTAGCCTTCACTTCCTGCTTGTACAGGGCCTCAAATTCAGCAAAATTGAAATACTGAGGCATTGTTACATCTTTTATATCACCAGGAATTTGTAAGATATTTATAAAAATCTCTATGTGCATCTCATTCTTCAGGTTTTCTTTTAACTTTGGACCATCCTTCCATTGTTTAATGTGATTTTGTCATGCTATATTTTAAATTTTGGTTATTCAAAAATATATTTTCCTTTATGGTTTCTAGTTTTGGTATCTTCCTTTAAAATCCTAAGTTATGCCAATGTTGAAAGTACATGTCTTCTAGAATGCTAAGGTTGTTTATTTTTCTTAACATTTTATATGCCTGTGATTTAACTTAGTGTCAGCCGTGAGATATAATTTATTATTTTCTACCAGGTGATATTTCTTACACTGAATAATATTTAATCCTTGTTTTATTTTATTAACTGAAATATACAACTTTTAATCAGTCAAATTACTGTATTATTAATGTGTAGTTAATGACCTTATATTTAAGTCCATTATGTCTATTTGATCTCTACCATCACATTATTGTAATAACTAATTTATTTCAATATCTAATAGGGCCAGTTTTTCAACATTAATTAACTTTATTATTTTTCTTTATTATTTTCCTAAGCTAGTCTCACACATTTATATTTTTAATAGTCTTGACATTGTTTTTCAAATTTAATCTGCATATATCGTATTAAAACTGATTTAAAATCAGTTTCATTGGGCTGGGCCTGGTGGCTCACGCTTGTAATTTAACCATTTTGGGAGGCCAAGGCGAGCAGATCACATGCTAAAAGAACTGCAACAACAAATTTACCCAACATGGTGGCAAGTGCCTTTAATCCCAGCTACTCCTGTGTCCGAGACATGATAATCACTTGAACCCAGGAGGCAGAGTTTGCAGTGAGCGGAGGTAGTGCCACTACACTCCAGCCTGGGTAACAGAGTGAGACCATGTCTAAAAATTAATAAATAAATAAATAATTAAAAACAGTTTAATTGATAATTTACAGTGATTTTAAAGATTAACTTGAGTTAATATCCTTTTCCAAATATAATTTATTTATGCTTATAAATTTTACATACTGCTTCTTAACTTTGAGTAAAGTTTTGAAGTTATTTTATCATAGAGACTGAATATGTATTAATTGATTTATTTTAGGTACTTTATTTTTATCATTGCAATTTATTTTATTTTATTTATTTTTATTTATTTATTTTTTTGAGAAGGAGTCTCGCTCTGTCTCCCAGGCTGGAGTGCAGTGGGACCATCTCAGCTCACTGCAAGCTCCACCTCCTGGGTACATGCCATTCTCCTGCCTCAACCTCCCAAGTAGCTGGTACTACAGGCACCTGCCACCACGCCTGGCTAATATTCTTTTGTATTTTTAGTAGAGACAGGGTTTCGCCATGTTAGCCAGGATGATCTCGATCTCCTGACCTCGTGATCCACCCACCTCAGCCTCCCAAAGTGCTGGGATTACAGGCGTGAGCCACCACGCCTGGCCTATTGTTGCAATTTAAAATTTGAATATTTTAAAAAATTTATATTTCAAGTATTATATAGTCATTTGAATGAGACAAATAATTCTACAAGGAGCAACTACAAAAGCTGATTTTGTGTAAAAAATTATCTAGAGATATCAGAGAGTAGAAGCAATCTGTACTACCCAAGCACAAAATGTATACAGAGAAATGATATCAGAGAGCTCAGCTAAGGGTCTACAGCTACTTGGGGAATTTAGAAATTTGGGATATAGAAAAAGAGGTTGAGTATTCAGATTTTGCCTGGAAGAAACCTACCGGGGGGAGGGGGGAGGGGACCAGAAAAGACACCAGCCTAAATTGTCTCCTAAGTTTGAAGAAGTAAATTTGGTGCCTTGAGGGGTAGAAAAGGGAGGGCAGAGAACTGGGCCTCATACACATTGCCAGTTTTTTCTTCAAGCCTCTGTTCTGGATCTTAAAAGTACATGGGACACAAAGCCAAGAAGGAAAGCCACTGAAGGGCAGAGTGTTTTCTGCAGTCTCACTGCACGGAGGAAACAAAAATGAGAGTTCAGGATCAGGGGGAAACATGGTGAATACATAGGTACTAATCTGGAAAACATGGAAGAATAAACCAGAGGAGCAGGAATGAGCAGAGGTGGACAAAGTCTAACCAAACTACCAAGCCTTAACTCAGCACAGTCCTCACTTAATTAAAGAGATCAACCCTCAGACCATCATCCAAGTAGACTGAACTGAATAGATTCTACGCACAGATCCACACACACATATAAATTCACAGATGTATTTAATATATATAATATATTTAAACAATCAAATGTCTATATGTAATACATTTAATTCATGACAAGTCTATGCTTCTATATAGACGAGAAAAAGTAATATTTTTCATATGGTTATGCATATTCTAAAAATAATTATTAGCCCCACCATGTACCATACAAATAAAATCCATATTGACTTTAGAAATAAATATGGAGGTAAACTAATTCAGCTTTTGAAAAAAAAGAAAGAAAGTATTTTAATATCCTTGGAGTAGGAAAGTATTGTATAAGTGAAGTGCAAAATGTGCTAAACAAAGAATAAAAGACAAATCGGATTGTATTAAAATAAGAACTACTGTTTCTCAAATGAATACTGCTAATAGAGTGAGACAACAAGCCACACAGTGAGAGGTAATTGTGATATATATCCTGCAAAACACTTACATTCATAATGTCTAAACTTCCTACAAATCAACAAGAAAAACCCCAATGCTTCAATAGAGGGGAAAAAGGCTAGGTACTAGAATAGACAGAGTTCATTCAAGTGAATATCTAAGTAGTTAATAGACAAGAGAAAATAATCAAACACGTTATTCATAAGGAAAGTAAAAATTAAAGTCACACTGAGAGACTGCTATGGTTTGAATATTTGTCTCCTCCAAATCTCTTGATAAAATATTATCCCCAGTGTTGGAAGAGGGACCTAATCAGAGATATTTGGGCCAGAGGGCAGACCTCTCATGAATAGACTAATGCTCTTCCTTGGGTGTGAGTCAGTTCTTGTTCTATTACTTCCCAGGAGAGCTGGTTGGTAAAAGATCCTGGTACCACCCATGCTCCATCTTGCTTCCTCTCTTACCATGTAATCTCTAAACACTCTGGCTCCCTTTCACCTTCCATCATGAATGGAAGTAGCCTGAGGCCCCCAACAAATGCAGGTGCAATCCTGTGACTTGAACTTTTCCTGCCATCAGAATTGTGAATGAATTAAACCTTTTTTATATATATAAAAAATTACCCACCCTCAGATATTTCTTTATAACAACATAGAACAAACTAAGATAGATACCAATACACATCCAACAGAATGGCTAATATAAAAAAGTAGAAAGTGGCTAATGCTATGACATTGAAGATGTTTGAGCTACAATGTACTTTACATACCACCACTTTTGAAAATTGTTTGACATATTTCTAAAATCAAATATACCTCATGATGTAAACATTGCACTATAAATAAATACATTATCTATAGAAATAGGTATATATGTTATATATGATTTTACTTTCTTCAAACAAAAATGAGTATCCATTGGTAGTAGGACTAATTACTAATAGCTAAAAACTTTTAAAAAGTTCAAAGACAGTAGCATGGATATAGAAGATGTGGTACATTTGTTCAATACAATACTTTCATAACCATACTTAATATAGTGTATATTTTAAAACTGCCAGAAAGGAAAACTTTGAATGTCTCAACACAAATCATGATGGACAAGTGAGGTGACAGATATGTTATTTAGCTTAATGTAATCATTCCACATTGTATACATACATTAAAACATCACATTTTACCTCATGAACATATACAAATTATGATTATTCAATTAAAATAATATTAATGAAATTTTTAAAAATAAAAGTTCAAAAAAGATGCAACTCAGAAATTAAAGTAAATGAACTACAAATTTACAGAGTAATATGGATGAATCTCACAAACATGGCTGAGCAAAAAGAGCCAGACACTGAACAATGCATTCTGCATAAATATTAGAGTTTGACATGTTTCAAGAGTCACACTAGCAATTATGTCTTCATCGAGGTGCTGGAAATAGGATTGTGACTACTCTACAAGAATTAATTGAGTTTAACACTTTTGATTTGTTAACTTTATGTATGTATACAATATTTATCTATATATACATATAGCTTTCTTTGGAAAATATTTCGCTCACTCTGTCTTGCTCATTTGATTTCTCTCCTTTAAGTGCCTTCTTGCATAGTCCTTTAAAATAGAAACTCTCTAAAGGCATGATACTTGGTTTTTTCCTGCTCTTCAGTAGAGAAACTGGAACTACGAATGCCTACTAGGATGCTAATTTGGGAAAGAAGCATGATGTGATGAGGTCCTAAATCAAGAATAGTAGCAGGGGATTGTAAAAAGAAAAAACAAACAAATGAACAAAAAACACAACTATAAGAAAGGAGGCATTTCTAATATAACATAATGGAAGAAGTAAGGGATAAAGGAGAAAACTAAATCAAAGCTAAATGCCTTCATCCTAAGGGTCCAAGCAAATTTTATTGCACCAAAAAATGAACTCATACATAGGCAAATGCCCATAAATTTCCACCTATCTATTTAGTAGCTCCGTGTAATAGTCAATGCAAAATAAGTCCTCATGAGGTCACTCAAGATTCCTGTGCACATTTCGTAGAATGTGCCTGCTTGTTAAATGTTTACTGAGAAGAGGCCTCATAAAATCAGGAACAACTGAATTAAGGGTCCATTGAAAAGTTTTTAATGAGAATATATGTGATCCAAATGCCAAAATAGGATTGGGGTCCATTAGAAGGTTAATACGCTATTTATAAAACATAAGAGGTTGCAGAAATTATATATTTAGATATTGGCTATCATAAAGCAAAGAGAACATACTACAAAAGTGGCTCTCTCTCCAATGGCCTGCATCATATCATGTACTTATAGCATTCTAAAAGAAAGAATAGGATCAAAGCTATCAGACAGAGGAAGATTACATTAGAGACACATCCAATGATCTTTTATTGCTAAACTCTGCTCTGTTGCTGATTTGAATTTTAGCACGGTATGCTTTGTAGTCTCAGTGATGCACTTGGTTTGAAGCAGATGACATTAGCTAGATCTCTTAAAGCTGCACTGGAACCTCAGAACAGCATTATTTCAGGAGACATCTTTCTTTATATACAAATACACAAAGGTTCTTTAGATGACTTCACCTATCTTTGCATTTTGCTTTGTGTTTTGTTAAAGAAACCATGTGTAATCATCACCAGAACAGCTTTGGAGGTATCACATATTGCAGATAATGAAACAATTATAAAATTCATTTAGTGCTTCTGAAAAGGGTAAACAACAATATATTTACAACATACCAGATGGTAAATGAGTATCATGTTTATTTTATATTTTTATGCTAAAATCTTATGTGCAATATACATTCCACTCATCAAGGTGTTTTAGAAAAAACACAGTGTGCTTGCTTATAAAGCTCCTTCTGCAATTTCTGAAACAGTATGCAGTAAAAAGTTTTCAGAATCAGTTATAACCAAAGCAAATTTGTATCAGTTGCCTTATTTTGTAACATTGTATTCAATATGTATTTTAGCAAAGCTTACTTTCATACCTATTATCTTATTTAACCTCAAATTATGGGTATCCTTTAATATTGAGAATCAGGAATAAGTACACTTGTAAGGTCAGTTCGTGCTCAACAATGGCCTTAGTTCTGTTTCCACCAAACACTTTTCAGGAAGTCCCTTAAGTAACTCTCTTAAACTAAGTAATCTCTTTTTTAAAATTGCAAAAGAATGGCCTTTTCAACAGATGGTGTTGAGACAATTGAATATCCACATGCAATAGAAGGATGTTGGAACCCAGATCCACACAATATTAAAAAAAAATAAATACATAAAATTAACAAAAAAAAACTTCAAATGGATCACAGAGCTAAATGGATCTAAAGTTGTAAAACTCTATTAAGAAAGTGAAAGATAATTCACAGAATTGAAGATAATATTATCAAAATAAAATATCTAATAACATACATATATTCAGGATATATAAAGACATCATACAAATTAACAATAAAAAGACAAATAACCCAATTTACAAATGATAAAACAAGATTTGAGTTGACATTTCCCCAAACACACACAGAAGTCACATGAAAAAGGGCTCAACATCATTAATCATTGGTTGAACATAAGTCAAACCGCATTGAGGTACTGCTTTACACTCACTAGGATGCCTGTACAAAATGATAAATAATATAAAAAGTTTGATGACAATGTGGGTAAATTCAAATCTTATATATTGTAAAGTGGTGCAGCCACTTTGGAAAAAGTTTGGTAGTTTCTCAATATGTTAAACATAGAGATACTTATCATTCAGCAATTCTACTCCTAGTGTATTTCCAGACTATTGAAAATGTGTGTCCACATATAAACTTGTACATGACTATTTCTAGTGGCATTATTCAGAAAAGCTAAAAATGAAAAAAAAAAACCATAAATCACCATCAAATGATGAATGGAAAAACAAAATATGATACAGCTCTCTAAATACTCTTTCCCACTTAAAAATAATAGTGCTGCTTGAAAATGTTATTTGGAAATATAAAGAAAAGGGGTACTGATACATGCTACAATATGGATGAACTTTGAAAAAATTATGCTACATGAAAAAAGTCAGTCATAACACATCGTTAATTTATATTAAATACTCACAATAGGCAAATTCATGGAGACAGAAAGTAGATTAGTGGTTGCCAGGGAGTAGGGGAATGGAGAAGCACAAAGTGTGTCTGTTAATGAATATCGAATTTCTTTTGTAGGTGATAAAAATATTCTTAAATTAGATAGTTACGATAGTTGCGAAACTGTTACTACACTAAAAGGCACTAAAGTGTACACTTTAAAAATAATGAATATTATATGATGTGAATTCTATCTCAATAAATCTATAAATTAAAGAAAATAATAATGAGGCATCTCTACATATTCATATTGAATGAGTAGAGTAGGATATATTAAGTGAAGAAAGCAAGTTACATAAAAATGTACAGCAGGTCCTTGAATAATGTCGGTTTGCTTAATGTCGTTTCGTTATAAGGTTATTATAAGGTTGATAAGGAAAAAATCTATTCTCGGCAGGAGTCACAGTTTATATGGAGTTTGCATGTTCTCCCCATGTCTGCCTGCGTTTTATCCAGGTAGTCCATTTTCTACACACGTCCTAAAGCTGTGCATGTCAGGTGAATTGGTTTGTCTACATTGTTCCAGTGTGAGTGTGGGTGTGTGTGAGGGTGCTCAGCAGTGGGATGGCATCCTGTCCAGGGTGGGTTCTGCCTTGTGTCCTGACCTTCTGGAGTAGGCTTCAGCCACCTGCAACCTTGAAGTTGAATAAGTAAGGAAATAATTGTCTTACTTGTTTTTATTATTCTTTCTTAAATGTATACATAGCTTACGTTTATTTCCATGTTTAATATTAGATATATGTGGGATTTTTATTTAAAAGTTTGATAATGTTTTTGTGACAAGAAATATGCCATAGGAACTTAACTCTTTCTAATATCAATTAGCCTATGGTAAAATCAGTTTTGTTAAATGTTGTTTTGCTTAAAGTCAGTTTTCAAGAACCTATTGACGATGTAAAGTGAGGATTTATTGCATATAACGTCAGCTGTCTATCTGGACAAAAAAGGGAAGAATGTGAATAAATACACATATTTTCTTATTTATTAATAAAAGATGAAACCAAAAAATTAATATAAAAATCACTGTTACCTGTAGGAGGAAGAAAGAACAAGGATTGGGAAACAGATATAGAAACGAACCCCCTCCGCTGGGCGCGGTGGCTCACACCTGTAATCCCATCACTCTGGGAGGTTGGGGCAAGTGGATCACCTGAGGTCAGCCTGACCAACATGGGGAAACCCCTTCTCTACTAAAAATACAAAAATTAGCCAGGCGTGGTGGCGAGCACCTGTAATCCCAGCTACTCGGGAGGCTCAGGCAAGACAATCGCTTGAACCTGGGAGGCGTGGGTTGCAGGGAGCCGAGATCGCGCCACTGCACTCCAGCATGGGTGAGAGAGAGGCTCCAACTAAAAAAAAAAAAGAAAAAAGAAAAGAAAAAAAGAAAAAGGAAACCCTCTCTTTTCTAGGTTTTACTTCAGGTACTTACATATATTTTACATAAATATACAAAATAATTAAGAGCTAGTCCCTAAGTATTGATAATCAACAATAAATTTAAATAAGTAAACTAATGTCATAAATTATTGGTAAAACAACACAAAGAGAAATTATGCTGAGTCAATTTAAGAGTTTACGATATGGTAATTTTGTCATGCATCCTTACTTGGATATGCCCTTAGGATAAAAAGAATTAAAGGAAAAAATCTTGAACTCGTTGCACTCATTATTTTGTTGGTAATGTTGATATTCCTAACCTGATGCTGCTCCATGTATATTGAGAGATAAAGCAAATGAGTTATTATACCAGTGTAATCTAGAAGTAGGATTTTTTTTTTTTGGTGTGGGAACTACAGATATAAATTTCTGAGGTTAAATAAAGTCTCCGTGGTCCTCAGTGAAAGTACTAATATGAATAAGTTATGGTGCATTTTATCTTAAAATTCTGCCTCTGTTCACTAATTAGGAACCCTAATTAAGGTGATCTGTCAACTGTGTTAACTGGCAACACTCTCTGTGGTAAACAGGATCCCTGATAGGTAAATAACACTTGATCCAAGGATTCTAAGTATGAATCATAAATATCTTATGTAAAGCCCTAATATTGGGCTTCCCTGGATGTGGTGACTTTGCCCTTGATGAGTTAGACCCTGGAAGCTGTGTCTATGGAGTTAAGATATTTTTAAATCCTTTGAGACATGTAGCTTCTAAGATAGATCAGATCCCTCACTTGCCTGAAGTAAGCCTTATTCCCTTGACCCTGAGCTTCTTGGGGAGGGGTGGAGATAGCTCCTAGAAATCTATGTAGGCAGGTATACAGGAACTACTTCCACTGAAAACAAACGCTTGATGCTGACCTGCTGGCAAGCTGTGTTTCCTCTTTCTTTGTCCTTCTATGTAAATGTGATGTCAAATGTGACCTATGATAGTCTTGTGAGTTGGAACACATATTGGAGCCTAATAAGACAACCTCCTCTTGGATGATGAAGAATTTAATGTAAATGCACACATACATACAGTCTATCCACTGAAACACCTAGGAACAGTAACTATGCCATGAGCACCAAGGTGCCCAAGACTATGCCATGAGCACAAAGTGCCCAAGACATGCCTGGAAATCCTATACCAGAAGACAAGAAAGTTACCAAAGCTTTCAGGGATCATATCAAAAAGGACTTAGGGACCCAACTTGAAGCAGCTCCAATTGTCAAACTATTTTGAGTTTGCCTCAAACTACACACTGACTGAAAGATCTGGAAGGACTACGTTGGCTACTGGCTCTATGAAACCACATTAGAGTTGACTTAAAGCAACAAGCAGTTCTTGATGTCAGCTTTGCCTCTGCATGTGTCTTCAGCCCCAGGCATATCTGAGAATATCTGGTCCCTAGTGTGCACCATAAGCTTCTTACGAAGGATTAAGAACACTGACTCCTCTTCACACAGATGTGAAGGCACAATAGTGCAGATGCACATGATAGTTTCTGGAATTTCGATATAAATAATAAAAGTGTATTGAAGAAAGAAACAGACTTTGGCATCAGAAGAAATGAATTATATCTACAATCTATCATTTTCTAGTCATTTTACTCTGAAAAGCTTTATCATCTCTGTGACCCTCAGTTTCATCAATGAAATGTAAAATTTGAATTAAGAAGATTCGAGACATTATTTATTTCCAAATTCCATGATTTTATATAATTAACATTATTCTAAAAAGATACCAAATATTTATCCCCAGAATTCATTAGTCGGGGTTCTCTCTCTATATATGCACACACATATATATGAGTTTATTGTTAACTCACATGATCACAAGGTCCCACAATAGGCACTCTGCAGGCTGAGGAGCAAGGAGAGCCAGTTCGAGTTCCAAAACTGAAGAACTTGGAGTCCAATGTTCTAGAGCAAGAAGCATCCATCACAAAAGAAAGATGTATGCTGAAGGCGGAGTCAGTCTCTCTTTTCACATTTTTTTTGCCTGCTTATATTCTAGCCATGCTGGCAGTTGATTAGATTGTGCCTACTTAGATCAAGGGTGGGACCTCCTCTCCCAGCCCACTGACTCAAATGTTAACCTCCTTTGGCAACATCCTCACAGACACAACCAGTATCAATACTTTGTATCCTTCAATCCAATCAAGTTGACACTCAGTATTAACCATCATTGCAACATGTAAGTAGGGTCAGGTTCTTGGATATGAAAGTTCAAACACAATGACAAATACACTGTAGACACTTAATATATGGTAGGTATTATGATTACGGTGATAATTTCAAAATCTTTACTAATTTTTGTATACATTTAGATGAGAAAAAATAACAAATGCACCTACAGCTGCAGGTTCCTTCTTATCATGTGTTGATGAAGCAATTTATTACATGCAAGATAGATACAGGGCTTTCTCTTGTTCCTAGATTATACAATTTTATATATATATATATATATATGGTATGCTATTGATTAACACTATTTTACAGAGAGAAAAATAAAAATATACTTACATTTATTTAACCACTGACTTCTCTGATTATTAGAAAAATATGACAAAATCTAATATTCTGTCTTTCAATTTTTTGAAAATCTTAAATGAGGCTTGATCTGTAATTACATAACTCATAATTATATATTAATGAGCTTGAAATGGTTATTTTTCTCACCTATAAAAGAAAAACTTAGGTGTTGCACAAAGACATTTTTAAAGTTAGTAGCTCTTCAGAAGGGAAGCTTCAAGAAATTTCAAATAATTTTTTGTTTTTAATTTGATATAAAATAAATTTATTTATTTTATATTTAAAAATAATGTAACATTGGGCCATAAAAAGTACAATGCTAAAAAATAAACACTAGATTTATCAACATTGTAGAAAAGTGCAACTTGCCAATGTATATGGTTACTTTTATATGCAGAAAAACTAACCTTTAAAAATTGATCAAGCATGCTATTTATTTACTGCAGATTTATCTTAAAAGCTCATAAAATTTATGTATGTCAGTATTTCTTATATTGTAAAGAAACATTGAATCTGACTGGTTAATTTCTAGTACATGATATTTTAACAAGGTTATTGTTAAATAATTTAACTAGTTAAATTTGTCTATGAACAGTTATATCTGAATGACATAAACAGACTCTTTAACCAAAAAAAAAAGTGACCTTACTAAAAACTGGTAGGCTTTTATTACAATAGACTTTATTTAAAATAATCAGTGGGAATGTACTGAAATGTGCAACTTTTAGTTTGGAGCAAAGTTTAAAGAAATCTAAAAACATTGTGCATCTGTGTCTAAAATGAGCAATATGAGAATATCTCTCACTTCGTTATTATAAATAAGTGGTTATACTTTTAATATCCTAAAGTAAGTTGCCCATGTATGGTGGCTCACGCCTGTAATCCCAGTAGTGTGGAAGGCCGAGGTCAGCAGATTGCTTGACCCCAGGAGTTTGAGACAGCCTGGGCAATATGGCGAAACTGTTCTCTAGAAAATAGAATAAAATAAAAAGGAAAAAAAGTGTAAGTTCATGGGGAAGTGAGCTACAATTTGTATCTTGGTTAACCATGCATATGAGGAACCTGGTTTCTTCAGATTATACATTTCTTTTTATGGAAAGTGAATCTTTTTTTTTTTTTGTAATAATTCCCTATTTTATTAAGGTAATTTCTTCCTTTTGTAGATTTATGTCTGCAAAGCTAAATTTTACTTACTTCAAACATAAAATGTGCCAAAATTGTGTTCTGTCTTTTTGACAATATGTATGTCCTGTGTCTGTGCTAGTGAAATGTTTTCCTGGGAGTAACATCTTTTTCTCTGCATTCTTGTACATTCACAGCCAAGAGCATTCTTGATAAGAAGAAAGGGAATGAGAAGAAATAAAAGGGAGGAAGAGAGGAAGGGAAAGATGAGAGAAAGACAATTCTGATATCAATGATAACAACAGATCCTGTTCGTATGTGAAAAAACAATTTGTGTTAAAATTATACTTGTTGCCTTGAATATAATACATAATTTTACATAATCCTAATGGTAATCCTGTGATATAGGTGTTAATATTCCATTTTTATAGATTAAGAAGATAAGGATTAAAGGGTTTAACATAGTTCCCTGAGCTGAAGGAGATATTCAGCTGTTTTATCTTATTCCATAAATATTTTTACACATATCCTATCCATATTTTGTATCATCTCTTATAAAATTAGATTATTTTATCTGATTGTTTTGGGTGGGTGTAGGAAAGAATTTTGATTAAATAATTAATACATATAAAAATGTCATGACCTAAAAAGAGGAGAAATACTTAATTACTTAATCTAAATTGCATGCTTCGAGCTGGATAATTTGACAGGAATAACCATCTTTCAATTATATCAACAATATTAAACTAGGGATGCAACTTTTTATGAAATCTGCTGATCACTAGTGAAGACATATGTTACTAATGATGCACTGGCTTTCCAACTTGTTTTAAAATGATTAAATAAAGTGTTTTCATGAATACATTAAATTAAGAGGAAATACAAAATGTATTTGAAGAATCTGAATCGAGTGGAACCATATATAGTTGATGATTCATTTGGTGGATACCATGTCACCATGGATTCATTTCTTTTCTTTTGATAAAGCAGGGTTCATAATGTATATCTTTTGGAGGTACACTATCTATCAATAAATCTACACACACATTTGAATGTCAAATTTCTCATTAAAATCATGTGGGTGATCTTTGGATTTCTCTTATAAACATATGCTCAAATACATAGTTTTGATCTTCCCCTAAGTAATTCAGAGTGCTACTAATCTACTCTTCACTTCTTTCCTGACTGAAAAAAAAATTGTAGTCACTATCAGAAAAATCACCAGTTTCCTCATTGCTTATCCTCAAACAAGATTGCATATGCATGTTTTAACAAACCTGTGATTCTTTTTAATTTTCCAGCCAAAGCAAGGAAACCAGGTCATCAGGAATGTATCAATTACATAAGCAAACTTCCCTTTGTGCATTGATTCCTTTCAAGAAAACTTTTCCTCCTGAAATAATGTTTTTCCTCTATATTTAAAAAGTGTGAGGATGACATTTTGTAGCCCATCACAGGTGACCCTTCACTGTGGTTTCCCCACAGGATGTAATCTGGGCTATGTTTACTTATAAAAAGCCTAAGTCTAAATCCATATAAGCAATTGGCAGCCAAGCTAGATGCCATCAGGGGGTCTTCAGGGATTTTTTGCTTTAAAACTTAAATACCTTGGCATTGAAGTTGCAATAATGTTACCAATACCTCACACTTGATTAAAAATGTATACTCCCTGGGGCTCATGGTCAAGATTTTAGACCTTTCTCCAGCTTTCCCATAGGCATTATGATCAACTTGAGAGAATAGTTTCTCTCTCTGGTAATTTCAAAAAATAAAAATAAAGCAAAAGGTGATGTTTAAATGCAAACAGTAAAAAGCATTTTGACACATTCATATCAGGCCTCCTCACATTTAACCAGATTGCAAGGTGTTTATCCACAGTTTTCTATTTCTAGAATCTTCTCTGACTTCAAAACCCTGTACTCTGTGTGGACATTATTGTATGAGTGCATTGCAGACTGCTTTGTTCATGTGTTTTCCAAGTGATTTCTTTTATATTATCTATGTAGGACTTTGGATTTGATCTCAAAAAATGTTATATTTGGGACAAATATTTTAGAGCTTTAAAAAATATGTTTTCAGATGAAAAGTGGAGGCTAAGAAAAATTAGGTGATGTTCTCAATATTCATAGCTAATTCTTGCTAGGCCACCCAGATAAGAGACTCCCATCTTCTGTGTTTTCTAATTTGGCAGATCAGCTAGTCTGCTCAGGCCCTCATACTCAGTTTACAAAGTTTATTCTCACTAGCACCTGGTACTCATTTCTTTTTTTTCTTTTTTTTCTTTTTTTTTGAGATGGAGTCTCGCTCTGTCGCCCAGGCTGGAGTGCTGTGGCCGGATCTCAGCTCACTGTAAGCTCCACCTCCCGGGTTTACGCCCTTCTCCTGCCTCAGCCTCCCAAGTAGCTGGGACTACAGGCGCCCGCCAACTCGCCCGGCCAGTTTTTCTGTATTTTTTAGTAGAGACGGGGTTTCGCCGTGTTAGCTAGGTTGGTCTCGATCTCTGGACCTCGCGATCCACCCGTCTCGGCCTCCCAAAGTGCTGGGATTACAGGCTTGAGCCACCGCGCCCGGCCCCGATGTGATAATTTAAAGCCTTCGAAGGTAAATTCAGAAAGTTACATATTGTAGAAAAACTCTATTTTAATAAAGAGGACTATTTCCTTAAGTGAGCAAAAACTAATAAAGACGACATGAATCACAGAACATGATCTTGGTAAAACGAGACCTTTGTTTCCTAGGCCAATTACCTGAAAAGTAAACAAAAGTCTTGTGCATTTTTTTTTATTCATAGTAGACCAATATTCCAAGAAAACTTTGCTGTTTTAACAGAACCTAATTCTAGTTTTGCATCTGTGTACTGTGGATATTAATGCTCAATTTTTTGAAAAACTTGCAATTTCATTCTAAACTTACCCAGCTTGATCATATTAACATTTTTCCAAAGAATCCTCTTCTGAAAACTTTTTACAGCTATCTTAAATCCATTCATTTTTCATCCTATAGTTTTTCTTTCTCATTTGGAAACCACCAGTCATTCTACTTTATGAGAAAAATTACTCTCTTTTTCCTTGACAAAAGAACATTTCCTCATACTGTCTAGCTTTTCCTTACCAAAAACACATCTTGTTTTCCTTGTATATTTGTATAAATTGTTTCTTATATTAATTTTAGCAATGGAATTCTTAATCCTTAGTGACCTTAATTTTAATTTTCAGTGAACACCAAGAAGCAAGCAATTGTGAAATGTCTGTCATACTAGCAATCTGTGGATTGGAGAATCTGTGAATCACAATTTCTTGAAACGTATGCTTTCTCATAGTATAATTTGTTGATGTGGCACAGAACATGTTTAGTAACAATTCCAAATATATTTTTAGTCTCTCTGTAATAAAAACTATGGAGGAGACAAAATCTTATCTATTTTCTCAAGTTTTTTTTTTGTAATTGACCTCTAGCCCTTCTTTGTGTATACACATTTCCTTCAGCCTCAACTTTCCATCCTATCCTTGATTATACGTGATAAGAATGTTAAACCTTCTGACATAGAAAGGCCTTTTTTTCACAGAAATTTAAAAATCTTACTTAAATCTACATAACTCTTTATTAACAATTATGCTTGGATTGCTTATGAAGATGAGACATCAAATAGGTTGCCATATCTTAAGTTATTTTTCTTGCTGACAAATTTTGTAATATGAAGATAACATTTACTTATTTTACTAATAAATCCAGGTAGGAAAAGTTGTGTATCTGTATTATATTTAATACTGACAATTATGAAGATAGGATGGTATTAATCAAATAAACAATATTCTTAAATACCAAAGATTTCTCAAGACACATGAACTTGAAAAGCATTTGGGTTAGTTCTATATTTTTCAGAGGAAATAATTTATGTGTTTATTTTTCTTTAAGGCAATTAAATAGATCTTGTTTACAATCTAATTTTGGCAATATCATATGAAGATAAAAAATATCACACATATATCACTTATAGAGGCATACAAAATTATAACTATGTACCAGGTACATTAATACAAAACTCTTTAATTTATTAAATAATATCTAAATCCAAATATTTAGATGTTAATAAATAATATCTAAATTTCTCTGGCTGGTTAAACAAGGTTTTTTTCGTTTTGTTTGTTTGTTTTTTTCCCAGATGGCTAAAGTTTTAGACTAATATTTGTGAAAAAATATTTTAAGATTTTTTTATTTGCCCTCTGTAAAGAACCTTTTAAAGAGCCAGTATTTGATTCATTCAATCTTTTAGATGTCTCTTTGTACCAATTAAAGAATGCATCTCATTGCTTTTGTTGTGTTTTAGATCTTTTCTAAAGTATCTTGCAAGTTAACAATTTTGAGTTAAAACTTTGCCACTGTGTTCACTGTAATTCTACATTGTCCTTACTAAGTCTAACTCAGTTTTCAAACAATAAACAGATTCTGGGACCATGATTTTCATGCATAAACTTAGCTGATGTCTCAATCTCCTGGAGTCTGAAACCCCTTAGATTTGGAGGAATTCAGTTTCAAAAGGTATTTATTTACCTGGCTCTAACTGACAGAATCTAATCAGGTTAATTTTTGGATTCAATTTAATCCTAGACCTAGTCCAGTAATAACTGCTCAAATGAAGTTGGATAGTTCAAATCACAAATTTGTGGAGCTCCAATCTGTGAGCAAACTCATTCATGACCTCCAGCTGATGTGAGATCAATGGGCAAAATGGGCCCTAGATAGTACCTTCATTTGCTCAGCTGGTGCTCCCTGGAGGTCACTAGAGGTCTTCAGTTCCCACTTTTAATGCCAAACTGTTAAAAGAAAACTTTAGACGCATTGCATTTTGCATAATTTATTTCAGCAAATAATGATCCATATATTAGGAAACACTGCAAACTGGGAGAGCTAGTTCAACCAGCAAAGTGGGCAGGCGATATTTATAGAGAGAGAAAAGATGTAACTTATAGTAACAACTTGATTGGTTACAGCTCAGTATTTGCCTTACTTGGATGTAGTCTAATCAGTTGGAAGCCTGTGACTGGCTGAAGCTTGGCTGCTGTGATTGCCAACACTCATCTACTTTTTACAAGAACATGGCCTTAAGTTGTAATTTATTCACATACTAAGTCAGGTTGTCATTCACTATGTAGGAATTCAAAGTACAGAGGCAGTTTTAGGCCAAATTTTATTTAATTTGACAATATCAAGTATTTATCATTCTTTTCATCCATCAATGAATAATGCAATATAAAATTTTTATATGCAGACTACAAAATGCATTATCTTCATTAAGTTATTTTACATGATTCACAAGAATAGAATAAAATACTTCTAAAGTGCAAAAGAAAATAGTGTCCTGAGCTTTAGTTAGCATTTTTCTGTTTGTAATGTTTTTATTTTTGCCCCTTAGAGAAATGTATGCAAAACTAACTCCAATGAGAAGAACAAAGTTCATACTAAGTAAGCTACACATTGAGGAGTCTCAACGTAATCTGAATTAAAGTCATAGAATCATACATTGAGCAAGGATTTGGGGTATTAATTTTATCCATTTACTCATTTAACAGAATTTTACTGAGGGTCTCCTGTGATCAGGCATTTTACAAAGGTGAGCAAATAGAGCAAGTCCCTGTCCTGTCAACATAGTGTCTAGTCTATATAAATATAGCATATATACCTATTGTTCTCTCCTTAATAATATACATGCTTAGCTCTGTGTGGCAGGGCATGCATACATGTAGGTATTAGTGCATTTAATTTGCTTAATTTTATAATGGTTGTTCTAGCTAAGTCCAAACTGCAACTTAAGTTTGATTAATTAGAAAACAATTCTAACTACAGTATCTATTTGAATGACTCAATATACACAGGGATTTTAGTTTTATAACTACAACAAGGAGAAGATGGGCAGGTTAAGATGCTTTGAGCTAGAGTATACAGTGATAAATGAGCCTGGATAGACAAAATTGAGGAATATCTGAAATAACAAATAAACATATAATAATAAGTAAACCATGAAGAAGTACTGGGATTTGACCAGAGAGTAATAGTGAACGATTTTGAATTTTTAATGGAGTGGGACAGTCTTCATGAGATTTGAATTTTTAGAAAGACTATAGTGCAAATTAGGCATATAATACAAAAATGAAAAAGGAGACATTGAGACAAGGAAAGTGAGCTTTAAAAACTATTGAGGCAATGTGAAAGTAGTCCCAAATGCTTATAAAACCTAATGATATACATTTTTGGATACATAAACAGATAGTTTTAAAATAGTAAATTAATTTATGTATCTCTATTAATGGCATATAACATCATAGTTAACATGTCTACTTGTTATAGAAAAAGGGCATATATTCATATGCATACATTATATTTTCTTTGTTTTGTAGGTTATCTCATAGCTGGATTTTCTTTAATGTTAGAGGCATGGATTTAGAGAGTTGCAGACTTATTATACTACCATTGTGTGGTTGCTTTCCAATGGTTTTTCTTATGCTGTAATTGCAAATTCTTAGAGTAGATTCATATTTGAGACATATCTGATTACTACTAGGGTTGAAGCAATACTGAAATTGTATTCTCTTTCAACCAAAACAGAAGAAAAAGAGTTCTGTCTAGGGATAGTGCTTTTAGAACCTGATATGAAAGGAAACAAATAACTACATGAAATCACAGCAAAGCTTGTGAGTTAGAATACAGTCCAGACAAAGACATCAAACAATTTAAAGAAGTTGCTTCTGCCACAGATCAGAAACTTTTCTAATATTTAGAGTGACCTACACAGAAGTTTTAAAATTAATTCTGGGAAAATAATATCTATAGTCTTCCATGATACTCTTTATCAGGCTGCCCATTGCCAAAATTATCAGCTAGTCAAATTTGTCTTTGAGATTTTGTGTCTTATCTCAATTGCCTATTGGAGTCTTTATCCATCAGCCCCAGGAAGCATGCAGGGACATCATGAAAGTGCCTAGAAAAAAAAAACCCTGCTATCATCTCTTGGATCTCTCTCTCTCATTTTTTTTTTTTTCCTTTTGTAGAGATGGTTCTCACTATGTTGTCCAGGCTGATCTTGCACTCTTGGGCTCAAGCAATCTTTCCGGCTCAGTCTTCCCAAGTGCTGGGATTACAGTCATGAGCCACCATGCCTGGCTTAGATTTGTCTCTTGAGGCAGAACCTCATAAAAAGGAGCTTCCTGGCTTCTGGCTTGAAATAAAACATATGTGCTAACTTTTTCTTAGACCCAATTACCTCTTAGTTGGCAGATAACAAATAGATCTATTAATGCTTATATGATTATATCAAGACAATCAAATTACTGTATCAAGACCTGGAAACAGTGCCAAATAATTTATTCATTGTAGATTATATCTCATATTAAACACAGCATAAAGCTTTTCATACAATTGTACAAATGACTTCTAATAGGGAGAACTTACCCTGAAAAAAATCATTTTGATAGGGGTCCTTTTCAATGTCTATTTTATCACACCCCATCTTATTACTTATTCCTCCCAGTCCTGCTTATAGAGTTCTCTAAAATATGCACAAACACAAAGATATGCCTGTTAAATTAACGCAATATTTGAGCTTTGTGTTTAAGTTTCCTATTTATTTGTATCACTATTTCTCCCCTTATCTAGTCTTTTATCTCTCATTCTCATTTTTTTCTATTTATCCACCCAGATTATTGAAATAGCAATACTAATAGTAATAACAAATATAAATACTAAATAGTAAATAGAAATAGTAATAGCAAATCTTCTAATCCCTGGTGTTTTTCTATTTTTTTATATTGTAATACAATATTGTAGAGAATTGGCATTAATATAATCATATTTGTGGATGAAATAAGAAATTGTGTTTTTAAGTTTATTTGACTTATAGCTGATACAGGAAAGGAGACTACAGATAATCACACAGAAAAACAAAGTACAATTTTAAAAATCCCTCAAACATGAGTATCACATTTCTATGTTTTCAAAGGATTATCTTAATATCTGATACATACCAAGTATCTGTCTCTTTGCCTCTGTCTGTCTCTCTCTCACTCATACACACATACACACATGCACACACACTATAATTCTTGCCATAAATGAAAAGTGGTTATGACAGCTGACATAAAAATGTCTAAGTCTCTAAACCTTTAATGAAGAAATATTCTCCTAACATTCTAGAACAATTTTATGCTATTTTTAGCTCTTATATCCAATCAATGATCAATGCCTTAAGCCAAATCTTCAAACTGTATCCAATAACTCCTCCATTGCTACCCCACAATCCAGATTGCTCACCTGGACTACGCTATTTGCTTCTCAGGTGGCTGCCCCCACCTATCTTCTACACAGCAGCCAGATAAATCTTCAAAACATGTATCAGATTACTCATTCCACAGCATAAAACTCTTCAGTTGCACTCATTACACTTCACATAATAGCCAAAGATTTAAATTCACTCCAAAGAAGAATCTAAATAAATTAGCCTCTAACTTTCTCCTTGACATAATCTTCTTCCCACATGCTCCTTAAAATTGACTTTTCCATTTTCCATCTTTTTCTGGCTTTGCTTCAGCTTGAACGATCTATCTTCTAGTGAACTCATCACGTTTCCTCCTACATCTAATATTCGATTTGAGATATTATATTTCATTAAGTTTTATATGTTATTTTAATAAATGTGATTATCTGGTAAAGCCATCCATATGTTCATTTCTTGTGTCATTTATTTACTCTCTTTCCTTGATAAATTAATGATTATTGAAAGTATTTACCTGATAATTTCAATATCTAAATTTTTTGTGGGTCTACTGCTATTATCTTCTTTTTCTCTTGTTTTCAGTAACATGTTTTCTCTTGGCATGCCTAGAAATTATTTTATTGAATGTTATGCAGTATTTTAACATTTTGTAACTATCCAGATTGTATTTCCTTTATTCTAGAAAGTTTCATCTTTTCTGCTGCTGAGAAATTACTACTTCAGTTACATCATGTCTAGGCTAAATAAAGCCTAAGTTAAACTTTTCTTAGGTCTCTATTCGATCACTGTGTCACATTTGTTCCTGAAGTGAAGCTAACTGCATTCTTTATTTTTAATTTATTATTTCTTTTCAGTTGGGTTCTGTTTCTAATCCACTTTTGTTTTGTTTTGTTTTGAGAGGGAGTCTCACTTTGTCTCCCAGGCTGGAGTACAGTGGTGCGCTCTCAGCTCACTGCAACCCCCACTTCCCAGGTTTAAGGGATTATCCTGCCTTAACCTCCCAAGTAGCTGGGATTACAGTCACCTGCCACCAGGCCTGGCTAATTTTTGTGTTTTTAGTAGAGACAGAATTTCACCATGTTGGCCAGGCTGGCCTTTAACTCCTGACCTGAAATGATCCACCCTTCTCAGCATCCCAAAGTGCTGGGATTATAGGCCTGAGCCACCGTGCCCAGCCTAATTCACTCTTGCAATCTCTTAATTGGTGTATTGGACCATTTACATTTTTCTTAAAAAATTTAATTTTAATTTTTGTGAGTACATAGTAGATATATATATATTTATGAGCCATATGGAATATTTTGATATAGGCATACGGTGTGTAATAATTACATCAGGGTAAAGGGTATATCCACCTCAAGTATTTATCTTTTGTGTTATAAATCCAATTATACTCTTTTTTTAAATGCACAATTAAATTAACATTGACTATAGACACACTGTTGTGCTATCAAATACCAGATTTTCTTCATTCTAAATATTTTTTGTAACCATTAACCATTTCCTCTTTCCTCAACGTCCCTCCTACCCTGACACTACTCTTCCGTCCTCTGGTAAACATCATTGTACTCTCTACCTACATGAGTTCAATTGTTTTAATGAGGTCATCTACATTTAATGTAATTATTGTTGTTAAGGCTTCAACTGCTATTTTCTGTTTGTTTTCTCTGTTTTTTAATTTTTCTGGGCTTTTAAGAAACTTTCATATTATGTCAGGAGTACATGTGCAGATTTGGTATACAGGTAAATTTGTGTCCCTGTGGTTTGTTGTACAAATTATTTCATCACCCAGGTACTAAGCCCAGTACCCAAAAGTTATGTGTTTTTTTTTTTGTTTTTTTTTTTGTTTTTTTTGCTCTTCTCCCTCCTCTCACCATGCACCCATAAGGAGGCCTCAGTGTCTATCATTCCCTCTTTGTGTCCGTGAGTTCTTATCATTTAGCTCCCACTTACAAGTGAAAACATGCAATATTTAGTTTTCTGTTCCCCCATTAGTTTCCTAGGGATAATGACCTCCAGCTCCATACATGTTCCCACAAAAGACATGATCTTGTTCTTTTTATGGCTGCATAGTATTCTATGGTACATATATACCACATTTTAAAATCCAATCTCTCATTGATGGGAATTTAGGTTGATTCCATATCTTTGCTATTGTGAATAGTGGTGCAATGAACATTCACATGCATGTTTCTTTACCTACATTCTTTAAATGGAGAGCTTTACATGGAAACCCTTCCTCTGTTGGTCCCTGAACTATAGTCTTGAGTCCTTGATGGCAGTGCAAGAAAATTAAACAAACAAAAATAAAAACTCTTCTCTGCTATTTATATACTTTCTCCCTAGACTTTTTATGTTCCTTCCCAATACAACTTCATTATTTACCAAATAACTTGAGAAATTATCAGTGTGCTTGAAGCCCTGCTAATCTCTAATATATTTACTGTAGATCCATCATACCCTTAAAGTCTCTGTTGAAATATCTGCCCTGTAGAAATGACCTCTGGTGAGTCAAAGCTTAAGATTTTCAGCCACTAACTGGTGTTAAAAGTATTGGTAACTTTCTTTAGAAAAAGAAGTTGCAGTTCACCAACAAATCTCTGCATGCTTCAATTCTCTCCATAATCTTACCCCATCATTAATACACACACTTAAGGGAAATATTAAATGTTTTTAATAGGCACATAGAGAGTGTACAATAATTTTTTATTATCATTCACCACTACTGCCATACTATCAATATCATTATTACCTCAATTGTTCATACCACACTAGCTTCCGGAGTAGACGAAATAGAACTCTAAGCATTATTCTGAATAGCTCACTTTTTCATATCTACTATATTACTCTAAACAACTGATACTCAAAACTTTTGAAGATTCACTCTTTCTTTTTTTTTTTTTTGAGACGGAGTCTTGCTCTGTCACCCAGGCTGGAGTGCAGTGGCCAGATCTCAGCTCACTGCATGCTCTGCCTCCCGGGTTTACGCCCTTCTCCTGCCTCAGCCTCCCAAGTAGCTGGGACTACAGGCGCCCGCCACCTCGCCCGGCTAGTTTTTTGTATTTTTTAGTAGAGACGGGGTTTCACCGTGTTAGCCAGGATAGTCTCGATCTCCTGACCTCTTGATCCGCCCGTCTCGGCCTCCCAAAGTGCTGGGATTACAGGCTTGAGCCACCGCGCCCGGCCGAAGATTCACTCTTTCTTAACTGATATTTAGATAATAAGGTCATTTATGTAGTGTCTATTATGGGTTACATCTTAAAATGAGTGAATAATATGATTTTCATTTTTGTTGTTTGAGTGTCATAAAATGCTTTCTGGTTATTTCTATCTGATTATACAAAAGAACACAATGACCTACATTTAAAGAACTTTCTCTGCTTAAGGATTGCAGCCTTCAGTGATACAATTCAGCAAGTCCTACATGACACTTTGCAAGATATGTCACAGCCAATATAACACAGTACAGATTTTTCATGGTTATTATTAAATCCCCTAAAACCATTGACTCATGCTGTCCTTGACATAGTAAAACTTATTGTTCCTTACAAAGTCACTACAGATGTGCAGTAAACCAGAATTATGCTTGCAACTTACATTTAAATCTTTGACACAGAAAAACACTTTTCTCTCAAGTTCAGTACATCTATTTATTATTCACACGTCTCTCTTTCAGAGCTGAAAGAAATCACAGTTGGTAGAAATACAGATTTTCTTTTCCTGTTGCTGTTCTATACAAAATTTTAGTCATAGTATAAAAGGTATATCATTTTCCTAGGATATTAATTATAAGAAAATAAATCTTGGGGTAATTCAACTAACTTTTGGGTAGCTGAACCCCCAAACCTGAAAAATCCACCTGTCCTAACATTAATTACCACCCATGGGAAATTCTGCTGAGTAAATAAGAAATAGATATGGCATGAGACAGTGCTATTTGTTTTGCTACTGGAAATGAGAGGAGATTGTTTCTATAGGTTTTAATGTCAGAAAAGGGAGAGTTTATTTCCAAAGTCATAGCAATCACAACATACAAATTCATAATGAATATGGATGCCTTAGATATCTAGAATATTGATCATCAATCAGTCTATCCAAATGTATTGTTTTATTATGAGTAAGTGGATGGCAGAGTTTTAAATATCCGTTATCATGACACATATAGAAATGGCAAAATTACAGACTCCAAATCAAACTCAAACCCTAGCACTGCCATTAACTATGTGAACTTGGCTTACTTAAAATATTTTCCAGGCTGGGCACGGTGGCTCACACCTGTGATCCCAGCACTTTCGGACGCCAAGGCAAGCAGATCACCTGAGGTTGGGAGTTCGAGACCAGCCTGACCAACGTGGAGAAACCCTGACTCCACTAAAAATACAAACTTAGCCTTGCGTGCTGGCACATGCCTGTAATCCCAGCTACTCAGGAGGCTGAGGCAGGAGAATTGCTTGAACCCAGGAGTCAGAGGTTGCAGTGAACCCAGATCATGCCATTGCACTCCAAATTGGGCAACAAGAGCAAAATTCCTTTAAAAAAAATTTAAAAATTACACACACACACACACACACACACATATTTCCCCCCTCAGCTTTCCCAGAGATGATGTGCTCATGGTTTTATTAAATGAGTTTAGACACCATTAGAGAAAGTGCATACCACCATGAAGTATATGAGCTAATGACAATTACTCCATAACAATAATTTAGTTTTGCACTGATTTCTAGCACATTACTGTAGGCAAAATGTGTTACTTGCTTCTTTTTTCAGCTCTGGTGCCCCAGTGATTGTTCTCCATAACATTTAAAGATATTAAACAAGTTTATCAACAATTTAGGGTTAATGATTATATGTCTCTATGTGCTTCAATTCTCTTTAGAAACTTACTCCATCTTTAATACACACATTTAAGAACCACATTCAATGTTTTTAGTAGACACATGAAGATTGCACAGTAATTTTTTATTTTGCTGCTACTACTATACTATCTTAAAAATAAAACACTTCGCATCAATTGAAAATAAAGACCAATAAAAATGGAAATATATCTGCCATTGTTATCTACTTATGCAAATTATAATCTGACATAAAATAATTTGATTTGTCTTATCTAAAGATGAAAACTAAAATTAGCCAGTGCCACTTTTGTATAGTTACTCTACCAGGTATTTTCACATCTATTATTTCATTTAATCTTAATAAAAAATATCTAAGTTGTCAATTATTACTATCACTGGGAAAATGAGATCAAGGAAGTGCAGAAAGTTTAAGTAATTTGCTGAAGAACATACACATTGCAATTAGCAGAAGTGGAATTCCAACCTTGGTATGTTCCAACCTGAAAGCCCATTTGTTGTTATAATACAATGACTCCCTGTCCCTTTCCATTGAAAAATAACAAATGAATCTGAGAAAGATGTACTACATGAAAACTAAATGAAAGATAAACTACATTAAAGACACTGATTAATGGAATTGAAAAAGCCCCCAGTAACTTGAAAGATATTCTATGTTCATGGAAGGGAAAATCAACATTGTTAAAATGTCCATACTACTCAAAGCAATCTACAAATTCAACGCAATTCTTATCAAAATATCAATGACATTCTAGAAAAAAAAGTCCTAAAATTTATATGCAATCACAAAAGACCCAGAATAGCCAAGGCTATCCTAAGCAAATAGAACAAAACTGAGGGAATCATATTACCTGACTTCAAATTATACTACAGAGCTACAGTAACCAAAACAGTATAGTCCTGGCACAAAAACAGAAACATAGACCAGTGGAACAGAAGAAAGAACCTAGAAGCAAATCCACATACCCAAAGAGAAGTCATTTTCAACTTACCTTTCAACAATGTTTGGACGAACGGAGGCAAGATGGTGCACTTCCGGGTTCTTCATCCCCCCGCCCCCAGCTTTTCCCGCGTGCGAAAATGCAGCTGGCGACCCGGGAAGGTGCAGACCAACTAGGCATGCGCCAGGTGATGTCAATCCGAAGAGACCAAGATTTACCTGGTCGCACCTGCGGAACCCCCCCTGACACGCCCGTGCCCCGCCTATTGCCCTCCCACTCCTAGAAAAGCCGCTCCAGAGGGATGCTTCGCATGGCCTTCCTCAGTCCTCCACTCCTGTCGGGATGTCAGGACTGCAGGAACTCCCTCTGAGAGCCCCACCGGGGGGACTCTGTTGGCCTTCTTTGCTGGAGGCCGACAGACCTCTTCCCCACACCTTAGGTGACCAAAATAAACTTGCAGTTTTGCTCCTACACTTGCCTACTCGCTGGTTCTTTTGTGCCCGCTCTGGTGGTCTTAGAAAAACAAATCAGTTGGTGCCGAAGACCCGGGAGGAGACCCCTCCTCAGGCCTCTAAGGGTTGAGGAACCTCCTCCTGCTCCCACACGGCAGCGGACCAGGACCTGAGACCTGCTTCCCTCACTCTCACGGCCTCTCTAGGGTAAGTGCCCTTGTCTCCTCTTTACCTCCCTCGGCCAAAATCCCGCGCAGGTCCGAGGTCCATTTTGAGCCACCAAGTGGCTTGGGAGACCCGTTCAGGACGGAGACGTCAGCCTGAAGGTAATCTCCACTTTGGCTCCATGAGCCTCCAGTCTGTCTCTGCTGGTTCCAAAGGACGCTTTGAAGCCAGGCAGAGATCCACTTCCATTTCCATTGTGTCCATTGTGTAAGTAAAGAGGAAACAAATGGGAAACCCCCAGTCCAAATTTCCAAAGAGCACCCCCTTAGGGTGCCTCCTAGCCAATTTAAAAACCTTACAGCTCGAACAAGACCTTAGGAGGAAGCGGTTAATTTTCCTTTCCACTGTGGCGTGATCGACCTCAGCAATTTCTGCCAGCGGCTAGGGAAGTGGTCTGAAATTAATTACATACAAGGCTTTTGGGCCTTATGCTCTCGTCCCGACCTGCCCTATACTCCTCCTTCTCTCCCCGCTCTCTCCAACCCCTCCCTTCCTGCCCAGACTCCTCCTCCTCCCCCCCCATCCAGACTCCTCCTTCCTCCTTATCTACTAGTAATCCACTCGGTCCGGTGCCTCCTTCCGGGCCCCCAGCTGGCTGTCTTGAGTCCCCTATCTCTGCCCACACCCTCCTACAGTGTTAGCACCTTTGCGAGAGGTGGCTGGGGCGGAGGGGGTAGTCAGAGTACATGTCCCTTTTTCATTGGCCGATCTTTCCAAAATTGAGAAGCGTTTAGGGGATTTCTCAGCTAATCCCACCATCTACATAAAGGAATTTAGATACCTTTGTCAGGCCTATGACTTAACTTGGCATGACCTCCAGGTTATCCTAACCTCCACCCTAAACCCTGAGGAGCAAGAGCGCATCCTAGCGGCCGCCAGGCAGCACGCCAACCAACTACATTTAACTGACGCCGCCATCCCACTAGGGGAGCAAGCAGTCCCCTCGGCAGACCCAGACTGGAACTACCAAGCAAACCAGCCTGGGCGCCGTAGGCGAGACATAATGGTTCAGTGTTTGTTGGCTGGTATGCAAGCAGCCTCAAACAAAACTGTAAATTTTAACAAATTAAAATAAATTATTCAAAATCCAGAAGAAAATCCAGCCGCATTCTTAAATAGGCTGACTGAGGTTCTAACCCAATATACCCGGTTAGATCCGGCCTCCCCCACAGGGGCCACCATTTTGGCATCTTATTTCATTTCTCAATCAGCTCCTGACATTCGTAAGAAACTTCAAAAGGTAGAGGATGGTCCTCAGGCACCAATATAAGACCTGGTTAAATTAGTCTTTAAGGTCTATAACTCCAGAGAGGAGACGGCTGAGGCAGTGCGACAGGCATGCCTCAAACAGAAGGCCCAGCTCCTAGCAGCGGCTTTACAGCCCAGTTGTAACCCCAGCCCAGAGAGCACACACCCCACAGACTCCAAGGCCACGAAAGGAGCCTGCTATAAGTGCGGCAAGGCAGGACACTATGCCAACAGGTGTCCACAAGGTCCCCGAGCCCCAACGCAGCCTTGCTATAAGTGCAAGGCATCAGGACATTGGGCCAGTGAATGTCCTAACCCTCGTCCACCAGCAACCCCCCTGCCCTGCTTGCTAGCAGGGAGGACACTGGAAGTCTCATTGCCCCACCCTGAGAACAGGTGCCGCGTCTCCACGTGACCCCCTTTCCCAGGATCCTGGGAGCTCCTTCCAGCTCCTACATCTGGACGACGACGACAACTGAAGGTGCCGAGACTCGGGTAACTCTCCTGGTAGCGGGTAAGACAATCAATTTTTTAATCAACAGTGAGGCTACCTATTCTGTTTTGCCGTCCTTCTCTGGACCTAGCCTTCCATCCAATATCTCTGTAGTAGGAGTAAGCGGAAAGCCATCCACTCCACAAAAACTCCACTCATTAATTGCTGCCTGGCCAACAACTACTCTGCGCACTCGTTCCTCATTTCCCAGCTAAAAAGGGCCCCCACCGAGAACAATCAGTGGACATCAGTTCAACTTTCCCCCACTCACCTCAAACTTACAAAACTTTAACTAGTTCATGCTCCCTGACCCCTGGCGCTTAGCTCGCTTTCTCACCATCCTCTACATAAACCTATCAGACTTTCAATACATAACCCCAGACCCATATCTACCTCCAGACAATAGTCCAGAGCAGTGGTTCTCCCATCTCCTAACCTTCATCGAACATCTCCAGTGGCAAGGGACACTCTGTGACTACACTGAAAATGAAGCCTCATTTTATACTTATATTGCTGTTTCACTCATACACTCAGACCTTTGCTAGTCCGCCTACTGTATGGCAATTTTTTTTCTTTTCATCACTGAAACTTGGCCACAGGACAGCCGAACACACTCAGTAGTACATAGTTCTGCCAGTTGTCTTCCTTAAGGCTATCAAACTTCTCTCCGCACAATAGAGACCCCCTTCTCATGGCTCACACTTATCCGCCAAAGGCTAAACTTAACCTACACTGTGAATATAACCAATCTCTCCCACTGCTTCCTCTGTGAGGCTTTAGAAGACCCCCACCTAGTGGCAGGCCCCTGCCCATGGCCTTCAACACAACTGGTCAAACATCCCACAATTCACTCACACTCCAGGCGCCACTATACCAAAATCCAAATAGCCCAATCCTTCCTTTCCGTTATTCAACTCCAAATTCATCCTGAGGTAATCATACTCAGGCACCCAATGGAGGCCAAACAGCCCCCATTGGAGGCTATTTCTGGTGCAACTGGTCTCTCTCTATAACTCTTAACCATACAGCCATTAACTGATCCCTCTATGTCCCCGTGTCCTTGGTCCCCAGTCTAACTTTATACAGCCAGGCAGAAGTAGCAGAGCTTTTCCAGCAACTTTCTATGCCACTACGCCACTTCCGTCAAAAACGGGCTGTTTTCCTCCCTCTAGTTATTAGAATCAGCTGAAAGCCTGGCCTCCCTGCAGCGCCGAACTACCTCAATAGCCCAAGCAGCTGCCCAAAACAGGCGAGCCCTAGACTTGCTTACAGCTGAAAAAGGAGGCACTTGTCTCTTCCTTGGAGAAGAGTGCTGCTATTATGTTAGCAAGTCAGGCCTAGTAGACACTAACATTCAAACCCTCAATAAAATAAAAAAACTGAGATACAGAACCTTAATACCTCAACCTTGCTGGGACCTTCCTTCTGGGTTTTGCCCATATTCCAACAAATGCTTCCATACCTCGTTCCTATGCTAATACTGTGCCTTATTTTATTCCTCATCCGTACGTCCAAATACCAACCATAGGCTCCGACCTTAACAGCGCCCCTTAACAGCAGGAAGTAGCCAGACAGACCACGGGGTCCCTTTATCACTATTATCAATAAAAGGTTGGACTGTTTGGACGAACGGAGGCAAGATGGTGCACTTCCGGGTTCTTCATCTCCCCCCCTCCAGCTTTTCCCACGCGCGAAAATGCAGCCGGCGACCCGGGAAGGTGCAGACCAACTAGGCATGCGCCAGGTGATGTCAATCCGAAGAGACCAAGATTTACCTGGTCGCACCTGCGGAACGCCCCCTGACATGCCCCTGCCCCGCCTATTGTCCTCCCACTCCTAGAAAAGCCGCTCCGGAGGGACGCTACGCACGGCCTTCCTCAGTCCTCCACTCCTGTCGGGATGTCAGGACTGCAGGAACTCCGTCTGAGAGCCCCACCGGGGGGACTCTGTTGGTCTTCCTTGCCGGAGGCCGACAGACCTCTACCTCACACCTTAGGTGACCAAAATAAACTTGCAGTTTTGCTCCTACACTTGCCTACTCGCTGGTTCTTTTGTGCCCGCTCTGGTGGTCTTAGAAAAACAAATCAAAAGATACCAAAAATACACTGGGGAAAAGATAGTTTTTTCAATAAATGATGCTGGGAAAACTGGATATCAATATGCAGAAGAATGAAACTAGACCCCCATCTCTTCAAATAAAATGTTGATTCAAATAAAAATGAATTAAAAATTAAAAAATTAAATATAAGACCTTAAACTATTAAACCACTGCCAGAAAACATTGGGGAAACTGTTCAAAACATTAGTCTGGGGAAAAATTTCTTGAGCAATACCCCACAAGCACAACCAAAGTAAATGGACAAATGGGATCACGTGGAGTTGAAAATCTTCTGCAAAGCAAACAATCCATTAAGTGAAGAGACAACCCACAGAATAGGAGATAATATCTGAAAACTATCTATCTGACAAAAGGTTAATAGCTAGAATATATAAGGAGCTCCAATAACTACAAGAAAAAAATATAATAAATGGATTTTAAAATGGACAAATAATTTGAACACACATTTCTCAAAAGAAGACATACAAATGGCAGACATGTGAAAAGGTGCTCAACATCATTGAGAAATGCAAATCAAAACTACAATGAGATACAATCTCATCCCAGTTAAAATGGCTTATTTCCTAAAGACAGGAAATAACAAATGCTGGAGAGAATGTGGAGGAAAGAGAACATTCATACACTGTTGGTGTGAATGAAAGTTAGTACAATCACTATGTAAAACAGTTTGAAGGTTCTTCAAAAAACTAAAGTAGAGCTACCGTACAATCCAGCAATTCCATTGTTGGGTATTTACACCAAAGAAAAGAAATCAGCATATTGAAGAGGTATCTGCACTCCTATGTTTGTTGCAGCACTGTTCACAATAGGCAAGATTTGGAAGCAACTGAAGTGTCCATTAACAGATGAATGGATAAGAAAAATGTGGTACTTATACACAATGGAGTGCTATTCAGCCATAAGAAAAGAATGACAGTCAGTCATTTGCAACAACATGAATGAAACTGGAGGTCATTATGTTAAGTGAAATAAACTAGGAACAGAAAGACAAACATCACATGTTCTCATTTATTTGTAGGATTTAAAAATCAAACCCACAGAAACAGAGAGTAAAAATAGAAATGGTTATCAGAAGCTGGGAAGTATAGTAGGGGGTTGGTGGGGAGGTGGGAATTGTTAATTGGTACAGAAAAAAAATAAAATAAGTAAGGCCTAGTGTTTCATAGCATAAAAGGGTGACTTTAGTCAACAATAATATACTTGTACATTTTAAAATAAGAGTATAGTTGGATTGCTTATAATGCAAAGGATAAATGCTTGAGGGAATAAATACTCCATTTTCCATGATATGATTATTATGCATTGCACTCCTGTAACAAAATATTGTATGTACCCTATAAATATATACATCTACTGTGTACCCACAAAAGTGAAAAAAAATTACAAAAAAAAAGTCATCACTATGATCAGATGTTGGAGCTAACATACAAGGACATTTTAAAAGGTATTACACATATATTCAAGATCCTCAGATGAAACATTAATAAAATGAACAAACAGATGGGAAATAGCAGATATATGGAAACCATGAAAAAGAACTAAAAATAAATTCCATGAACAAATAAAACATACACACAGAGTCCTGTAAGGCAGTATCAGCGGGTTAAGTCAGAAAATGCTAAGTGAGCCTAGCAAGAAAAAAAAACAAAGGTGGAAAAGATTAGGAAAAAAAAGATAAAATAACAGCCAAGTATGTATTAACTTGAAGCTATAAAAGCTCAGTGAGCATTGAGCATAATTTATACAAAGAAAACTATATCCTATGCCTAGCGTGGTTGCTCGTGCCTATAGTACCAACATTTTGGGAGGCTGAAGCTGGTGGATTGTTTGAGTCTAAGAATTTGAGACCAGTCTGGGCAACAAGGCAAAACTCTGTCTCTACCAAAAATACAATAATTGGCTGGGAGTGGTGGCACATGCCTATAGTCCCAGCTACTAGGGAGGCTGAGGTGGAAGGATCACCTGAAACCAGGAAGGTCCAGGCTACAGTGAGCTATGATCACACCACTGCACACCAGCATGGGTGACAGACAGAATGATACCCTGTCTCAAAAAAAAAAAAAAAAAAGAAAAAGAAAAAGAAAACAATCCCCTGTGCTATCATAGTACAACTTCAGAAACAAAATAAAAAATAATGATAGTATCCGGAGAAACAGTACAGTTTACATTTAAATAGACAACGATACAAATAATTCATGAATTTCTTATAAGAAATAATAAATACCATCTGACAATGGTCTAACATCTCTAAAGTGCTGCATAAAGAAGAGCTTACTTTAGTGAAGTTTTGGGGTGTGGTTTTTATCTAATAGGTTGCATTATAATGGAATTAGATAAAACCCACAGAGATATTAAGCAAATTATGTCAGCTTGAACTGAAACGGACAAAGTAAAAATGAAAAGTTAGGTATGCAGACCCTTGAACTACCATGGGCAGCAAGGAGGCTGAGAAAACTACTCGGTTGCAACCATGATTTTTTTTTTTAATTGAAAAGGAAGAATCACTGGTGATGTAAAGATGTAAGCCCAGTGGGCACAGCAAAGAGTCACGGAACATTAGACCAAAGAATCAGGCCTGCCTGTGGTTAGGCAAGCAAGGAACCAGCAAACAGTACTCAGTGGATTTCAGAATTGCTAGGATGCCTCCTATTGCTGCCTTTTGGAGTAAAAGCATCTATTGTAGTTATCCTACGTCTTTCTCTCTATCTTGTGTTGAATATAGAGGACAGAGGACTTGCCTCATTAATTTACAAGTTTTCAGATTGAGAGAAAATCAGCGGAGCTGCAATTGAAGTGCTACACCCAAGAAAACTCATCCACATCTGGAACTCATATACTTAAGCCGGAATCTCTGATGGAATGAGACTTTGTGGGTGGAGGCCTGGGACACAGATGATTATATTTAGCATGTGAGCAGAATAAGAGCTGTTTTGATGACAAGGAACATTGTGGTAGGCTATATTTTTCATAATGGTCATAGTAATATCTCAGTCCAACCTACTCTTCCAGAATCTTGCCTCTGTTCTATAAGGAGGTGGAGACCTTTGGATATCATAATTAATAAATAGAATGTAGCTGCTTTCGGTTCTGGTGGCGGCAGGGCTGAGCCAGCAATGCCCTCCCTTCACTCTCCACGCCCGCTCTCCAGCTGTCCGCCCGCTCCACTGCCCTCCCGGCCACCATGACGGAACAAGCCACCTCCTTCGCCAAGGACTTCCCGGCCGGAGGCATCACCGCCGCTCTGTCCAAGACAGCCGTGGCATCGATCAAGCGGGTCCAGCTGCAGCTGCAGGTGCGGCACGCCAGCATGCTGGTCGCCGCCGAGAAGCAATGCAAGGGCATGGTGGACTGCATCGTCTGCATCCCCAAGGATCAGGGCGTGCTGTCCTTCTAGAGGGGAATCCTGGCCAATGTCATCCGCTCCTTCCCCACGCAAGCCCTGAATTTCGCCTTCAAGGATAAGTACAAGCAGATCTTCCTGGGGGGCGTGGACAAGCACACGCAGTTCTGGAGGTACTTTGCGGGCAACCTGGCCTCTGGCAGCGCGGCAGTCGTGTATCCCCTGGATTTCACCAGGACCCGCCTGGCAGCCGACGTGGAAAAGTCGGGCACGGAGAGCGAGTTCGGAGGCCTGGGAGACTGCCTGGTGAAGATCCCCAAGTCCGACGGTATCTGGGGCCTGTACCAGGGTTTCAGCGTCTCCGTGCAGGGGATCATCATCTACCAGGCTGCCTGCTTCGGGGTGTACGATACGGCCAAGGGCATGCTCCCCGACCTCAAGAACACGCACATCCTGGTGAGCTGGATGATCGCGCAGACCGTGACGGCCATGGCTGGCGTGGTGTCCTACCCCTTCGACACAGTGCAGCGGCAGATGATGACGCAGTCCGGGTGCAAAGGAGCTGACGTCATGTACACAGGCACCACAGACTGTTGGAGGAAGATCTTCAGAGACGAGGTGGCCAAGGCCTTTTTCAAGGGTGCGTGGTCCAACGTCCTCAGAGGCATGGGGGTGGGGGCGGGTTTCGTGCTGGTCTTGTATGACGAGCTGAAGAAGGTCAGCTAAGGGCCTTGGCATCCTCCACACACACCAAGGGAACCAAAAGAACCACGTAGAATCCTGAAGTGTGCAAACCATCGACGTTCGAGAAATTCCAGTCATCTTTTTCCCAGCCAGACCCTGCCTGTAGATGGCCAGGGAAGGCTCTAGAAAAGGGGCGCATTGGCCAGGCGTGGTGACGGGCGCCTGTAGTTCCAGCTACTCACTCGCGAGGCTGAGGCAGGAGAATGGCGTGAATCCAGGAGGCGGACCTTGCAGTGAGCCAAGATTGCGACACTGCACTCCAGCCTGGGCGACAGAGCGAGACTCCGTCTCAGAAAAAAAAAAAAAAAAAAAAAGAAAAGAAAAGGAAAAAAATAAGAAAAGAGAAAAGAAAAGGAGCACATTATGATCCAGCCATCGGTACCAGATTCCATGTCTTGATCACTGGGGGAAGGGAACCAGGGTGTCCTTGTGGGCCCACGGGCGAGGCACTCCAATACTCAGACCTAGAGTCCAGATGCTTGTAGGATCCAAGTCGTGTTTAAGTATTCATTTAAAACAAAAGAATCATGGTCCCCATTTGTACTTAAGCACTAGCCCCTCTTTTGCACAGCCGAGTACTTGCAATTATGTTCTATGTTGGGCATCCTGCTGCGAAACAATAAACACAGGATGCGAGGGGGGAGAATAAATAATAAATAAATAAATAAATAAATAAATAAATAAATAAAATGTAGCAGAAGTGAGACTAAGTAATATATTAGACCAGCTTAGAAAGACAGTGCAACTTCCTCTTGACTTTTTTTTAGGACGTTTGCCTTTTGGAACTCAGACGTCATGTTATGAAGAGGCCGAGGCTACATGAAGAAGTCATGCTGACATGTTTAGGCACATAGGTCTAGCTAAGGACCCTGCTGACGGCCAGCATCAACTACCAGGTATGTGAGCGAACAAACTGGTGATTTAACCTCCAGCTTCAGAGTAACCCTAAGTAATGCTAAGTACAACAAAGACAAGCTGTTCCTGCAAAGCCCTGCTCAAACAGCAAATTGACTACCGTAATAATACTGTTATTTTAAAAAACAGTATTATTGTATCAGTTTATCAACATGGAAAAGCTTTAAATACATAATCTTAAATAAAAAGTAATTTTCTGAAGAATATATACGTTATGATAGCGTTAATATATAACATAATATAATACATTGGAACTGAAGTCTAAATAATTTTGATTAATAAATTTAAAATATCAGTATGCTTTAAAATATTTATTGGGTAAATGCATTTATTAATTACTTTTTTTTTTTTTTTGAGACGGAGTCTCGCTCTGTCGCCCGGGCTGGAGTGCAGTAGCCGGATCTCAGTTCACTGCAAGCTTCGCCTCCCGGGTTTACGCCATTCTCCTGCCTCAGCCTCCCGAGTAGCTGGGACTACAGGCGCCCGCCACCTCGCCCGGCTAGTTTTTGTATTTTTAGTAGAGATGGGGTTTCACCGTGTTAGCCAGGATGGTCTCGATCTCCTGACCTCGTGATCCGCCCGTCTCGGCCTCCCAAAGTGCTGGGATTACAGGCTCGAGCCACAGCGCCCGGCCTATTAATTACTTTTAAAAATTTATCAAAAACATGTATAGATAGGTGTTAAATATTTAAGCCACTACAGAATAGATTATGTTTAACAAGAAAACCTTTGAAGATGAGGTGTTGGAAGAAACACAGAAAAAGCAAAATGCAGGAAATGCAAATCAGTCAGTAAATTATTACAGCAAGAATGCATGGTGATTAAAAAAATAAGGTTAGCCTCATACATACACATGCATTATACATATAGCAAGGACAATAAATGTAAGTTAAATATAATTCTTTAAAAACACAAATTGGATTAAATAATGCTTAAAAATTGTTATAAATGATAAAAATGTATAAGACAATCAAAAAAAGATACACAAAAACTGAAAATACAGGAATAGAAGTAGACAAATTAGACAATTACTAATAACAAAAAATTGAAGCAATATTAATATCAGATAAAAATAATTCAGTGCAAAAGGAATTCAATGGAATATCGGGGGAATAATTGTTCAAGGACAAGTATTTACCTTTAGCTCCTTGGAAACATAACTTAATACAGTTTTGAAATGTATAGGCAAAGAGTGTTAGAACTATGAAAAGAGAGACTAAAGATGTAAATGTATTTTCTGGGTGATGTAGTTCAAAACTGATTGTTTTTGTACTTATGATAAAATAATTCAGATAGAGATTTCTTGAGTGATTTTTTACACAATAAAATATTCTCTTGGTAAGTTTCTGGTCATCTATCCCCTACTATCACCTGTTTTTACAGCTACACTATAAAAATTTTAAGTTTCAACTTTCAAAATTGAATTGCCAGAACAATTAATTATGATGTTGAATGACTGAATCTACGAGTATTTGTTTCACAGCAGTGGGCTCTGTCTTAAATATAGAAATACTTGAGTCATCAATTGTAAATAAAAGTATAAAACATAAATATATATTAATTTTAAACATATTTATAATCAACATAGTGTAAACTATTTGTATTTAAAAATTGTATAAAAATATGAAAATGCAAAGAGATTTTTTGAGTGTTTAACTGACAATCCCATATTTATTAATTAAAATCAGGTAAAAAACAACTATAAATGTAGATAACCTTCAATAAATTTATTTTATCACTTTTTAAAACTTTCTGCATAATAATAGTGGGACATTCTTGATAAAAACAAACATCAATTTCAGGAACACTAAATAAATTATATCAAATGGAATTAATATGCATGATGATTTACTGTAATTTAACTCAAATAGAAAAATTGAAAACTACTCAAGTCACAGATAAAATTAATTTTAACTGTATCTTTGGGGTATACTAAAACTCACTCCTATCATTAGAAAAGGAAATCCATGAAGCAGGAATTTTCTACAGAACAAAAGTTATAGCGTGTGTTAAACTGGAGAAAGTTACATAAATTGTCAATATTCTTCTGGCACTAAATGGCACTAAAAGGGTACTTTGAAAATGAAATTCAAATGTTAAAAAAGAATAAAACCATCTTCTCTCTACCTATGGCATTTTACCATTTTCCATTCATAATGGATAATACCTGAGGAAGAGTTCTGAGGTGGCAGCATACTTGTACACCTGCTTTGCTAGAATTGAATTGCTTAAGTGCTAATTTGCTGGCAATTTCACTGCAACAGCAGGTAGTTCATTTTTAACTGCATTTAGAGTTGTGAATGCTCATAGTGACACAGAATTCAGTCTGTAAGCCATTCCATGAGAAACTGTTTAAGATTAATACTTAAAACTGTTAATTTCTGCAGTCACTGGGCCTTGTACATAAAATCATTGCTTTGTTAAGGTAAATGCAGATGTTTGTAAACTCGTCTTTTAAATAAGTGTATTTTTGAGAAAAAATTTCAATTTAACAAATATTTACTGAGTACAACTTGTATAGAGAATTAAGCAAATCAAAGAAACATTGGGTATGATTATTATAGCAGTTTCTGAACACATAGTCCAATAAATATAGTGGATGTGTGTGTGTGTGTACATATATAGTGTGTGTGTATATATATACATATATAAATATGATATACATACATATTATATATACATATATAAACATATACACACACGTATATATACATATATGTATGTGTATATATAGTGGATGTGTATATATGCATATATACATATACATATATACACACATATATGTGTATATGTATACATATACATACATATATACACACATATATACGTGTATATGTATATGTGTGTATATATGTATGTGTGGGTATACATATATTTATACTCATGTATTTCACCCTCATGCTAACCTTTATCAAAAAATTCATAACCAAAGTAACCACAGATGCTCTCTTCTGTCTCCAAACTACATCTTTTCTGTTTTGCGGTATAAATTAGTAATATTAAGCATGAATTGAAATTACTAGCATTCACTTGAAAAAATGAAGTTAAATCATCACAGGCTGGTTTTGTAGATCTCTTTACATATAAAAATGGAAAGTTCTAGATTTAGAAAATCTGTAGGATATAATTACCTTTTAGTGTTCTTACAAGTCTTGATTTCTCCTTTCTGGGACATCCAGAATGTTGACTTTGATAATTATTTAGCAGATTCAAGATAGATACAACTCATACATCATAGCAACAATTTATGAAGCTACTTTGTCTCTGAAACCATTTTTAATAATGTATATGATATACTTAACACTTGGCCTGAAAGAAAATGTAATAAAATATATTCTTTTCTTTTACATGTCTTCATTTTAAATCCCTTTTTGTATCATTTTCCCCTAACCATTGTATAGACATCTCAGAACTTGCATTTTGGGCACTTTGTTCCCCTTCTTTGATGTCATTAAAAATACTAAAAGCAAGTTCACTTCAGAAAACTTGCATTAATTTTTTTTTTTTTTAAATCATCTCATGCTCTCACCTCTTGTATATTTTTCTTCTAAATTGTTTGAAATTTGTCTCCCATATTTTCTGGCTATACTTTTGAAAATAATAAAACTTTATCTGCATAGTTACCTCAAACCATATTAAATGCACAGGTCAATTACCTTCCTACAAAAATAATTACCTCATACTTATTTTGCTGGGTTTAGCGAAGTTTGAATTAACTTCAGATTATTCCTTTAGTCACAGTGATTTGTATGGGTTTGTCTTTTTCGAATAAAGTTAGTTTCCTTATTTTATATTATACATATCCATAGGAGAAAATGTAGCAAATCCAGAAAAACTGAATAAAGAACATAAACTATGCATGGTCCAACTACCTGGAACCATACCTTTTTAGAGTTTGGTATAGATGATACCAGTTTTACGTGCGTGTGTGCATACATTTAATGTGCTACTTTTTTGTGTTTTAAGTATGTTACATAATTCATAATATTTTAAATACTGGTTTTAAATATAGATTTGTCTATAATAGTAAAGATGTTTTTTCATTAAAATGCAGAAGAAACAGAAGTATGTAAAATTAATAGTAACCTCTTATTCAGATCGATGAGCAAATTACTTAATATTTTTATGTAATTAGCATTGCATAAAATAATGAGATCAATATTTTAATTGCCAAAAGGCATAAATATAAATTATATATATTTGTATGTGTATATATGTGTGTAAGTACATATATATCCACACATATGTATAATCTAGATACTATATTATATATTATTATATTGAGTCACCTGAGCCATTTTTGCTTTATTTCCATTTGTTTTCCTTTTTTATTTTTCAATGGGAAAGATTAATAAACTACCTAATGGCAATCACTATTGGTCATCAAATCATTCTTCCCATACTCTTCCATCTATTTCTCATCAGTCTTTTTTCTGAAATATATTTAAAAATCAATATATAGAGTGTGACCTTAAATAGTAAACACAATAATAAAAATATATGAAATATTTTTAAATGAGTTAAATTCAATTTTTTTTTTTCATTTTTGTTTTCCCTCAAACATTCTCCTTCTACAAAAGCTGGTAAGACCTCAAGCTGTGCTCTTATTTGTGATGGTAAGCATCATTTTGGTGGCTATGTGGCTGCACAGCACGAGGTGGCTATGTGGCTGCACAGCATGAGGTGGCTATGATGAACCCTGATGAAAAACGACAGGTGCAAAATGAGAAAAGTTTGCACACAACAAGTTTGGCTTTATAAAGGCTTCAGGTTTACCATCATCAGAGAACCTTGATCTGCTGTGGTTTAAAACAGGGAAGGGAACCACCTGTTTTGCCTCAAGCAATAATTAAGATCAAACAAAATACATTCTGAAACAGTAAGACATGACAAAGGATAGTGAAAGGGTTTTTCAGCAATGGCAATAGAAGTTACTTTCTCCAAAGAGTTGGGTTATTACCAAGTAAAGCACAATGGTAATAACCCAAAGGCAAACTAGAGTGAAGAAAAGCAGATATATGCAGGTGGAGGAACAATATTTGCATTTCCATAGATAAATACTTTCAAACATACAGAAAAAATAAAGGGACACAGAACTCATAGTAATGATTTGGGATATTTCCTTTGGCCAACGTATCTCCCCAGTTTCTAGGGCACACACTGAGATTCAGGAGAAGCCTGAAGAAGAGTATATTTATAAAATAACTATCCACAACTGACATCTACTTGTAAAGGATTAATATATTTTTCATAAATATGAGAGATACATCCATTCATAAAACTCTTTAAATCACGTTGTACAACTTGGATATGATAGTTGCTTATTCATAGGATGAAGAGGCAATGACTGGAATACACAATGTAAATGACTCACACATAGGCACCATCACCACCAAGTAAAAAAGCAATTTGTGAAAAACAAGGAAAACTCTTGTTTTCGTCAGGGCCAGAGAAGTATAGTTGATGGTAATTTGTAATCAGAAAACACAGCAAACTACTTAATTAAAAAAAACAATCCCAAACTTCTGTCTTTTTTACATATTCTAAACAACTATGTTAACTAGACCTAAAAAACTATAGGTATATGTGCATAATCAAATCAAGTCTTACCGAAATCTAGATCTGATGTCTTCCAACACCAACATTTATAAATATATCCCCAGTGCAGGCCGGGCATGGTGGCTCATGCCTATAATCCCAGCACTTTGGGAGCCGGATCCTGGTGGATCACTTGAGGTCAGGAGTTTGAGACCAGCCTGGCCAACATGGTGAAACTTCATCTTTACTAAAAATACAAAAATTAGCCAGGCATGGTGTTGCATGCCTGTAGTCCCAGCTACTTGGGAGGCTGAGGCAGGAGAATCGCTTGAACCTGGGAGGCAGAGGTTGCTGTGATCCCAGATGGTGCCACTGCACTCCAGCCTGAGCGACCAGAGTGAGACCATGTCTCAAAAAAAAATTTATCTATCTATATCTATCACCAATGTGAAGCAATAATCATATTCTTGTTTCGTAGAAAATAAAAATCATAAAATATCTGCATGAAATAAAAATGCCTATTGTCTATTTGCATAAAGTATAATGGCAAATTAGTACTTCCAAAAATTAAAATAAATTAAATTAAATGTAAATATTTTAATATAGTTTGAAAGTATAAAATAAAAATATAATTTTCTTGTAAATCAGTTCCTACAAGATGGTATTCTAAGTATTTGGAGGATACTTTCATTTTGGTATTTTCACATGAACATGAGTTACATTCTATAAAGCATTCATAAGAGTGCCTAGCACATCATAAAGACTCTATAGTAATTAGTTATATATAAATAAAATTATTTTCATAATCTGGAGATACATAAAATGTTGTGATGTGCTTTTTAAACTTTGCATTTTATTGTATAATAAAAAGAAAATGTATATCATGTATACATACAAAATGATAAAATAATGAAATGAGTTTCACACTAAGATACCCTACCCTATTTAATAGATGTAAACACTGTTGTGTTTTCTTGTAAATCCTTCCACAAAATATCCCTTACATATGTATTTTTATGTGTGTATGTGTATGTATATGTGTGTGCATGCATATATTATACTTAGTATTTTTAAATAAATGGCTGTAAATTAAAAGCACTGTAGTTTTACTAATTAATATGTCTTTTGATTGATATATATTTGAAACTCTCTATTAAATGGTAATAGAGGGGCCGGGTATGGTGGCTCACACCTGTAATCCCAGCACCTTGGGAGGCAGAGGCGGGTGGTTCACCTGAGGTCAGGAGTTTGAGACCAGCTTGGCCGACATGGTGAAAGCTCATCTCTACTAAAAATGCAAAAAAATTAGCCAGGTATGGTGGCAGGCACCTGTAATCCCAGCTACTCGATAGGCTGAGTCACGAGAATCGTTTGAACCCTGGAGGATGAGGTTGCAGTGAGCCAAGATTGCACCATTGCTCTCCAGCCTGGGCAACAAGAGCAAAACTCCATGTCAAAAAAAAAAAAAAAAAAATGTAATACAAGGGAAATCATACTCTATAAGAGATATCATTAAAAAGATAAAAGCCCTTGCATATAACTTCATATTTAGAGATCAAATACTGAATTATCTTCTTCAGAATTCAAAAACAAGAGTCTAATGTTTTCTATCAACATTCTATTCAACCAGAGTAACTAAATTGTATAACAGAAAAAGAAATAAAAGTACAAAATTGGAACCCCCAAAATAAAGCTGTCATTATTCCTTAATGACATAATTATGTACATAGAAAGCCCAAAGTACTCTAGAAAAAAATATGAGTGTTGATTAATAAATTTAGCAAGATTCTTGGATGCCAGGAAAATGTATTAAATCAGTTGAATCATCTACATAATTGACAAACTTTTATTTAAAGAACAAGATAATATGTGTTTTCACCTTTGTGGCCAATATGGCCTGTCACTTCTCAACTTCGCAATTATAGTAGTCCTTCGATTTGTGTTCCATACACTGTTCCATGTCATAATCTTGCTACAAGCCTCTGCTGCTCTGAACATGTGGTACTAGCGTGGTACTGTGTTCCATTCACATATTTCACAACAATCTCTAGTTGACGTTCAAAACAGTTTTTTTTGCCTTACAATATAATTCCATCTGCAACATATATTTAGATATCCATTAGTAGTCTGGCCAACTGATAGTACTTTTTTCCACTTGCTAGTAATAATTCTGAGTTTTTTCTTGGTTTTGTGACTTTTTTTTTCAATAAATGTAATAGATTCTAAGCAGGTAAGATATAACTGCCCTCTTGAAACAAGTAGTCCTGCCCGTCAATTACTCATCAGTAGAAAAGCGTATGTTTACTGAAAAGAGAAACCCAGTAAGGTAGCCTCCTTATTCGAGGCTGGAATAGCATAGAACAGATCCACTTAGTTTCTAAGCTTCTGCCTGATTTTACAAGCATATTTTAAGAAAATGATCTAATGATTTGTACACTGAATAGGAATATCAACCCAGTTTTAAATAGTAATATCTAACCTTTCTTAATATTGTTGAACACTTGTAAGAAATTGATTCCAGAAGGCACAATCAACTAATACTTTATTTGCAGTACTTCAGGACCATGAAACATTAATTTCCATACATATATATTAGTCATCTCAGGGGAAAAAATTAGGTCACCCAGAGCAGGTTCTAATTTCTATCTTTACATACTATTTTACTTGACAAGAAAACATCAGCAAAAACTGTGTGAAGCGTGCTAATAAACTCAGTTTCACCTTATTTAAGAGAATGACGTTTAAGTAGTACTAGAAATCCATTCTGTTAATAGAAAAAAATGGAGAATTTTGATTACAAGTAAAAGCATGTAAGACATGGCCTGGTAATCATTGATGACTATATTAACACATATTAGCAGTAAGCGCTCAATCTAATATCTTAGATACAGGGATTTTAATAACTTTTTCCGCAAAATAATACAAAGCTGAATATTTATATTTCTAGTTTTTACTAAATAGGGATGCATTCACTGGACTTTGCCAGACCCTATAGTCCCAGCGCTATTTTTTTTCCACGTAGTAGAATCCACTTAATCTTAAGTGTAGATTCAGTGTGTCTGCATTTCTAAGGTTAATATTCACCTCAGGGAAAAAAAAAAAAAAAGGAATGGAGTTGTTACCTATTATTCTGAAACTTTTTCCCTTCTGTCCTTTGTAACTCTTCAGAATGAATATTTTTGTTTAGTTTGTATGACATCGTGTCTATTAGGGTCCTCAATCTTGTTGAATAACTATTGTTTCTAGTGCTAAAGTCCATATTCTAGTAACTTTCGTGGCACTCAATCTAACTGTATCTAGGACCTTGTCTTCTTAGCAGACAGATCTCCTAGAAGCCCTCTATTTGGGAAGAGAAGCCATTCTGGATACATCTATCCAAGGTCCTGAGTTCGACTATAGATATTTAGGTTTTGAAATCTGGCCTCTCTTTTTTCTGAAAAAAAAAAAAAAAAAAAAAAACCAGAAAGTCTAATGTCAGTTCCAAGCTTCAAAATATACATTATTTGATGGTATTATAAATTATAATAATAAATGTCTTGATTTAAATAAGCACATTATGTCTTATAAACATCTTAATGGTGATAAGATAAAAATATATCATGAAAGTAATGATAATAAAATTATTTTTAAAACCTGATGCTTATTTATGTCATAATGTATCCATCCTCCTGATATGAAAAAGTATCATTCAGAAATTATCTGTTTTGTCAGAAATTATCTGTTTGTCCAGGAACTCAAATGACAGGAGCACAATATTTCTAACTACAAGCTCTACAAATAATATATTTTATTGAAGAAAAAAATATGCTTTCCTTTTTCCTGTCTACAATATTTGAATGCCAGTTGAGGATTCTCAGATGCTTTTAAATGTTTTGTAAGTAATTATGTCTCTCTTTTAGAATTGTTTATATTATCGATTGGTTCATCTTATACCTTTTTGAGTAGATGACAATAAATTTAGCTATTTCCTATATAAATAGTAAATAATTCTCAAACTTCTAGGATGTGGATAATTAAACATATTTTGCAAAGTACAACCTTCTCAGCATAATGGAGTTTCTTTAGTCTGGCACAAAGTAATTATTTAGGTTTTAGAATAGCAATTTAAAAACAATTTTAAAATAAGACACACAATAATGATAAAGACTACTATTGCATAGTCAATTAAATATAATACTTATATCATTTTGTTTAATTTTGTAATACTTATTTAGCTATGTTAGTCATATTATATAATTTAATTAACCTAATTAGTATATTATTATGATGATCATCAGTAAGCATCAGCAGAAGTAACTATAGAACTACAGAAAAACATATTATTCTGGGAGTGATAGGTCAAATTAACTATAGACCTAGAAGGTAATATGTTCACAGTAGCTTAAAGCTTTGGTAAGGATATTCTTTATTAAGATCAGCTTGTCTCTTCCCCAAGCCTCCATAGCGTGTGCTGACAGTTTAGACTTAACCTGACCAATTGAGACAGCAACTGCAATTGAAACAATAGGTGCAAATCTAGGAAACATTAAAGAGTCTTCAATGGACATTAGATAGATAACACCATTTAAACTAGGATATCACCCAATATTTTTCCACCTAGATTACAACAAATCTGTGTACATCACCTCACACTTAAAATTAATATGGCTTAGGTTTTATTTTACAGTTGCAATTATTGTGAGCCATTTACACCATTATTTCTTGCTTTTGTTCATTTTATTAATACCACTTTTAGATTGTTTTTGCTGCTTTTAAATGTTTAATCATTTAATGTTTAAACATTTTAAATGTTATACCATCTTTTCATTCATTTTCAATTGTCTTTATTGTAATCAAAATATTTAAAGTTTAAATATTTTTCTGAGTAAAGATTTGTTCAGATTTCATATACTTAACAATTTTTTCACTTTAAAAAATGTATTTTAGTTGCATGCTTTTGAACTTTCATCTGTGACCCCAATATCATTGAAGAAGAAACATTTTAAATAAAACTCAAAATGACCTTTTCTCTTTCTTAGTTTGTCTTATTAAGTTAAATTTTAATCATTTTATATTCAGATGTGTTTATTTTTCCCTTTAAAATTCATTAATATTTAATTGTAATATAAATGCATTAGAAAAATAATATTGTGTAGTTGGTGGAATAGAAACCAGAGGAATTAACTGTGATAAAAAATAGTTTATGTCAATCGTTCCCAACTCATCTTTATGGATCAATTACTGAATCAATAATAGGCTTGCAAAAAGGAAATGGTATGTATGTACTGTACTGAGTATAGAAGATAGACAGTAGAGACATTCTATGCTGTCCTAATTTATCAATAGATAATATGCCCACAAGAATAAAATACTCTACCTCAAGCTAGATATCATAGAATAAGTGTGAGATATTCTTACCCAATGATTTTGACTACAATTGGGTTCCCTATTATATGAGTGTTGTTTATAAAGAGAGAGTTAAGGTAAGGTAGGCTTTCACTCGTCAAGCAAATAATGAATCATGGCAAAATAGCCTTGCAATGAATTTGCTTCTTATTGACCCTATAGTCTACTTACCCACAAGCATCATCATAAATAGAGCTCTCTGTTCATCTTTGGATGAGGAACACTTACCTTATTCCCCAAGTTACATATCAGAATTCTGCTTTTAACTCTCTTTAGCTTATATGTTAGTAGTTAATAGATGACTAATTATCATTAGATCAAATACTCTATTTTTCTTTGAGAGAGAGCATGGCAGCGACTTGTTAGTAGTAAGGTTGCCCCCTAAAAAAGAGTATGAATTCTTCTTTACAGTCATAAAACAATTCTCAGAATTTTTTATAGTATTTGACATTTTTAGGTGTTTTTAGTTGTGAGGAATGAGGCTTGTCAGCTCAGTATGCCATGATGCTGAAAAATTCAGTAGGTTTAAATGATTTTTCTATGACTTTAGGGCCCACCTCCAGGAAGAATGCTAGCTGTTTAGTACTCATTTCTTATCAACATTCACATTGTGTACTAGTCTATAGTGACTAACCTGTCCTATATCCTCCTCCTTGAAAGATTTATAAACTTTGGAAAATTTCAAAGCTTTTAACTGCCCAAAGCTTTTAACAATTTCAAGTCCACAGAGACACACAGTTGAAATCTGTAGACCCAGGGTCCACTTCTTTAATGTGTTGTCATAGTGTTCCATCTGTATAGGCTTCCCCACAAATTTACCACTTAAAAAAGAAACAACAAACTCATCAAAATCTCATAGTATGCATGGTTTTTCCACTTATTCACCTCTCTCATTGAATATCAATTACTGTACCCAAGGCATATATAAGTTGGACATCTGAAAAATTACACCTAGGGTCAAATAGAAAACAGTGTGAATATGTTTTTCCGCATGTAAAGTGAAAAACATCAAGCCAATAATAACACAGGCAAAAATAATTATGATATTTCACCATTGCTGAAATATGACAGTGAACTACTACTTTCTTTGGTCGTACCATAGGAAAATGTATGGTCACATACTTTAAATCACAAACATAAGAAGATAGTATAGGATTACTTATAGGTAAAAGCTTAGAAGGTAAACACTATTTCTGTCTTCAGTCTTTCCTTCCCTTCTTCCTCCCTCCCTCCCTCCCTCTCTCCCTCCCTTCTTCCCTCTCTCCCTTTCCTTCCTTCCTTCCTCCCTCCCTTCCTCCCTCCCTCCCTCTCTCCTTCCTTCCTTCCTTCCTCCCTTCCTTTCCCTTCCCTTCCCTTCCCCCTTCCCGCCTTCCTCTCTCTCCTTTCTCTTTCTTTCTTTCTTTTCTTTCTCTCTTTCTCTATCTCTCTTTGTCTCCCTCCACACTCCCTCCCTTCCTTCGTACCATCTTGCCTTACTTCCTTCCTTTTTTTCCTTCCTTATAATTATTTTAAAGATGCCTGTATTCTAAAACCAATGAAGGAATTCAACTTGTAAGAAAGCTTAACAGAGATTTATGGGTAATCTAATATGTACTATGCCAAGTAGCAGCAATAAGAAGGCAGACAGTATTCTATTCTTCAATGCTTTTGCAGTTACCTGAGGAGATATATGTAAGTTAAAAAAAATACATTACAGTGGGATAAATATAGCAAAAGAAAAATTTCAAGCTGAAGTATCACTATGGAGAAGAGAGTAATAACATGATTGAGGGTTTCACAAAAGATATTTTCAAATAAAGTGATATTTCATCATGATTTGGCAGAAAATATAGAAGGTTTCCAGGTTGACAGGCATACTGAAGAATATGCAGGCAGAAAAATTAGAGGTAAGGTATTGTATAATAGCCAGGTTCCATCAGAGAAGTCTGTGTCAGTCCATCAAAAACTCAAGTGGTCTTTAGAATTAGAAACACCTGGAAATCTGAAAAAATGTGAATGTCACTTATTTACCCCAGCTTATACAGCAAAACAGAATCTTTCAGTTTGTTTTCTTTTCTTTTCTTTCTTTTTCTTTTTTTTTCTTTTTTCTTTTTTCTTTTTTTTTTTTGAGAGAGCAAGGAGTGTAGCTGGGGATCTGCATTTAAACAAATTTCTAAAATGATTATAGTAATGGTAGAAATTCATAAACAATTTCTCTAATCTAAAGAGTTACAGTACAGTGTGCAGGTGAGGGTGTGGAGATGAGCAGCAGTAGAAAGAGATAAGACAGAAAAGGGACATAGACAATTTTTTAAAATTAAATTATCCAGCCATTTTGCGAAGGGGAATTATTTTTACTCACCTATGGCATATGGGAAGGTGAAGGTTTATAGCCATTAGATAGCTTTTATTATGCAATTAGGCAATGACATTGGGTGTAGGGGATGAGGTTTATAAGGGTTTACTATAGTTTGAGTGTGTGTCTCGCCAAAATTTATACATTGAAACCTAGTAACCAAGGTGATGATATTAAGAAGATGTGGCCTTTGAAAGATTATTAAGTAAGGAGAGCTCTCCTTTCATGAATGGGATTAATGCTCTTATTTTTAAAAAGGCCCCAGAGAGCTGCCTTCCCCTTCTGCAGGGTGAGGACACATCTGAGATGATGTGCCGTTTAAGAGGACCAGGCACTCACCAGATCAAATCTGTTGGTACCATGATCTTGGACACCTCAGATTTCAGAATTCTGATCAATAAACTCTGTTGTCTATAAAATATCCAGTCTAAGATATTTGGATATGGCATCCTAAACACAATAAGACAAGGTTGATGTCCTTGGTTTTAAGCATGGCAAGATCGAGATGTAATTCTCAAACCTTAAGTTTCAGGCAGAAACATTAACTATGCCTATCAAAATATATACTAGGGGTTCAAAGAAGCTACCCCTTTGAAATATATCTGGAATTGACGATATCCTTACCACCTCTACTGCTAGCATCTTAGCCAAAGCACCATTATCCTTTGTTTTCATTACTGCAATAGTTTTTAATTTGGTCAGCCTCTTTGACACTTTCCAACCTATACTCTAAGCTCCATAGAACCACCAGGGAATTCTTTTTTATTACAAAATCAGATCATGGCATACTTCTATTTAAAACTTGTCAGTAGACCCCCCAATATCACTTATAAATAAAATCCAGAGTTTTAACATAGGCTATCAGACCCCGCAAATGATCTCTCTCTCTCATCTCTGTTCTCTCAAATATGTGCCTGTCATGACCATATATAGTGCTGCCTGATGTTCTTAAACATTCAACCCATGTTCTCCACCAGGGATCTTACATGTATTCTTCTGTTTGGAATGTTATTCCCCCAAGTAACACTAAGGTCATTCATTCACATCCTTCATTTCACTTCTGAAATGTTGCTTTATCATTCTTGTCTTTCCCAGCACCTTATAAAAAAAAGAGGATGCACTCTTTGCCAACTCAATTACCTGAATGTTTTATTTCTCTTCACAATACTTTCTCCACCTTTTGCTTACTATTTTATTGTCTGTCTTCCCCACTAAAATTTAACCTCCTTATATAGGCAGGGAATTCTGTTGCCTTTGTTCACCCCTGCATCTCAGCACGTAGCATAATGCATGGCTCATAGTATCCAGTATACAAAATGAAATAATGAAGCAAATAAATAAAAGACATACCAGCGACTTACAACAACAGTGTTGGTTATGGATGAAAATACCCAGAAAGTTGGATGAGTGAGGAAAAAAGAAAAAAAAAACATGCAGTGAACAGAGCTTTGAAATCTTGGAAGAGAGGTACACATAGAAAATGTTTATATAGGACAGGCACAGAAGCAGGAAGAAAATCAGGAGAAAATGGAATAAGAGAAAGCAGAGGAGGGGAGCATTTCAGAGATGGAAGGATCAATGAATCTAATGCTGTGAAAAACTCAGAAAGTTCAAATGGACTAGAACATAGAATTGAGAGTCATCAGGACATACGCAATGTTTGATTAGAGAAGAGAGAGGCCTGTTAACTCATTTAACCCCACGGCTGATTAGAGGTTCACCAACATTTGTGAATACCATTCTATTTAGCAAATATTTGGATTAAAAAACACTTGACTAGAAAGTAAAAAAGAGAACATGGATCTAACTGGCTTTATCAGCAGGCTAAATCCTGAGTTATGCTTTGATTAGAATATCTTTGTGTTGTGATCAGGATAGTGCATTTGAGTCTTACAAGAAAGGCTATGTGAATGCATTGTTGCCTTGTCATGTCACACCACTGAACAACAGAAAGAAATAGAAACTGTTCATATGTCTTTTGGTGAACAAAATAAAAATCACACGGGACAATGGAGATAAGAAAGGTTTCTCTCACAGGTTTTTCTGTAAGCTGTTTCAGACCATTGATACCCATCGTGATTTTCATCTCTGTTTCTTTTGTATGTAACATCAATATGTCACTTCTCTCCTCAAGAAATACCTATGCATCCTAAAAATCAAAACATATTCTACAAATGATTTTTCTTGTTTTACTATTAAGTTGTTTAATACATTGCATTGAATATAATTCAAAAAATGAGTTTTACAAAGTAAATATTGACAAGCTCCAAACATTTGTTTTGTTTTTCATTTTTTGTCACATTTCTATCTATATGTGCTACCATTCTCATTTCCTTCCCCCAAAACATACTAAGTTTTTTTGTTGTTATTTACTTCAGAGTAGTAGCATTATATATTTGGAGATAGATATAGAAGAATAAAACACCACAGAAAATTTTAAAATTTTATTTTGCTTAGAATTGTTATTTGCTCAGTATAACAACTCAACATATTATTATAGAGGCTATGGTTTGAAGGTATTCCCCAAACAGCATGTGTTGGAAACCTAATTTCCAATGCAGTAGTGTTGAGAGGCAGGATCTATAAAGAGGTGCCTGGGTAATTGGGGGTTTGCTCTTTGAATAAATTAATGTCATTATCATGGGAATGGGTTTCTTATTCTGAGAATGAGTAGCTTTTTATAAAAGCAAGGTTGGCCTCCTCTTGCTTTTTCTCACATGTGTTCTCTTATCATTCCACCTTCCATTATGTGATAATACAGCAAGAAGGCCCTCACAAGACACTGTTTCTCAATTTTAGACTTCACAGCCTCCAAAATTATAAGCCTTTATTTTCATTAGAAATTATCCCACTTGCAGTATTCTATTATTGAAGCAAAAAATGGACCAACACAGAAAAATGGTACCAAGAAGTTTGGTCATCGCTACAACAAATACCTGAAAATGTGGAAGCAGCTTTAGAACTGGTACTGAGTAGAGGTTGGAAGAATTTGGAGGAGGAGGCTAGAAAAAGCTCAGATTGTAATGCATGGAGCATTAAGGGCAGAGAAGAAGAAAGGGAATGTAAAGAAAGTCAGAAATGTCTTAGGGATTATTTGAGTAGTTGTGATCAGAATGTTGGTAGAAATATAAACAATAAATGTCATTCCAATGATGTCTTAGATGGAAATAAAGAAAAAGATATTGGAAAGTGAAATAAAGACCATGCTAGTTACACAGTTGCAGAGAACTTGGCAGAATTGTATCCATGTCTCAGGGCTTTGTGAAAACCAGAATGTAAGAATGATACATTAGGATATCTGGCAGAAGAAATATTTAAGAAGCAAAGTATTCAAGGTTCCACATAACTTCTTTTGGCAGCTTACAGTAAAATGAGAAAAGAGATACATGATTTGAAGACAGAATTTGTAATTAAAAGGGAAATAGAATCAAAACCCTTGGAAAACTCTGAGCCTGGTCATGTAAAGAATAAAAAGTCATGATCAGGAGAGAATAGTAAGGTTGTGGCCAATCAACTGCTAAGGAGATTAAAATGGATAAAAGATAGCCTGGTTTTATTTATTAAAACAAAGAAACAATAACTCTGAAGTCATTTCAGTAAATCTAGAATATTGAGGGCAAGGATTCCAGAGAGGTGTCCATAGGAACTTAGCATCTGCTGCCCTGCACTGCCTTAGGACTCTGCTCCTAGAATTCTGGTGCAGTACTCTTTGGTCACTCAAGTTGTGGTCTAGAGGTCTCAGACCACTACTCCAGAAGGTGTGGCTTGGACTACTGGTCTAGAAGGTACAATCTGTAAACCTTAGCAGTGTCATAATGGTGCTAATTCTACAAGTATACAGCAAGGGCTATGGACTAATGGTTGTCTCCATCTAGATTTCAAAGAATGTTGTTGAAGCCTCGGGGCCCAGGTGAGACTTGTCTCAGGGCTGAAGCCATCATAAAGAAGCCTCACTAAAGTCATGCCCTGCAGGATCATATGAGTAAGATGTTAGATATGAGTTCTAAATTTATTTTCAAAGAATCAATATGTCAGAATGTTGAATTCTTTGCCTTCTACTTTTAAATTTAACTTCCTCATAAAGCAACTTTTTCAATTACCTGCTGCACCCTGACTCATTTCAATCACCTGCTCTACCTTGACTCATTCCAATTACCTGCTCCACCCTGACTCATTCTGATTACCTGCTCCACCCTCACTCATTCCGATTACCTGCTCTGACATAACCATTTTTCCCGCCGAACCACTCACCCCGTCACTCTCTTTAAATTAGCCAATTGCAATTAGTTTAGCCTGTGCAGTCTAACCCTAGCCAATAGGGGAACGACACAGCAGCAGGGGCCACGTGTGTCAGGGATAAGAACCCTTCCCCTCCCTTGTCCAAGTGTGTGCTCACCATTGTTCCATCTGTAAGGGCTGCACCCTTCTATAGAAGTAACTTGCCTTGCTGAGAATTAAAAACAAAATTTTATATTTGAGTGCTATTTCTTTTGCAGCACCAAAATTTTATTTGTAACAGTTACCACTTCAGAGTCCTCAATAGGGAATACCTAGTAGAGCCATGGAAGTGGGTGATCCTCTGGCACCCCCAAACTGCAAGATCACCAGCATGCAACTCAAGCCTGGAAGAGCTGCAGACATAAGACTCCAACCCTTGAGAGCTGCTGGAGAGACTGAGCCCAGTGAAACCATAGGGGCAGGGTTGCCTGAAGTCTCAGTGGTCCAACCGCCACCCCAGTGTGCATGGAACATGGAGTATGGAGTCAAAGGAAATTATTCTTCAGCTTTAAACGCGTACTATTGTTTTTCCTCTTCCATTTTGGACTTCTTTGGGAACAGCCCTTTCTTCTTTCCTATTTCTCTCTTTTGTGATGTGATTGTCTTTCCTATGCCTGTTCCATCATTATATTTTAGAAGTAATTTGTTTACTTTTGCAAGCACACAGCTGAAGAGAAATTTGCCTCAGATGAATTATGCCTTGTGTCTCACCTAAATACGATTTAGATGAGTATTTGGAATTTAGACTTTTGAGTTGATGCTGAGACAAGTTAAGATTTGGGGGCTATTAGGATGGAGTAAATAAATTTTGCATGTAAAAATATATATATTAATACATATATTTTGGGATGGAATGCTATAAAGTGTCTCCCAAAAGTTAAGTGTTGGAAACTTTATTCCCAATGCAACAGTTTCAAAAAGTGGGATCTTTAAGAGGTGATTAGGTCATGAGGGCTCTTCACTTACAAAGAAATTAACGTTGATATCTCGAGAGTGGGTTTATTATTGTGGAAGAGGGTTTGTTATCATGGGAGTGGATTTGTTATGAAGGCAAGTCGAGCCCCCTCTTTGTTTTTATTGCTCACATTCCCTTGCCTTTCACTTTCTGCCATGAGATGATGCAGCAAGAAGGTACTTGCTAGATGTAACCCCTCAACTGTGGACTTTCTAGTTCCAGAACCATGAGTCAAATGGATTTATTTCCATTATAAATTACGCAGTATGTTGTATTCTGATACAGTAGCATTAAAAAGAATAAGACAACAGAAAACTATTGCTTCTAGTTTAAAATGCTTTCCAATGACATTCCTTGAAATTGTGGATTTTTGTCATGAGAAATTAAAAGTTATCTCTATTGTCACCAATGCAGGTAAGATTTCAAAGAACTCCTTTCAGGTAGAAATTATATCAGTTTGAAGAACCTTATCTGTCAGTACTTTAAGATGTTTCAAAAGCCTTACACATAATAAATAGGATGTTAATTTAAAATTTAAAATAATAAGTTTTTATACAAACACAAAAATTGAAAATCTTTCAGTTTAATTCTTCTTTGAGAGAACTCAACTCAGTCATTCACAGTGAGATTGCTAAGATTACTACTTTGACTAATGGTTATTAAGGCAAAGGGGACTATAAATTAGAAACGCCACATATACTTCCATTCCAATAAAGAATATTAGAGAGAGGAAACATAACATTAATAGTACTTGTGGACAAATTGAGTTCTGCCATTTATTTATTTTATTCATTTTGTATATATTTCCTAACTGCTCATGTACTCTGTTATGTATTGTTGTATGTGTAAAAAATAATTTAAAAATGCATTAGAACAAAAGAAAAATGCAAAGACAACTCAGAGATAAGTGTAAGACTATGAAAATATATTATTACTAATATCTCAAATAAGTTGAGGCCAAATATCTATATATTGAGGACAAAAATACAATACTAGTGGTAATAAACAGCCTAATTATAAAATAGATGATAAAAAGTCATTAGCCTAACTTAAGTTTTCAGAGCCAGGAATTTGCATTTAAATCCATGTGAATGTATTGATGACCAAAAAGTGATTGAGACATAAGTCTCAAATTTCAAGGTTTATTGAGCCAGCTTGAGGGCACACCCTTGAAAAACAAGAATCACAGTAGATCTGTGTTTTGTGTGTGTGTGTGTGTGTGTTTTCCAAAGAGCTTCTTAGGAGGTTTAGGTATTGGACATTTTCCTTAAAAAGGTGGGGAGTCAGGGCACAGCAGTGAGAGGAATTACTACATACTTGTGAGATGTTAATTAGTGCCCAGTAAATCTACACTTTAAATAAGATAAAGTGAACATTTGAAGAAAAACGGAAGAAACAGGTGTCTCAGGGAGGAGCAAAGGAATGATTAATCTCATCTTGTCTTTTTTATGTACCTGAGAAGATAAGCTAGCAATCCACATTATCAACATTATCAGTGTGGAGTCTTTTGAAAGTGCTGATTTCTTTTTAGCCCTTAGGGAAGAAAGCTTAATGACACAGTAAGGGAGGAGGTACAATGAGTGTCAGACCTATGAAACCATGGCATTGAACTCATTCCAAAGTTTCTCTGGGATTCCTTGGCCAAGACGGGGTCTGTTGTTCAATTAGGTTAATGCGTAGAATTTTATTTTTATGTGTGAGTGTCCACAATATCTACCCTAAGGGGGGTTTAAAGTGAGAGTGATCATTTTTGTCTCTAATAAAAGACTGAAGGTAAACTGCTTTTCATTGTTGACAAAGGCTAGATTCATAAAATTTAAAGATTAAATGAGCAAATATTATAGCTGACAACTTTCTGACAGTTACAGAAACTGAGCAGAAATTTTTGCCCTTTTTCCCCATGAGTTGAAGAAATTTGCCCAGTGAAGAACTGAGGTTTCCTTGAAATTAAAATAGTAGTTCATTCAACATATCAGAGAATTCATAAAAACTCCCCAAAGTTGTTTCCTGGAATCATGATTAATATAATTTTTATCAAAAAATGCTTAAATCTTCTTTGATTAAATATTCATCATAGTTATGGAGAAAGAGTCCCTGCAATTTTTACATGAAGTTTCTGGATTTGCCCATAAAAAGTATGCTGAGTGAAGGTATTTTAAAAGCTTAATATTTAATAGAATTAGAAAAAATAGAATGAGTTCCATAAAGGACAATTATATGGGAATTTAGAGGAAAATGTTCTAGGTCAGTGTACAATTCACAAAAAGTATATTTGAAGTGGTCTCTAAGAAATGGGTAAATTTTCAACAGATAAAGAGAGGATAGTTTTATATGACAGAAAAGGAAATAGTGTGAGTTCAGGAAAGTCTAGGGTAAGGTAAAATTAAGTCATATGCTTAAGGAGGTACATTTGAGTCACACATGGAAAGCTTTGATTTGAGGGCTGAGGAGTTTACAGTATTGAGGTCAATTTGTAAATACATCAATTGTATTCAAACTCTGTCTCTACTATAAATACAAAAATTAGCCAGATGTGGTGGTATGCGCCTGTAGTCCTAGCTACTCCGGAGGCTGAGACAGAAGAATTGCTTGAACCCAGGAGGCAGAGGTTGCAGTGAGCAGAGATGGCACCACTGCACTCCAGCCTGGGTGATAGCATGAGACCCTGTCTCAAAAAAAAAAAAAAAAAAAAATTCTGTCACTCTTAAGTATATTTTATTTTCTTTTGTTTTCATTGTAAAGATATATATATATGTATGTATATGCCATTTTAATCATTTTAAGTGTACGATATCATGCCATTAATTAATACACATTTTGTGTAACCATCATCCCTTTTTCCAAAGCTTTTTATTACCTCAAACAGAAACTCTGCATGCATTAAGCAATAACTCCCCTTTTCCTTTCTTAGTCTCTGGTAACATTTAATCTACTGTATCTATGAAATTTTCTATTTTACATATTTCATATAAATAAAATTATATAATATCACAACCTATATCAGAATTTCATTCCCTTTTAATGAGAATAATATTCCGTGTATATGTGTGTGTGCATATATATACATATATACACACACATATATACATGCATGCACATATATATGTGTGTGTATATATGTATATATATATGTGTATATATGAGTATATATATGTGTCTCACATGTCCGTGTGAAGAGACCACCAAACAGGCTTTGTGTGAGTAATATGGCTGTTTATTTCACCTGGGTGCTGGCGGGCTGAGTCCAAAAAGAGGGTCAGCAAAGAGCGGTGGATTATCATGAGTTCTTATAGGTTTTGGGATAGGCAGTGGAGTTAGGAACAATGTTTTGTGGGCAGGGGGTGGATCTCACAAAGTACATTCTCAAGGGTGAGGAGAATTACAAAGAACCTTCTTAAGGGTGGGGGAGATTACAAAGTACATTGATCTAGTTAGGGTGGGGCAGAAACAAATCACAATGGTGGGATGTCATCAGTTAATTATTTTTACTTCTTTTGTGGCTCTTCAGTTGCTTCAGTCTCTCTGGATGTATACATGCAGGTCACAGGTGATATGATGGCTTAGCTTGGGCTCAGAGGCCTAACATTCCTGTCTTCTTATATTAATAAGAAAAGCAAAAAAAAAAAAAAAAAAAAGTGGTAAAATGTTGGAGTGGCGAAAATTTTGGGGGGTGGTATGGAGAGATAATGAGCGATGTTTCTCAGGGCTGTTTCGAGCAGGATTGGGGCGACGTGGGAACCTAGAGTGGGAGAGATTAAGCTAAAGGAAGATTTTTGTGGTAAGGGGTGCTATTGTGGGGTTCTTAGAAGAAACATTTGTCATACAGAATTATTGATGATGGCCTGGATGTGGTTTTGTATGAATTGAGAAACTAAATGAAAGACACAGGGTCCAAATAAAAGAAGGAGAAAAATAGGTATTAAAGGACTAAGAACTGGGAGCACCCAGGATGTCCAATTAATTAGAGAGTGTCCAAGAAGGTTCGACGTTATTGTTTGCTTGGCTGGTGAGTTTTTGGGCTCTATCCTTGGGTTTTTTTATGTTGTCATATACCAGGTCAGATTGATTTAGGTAAAAACAACACTCTTCATTTAAAAATATAGAGAGTCCTCTTTTTTTAGCAGTAAGTCGAAGCCTTGGCGATTTTGGAGGAAAGAGAAATTCAAAGCCAGAAACTGTTTGTTAAAGAAGGATTAGAAACGGCTAAGAGAGACTGAGATTGATAGTGTGGTGGAGATAGCTGGGGAGAGGTAGAGGGTGGCATAAGAATGGGAACCAGAATAAGAGTGAGTATAAAAGTAAAGAATAGGACTTCATCAGGGTGAAAGTATTAGAGGGTACCTTGCCACTGAAGATCTTCCATCCACTTCAAGAGAGACTTAAGGGTGATGATTTGAGGTAAAATCAGGAGCCACTAAATAACAAGAGTCTGAGAAACTGCTTGGGTGATTTGACTAATAAAGGCCAGTTCGTTATTGGACTGTATAGAGGTGGGAAGGCCAAACCGAGGAATTATATCTGACAAAAGGGAAGAAATAACCATGGTGCCCTTCTCAGACCTTGTTGGAAAGGCCTCTACCCATCCAGTGAAAGTGTCTACCCAGACCAAGAGGTATTTTAGTTTCCTGACTTGGGCCATGTGAGTAAAGTCAATTTGCCAGTCCTTGGCAGGGGCAAATCCCAGAGCTTGATGTGTAGGCAAGGGAGGGGGACTGAACAATGCCTGAGGAATAGTAGAATAGCAGATGGAACACTGAGAAGTGATTTTCCTAAAGATAGATTCCACGTCAGAAAGGAAATGAGAGGTTCTAAGAGGTGGGCTAGCTGCTTGTAACCTACATGGAAGAGATTATGACATGACAATAGAAAAGAATGGGCCTGTGAGACTGGAAGGAGATATTTTCCTTGGTCCAAGAACCATTTGCCTTGTGTGGGAAGAGATTGATAAGTGGAAGTTTCAGTGGGGGAGTAGGTGGGAGTGACCAGAGGAGAAGGAGAAAAACTGCCACGAGGTATAGAGTTGGAACGCTAACTGCTTTTTTAGTTACCTTATCAGCATAAGCGTTGCCCTGAGCGATGGGATCTGATGCCTTTTGATGGCCCTTGCGGAGTAAGGCTCCAGCTTCCTTTGGAAGTAAAGCAGCCTAGAAGAGAGTTTTTTTTAAAGAGACATTAATGGTGGAGGACCCTTGCGTAGTGAGGAAACCTCTTTCTGCCCATATAACAGCATGGTGGTGCAGGATATGGAAGGCATATTTAGAGTCAGTATAAATATTGACACGTAGTCCTTTTGCAAGAGTGAGGGCTCGAGTTAAGGCAATGAGTTCGGCTTGCAGAGAGGTAGTGGAGGGGGTTAAAGCGGTAGCCTCAATGATAGATGTGGAAGATATTATAGCATAGCCTGCTTTTGCTGGTGAGTGGCGATTAGGCCTGGTGGAACTGCCATCAATAAACCAAGTGTGATCAGGGTGAGGAACAGGAAAGAAGGAAATATGGGGAAATGGAGTGAATGTCAGGTGTATCAGAGAGATACAGTCATGGGGGTCAGGTGTGGTATCAGCAGTAATGTGGGAGGCCAGATTGAAGTCTGGACCAGAAACAATGGTAATTGTGGGAGACTCAACAAAGACTGAGTATAGCTGAAGGAGCCAGGGAGCAGAAAGTATATGTATCGGGTGTGAGGAAGAAAATAGATTTTGGAAGTTATGAGAACTGTAGAGAGTGAGGTGAGCATAGTTTGTGATTTTGAGGGCCTCTAAAAGTATTAGGGCAGCAGTGGCCACTGCACGGAGACATGATGGCCAGCCTAAAACAGTAAGGTCAAGTTGTTTGGACAAAAAGGCTATGGGGCATGGTCCCAGTCCTTGTGTAAGAATTCCAGCTGCACAGCTCTGCACTTTGGCTGTGTGTAATGAAAAGAGCTGGGATGAGTCAGGGAGAGCTAGTGTTGGGACAGCTTCTAGGGCTTTCCATTGAAGGAATGGAAAGAGGAGTGGCAAAAGGTTTAGGATCTGTGGGGTCAGCTAGGTTTGCTTTTGCGAGTTTGTATAATGGTTTAGTCAGGATGGTAAAACTAGGTATCCAAAGGTGGAAGTACCTAACCATGCCTAGTAAGGAAAGAGTTGTTGTTTTGTAGAAGGGGTTGGGGTTTGGGAGATTAGCCGGACATGATCAGCAGGGAGAGCACGTGTGTTTTCATGAGAATTATGCCGAGATAGGTAACAGACAAGGAAGAAATTTGGGCTTGACTGAAGTAATGGGGGCTGTCCATGAAGCCTTGCTGCAGTACAGCCCAGGTAATTTGCTGAGCCTGATGGGTGTCAGGGTCAGTCTAAGTGAAAGCGAAGAGAGGCTGGGATGAAGGATGCAAAGGAATAGTAAAGAAAGCATGTTTGAGATTCAGAACAGAATAATGGATTACGGAGGGGTTGTGCAGGGAGGTATTGAGGATAGGAGAGTCTATGGGTTTGGCACCATGGGGTGGATAGGCAAGACAATTCAGTTGATAAGGCGCAGATCCTGAACTAACCTGTAAGACTTGTCCAGTTTTTTGACAGGTAAAATGGGGGAATTGTAAGGAGAGTTCATAGGCTTTAAAAGCCCATGCTGTAACAGGCAAGTGATAATAGGCTTTAATCCTTTTAAAGCGTGCTGCAGGATGGGATACTGGCATTAAGCGGGGTAAGGGTGTTTAGGTTTTTATGGGATGGTAAGGAGTGCATGATCGGTCACCAAGGAGGGAGTAGAGGAGTCCTATACTTGTGAATTAAGGTGGGTAGATACAAGGGGAGGATGTGAAGGAGGCTTTGAACTGTGGAAAAGGGTGGCAATGAGGTGTGGCTGTAGCCTAGGAATAGTCAGGGAAGCAGATAATTTGGTTAAAATGTCTCAACCTAATAAAGGAACTGGGTAGGTGGGAATAACTAAAAAAGAATGCATAAAAGAATGTTGTCTAAGTTGGCACCACAGTGTGGGAGTTTTAAGAGGTTTAGAAGCCTGGCCATCCATACCCACAACAGTTATCGAGGGAAGGGAAACAGGCCCTTGAAAAGAAGGTAATGTGGAGTGGGTAGCCTCTGTATTGATTAAGAAGGGGACGGGCTTGCCCTCCACTGTAAGAGTTACCAAAGCATCTCTGATGGTCCAGGAGACTTCCAAGGCGATTGGGCAGTGTCAGTCTTCAGCTGCTAAGCTGAGAAGTTCTGGGAAGGAGTCAGTGAGAGCTTTGGGCCAGTTGGACATTTCAGTTTCCAGTGGGGTCCCACACAGATGGGACACAGCTTAGGAGGAATCCCGGGCTGCAGGCATTCCTTGGCCCAGTGGCCAGATTTCTGGCACTTGAAGCAAGATCCTGGGGGAGGAAGTGCTGAAGGAACACCTAACCGCTGTGGCTTAGGCATTTTGAAGTTTTTGTGTGCTGGAGATATGGCTGGGGTTTCTCTCACAGCAGAGGCAAGTAATTGCAACTCTTCTCTATTATTGTACACCTTGAAGTCAAGGTTAATTAAGTCCTGTTGTGGGGTTTGAGGGCCAGTGTTTAATTTTTGGAGCTTTTTCTGATGTCAGGAGCTGACTGGGTGATAAAATGCATATTAAGAACAAGACGGCCTTCTGGCCCCTCTGGGTCTAGGGTGGTAAAGTGTCTAAGGGTTGCTGCTAAGCAGGCCATGAACTGGGCTGGGTTTTCGTCTTTACCTTGGGTAGTTTCTTTGGATTTGTCATAATTAACAACTTTGTAAGCTGCCTTTATAAGCCCTTCAACTGGGCAGGAAGCCGGTAATCTTGCCTAGCTATACCTGGGGAATCTGACTGATAGTTCCATTGGGGATCTTCTCGGGGAACCGCTCTAATGCTTTCCTGGAGGTCTGGCTTATGAAGCCGGCGGTTATCAGCGTGAGATTGGACTAGAGAAAAAATTCTTTGCTGTTCATCTGGGGAGAGGGTAGAAGTTAGGATGACATTTAAGATACTCCAGGTTAAATTGTAGGGCAGAGTTAGATATCAGAATTCCTGTATATATTTACTGGGGTCTGATGAGAAAGAGCCTAAATGCTGGCTGATTTGGGAAAGGTCTGATAGAGAAAAAGGCACATGTACCCTGACTATGCCTTCAGCTCCAGCCACCTCTCTAAGAGGAAATTGTTGGGCAGATGGGAGACAGCTAGTCTCAGAACAAAACTGTAAATCAGACCGGGTATGAGGAGGGGAGATGATAGAAGGATTATAGGGTGGAGGAGCAGAGGCTGAGAAAAAATTGGGACCTGGCTTGGCCTGGCAAGGAGTAGCCTGGGGAGAAGGGGAGAGGTCAGTGAGTCCATAGAAAAGGATTCAAAGGACTCAGAGCTTGGGGTGGAGACTGAAGGAACAGACAGGAGATAAAGAAGAAAGATTTGGGATGAGTCACATTGGGAGCAGAGACTAGGGACAGACTAATGTGTAAAAGAATGCCTGGATGTCAGGCACCTCAGACCATTTGCCCATTTTTCGATAAAAATTATCTAGGTCTTGTAGGATAGACAAATCAAAAGTGCCATTCTCTGGCCACTTGGAACTACTGTCGAGTTTGTATTGGGGCCAAGCGGTATTGCAGAAGAAAATAAGGTGTTTAAGTTTTAGGTCAGGTGTGAGTTGAAGAGGTTTTAAGTTCTTGAGAACACAGGCTAAGGGAGAAGAAGGGGGAATGGGGGGGGTGGTGGAATGTTGCCCATAGTGAAGGAGGTAAGTTTAAAGAGAAAGGTAGAGACATTGAGAGAAAGGGTGGGGGTGCTTGCACCTCAGGAAAGTGGAGAAGGGGTGGGAGGTGCTTGCTCCCTAGGAAAGTGGAAACGAGGTGGAAACACGTAGAGAAGAGGTGGGGAGCAGCCCTGGGCTGCAATTGGGTAAGCAGTCAAAGCAGGCGTCCCCGCAATTGGCTTGCCACCAAGGGAATGTGGGTGAATGACCAAGGCAGGCGTCCCTGCAGAGATCAGACACCAGTGGAATGTGGGTGAATAATGAAGCAGGCGTCCCCGTAATGATTAAACACCAAGGGAAGGCTGCCTTCCCGAGTCTGTGACTGGCGCTGGAGTTTTGGGTCCACAGATAAAATGTGTCTCCTTTGTCTCTACCAGAAAATGAAAGGAATTGAAATTAAGAGAAGGGAGAGATTGAAGGGTGGTGCCAAGATTGAAAGGAGAAAGAGGTTGAGAGATAGCGAGAGAGGTTGGAGAAGAAAGTAAAAAGAGGCTGCCTACCCGATTTAAAATCAGTGAGATGTTCCTTGGGCTGGTTGGTCTGAGGACCCGAGGTCATAGGTGGATCTCTTCACGGAGTGAGGGTGAGGACAGGAGACTAGTCTCCCAAAGGAGTACCTCTGACCCAGGTCTTCAGCACCAAATGTCTCACGTGTCCGTGTGAAGAGACCACCAACAAGCTCTGTGTGAGCAACAAGGCTATTTATTTCACCTGGGTGCTGGCAGGCTGAGTCCGAAAAGAGAGTCAGCAAAGGGTGGTGGATTATCATTAGTTCTTATAGGTTTTGGGATAGGGGATGGAGTTAGGAGCAATGTTTTGCAGGCAGGGGGTGGATCTCACAAAGTACATTCTCAAGGGTGGGGAGAATTACAAAGAACCTTCTTAAGGATGGGGGAGATTACAAAGTACATTGATCAGTTAGGGTGGGGCAGAAACAAATCACAATGGTGGAATGTCATCAGTTAAGGGCTATTTTCACTTCTTTTGTGGCTCTTCAGTTGCTTCAGGCCATCTGGATGTATACATGCAGGTCACAGGGAATATGATGGCTTAGCTTGGGCTCAGAGTCCTGACAATATGCACAGACACACATATATATGCACACAGACATTTGGTTTATCCTCTAGACACAGGGCTTATTTTCACCTTGGTTATTATAAATAATATTTCTATAAACATTCATAATATGTATCCATTTGATTTCCTGATTTCAATTTTGTAGGGTATCTACCTCAGAGTGGAAATGTTGAGTCTTATGTTAATTCTGTTTAACTTTTACAGGAACTGACAAACCATTTCTCAAACAAAATGCACTATTTTACATTACTACATGCACTTATGAGCATTTCAATGTCTTCAGATACTCTCCAACAGTTGTGATTTTCCTTTATGTTATTTTTATGTTTTGTTATAGCCATCTTAGAATGTGTGAGGTGATATAGCTCTTTGTGGTCTTGAGTTGCATTTCCCTAATGACTAATAACTCTGAGCAACTTCCCATGTGTTTATTGATTATTTACATATGTTTTCTGGAGAATTGTCTATTCAAGTGTTTTAACCATTTTGTAATTGTGTTGTATGTCATTTTGCTGTAGCATTATCAGAGTTCTTTATATATCCTAGACATAAAATTCTCCTCAAATATATAATTTGCAATTTGTTGTCATCTATTCTGTGGCCCATCTTTTTACTCATTTGATAATGCCATTTGGTACAAAGAAGTTTTTAATAGTAATAAGGTCCAACTTATTTTTCCTTTTGTTGCTAATGCTCTTGGTGTCATATTTCAAAAATTGTTTGCAAATCCAAGGTGATACATATTTTGACCTTATGCTGGCTCTCCATTTTGTTCTGTTTATCTATGTGTCTATGTTTATGCTATTACCACCATTTTGATCACTGTAGCCTTGTAGTAAGTTTTGTAATTAAGAGTTGCAAGTCCACCAACTTTGGTCTTTTTAAAATAGTTTTGGCCATTTTGGGTTCCTTGAAATTCTATATGAATTTGAGAATTGGCTATATACACACACACACACACACACACACACACAATTGTGTGCCTCTTTGGTTACATTCCTAAGTACTTTACTCATTTGATACTGTTATAAATAGAATTGCATTCTTATCTTTTTTGACTATTCATTACCTGTGTACAGTAATACAACTGATTTAGTGTGTTGATTTTGTATGCTGTAGCACTCTTGAATTTCTTTATTAGTTTTAAAAGTGTGTGTAGAGGGTTCTAGATGGCAGACTATAGGTATAATACCTGCTACCTCCAGAAAGAACCAACATAGCAATCAGATACTTACGCTTTGAATATATCACCTAAGAGAGAAGGCTGGGATTCAACAGAGAAATGACAGGAAATACCCAAGGCAAGAAAGGAGAGGGAAGTAAGGCAGCCTGTAGAGACTTCGCAATGAGGGGTAAGAGATCCGCTGTTGCGGGAAGTCAGGGACCCCTAATGGAGGGACCGACTGAAGCCGTGGAAGAATAACATAAAATGTGAAGATTTCATAGATATTTATTAGTTCCCCAAATTAATACTTTTATAATTTCTTACATCTGTCTTTACTGTAATCTCTGAACATAAATTGTGAAGATTTCATGGACACTTATCACTTCCCCAATGAATATCCTTGTGATTTCCTATGCCTGTCTTTACTTTAATCTCTTAATCCCGTCATCTTCTTTGTAAACTGAGGAGGATGAAGGTCGCTTCAGGACCCTGTGATTGTATCAGCTGCACAAATTGTTTGTAGAGCATGTGTGTTTGAACAATATGAAATCTGGGCATCTTAAAAAAGAACAGGATAACAGCGATGTTCAGGGAACAAGAGAGGTAACTTTGAACAGGCTGCCGGTGAGCCAGACGGAACAGAGCTATATTTCTCCTCTTTCATAAGCAAATAGGAGAAATATCGCTGAATTCTTTTTCTCAGCAAGGAACATCCCTGAGAAAGAGAATGCACCCTGAAGGTAGGCTTATAGACAGCCCCTTTTTAAGGCGTCCCTTCTTTTATGGTCAAAGCCAAAGGGATGAAATAAGCCCCGGTCTCCTATAGTGCTCCCAGGCTTATCAGGTGGACAAAAATTCCCACCTAATAAATTTTGGTCAGACAGGTTATCTGCTCTCAAACCCTGTTTCCTGGTAAGATGTTATCAATGACAATGTGTGCCCGAAACTTCATTAGCAATTTTAATTTCACCTCATCCGGTGGTCCTGTGATCTCACCCTGCCTCCATTTGCTTTGTGATATTTTCTTACCTTGTGAAGTATGCGATATCTGTGACCCACACCCTATTCGTGCACTTCCTCCCCTTTTGAAAATCGTTAATAAAAACTTGCTGGTTTTACGGCCCGGGGAACATCACGGATCCTGCTGACATATGATGTCTCCACCGGACACCCAGCTTCAAATTTCTCTCTCTTGTGCTCTTTCCCTTTATTTCTCAACCCAGCCGAGACGCTTAGGAAATAGAAAAGAACCCATGTTAAACATCAGGAGTGGGTTCTCCCGATAATCCACAATGGCCCATATTCCCAGTGTTGACTCCTTCAATCTTAGCAGCTATGGTAAGGATCCATTTTGAGAACTGAGTCCTCACCAGACTGTATCCTGCATTGAGACTGAGTAGCCCCTGAATCTCCACATTTCTGGAGCTCCAATGACTTTCCCCGCCAGCAGCCACTGCCTATGCTATCAGGTCTCAAGTGCAAGCCATGGCCATGACCCTGCTTCTCCCAGTAAGGAAGCCATTATGCATTTTCAGATGCCCCAAAGACAAACTCTGGTACCTGCAGCTATAGAGGATCACTTCCAGGGATAAAGCACAAGCAAAGTACATGCTCCCCTGATGCCTGTGTAAGGCTGCTACTAATGAAAGCAACCCCACCCTCCCCAGTAGCAGAGCAGCTATTACTACCACCAACCTACCACTATGCCAGAGGTCTGGGGATAACCCATCCCTGTCTACCACAGCCAGTGCCTAACCATACTTTCAGGGGGTCTGAGGATATAGGTCTGCCCTACCTGCTCCGGCTTCACCTCCCCAAGTGTCCCAGTGCTCAAACATGCCCTTTGGGTTCCTGGAGATAACTGTGTCCCAATTCACTACTGTTGAAACCCAGGCACTCCTCTGAGGGCCAAGAGGATGGGCCCACCCACCCTGCTACAAACACAATAGCTGGCACTCACTTGCACATAACATCTGCAGGCCTGGGGACTAGCCTGCCCAGCACATCACAGCCACCACCAACAGCTGTGCAGACCACATGAGAGGCAGAGGATTGTTTTGCCCCTGCTACTGCATTTTCCCAGGGCATATCCAGGACTTGCCCACCCAGCTAGTCCACTTCTGCCACTGCCAGTACCTGAACAATCCACCTAGAGACCCAAGAGTTGCCCAACCATAATGCATTGACATTGGTATTAGAAAACACTGACCTAGGGCTCAAGGACAGGAATGCTTGGTTTGCCACTGCCATCACTGGGGCCCAAGGACTGGCACACCTGATGTTCCATCCCCAGTAATGCATCATCACAAATCTAGTAACAACTGCACCCTAAATAACTAAGGAAGCACAGACACTATAGACATGGCTTACAGCAGAATACATCATATGGAAACAAAACTACTGCACGCACTCAGAATGAAAGCCAAGGTGCCCTATCCAGCCTGCACTTTATATATGTATATATATACCTTTAGGAAAAAGTCCTTTTTTATAAAGCCAAATTCAGAAATTAAAAGAAGTGACTGTTACAACAGATGTGCAGATATCAATGTAAGGACAGAAGAAACATTAAAAAGCAAGGAAATATGACACCTCCAGGGTAACACAGTAATTATTCAAGAAAATATTTCAGTAAAAAATTATGCAGTCCCGGAAATATAATTCCAAATGACGAAAGCAAAGAAGGTCAGTGAGATACAAGATAACTCAGAAAAACAATACAAAAGAATCAGAAAGACAACTTTGAATATGAACTAGATGTTTAGTAAATAAATATATATTATTAAAAAAACAAATTCTGGAACTTAAGAATTCACTGAATAAAATACAAAATTCATTTGAAAACTCCAACAATAAACTAGATAAAAGAGAAGAAAGAATCTCAGAGCCTAAAGACAGGTCTTTGGAAATAACCCAATCAGACAATTTTTTAAAAAAAAAGATAAAAAAGAATAAACAAACCCTACATGACATATGAGGCACCATAAACAGACCAAACATTGAAAGTTTTAGTGTTGCAGAAGGTAAAGAAAAAAACGACAGAAATAAAAAAAGCCTATCTAATAAAATAATAGTTGTAGACTTCCCATGTCTAGCAAGAGATGTAGATATCTAGACACAGAAAGCTCAAAGAATCTCAAGCATATACAATTCAAAAAGATCTTCTCAAAAGCGCATTATAGTGGAACTGTCAAAAGTCAAAGACAATAAAGTAAGTCTAAAAACAGAAAGAAAAAACTTTCTAGTCACATATAAGGCAACTTCCATTAGAGTAAATGAGGATTTCTTTGCGGAAAACTTATAGGCCAAGAGAGAATGCTATGATATATTTATATGATATAAATATGATATATGTATATGTATATATTAAATACTGAATATTAAAAATACTTAAATATTTAAAATACTGGCAGGAAAACTGCTAGTAAAGGATACTGTACAAAGAAAAGTTATTCTTCATAAATGAAGGAGAAATAAAATTTTTCCCAGAGAAGCAAAAGCTAGGGGAATTTGTTGCCACTAAATTAACTCTACAAGAAATGCTTAAGGGAGTTCTACAAGTGGAAACAAAAGGATAATATCTACTTTCATGAAAACAAAAGTACACAGTCACTGGTAGAGCAAGCATGCAAATGAAGAAGAGAAAAAACTCCAATATTACCACTACAGAAAGTTATCAAACTGCAATATTAATAATCAGAGAGAAAGATAGGAACAAAGAACATATAAAACTATGATCAATTAATAAATTACAGGAACAAGCCTTCACATATAATAATAAATTATATGTAAATGGATTAAACTTTCCACGTAAAATATCTACACTGATTAAATAAATTTTTTAAATTACCCAACTATATGCTGCCTACAAAAAAAAAAAAATCTCACTTGGAAAGAAACACAGACTGAACGTAAAGAGATGAAAAATATACTTCATGCAAGCTGAAAAAAAGTAAGCAGGAATAGTTATATCAGACAAACTGACGTTAAGTCAGCAATTAAGAGTCAAAGAAGGTCATTATATTACATTAATAAAGGGATCAATTTAGCAAGAGGATATAACAATTCTAAATATATATGCACCCAATACCAGAACACCCAGATATATAAGGCAGATATTATCAGATGTAAAAGAATAGATATTTGGAAGGCTGAGGCAGGAAGATCACCTGAGCCCAGGAGTTCGAGACCAGCATCAGCAACATAGTGAGACCACAGTTCTCAAAAAAAAATTAATTTAATTTAATTTTTAAAAAGAAGAGATAGAATTCAATCCAATAATAGTGGGGACCTTCAACACCCCAGTCTGAGCATTAGACAGATCATATAGACAGAAAATTAACAATGAATCCTTATATTTAAACTGCACCTTACACTAAGTGGACCTAACAGACATTTATGAACATTTCATCCAGTAGCTACAGATTATACATTCTACTCATCAGAACATGGATACTCAAGGATAAACCATATGTTAGGACAAAAGCAAGTCTCAACACATTTGTAAAAACTGATATCATATCAAGTATCTTCTCAAACCACAATGGAATAAAACTAGAAATCAAAAACAAGTGGAACTTTGGAAACAGTACCAATACATGGAAATTTAAAAATATGCTCCCGAATGACCATTGGGTTAAGAAAGAAATAAGAAGAAAACTTTCAAAAAATCATGAAACAAATGAAAATAGAACTGCAACATACCCAAACCTCTGGGATACAGCAAAAGCAGTGCTAAGCAGAAAGTTGATAGCAATAAATGCCTAATCAAAAAAGTAGGTGGTTTTCAAATAAACAAACTAATGATGAATCCTAAAGAAATAAAAAGCAAGAACAATGCAAACCCCAAAACAGAAGAAAAAATAATAAAGTTCAGAGCAGCACTAAATAGAATGGAGACTAAAAAATCAAAAAGATAAACAATGTGAAAAGTTGTTTTTTTAATAAGAAACAAAAGTGATAAACCACCACTTCTTACACTGTCTTCCTGTTTTCCTTTAGATTCCTTTAACTCTTGAGCATATTTAAGTCAATTGATTTAAAGTCTTATCTATTAAATCCAATGTCTGAGCCTCCTCAGGAATAGTCTTAATCAATTTACTTATTTTTTTTTCAAAGGAATCATATGCTGCTGTTTGTGTATATGATCTGAATTGTTTTTGAAAATAGATGTTTGAAAAATATCATGTAGGAACTCTGGAACTCAGATTCTTCCTTTCCCTAACATTTCCTGTGCTTGAATTTTGAGGACCGCAGTCAACATGTGTGTGTGTGTGTTTTCCAAACTGTTTTTAGAAAGACTGCATTTCTTATTGTTTGTGGTTACTGAAGCCCCTTTTCATTTAGCTCATGATTAACCAATGATTTGACAGAGATTTCCATGAATTCCAAGCGTTTCAGCGAATAGTGAAGCCGAGTATCTCCTCAGACCTTTTCCGAACGTGAGTTCTGTCCAGAGCATATATGTGGCTTTCTAAATTTCCTTGTATTCCCAGGCACTTTTAAATGTCTTAACTTCCCAAAGGAATTCTCTCCCCTGCTTTTTCTCCCAGGTATTAGGTCGTATATTTTGTTTCAACTGTAATTTTTTACCCCAAGTGGCTGAGAGATTTTTATTCGCCACGAAATGTTTCAAAACATTGCCCACCAATTTTCCAACCTGATTGATTGGGTTCTGAGTTAGGCAAAATAGATAAGCACATTTTGTCAGTCCTTCAGGCAGCATCAAGACAGGTTTGAATAAGCACGCACAGTAATTTGTAAATAAGATCTGCTATGTTTCCTCTGGGAAGAGGGATCAGATGTCCACACTGATAACATGGGCTGTAGTTCTGAAGACTATCACCAAGTCAGAGAGGAGTTGGGAGAATATCAAGTAAAAGTGTCATAGAACTTTGTTTTCATTTTTATGTTGTCCTTTTTCATTCAGTGTTTGCTTGGTTGCTGTAAAGCTTTGAATGTGTTCCAGAGTTCTGGTAAAGTTCTTTCTCATACTTTCTGTTTGGTTTTCAATGCTGCTGTGGTAGAGATATTTTCTAAAGTTGACTTCTCTGCCCTTGTGCTGATGTCACTTTCTTAAGCCTATTTTTTAATCATAGTAAGAGCAAAAATTGTCGAAAAAGGTAAGTGAGGAAATTTCCTAAGGAAGCCATGTTGCCTATGTATTAAGCCATGTTCAGTAACAGAGCCCCTATTTGTTTTTGGTTTTTTTTTGTACAAAAAAATGATAACTAGGAACAAAAAAGACTAGAAACACAGAGGCAAGATACTAATTCACAAGTTGCTAGTCAACTTGGTGTTAATTATTTCCCTATTATTAATAGGGCAGCATTGCCCACCAGTTTTCCAACTTGATTGATTGGGTTCTCTGTTATTATTATTATTATTATTAGGGACATGATTAAAAGCAAACACAACTCCAAAGACTCAGAATTTTAAAACATTAATATGATTCAGAGACTTTGCAGAATTGAAATATTTAAATAGTTTAGAATAATCACACTTAGCTAAGAGGCTAACTTAAGCTAAGAGACTTAACTAACAAATATACTGGCGATTACATTCCCACCTACAAAAGATCATTCTGGTGTAATTTTAAATGTTTGATTGTGAATATCAAGTGTTATGTCACTAACTTTTCAAAAAGGTCATTGTGAGGTTTCGGTGGATCTCTTGTGGAATAGAGTAACTACAGACTTTGATATGCATGGAATATCTAGATCACTGATCACCACTCAACTTTAAATTATGACGATCCGTTACCCTGAAATTTCTTCCTTTCTCTTCATGCCGTCACATTTGCGACGCAATAGTTTCGGTACCCTGGCATATACATCATTAAATAATCCTATTTTTCTCAGTGACATAACATAAAAGTGGATGTGAATTGGTTTAAGAAATCTTATTTTTCAAGACAAGGTCAGTGCATGTAAAGAGTGATCATATTAATTTCAAATTATTCTTAAAGCAAAGATGAGGATGTAATATTCCATGGGAGTCTTCTTCATATCAAAACTTTTTATTAAGCCACTTACTAAGAGATCTAAAAGAAGGTGTGATTCTTTGAATTCTCTGTGTCATATGAAGAGCCAAAAGTCCAATTAAAGCCTTTCAAAAATAAATGTAATATATTTATGTACATATATCTTTTCTTTTAGCCAATTTCTGCTCAGGATTTTTCAATGTAAGTATTATTGGGATTATAGGTGACCCAATTTTTATTGTATAGAATTATTCTAGATATTACAAGAAGTTTGGTATCTCTGGCCCCTGCCTATAAAATGACAATAGTAAACAACTGCCTCATAGCATGCTTCACCCTGCCTCTGGCACTGGGACAACCTGAGCAATTCTAGTACATTTCCAGTCTTTCCCCTACATGAAAAGCACAAATGGCTTGACTTTATATGTGCAATAATTGCTGCTCTTTTTCTTTCTATCTCTCCACCTCCCTTCTTAAAATTTATTTATCAGCTCTACCCATATCTATCACTTAATTGAACCTTTATTATTGCTCACAAATTATGAAATCTATTTTAAAAGAAACAGATTGTGAGGATTTACTATGTGTTAGACATTTGGACTGAAAAATGCCTGTTCTACATAGATTCTCAGATTGCTAAGAAACAAATAATTAGCATATATTATTGCTTTACATAGATAAGATATAAAATTACACCTGTTTAAAAAGTGGTCAAAATTATTGGTTGGTATTTATTTTATTGAGTTCTGATTAGAAATTTGCAAAAGGAAATTAATGTCTATGTAATTACTCATTTTCTCTGTGTGTGTGTGTGTGTGTGTGTGTGTAGAAACAAATGTTTTAACCAGTATTCAGATATGTATATCACTTAGCTGTTGCTTCATATTAAATCATCTTAAAGCTTATTGGTCAGCTACATGGGTCTTCCTATTTGTATTGATTTCAACTTACCTTTCTCATAATTCTGTAATCAGTTGGCTGGTCAGTTGGTGCTGGCAAGTATAGGATGGTCTTACCACCTGTTCGGTAGTGGGCTGGGTGTTTACTATGGCAACAGCAATTACTGGGCAGTACTTCTTTCATCATTCATCAGTATAGCATAAGCTAGTTGTGACAAGTTTCCCAAAAAGGGCTGAAACAAGCAAGTGTTCTTAAGGAGTAAATTCAGAATAAGAATATAATAAAGTCCTTTAAATTATATTGGCAAAAGTAAGTTACAAAGTCAACCCAAATTCAAGAATTGGAAAAACAGATTTTGTCTCTTAATGAGAGGAAATGCAAAACTGCATTAGGTTGGTGGACTCAGAACTAGATGAAGAATTTTGTCCTTTTGCAATCCACATGCTACATTATGGTTTTTACTTATGTAGGTCCAGAAAGTTTTACAGGTAGAAAAATAAATGTACCTTGGATGATATTGATTATGTTCCAATATCTAGTGTTTTTCTAAATTAAGGGTATTGCTGTTTGTTATAAGGATAATGGAATTAAAGTTCCTTAACCTCATTATACATTCTAATATTTTTCTATACAGAAAAAGTAAATTGCCTTACAGTAGACACTTGAAATTTTCTGGAAGGCATATGAGTACTTTACCAATTTTTAAATTAGTAAGCCTCAGATTAGCACATAAAACAAATGTCAGAGTAACTTTTGCACCCTAAATGCCATTTCTAATGTACATAGCTCATAAGAAAAAATAATTTTTATTATTTCACATGCAAATTTATCAAAAATGTACATGTATCACTAGGCTAAAACATGTCATAAGGGCCAACAAAAATATATTGGGGTCAGATACCACTACATCGTTAAGTAAGTTCCAAGGCTAAATGAGATATTCTGAAATATTAAGATTTCTTCCAACATTAATGATCATCATCTCTAAGCCATGTCAGCAGTTGGAGTAGTCAATAAGAAAGAAACTAAAAAGAATATATTATTAAAATTAATGATTGTCAAAGGGGGTAGGTTCTGAGATGATGGGTAGGGGACATTGGAATTTGGAGGAGGACTTCTTCTTGTTCACCTTAAACCAACTGAGATGAGTTTTAGAAATCTTATTGGAAATATATATTTCTTAGAGTTTTACGAAAGAAAATAGACTAGATAGAGAAAAAGAGAATCCCAACACCCCAGCGCAGATTTTTAAACCTGAAATAATGGTGAACTTAACAGGGGCAAAGCTGTAGCCTTAAACAAATTCAGAAACATGATTATTTTTATTGTTTAAGCTAGATACCTTACTTTCTTAAATGAGACTGTTCTTTTGATTAAATGTATTATTGAAAAAGCTGTGTAATGTGCCTGTGTTTTATACAGTGGGGAACAAATGACATTGAAAGAGGATTTGAAGAAATCATGGGAGATTAGGAAAACAAAATTGCTTTGTTTTTATTATAACAATTATATTTCATTTAATAAAAATGGTCACTTTTTCACAATGACACATGACTTTTTTTTTTGTTTTTTTATTTTTCCGTGACTTTTTTCTTATTACAGCTGAATGCTGGGTTCTGTTATGGAGATAATTTTGTCTTCCTAAATTCATTGATTAAAGCCCAAACCCTTAATGTGACTGTATTTGGAGAAAGGGGCTTTTAAGGAGGACATTAAGGTTAAATGAGATCATAAGGGTAGGGCACTATTTCAATAGGACCTTGTCCTTATAAAAATAGGAAGACACCAGATATTTCTCTCTTTCCACACACCCACAGAGTAAAGGCCGTGTATAAACATAGGGAGAAGTTGCCATCTATTAGCTGAAGAGAGGAGAGAAGACTCACCAGAGACCAACCCTAATGTCACCATGATCTTTGACATCTAATCTTCACATCTGTGAGAAGACAAATTTTTGCTATTTAAGACTATCTATGGTATTTTTTTATGGCAACCCAAGAAGACTAATATAGATTCCTGTTTGGGGGTATATTTTATAGATAATTAAAGTTATTTTCTATCATATCACAGAAAGGATTCTAAGGACACGATTGATTTGATTAGTCGAATATTATATGTTAACTAAGTCTTCATAATAAGCAAATTACTTCTACACAAAATTCTAGTCACTCTGGGCAGGCATGGTGGTTCACGGTTGTAATCTCAGCACTTTGGAAGCGCAAAGCAGAATGACACTTTAAGCACAGGAGTTCAAGGTTAAAGTGAGCTATGATCACACCACTACACTCCAGCCAGGGTGACAGAGCAAGACGTAATTTCTGTAAAAATATAAAATAACTAAAAGTCTAGTTGTGCAGATGATTTAATATTTAGGTGAAAATGAGAGACAGAGGGAGACAGATAGTGACAGCACTATGTATCAAGCTGTCACATAGCTTTATAGACATATGCAAACATGTGAATGTTAAATATCAAATTATTAGTGATCCACTGTATCTGATGTACTGATGTATATTTAGCAATTAAGTTAATTTCTGTTTCTTTGTTTTTACATAATTACAAGTGATTTAATGTCAGAATTTCCTGAGGATTTTTCCTAATCTACATGGTTTAAATTTATCTCAGTATCTCAATATTTACATGAGAAGATGTTCATTGAGAAACCAATTAAAATTGATGCTCTATCTGACTGTATATTCTAACTGCCAGATGTTTACACTGCTGAAATTTCCCAGTAGTATAATATACCCTAAAATGCCTGAAGAATTTTTAAAAGAGGCTTAAATTCCATTGTAAAGCTATTATGAATAAAATTGAAAAATACTCAATCTTATTGCTTCTTTCCTTCATTATGTATGAAATAAATATTTACTAGTTAGATAAATCATCTGGTAAAACTATACTCATATTCATTACATTTTGCTATTATTTCCCCAATAACTATGAAAAATCATTTTGACATCTGTTGGATGTTTAGGAATTTGTGTGTGAAAGGCCATGTAGAATATCTCAAATAATGCACAATTCTTTTGTATCATATGTAATGTCTATAGAGTTTATCTTTGCATATTGGCAATTCAAATTTTTTTATGTCAGGTAACAACAGACGTTTCTGAAAAATTGCAGTAAATTACCTCTTAACTATATGTTAAAGTCTGTAACAATATTTGATTGTTATACTATTCTTCTGGATCAATGAGACTGACTATATAATTTGTCACCTTCCTCTGACAGCGACTATTAACTTTCACTAGTCTAGAGTGCTATGATGTTATACGCCACTGCCAATACTATAAAATATCCCACACTGGTGATTTATACAAAATATAAGTGGATTTATTCCTTATTTAATTTAGTACAGTGTTTAGTCCCATATCTAAATATATTCCTAAATCACCATTATCCCTATTATCTCAACTGCCCCTCTCTCTTAAGTCATCAACCTCCCCTACCAAATTTACCATTATACATTATAATTAAACTAAGAAAAATATTCCACTTTGCTTCATTGAGAAAAATGATTTGACTTTATTGTGAATTGAAGGAATTGAGCCAATTACAAAAATTTTTTTTATTTTTATATATGAAGATTCATGATTATTCATAACCTTTATAACATTGAGAAGTGAATGAAATATGCATTATCATGAATTCTCAGAACACTCGTTCCCTAACTTTCCCAAATAATACTAATTTTGTTACTGATTCAAACATTTTAAATATCAAAATTACTAATTTTATATTTATGAAACTATTTAAATTCTGAGATAAGAATATACATATATAAAGAAATATGATGTGGAACATGGTTAGCCTAATATTAGTTTCCTTTTTTATAGATGACAAAACTGAACCTTAGATAATTTATCAGTTTCTTATTTTAGTACAATACAACAGCAAGTTGAAATTTGAAATAGTGATGTTGAGTATAAAATTATCTCAATCTCTAGTTATGCATATATATATATGTGTGTGTGTGTATGTATATAATCTTTTTCTTAATGAAGTATATTTTCAATACAGAACAATACATTTCTCCCTTTAAAGCATAAATTTAATCATGGAACTCTATGCTCAAAAGTTTCCAATGGGCCAGGTGCAGTGACTCGCACCTGTAATCCAGCACGTTGGGAGGCCGTGGGGGGCAGATCACAAGGTCAGGAGTTCAAGACCAACCTGGCCAACATGGTAAAACCTCATCTCTACTAAAAATGCAAACATTAGTTGGGCATGGTTGCACGCGCCTGTAGTCATAGCTACTCGGGAGGCTAAGACAGGAGAATCGCTTGAACCCAGGAGGCAGAGATTGTAGTGACCCGAGATCACAGCAGTGTACTCCAGCCTGGTGACAGAGATGGATTCCATCTCAAAAAATAAAAAAAATAATAAAACAAAAATTTCAAATGCAATGGAGGGACTATTACAGTTCTGTCAGTCATTTTTACCAATTCTCCTGCTGAGATTTGTGAATAAAACCATACAAGATAGTTTTAATCAAAATAAATATTGAATGAGTCATAGAATGTCAAGAGAATTTAGAGTTCCAGGGAAATGATGTGAAACAACAACTCAAAAGGATGATTCTAACATTTGGAGTCGCTCTATGAAGCCACATGTAGATTCCAGAAGTGACTGATAAGACATTTAAAAAACTGAGTGAAACTTTTGATTTATAAACTCATATGGATAAAATTAAATTTCAAGGCCCACTAAGAAGTGGTATTTCGGGTAAAACTTCCAGGTTTTGCATTGTTTCCCCAAGGAAAGAAACTCTAGGAACAAGAGTGACCTGAAAAATTCTAAGCCCTCAAGTGGCCTGAAGAAAACTTCTAATAAAATAAAAATGATGCCGGGCACGGTGGCTCAAGCCTGTAATCCCAGCACTTTGGGAGGCCGAGACGGGCGGATCACGAGGTCAGGAGATCAAGACCATCCTGGCTAACACGGTGAAACCCTGTCTCTACTAAAAAATACAAAAAGCTAGCCGGGCGAGGTGGCGGGCGCCTGTAGTCCCAGCTACTCGGAGGCTGAGGCAGGAGAATGGCGTAAACCCAGGAGGCGGAGCTTGCAGTGAGCTGAGATCCGGCCACTGCACTCCAGCCCGGGCAACAGAGCCAGACTCCGTCTCAAAAAAAAAAAAAAAATGACATGAAAATATTATTTTCTCTAGTCCAGTTTCTAGCAAATTGTAAACAAAACAATTACTCATCTGAAGACAGAAGAATTATCCAGATCTTTTAAATTACTCTATATTTTAATATACAATGTCTGCCATACATATCAAAAACAACCAGTCAAAAACAGGTACAAAAGGCAACCATATAAACAAAATTCAGCAAAAACTGAAGACATTAGAAATGGTGCTACAGAATATCCAGATAATGGCATTATCAGACATAAACAAAAACAAAACAAAAGCCTCCTATATTTAATATTTTCAAATAAAATAGAAGATAAAGAATTTCAATAAACAATAAAAACCATTAACTAGCAATATGTAAATTAGAGAAACAAAACATGTAATAACTGAATTTAAGAATTTTATTGATGATTTTAATAGCAAATTATACAAAGCTGAGGTAATAATTCGTGAATTGGAGTAGAAAACTAAAAAAATAGACATAACCCTACAAAATAAAAAGCGAAATACATGTACGTATGTCTTCATAGTAGAATGTTTATTGCAGCACTATTCACGATAGCAAAGACTTGGAACCAACCCAAATGCCCATCAATGATAGGCTGGATAAAGAAAACGCGGCACCTATACACCAGGGAATACTATGCAGCCATAAAAAAAGGATGAGTTCATGTGCTTTGCGGGAACATGGACGAAGCTGGAAACCATCATTCTCAGCAAACTAGCACAGGAACAGAAAACCAAACACCACATGTTCTCCCTCATAAGTGAGAGCTGAACAATAAGAACACATGGACACAGGGAGGGGAACATCACACACCAGGGCCTGTCGGGAGGTGGGGGCTGGCGGAGGGATAGCATTAGGAGAAATACCTAATGTAGATGATAGGTTGAGGGGTGCAGCAAACAACCATGGCACATGTATACCTATGTAACAAACCTGCACATTCTGTACATGTATCCCAGAAGTTAAAGTATATGTATATTTTAAAAAGTGAAATACATACATTATCAGAGAAAACAAAAGAAAATCTGTGCAACTGTCAACAGCAGATAAACATTAAAAACATATTCAAATATATCCTGCAGGATAAAGAAAAAGGCATTTGGAGTTTCAGAAAATAAGCAAATAAAGGAAAAATATGTGAATAAATCTGAATCTAAAAAATATAACTGTAAAACAACAATGATAATAATTTTGTTATGAAAATAGACTGTATAAAACAATGATATTATGAATATAGAATGTCTAAATGTTTCAACTGTTTAAAAAGCCATATGGCATAGGTAATGACTCTATAAATAGCAATACTTATATTGATAAGATAACACTATAAAAGTCACAAAAAAGGAAAGTGGATTTAATTGTCCTAAGGATCATGAATTATGTGGGAAATGATTAAAGTTCTAATTAGTATTAGACAACAAGATGTAAGGGATCTATGACAATATATATAGAAAATTTACAAAATTTACTAAAATAAAAGTTGATAATGTGTAACTATTAAGCTAATAGATGGTAATAAAGTGAATAAAAAATAACACAAATCAAGTCAAAAGAAAAGAAGAAAAGAGAAAAAATGTAACAGAACAGGCAAGACAAACAGAAAGCAAGAAATAATATGATAGGTTAAAAACAAATGCACAAACATATCCCAGGGGACTTCCCTCTTTTTTGTCCCCATGTACAGGAACGCGGGGTGTGCTGAAGTCCGAATCTTAGCAGAAAGAGGTAGAGAAGCCATAGAAGAAATCAGGTTCCTAAACTGACCATGAAGCAGCAATTGCCTGATGCTGGGGAACGGAAAATAATTTATATACAGTATATCCGTTTGGTGCAGGTCCGTTGGTCCTTTTAGAAGGCTATCAGCAAGGCAGGAAGACCAGTACAACAGCCCCATGCTCTTAGATTCCATAAATGCTAAAGGGAAGCTTACAATCCTGTCCTCAAATTATTCCAAGATGATACTGAATTGAATCTAAATTAAGCAACAGAAATGTGCAGATCAGTGGAATGAAAGATGAAGTTAACTCAAATCACCTATTTCCAATCCACCACGGGCCTGAAAGAAGACATGAGTATTTTTGGGGGGGAAAAAACATTATTTGCTTCAGTCAATGTTTTTGTCATGCAATGTCTGCCATTCAGTCACAAAGTAAGAGATGTGAAGTGAGAAACTAGAACTCACTGACAAGAGAGGTACCAGAAAACAAACAAACTCATAAATGGCTCAGATATTTGAAGGATCAATGAGAGAATTTAAGTCTAATACATAGGTTAAATGATCTTGGGGTGAAGGCAGATAATATGGGTTAAGAGATGGAATTTTTCAGTCTAGAGATGGAAATTTTTTAATGGAAACATGAGAAATAAAAAATGAGATAATATAAATGAAAAATTAATTGTTGACTTAGCAGACTGGACTCATAACCAAAAGAAATTATGAGTCAACAGTAATTATTCAAATTAAAGCACAAATTAGAAAAAAAAAATGAAGAAAAGGAAATGGCATACAGGATCTGTGAAATATCAAACACTTAATACTATGTGTAATTAAGAGTTCCAAAAGGAGAAGAAAGAGAATAAAGCAGAATAAATTGTTGAAGATGTAATAAGTCATAGATATTTCTAAAGCAAGGAAAGATATCAACCCACAGGTCTATAAAGCTTAGCAATAACTTTTCATGCTTACCCTATAAAACTTTTATCATGAATTTTTTACTTTTTATTATATAATATTAATTAGCACTTTCATACTTCCCATATAATTTATGAACTTACCTCACTTGTGTCTAGTTATTCATCCTGATGCATGTAGTATTTTTAATAACATAATTATTATTGTTGTTTTATAAAGTAAATATTCATAACATAATTGCATAGTTATATTTTATATAGTCATATTTTATAGCCAATATTCATAAGATTATTTTATAAAATCAATAATCATAGCAATGTTATCTTATGGATTTAATATTAATTTAGATCTTCCTACACATATGCCTTTTTCTTATTATTCATTTCTTTCTGAAATTCTGAATAATGAGAATAAAGTTTCTTCATTCTGGAAAGCAGCTTTGGATACTCCTTTTAGTGTTGATCTGCTTTTGATAACCTTACAGTTTTTTTTGTTTGCTTGTTTTCCAATAATATTTTTATTTTATTTTTATTTTTATAGTATGTTGCTCTCCATTATAGGTTGACATATTGAAGCTATTATTACAAGAAACGACAATAAGATCTAGTAGTTAGTAATGTTTCTATTATTATTAACAACATTCCTTGTACCTGAATTTGTTTTATCAGGAAATTTGGTGTCTTGGTTTCTCCCAAATCACTTCCTTACTGATTTGTTTTAGGTTGTTTTCCTTTTTAAACATGTGCTTTGTTTTTATTGTGGTCAACAACACACAGTATAAAGCTTACCATATTGATTTTTCAGAAACAAAATGGCCAACTACACACAGCTAGGAAGCACTGCTCCCACTGAGAAAGACCATGGAATAAATCAACTTACTCTAAGCAGAACTTGGAGGGAAAACACAGAGAGGTGACACAGACATCCAGGATAAAGAGGGAAAGCTGGGAACTTTGCACAGGGTTGCCGAATGACAAGGCTTATTCCAGCCACTGAAGGGCTCCCAGGGAAGGAGTGAGTGAAAGGATGGTGGGGCAGACCTCTCTAGTGGCAGACCTCTCAGATCCTAGCTACAAGAGATTCTGTGAGCCTCATACAGAGTTGAAATAGCAGGCGTATTTGCCCAGATAATGGGCAGACAGAGCTCCAACCTGTATGTATTCCATGGGGTTTTGCATGCAGGACAGTTGCCATGGAATGCTGCCATAGGTGCCTATTCCCCAAGGCTCCTCATCTTCCTCCGAGTTGCTCTAACTGAAACTGAACACAAAACCAAGAGAGAGCAGGGTTGACTTTCAAAAAGAACTGGGGCATATCTGTTCTGCAGGCCCTCCTGCTGGCCAGCCTCTCCCAAGATCCCTTCCTGGCCACTCCTGCAGGAATGTGTACAGACTGCAGCCTCCGTTGCCCAGTCTTGGTGCTTTCTGGGGTCCCCAGCTAAGTGCTTACCAGTGGCCTGGGAACACATCCAATCCCCAGTGCAACTGGTGCACAACCCCAAGGAGCTGGAGGATGAAGCTACTAGTGGGTCCCAATGCCCCAGGGCAGCAACTTGCAGTTCAGGAGTGCTGAACAGATATCTGTGGCTAGTACTTGATCAGGGTAGGAGCCCCCACTCTCAGAACACTAAGAGGGGTGACACAAGTGGACTTGTGGGCCAGTGCAGGAGCTAGTGAACTTGTGGGCCTTCCTGTGCAGGGCTGGTCTAGGAAGAGTGTGGCCAGTATGCCAGCTGCAGCCTCTACCAGAGGGAGCTCCATGGCCCAGAACCCATAACAAAGAAAATGTGGGTGTAGTGCCAGTGATCAGGAGTGGCTCCCCAAGGCCCATGAAGGGACCTAGTGAGGGGATTATCTCTCGCTCCTCTATCACCAAAGAGTACTCCTGCAAACGTGCTAAAATACAAAAGAGCTATGTGACCGAGTAAGGGCCCATCTGCTAGCCATTACTCTAAGGCACCATCTAACAGTTCATCTCCTGGCTCACAGTTCAAATTACAACACAAAAGTATTTTGCCAATATACATCACCTGTGAACCCATGACAAGAATTTAGCCACAAACAAAGATCCTGTACAAAGCCACTGATAGGTGAAGCTGACTGGGCTTTTGGGTGAGGTGGGGACTTGGAGAACTTTTGTGTCTAGCTAAAGGATTGTAAATGCACCAATCAGCACTCTGTGTCTAGCTAAAGGTTTGTAAATGCACCAATCAGCGCTCTGTGTCTAGCTAACTGGGTGGGGACTTGGAGAACTTTTGTGTCTAGTTAAAGGATTGTAAACACACCAATCAGCAGGCTGTGTCTAGCTAAAGGTTTGTAAACGCACCGATCAGCACTCTGTCAAAATGGACCAATCAGCTCTCTGTAAAATGGACCAATCAGCAGGATGTGGGTGGGGCCAGATAAAGGAATAAAAGCAGGCCACCCCAGCCAGCAGCCGCAACCCCGCTTGGGTCTTGTTCTGTGCTGTGGAAGCTTTGTTCTTTTGCTTTTCATAATAAATTTTGCTGCTGCTCACTCTTTGGGTCCACACTGCCTTTAAGAGCTGTAACACTCACTGCGAACGTCTGCAGCTTCACTCCTGAAGTCAGCGAGACAATGAACCCACCAGAAGGAAGAAACTCCAGACACATCTGAACATCAGAAGGAAAAAACTTTGGAGACATCATCTTTAAGAACTGTAACACTCACCGCGAGGGTCCACAGCTTCATTATTGAAGTCAGCGAGACCAAGACCCCACCAATTACGGACACACCATGACCCTCTGAAAACACCCAGAAACAAAAGCCAGTTGTTCTCAATTTACACCACAGTTAAAGGAACACCAAACTTCTCATATCAGAAAATCAGCACAAGAAATTTAGAAATTCACAAAGTCAAATTGTCAGACTGTTCCTTTACTTTCAAACAAGCACACTAGCTCCCTAATGATGGTTTCAAACCAGGTTTAAATGGTTAAAATAACAAAGAATTTAGAATCTGAATGGCGAGGAATTGCGATTCAGAAGAATGTTGAAACCCAATACAAGGAATCCAGTAAAATAATTCAAGATCTGAAAGATAAAATAGCCATTTTAAGAAAGAACAGAATAATTTCTGGCATGGAAAAATTCACTATACGAATTTTATTTTAGTGAAATTGGATGTATTAATAGCAGAATAGACCATCCTGAGGAAAGAATATCCAAGCTCAAGACCAGTTTTTTGAGTCAACTTAAACAAAAATTTTAAAAATAATTTTAAAAAATAAATCTCCAAAAATATGGGATTATGTAAGGAGAATAAACCTATGACTCATTGGCATTCTTGAGAAAGGCAGAGAGTAAGCAACAAAGAAAATATATTTGAGGATATGGTCCATGAAGATTTTCCCAATATCACTAAAGAGGTTGACATGCAAATTCAACAAATACAGAAAACCACTGTGAGATGATACCATACCAGGTGACCATCCATAAGGCACATAGTCGTCAGATACATCAAGGTCAATGCAAAGAAAAAATCTTAAAAGCAGCTAGAGTGAAGATGTAGGTCACTTACAAAGGGAACCCTATCAGGCTAACAGTGGACCTCCCAGCAGAAACTATACAAGCTGAGAAACATTGAAGACCCGTTTTCAGCAACCTTAAATAAATTCCAACCAAAAATTTTGTATCCTACCAAACTAAGTTTCATAAGTGAAGAAGAGATCAAATTTTTTTCAAACAAACAAATGCTAAGGGAACTCCTTACCACTAGACCAGCCTTAAAAGAGACCCTAAACAGAAATAAAATAACAATAACTTCTACCACAAAAACACACATAAACACATAGTCCACAGACACTATGAAGCAGCTACACATGTCTGCAAAACAACCAGCTAACAAGATGATGACAGGTTCAAAATGTCACATATCAATACTAACCCTGAATGTAAACAATATAAAAGTCCCACCTAAAAGGCTGAGAGTGTCATGTTGGATAAAAACATAAGAACCAACTGTCTGCCATCTTTGAAAGACCCATCTCACATGTACTGAAAACCACACACACAAAAGAAAAGGATCTATATCACGCAAATGGAAAACAGAAAAGAGCAGGAGTTGCAGTTGCCATGAGATAAAAGAGAATTTAAACCAAAAACAAGAAAGATAAGAAGGGAATTACATAATAATAAAGGGCTCAATTCAACAATAATACTTAACTATCTTGAATAGATATGCACCCAACCTTGGAGCACCCAGATTCATAAATCAAGTTCTTGACCTTCAAAAAGCTTAGACAGCTACTATCACATTTGAGATTAGGTTAAGAAAAAGAAAAACAAGTTAGACAGCTACACAGTAATTGTGCGAGACTTCAAAACCCCACTGACAGCTTTAGACAGATTATCCAGGCAAAAAAACTAATGAAGAAATTCTGGACTTAAACACAACACTTGACCAATCTGACCTAACAGACATCTACAGAATACTCAACCCAATAACCACGAAATAAACATTCTTCTCATCTGCACAAGGAATATATTCTAAGGTCGACCACATGCTCAGTTATAAAGAAAGTCTCAATAAATTCAGAAAAGGTGAAATCATACCAGGCATATTCTTGCACCACAGTGCAAAAAAAAAAAAAAAACAGTAGAAATCAATACATCTTTCCAAACAATGCAAATACATGGAAATTAAACAAACTGCTCCTGAATAACTTTTGGGTGAACAAGAAAATTAAGGCAGAAACTAAGACATTTGAAATTAATGAAAATATAGACACAACTCTCCAAAATGTTTGGGATGCAGCTAAAGAAATATTTAGATAAAAATTTATAACTCTCAATGTCTTCATCAAGAAGTTATAAAGATTGCCAATTAGCAATATAATATCACACCTAAAGAAACTAGAAACAAACAAACAAACAAAAAAAAACCAATTCCAAAACTAAGAGAAGAAAAGAAATAGCTAAAATCAGAGAAGAACTGACCAAAATATTGACCAAAAAAATCTATGCCAAAGATCAATGAAACCAAGAGTTGGTTCTTCAAAAGAATAAACAAAGATTAATAACCAACTCATTAGATTAACAAAGATAAAAAGGGAAGATCCAAATAAGCACATTCAAACATAACAAAGATGACATTTCGATTCTTCCCACAGAAATACAAAAGATCCTCAGAGACAATTATGATCACTTCTATGCACACAGGGAAGAAAATCTAGAGGAAATTGATACATTCCTGGAAACACGCAATTTTCCCACATTGATCTAGGATGAAAATGAAAACCTGAACAAACCAATAACCACTTCTAAAATTGAATCAGTAATTAAAGAAAAAAAACCTAACATTGAAAAAACATCCTGGAGCAGATGGATTCACAGCAGAATTCTACCAGACATACAAAGAAGAACTGGTACTAATTATACTGACATTTTTCCAAAAAGTAGAGGTAGGGAGGCTACTCCTTTGCGAATTCCATGAGGCCAGCATCAGCCTCATACTACACCTGGTAAAGAAACAATGAAAAAATCAAATGACAGGCCAATATTCCTGATGAACATCAACTCAGAAATCTTCAGCAAAATACTAGGGAATGAAATCCAGCAACACATCAAAAAGTTAATTCACCACAATCAAGTAGAGTTTATTCCTGGGATATGAGATTGGTTTGATATATGGAAATCAATAAACGTGATTAACCATATAAACAGAATTGAAAACAAAAAACATATGATCATCTCAATAAACACTAAAAAGCATTTGATAATATCCAACATGCCTTTATGATAAAAACCCCTCAACAGGCTAGGCATCAAAGGAACATACCTCTAAATAGTAAGATCCAGCTATGACGATTCCACAGCTAATATCATATTGAATGTTCAAAAGCTGAAACCTTTTCACCTGAGAAGTAAACAAAACAATGATGCCCACTCTTACCACTCCTATTCAACATAGTACTGGAAGTTCTAGGCAGAGCAATCAGGCAAAAGAAATAAACAAAAGGCATCCAAATAACAGTGTTAACAATAATTCAAACTATCTCTCTTTTCTGGCAATAGCATTCTATACCTAGAAAACCTTAAAGACTCTGCCAAATGGTTCTTAGAACTGATCAATGACTTCTGGAAAGGTTCGGGATACAAAATCAATATGCAAAACTCAGTAGCATTTCTATACATCAATAACATTCTACTTGAGAGCCAAATTAAGAACACAATCCCATTTACAATAGCCACAAAACATATGAAATACCTTAGAATACAGCTAACCAAGGGGGTGAAAGAGTTCTACAAAGAGAACTACAAAACCCTACTTAAAAAAAAAAAATGAGAGAAGACACAAATAAATGGAAAAACATCCCATGCTTATGGGTTGGAAGAATCAGTATTGTTAAAATGACGATACTGCCCAAAGCGATATATAGATTCAATGTTACTTCTATAATATTACCAGCATCCTTTTTCACAAAATTTAAAAGAATGCTAAAATGTATATGGAACCAGAAGGAGCCTGAATAACCAAAGCAGTTCTAAGCAAAAAGAACAAAACCAGAGGCATTACATTACCTGACTTCAAACTATACTGTAAGGCTAAATTAACCAAAATTGCATGGTACTGGAAAAAAAAAAAAGACACATAGATCAGTAGAACAGGTTAGAGAACCCAGAAATTAAGCCACACACTTACAACCATCTGATCTTCGACAAAGCTGACAAAAACAAGCCATGGGAAAAAGACACCTTTAGTCAATAGATGGTGCTGAGATAGCTGGCTAGCCATATGCAGAAGAAAGAAACAGGACCCCTATCTTTCACTTACAAAAAAATAACTTGAGGTGGGTTAAACAATTTAATGTAAGACCTCAAACTATGAAAATATTAGAAGAAAACTTAGGAAATATCCTTCTCAATTTTGACTTAGTAAAGAATTTATGACTGAGTTCCTAAAAGCAATTCCAGTAAAAACAAAACTTGACAAGTGGGAACAAATTAAACTAAACAGCTTCTGCAAAGCAAAATAACAACCAGCAGAGTAAACAGACAACCTCCAGTATAGGAGGAAACATTCACAAACTATGCATCCAATGAAGGTCTAATATCCAGACACTATAAGGAACTTAAATCAACAAGAAAAGAAAAAAAAACATTAAAAAATGGGCAAAGGAACAACAGGTGTTGGAGAGGATGTGGAGAAATAGGAACACTTTTACACTGTTGGTGGGATTGTAAACTAGTTCAACCATTATGGAAAACAGTATGGCGATTCCTCAAGGATCTAGAACTAGATGTACCATATGACCCAGCCATCCCACTACTGGGTATATACCCAAAGGATTATAAATTACTCTACTACAAAGACACATGCACACGTATGTTTATTGGGGCACTATTCACAATAGCAAAGACTTGGAATCAACCCACATGTCCATCTGTGACAGACTGGATCAAGAAAATGTGGCACATATACACCATGGAATACTATGCAGCCATCAAAAAGGATGAGTTTGCATCCTTTGTAGGGACATGGATGCAGCTGGAAACCATCATTCTTAGCAAACTATCACAAGAAGAGAAAACCAAACACCGCATGTTCTCACTCATAGGTGGGAACTGAACAATGAGATCACTTGGACTCGGGAAGGGGAACATCACACACTGGGGCCTATCATGGGGAGGGGGGAGGAGGGAGGGATTGCATTGGGGAGTTATACATGATATAAATGTTATGCACATGTACCCTAGAACTTAAAGTATAATAATAATAATTTAAAAAAAAGAATTTCTAAATGTTGGGAGATGCGGGTTTTCAAAGTGCAACGTTCAAATTATCAAAGTTTTGATTTATATTTAAATTGAACACTTGTCTCAAAAAATATTTAAAAGATGTATTTTGTCACATTTTCCCAAATGGAGCCTATTTAAAAGCTAAAATTCTTTTTTCTTAGCTATCCAACTGCTTTTTCCCAATTTTATTGAAGTATAATTGAAAAATAAAAATTGTATACATTAAAAAAAATTTACACTAAAAATGACATATTTAAATTTAAAATTAAAAAAAATGGGCAAAGGACATGAACAGATACTTTAAAAAAAAAACTACAAGCATCCAGCAAACACATTCAAAAATGGTCAACATCAGTAATCATTAGAGAAATAAAAATTAAAACCACAGTGAGTTATTGTCTCATACCAGTCGGAATGGCTGTTTTTAAAAAGTTAAAAAAATAACAGCACTATTCACAATAGCAAAGACCCAGAATCAACCTAGGTTCCCATCAATGGTGGATTAAATAAAGAAAATACAGTACATATACATGATGGAATACCACACAGCCATAATAAAGAACAACAAAAAAGTTCTTTTTAGTAATGTGGATGCAGCTGGAGACCATTATCCTAAGTGAATTATCTTGGGGACAGAACACCAAATGCCACATGTTGTCACTTTTAGGTGAGAACTAAACACATGTACATAAAGACAGGAACAATAGACACCTGGTACTAATAGAAAATGAAGAGAGTCATGGGCTGAAAAACTCTCTACCTGGTACTGTGCTCAGTAGCTGGATGACAGAATCACAAAATAAACCATATTCCAAACCTCAGCATCTTAAAACATACCCATGTAACAGATCTTCAGTTGTATGCCCTGAATTTAAAATAAAATAATAATTTTTTAAAAACTTATGATCTTAACCATTTTTCAGATGAATAATATTATTAACTATATGCACATTTTTGTGCAACGGATCTCTAGAACTTTTTTATTTCACAAAACTAAATCTCTGTGCCCACTGAACAACTCTGTTTTTTGGGGGGGCCTTCTCCTTGTCCATGGTAATAACTATTCTACTTTCAATTTCTAAGAGTTTGACTACTTTAGATACTTTGAGAAGGGGAATCCTGTAGTTGTGTTTTTGTGACTAGTTCATTCCACCTAGCATATTCTACAACACAAAGTTCATGCTGGTTGTAGGACATGATAAGATTTTCTTCATTTTAACCCTGAATAATCATCTATTCCATGTATATACATTTCCTTTTTCCATCTACTGATGAACATTAAGGTTTCTTTTACATCTTGACTATTGTGAATCATATTATAATGAACATGAGTGAGCAAATATCTCTTCAATATCCTGCTTTTGATACTTTCGAAATCCAGAAGAGGGATTACTGGATATGGTAATTCTATTTTTTGAGGGATTCCCAAAGTGTTTTTTATAGTGGCTCCACCAATTTATATTACCACCCAAAACATACAAGTGTTCCAATTACTCCACATCCTCTTAACACTTGCTATTTTCTGTTTACCTGATAGTGGCCACATTAACAGACGTGAGGTGATACTTGTGGTTCTGATTTCCTGATGATTAGTGATGAGCGTCTTTCCATATTCTTCTTTGTGTGTGATTTCTCTGATTTATTAAGTGACTTTCTAATGTATTTGTATATTTACACATCCATAAAGCAACCTCAGATATTTGTCCAAATTATTAGCTGCCTCTTCATTTCTGTGTGTGTGTTTGTGTGTGTGTGTGTGTGTGTGACTAGACTTTTTTAGGAGCTGAATCTTTCTCTTTGGTGCCCTCTGGTGATTTTTTTTTAAGTTAATCCTTAGTTGCCACCACCAAGGTACATGTAGTAACAAATCTACAGAACGAATTGCTTTATTTTCTTGGGCATAACCAAGTATGTAAATTTTTTAGCACTATCTATGAATCACTTATCTCTCATGTTCAGCTCTTCCATGAGGTGTGAAATTACGTCTATTTCCACTTCTGCAAGGCAATAAATCATGATGGTTCCTGTTTATCAGCTTCCCTGGATTCCTGTGAAAGAGTTTTCACAATGATATATTTTTTGAAAGTTTTGTGTAAACCCTATAGTAATTTCCCCATGAAGTAACAGTCTAAGGCAGTAAGTCTTTGTTTCTTTCAAAACCCAGTAATCTCTTATTGGTCTTTTGAAGATAATTTCACCAGAACAATTTGTTCTAGTAATAATACAATAATTTTCTAATCTTTTTGCCATGTAGTGGCAGTATTAATATACCACACGTCTTTTTGTGGCCAGGGTTTCTAATTTCTTTCCATTACCTAAAGTTATTTTTCCCTTTTATTTCCTATTACTTTTTAAATGTTGTACAGAATAGATATTAAGATAACCTCTCTTAATTTTTATGGATTATAGCCCAGTAGCTACAGTTATCTCAACGCACTGTGCTTTGAAACAAAAGTACACATGATATTTACTTGGGAAGAAGCTTGTCTTGAAGCTACAGTCTATGTGACTTAAGGGGGAAAGACATGGAAAATATGATGCAAACTTGGAATTACACCCAGAACCTGCCATGTGTTAACTGTGTGACTCAGAGAAAATTAATTTCCTGATTTATAAAATGATGATATTCCTGTCTTAGCAGTTTACTGTAATTGACTAAGATAACACATCAAATTCTGGATATGTACAGTACTTGACAGTAACAATTATTAGGTTGACTCAGGCTATCTTTCTGGTTCTGTCTCTTATTACTGTATCCTCAGATCCAAGTCAATCTCTGTGAGGCTGTTTCTCAAGTATAGAAAATAAGGGAGACTTGGCCATTCAATCCCACTCAGTTGATTTATAAATCAAATTATATAAAAATACATGAAATTAGTTTATAAACTTAGATGATGATGATGATAATGATAATGATAAAGAAACAATATTTCCAGGATAATTGCCGGTAGGTAATTCTCTGCTGTGTTTATTTGAATGAAGCTGTATTATATAGTTATATTATAATTAGCATTAGCAGAACAATTTCAAGTGTAAATTACCACAATTAATATTTATTTTTATATTATTGATAAAGGCCAATATAATAGTAGCTAAGAGTTTATTTAATCAAAGAGAAAAATACTCTGAAGCAACTGTCTCTTTAATTAATTTGTAATTTTGAAGTTAAATTAAAGCATAATTAAGAAGCTATATAATAAAAGTATACAATAAAATTAATTGTTCGTAAATATTAAGCACAAAATTGATGGAATTACTGAAATCTCACATTTTTTTAGAATAATCTGAATAAAGTCATGTACATAAATGTCTCAGTTCATCCTGATAGATCCAGAATAAAATTTATTAATATGACTTTCTCACATGCCTCAAGTTAAATGTTTATAAGAACATGCTTTAAAATATGTGGAAATATGAAATTATAAGTCCTGTGTTTTGTAATTATTTGTTATAAATTATAATTAAATGGGGATACAACTCCCAGCAGTTATCCATCATAAAACTGAAAAAGAATAGCAAACAAATGATCTAATTTCTTTAGGAGACATGTCTTGAGTACAATTTACGTCCTCTTAGGCAAAGAACAAAAGAAAAACACACATGGGAGGCCGAGACAGGCGGATCGCGAGGTCAGGAGATCGAGACCATCCTGGCTAACACGGTGAAACCCCGTCTCTACTAAAAATACAAAAACTAGCCGGGCGAGATGGCGGGCGCCTGTAGTCCCAGCTACTCGGGAGGCTGAGGCTGGAGAATGGCGTAAACCCGGGAGGGGGAGCTTGCAGTGAGCTGAGATCCGGCCACTGCACTCCAGTCCGGGCAACAGAGCGAGACTCCGCCTCAAAAAACAAAAACAAAAACAAAAACAAAAACAAACAAACAAAAAAAAACACACATACACATTAGCCAAGATTTATATGCTATTTCTTTATTTCAAAAACTTTAAATTCAATGTTTATCTAAAGTATTTTTCTAAGGATTAAGAACTTTCTTGTAATATTGAAAATTTTGTGTTAAATTAAAAGTTGAGAATACAGTAAATTTATTAGAGGGATGCACATTGCTTAAAATATTAGAAAACTAATTGTCTGACAGTACATGTTAAAATAAGCGTTGCCTGAAACTTTTGGCCTGGTAATGCAATCTACACTGTTGATAAATTAGACTAACATTATGTAATGATATTATAAAGTTCAAGGGTATTTACCAAAGTCATGTTTTCAACAGTAAACATAAAACAAAAAGAACACTCTTTGTATATTGGCTGTAGGAAAATTTTTTATTCATTAATTTAATAGAATAAAACACATTTAGATGATGGAATATCTTTAAAGTACCGAGAACGCAAATATAATATATACACATGATATAATACAGATGTGGACAGATGTACACACATAGTATGTAAGTATTATATACTATGTATATATACATTTTTGTTTAAAATGTTATGAAAAGGTACACAATAAATCTTTACTAGTCATCATATTAAGAAAGTGATACTGTAGGGACTAAAGAAAATTATTGCTTTTTCTTTAGAAACTCTTAATTAGGCTGTAATAGAAATTTGGAAATTGTGTTTACTTATAAAACTAACCATATTTTTGAATACAGTTAAATACCAATAACAACTTGTGAGTGCCTGCTACATAGAAAGTATTATTCCAATTTCTATATGAGTTAGAGATTTAAAACAAAATGAAATAAACTCACACACTTCTATTAAGATTCTATTAAAGAAAAAGACAATATTATTTTTAAAACTTGCAAAAATTTTTAAAAAGCCCAGGACATCTGTACATCCTAGCAATGAAGACTGAGATTCATTTGAAGTGGTAAGAAATTCAGGGCTACATCTACCATGAAGGATTCCCAAATACAAAGAATTGAGTGTCTTCTCACGGATGATCCTAAGGTTGTGTTGCCTCAGAAGGTATTTTCTATGGTGTCCCTTTGGAATGAGTAATTTGATTAAAGTATATTACAAAACTTAGGTGCTCACGTGAGGCACAGTATTATATCAATGAAGATTTAGAAGAGGGGGTAGAAAAGAGATAATTATGAATTTGTTTTATTTTCCAGTCAGTGTATGTGAAGGTTCTTAGTCCTATGTCCATCTAATATTCACATGAATGAAAGTCACCCAAAATTAGCACGACACACCAGTCTAGAGGTCCAGCATAACACAATATTTCACAATCTTACATTAGAAATACGATGCGAGCCAACAGATGCCATCTATTCATTATGCTGCACTCTTGGATCTGGGGCCTGGGCACGGAAATATAAAGAGAGAAGATATATATACACACACACACACACGCACACACACATACATATGATATACATATGATATATTATATATATAAGATATATATATACATATAAAATCAAGGATTTAAGACACATGGAAAATAAACCGTGAAGCGGTACTACACCTGTGTTTGGCTTTCTGGATAAAGAAAATAGGACAGAGAAGATATTAAAAAGAACATGTCTCCAAATATTATGGAATTGATTGAAAACATGAAACCTCAGATTTAAAAAAAGAAACCCACAAGTAAAATAAAATAGAGAAAAAAACTGTCCACAGAGATAGGTCACAGTGAAATTGTGGAAGAACATAAAGAGGATCTTACATGCAGTCACATAGAAAATAAAGAAAAATAAACAAACCTATTAAGGAAGAAAGTGGAAAACTGGTGATGTAAACTATTGACTTTAATGTAAAGCAGCAATGATAATAAGTAATTTGGGTGGTAAATTTAAATATAGAAGGAGAATACTGGGAAAATACAGGTTGATGAAAATGCAGACTCAATTTCAAATATTCTAAGTTCTAATATCTTTTGTAAGAAATTAGAAATAATCATACATTTTAATATTTTTAAAACTTGTTAACAATTAGGAGAAACTATTAAAAGTTTTGAAATAGACTAAGAACCTGTCAATACCACAGAGGAAGAAAGCAATATAATTTTTTTAAATTCCAAAGAAATGGAAGAGAGAGAGAGAATAAAAAGCATTTCTAATACAAATTATGTATTTAAAATGTTTTGAAGTGTTTCTTGTATATGAAAACTCCTATCATAAGACATTTAACTATTGAAGATGTGGCATCCCTTCTTATGATATCATTGTTTTCTTAATGTTAACAGATCTTAGTAACAGATTGTAAAATAGGCTGCTGTTTGACTCCCTAATATCTCATTGTATTTACTCACAAACAAGGCTAAAAGCCTAAATTTTTCTAGATATGAATGGCTGAGGAGGTATCAGTAAAAGCCATTGAGTGATGACTCTGCCAGGAAAGCTTTACAAAGCAGGCTTACTGTGTTAGTAAGTCTATACATACATCTGGGCCTTTGGAGGGACTCTCTCTCCTTCTTTGGAACCTACAGACTATAGCAGAGCTCCAGCAGCAATGCTATGAAAACAAAACTGTCTTCTGAATGGAATCCATAGGATTAGGATGATAGAACTGACCGCCAGAAGGAATCAGACCAATCAGGCTTGGATTGCTTCCCCCAAGATTTTATATTTGGTGAAAAACAAACAAATAAAACTCTACCTTGTTTAAGTCACCTTCATTTTGTGTCCCTGTTAATATTGGTAAATGCCATCTTAATGCATACATTTGTGTACTAGTTGGGTTTTTTGTGTTTTATTGGTGATTTTTATACTACATTGAATGCTTACATTTATATCTTTAACAATAAGTTTAAAAGTTTATACACTTTTCTATTTAAATTTTTATTGTTTTAAGTGGCATAGTCTTTAATGTGTCAGATAAATTTTAATAGTATGCTCCCTTATTATCCAAGCACATTTCAATGTCAACTTTTATTATATCAACCAAATATCAAGTTGATATCAACCAAAATTAGGCTGTTTTTCTGTAGGGAATTTTAACAGCACAAATATGGACTTATTTCTGATATATAATCTTTCTATGATAATAACGTTTAGTAAAACCCATGATCACTGATGTGATGTTTTTTCCTGATTATGCATTTATTTTCATTTCACCAGGTGCTATATCTTCCATTTCCAAGAGAAGTTAATATTTTCTTTATTCTTGTGATAAGAGTAATGATTATCATGATCTTAATTACCTCTATAAGCTGACAGCTAACTAACTTGCTCATTTATATATAAATTAACTATCACAAATCTTAGCTATATCAATCGTAATTTGAAGTATTTTTGCTGTCTGCCTGCCTTCCTTCTTTCCTTCTTTTTAATGATGTAAAATATGATAAATATACTGATATGTATAAGAGATTTGTTATAGTGGCTATTGCTTGTACTGAACCAATAAAACTATTCATATAAATGATTCATTTTATACTATCATTACGTATAATATAGCCTTCTGGTGTGTTACAAAGAAGAGTTTTTTTAGTGATATACTGAGGCAGAATTCTTTGAAACTTTTAGAATAACACACATTAAAACTAGTATAGCAAGCTTAAGAAAAGAAAAGTCTACCTCCAGCTTCAATTGAGAAAGAGTATCAACCACTCATGAACATTTGACACATCCCAAAATGTCCTAAAATAAGTTTCATTAATGGATGGATTGATGAGAAAAAAAATTAACCTATCTATGCTGATATGCATAAAACAGCCCAACATTATGAAAAAATAATATCCCCCTGGACTATGCACATACCCTGAATATGAAACCTGGAAACGGGATAGTCTCTTTAACAAGAATGCTGAGTATTTAAAGGTTGCAGTGTATTGTTTGCCTATTATTATTTCTCTTATTATTTGACTAATAGGCACTTTCTAAAAAACAAGAAAGGCCAGAGTAGAGCAAAGAAGGGTAGTATCCCTAGAACTAGTAGTGTTCTATGTGTATTTGTGAGAAAGCCTTTAATATTAAGTGAAAAAAAAAAAAAACTAAACATAAGATAGACTTGTTAAGTATCATTTGTTGGAAGCTATTGCCATGAACTAAACCCTACTAGATACATTTAGTTGAAAAATAGAAACTACAAAGCAGACACTATTCATCCAGGTCCCAAAGACTCTTGAAAGCAGGAATCAAGCCATCAGGAGCAACTTTCTCGAACTCTCTCCACTGTTTGTTTAATTTTTATTAATTTTTATTTTTTTAAGACAATCTCACTCCATTTTCCAGGTGGGAGTGCAGTGGCATGATCTGAGCTCACTGCAGCCTCGACCTCTAGGTCTCAAGTGATCCTCCCGCTTCAGCCCCTCAAGACGCTGGGACTACAGGTGGATGCCACCATGCCTGGCTAATTTTTGTATTTTTTGCAGAGATGGGGATCTCACTATGTTGCCCAGGCTGGTCTCGAACTCCTAAGCTCAAGTGATTTCCCTGCCTCAGCATCCCAAAGTGTTACATGCATGAGCCACCACGCCTGGCCCACAGACACTGTCTAACCTGGAATGTGAATATATTTTCTCTCACTGCAGAACAATTTCTATCTTGTGGCTGAAAACATTCCTGTCTCAATGAATATTGTTTGTGGGCTTACTTTGGACACTGCCATATTCTGGGCTTTTGGAACTCAATAAATCAACAAAACAGAAAAGTTTAAAGCTCTGATAGTTTACAGAGGAAGACAGAAAAATGAACTGATAATATATTATTTAGTATGTCTGGTAATTATAAGGGTTTCTGAGAAAAAGAGAGTAAGGAAAAGGTAATAAGAAAGTGAGACTGGGGGCTGCTATTTCATAAAGGACAGTACAGAAAAGATTTCTGAAGTAAGATAATACTTGAGCAGATATCTAACGGAATGAAAACAACCCATGTGGGTTTTGTGGGAGGAGCCTTTCAGCCACAGAGAATGACAAGTGCAAGGACTCTACTGTAAAAGAGCTTTTGGGCAATTGAGTAAGAACTAGAAGTCAGTGTGGGCATCCAGAGAGTGAGTGTAAAACTGAATTAGCTGAGGTCAGAGATCTAGCGTTACTTGTAGACCATTTAAGGACTTTGGATTCTATACCAAATGAGATGGACATCCTTTAGATGATGCTAAACATGACCCAACTTTATTTAAACAGGATCATTGTGGTTTCCTTATTGGAGAGACTCTGCAGGAGAACAAGACCAGTTTAGAAGTAGTTGCTGCAAAAGCAGATGGCAGCTTGGATCACAGAAATAGCAGTAGGTATACAAAAAAAGTGGACAGATTCTAGATCTACACGTTTTTCTCTCATAATAGTTATTATGTGCTAAGGATTTTTGCTATAAGGGCTTTCAAATTATACCACTCTGTAGACAACTCTGTTTTTGTTATTCTGGTACAATGGCTCTCTAGTTCACTAGTGTATACTACTTTTAGAATAACACACATTATGCCATTATGAGTATGCCATAAAAAGTGTTATTTCAGCATTATGTCACCGGGCAAAGATGCACTTACTAATTTAAATGACACGATCATTTCTAAACCAAAATTATATTATGAAGAAAATTAGGTTAACCTGAAAATGTTTTGCTTTACATTCACGTGCCTAAAAGAAAAATACAAGAGTAGAATCTTCCACAAGTCTTCAGCCCATCACGTTGAAGGGCTTTTTCTCAAGTGTTTTGTATTGCACTTATATTAGCTTATATTTGGCTCTAAAAGTGTTTCATTTTTGTTTTGTTTTCTGTGTTATAACTTTTTATTTATTTGTTTATTTTTTTGAGATGGAGTTTCACTCTTGTTGCCCAGGCTGGAGTGCAATGGTGCAATCTCGGCTCACTGCAACCTCTGCCTCCCAGGTTCAAGAGATTCTCCTGCCTCAGCCTCCCAAGTAGCTGGGATTACAGTGCATGCCACCACGCCGGCTAACTTTGTATTTTTAGTAGAGATGGGGTTTCTACATGTTGGTCAGTCTGGTCTCAAACTCCTGACCTGAGGTGATCTACCCACCCACCGTCCCCTGGCCTCCCGAAGTGTTGGGATTACAGGAGTGAGCCACTGCACCTGGCCCAACTTTTTATTTATTTTAAATTTATATTTAAATACTGTTTAAGGGAAAGATGAGCATTACCTCTAAAATATTACCTCCACCTCCCTTTAAAGAGGTTTCTTCACATCCTACCTACACTACCAACCGTCCACTATAAACTGGTTACGACTTTCTTTGGAAAAATCAACCAACCATATATATTGCACTTGATTGTATTCAAACACATTCATCTTCAGTCACCGGGATCCAACCTATTGCCTTGACTGAACTTTGTCTCTGTAGCTTTTGTTTCTTCCACCTAGCCCTAACTCTTTTTAATTTATTTTCCTTCATCATTGTGAGGAAAAAATGATACCTCCCTAAGTCTTTTCTTAACATATTACCTACCAATGGTCATTCTCAGGTCAGGGAATATGCTATAAATTCATAAACAAAAGTCCGCAAAGTTTATTTGGAAATTTAATAAATGTGCATGCAAAAAAAGCTTATAATGTGCTTCCCAGGTTGAATGCATACAAAATTAGTAGCTAACACAAAATTAAACTATTTTTTTCATTTTTACAATAGGAATAAAATTATTTGAAATGTAAGAAGTGCTTTCTGTCTCACTGTGAGAACACATCATTGGCTCTTGCAAAAACCTGGCAGTGAGAGCCTTTCTAATTCTTGTACCCTAGGTGCCTAGTTTGCCTTACTCTAGTTCAGTCTGGCCTTTTCCACTAATCCTCATATATTATTATTTATCATCTTTCTTATTGTCTTTGTGTGGACTAAAAATAAAAACTATTTTAGGTTTTTTTTTTTTTTAATCTCATCTACCTAATGTAGAAGCATAGATTAGGATTAACATTACTGAACTTGAGAGCCCTGCTGTCTGGCTAATGTATTAGGTTGACTCAAAAGTAATTGTGGTTTTTCCCATTACTTTTAATTGTTTTTTCCAATTACTTTTGTGGAAAAGCCACGAAAGAAATTACTTTTAATGGAAAAACTGCAATTACTTTTGCACCAACCTTATACTAACATGGGCAAATTGCTTAACAAAATTAGGCCTTGGTCTTCTCATCTGTAAAGTGAGAATAATAATGTTCTTTAAACATAGGTGTGTAGCAAATGTTAAAAGTGTTTACACATATTTTAAAAAGTGGTGTGAACCATTGTAAGTGCTCTTCAAAAGTTAACTGTTATTATAAAACTATGATTATTTTATTTAAATGACTTTTTTATTGCTCAACACTTCAGTTTCACTAATCATCAAATCTTCACTTAATGACCATGCTTCTGATAACTACGTCAGAGATGTGGATTTATTTTTTTTCTTGCTTCAACCTGTTTTTACCTCATATGATTTAATGTATATGAATTCATGGGAAAAAATAAAATTCCCTTTTGGATACAGGCAAGTTAAGTATAAATATAAACAAAATAAATGGAGAGAACTTCTGCTTTTATATAGGTTGACTCCTAATTCTGTGATTGATGTCTGCATTTTTCCCATTACTATGAAGTACCATTTAACATTTCCCCCAACCCAATCTCAACGAGTAGGTATATACGTTTTCCTTGAAGTTTAAATATATTTTGATAAAAAAATTTTTTTGCTTGGTTTCTTTAGCAATCATTCAAACTATAATCTGATGAATGCTTCAATCTGGTACAATTGTTTAATGGAAAAAATAGTGGTGTATTATATTTTTCCATATAATGTATCATTTATGAGAAAATAAAAATAGCTAAATGTTCAATGTTATTTTATAATATCATTAATAAACCTTTGACAAACCAATATAAAATATAGTTTTTAGGATAATTTAACCAAAGATAGTCATATTCTAGTATTTAAAAAATATTTTATGAATCAGTAATGAAAATTATGAATTCTACATCAAACTCTTCAGGATTTGTTTGTCATGACTAGTCTCAAAGAACAAAATTTACTCTTGTGGAGATGATAATTCCTATCTATAGTCCTGAAATATTATGATACAAAGTAGAAATTTGGGGCATAGATGAAAGTGCAGGGAGCCTGTTAGGCTCAGTGTACATAGTCCAAAATCCATTCTGTATTTCTACACACATTGTCTCTCTATAATTTCACAATATAAATTTTAAATTTCTCCATTATTTTTACAAAGAAGAATTTGTGCATGTAATTGAACCATGCTATAATTTAAAATTACATAATCTATTTTCAAGGCTTATGCAAAGCTGATGTTAAATATTTATTAAATGAAATAAGTAAATAGTATGGACAGAATGCCAGTCTGACCAGTAAACATTAGAATCATGGAATCTTCACAAATTCAAGGCTTTTTTCAGTTTTACTTAATGTTCATCAGTTAAACACAAGATAAACCCACACTTAATAGCTGTCCAAAAGGTGATACTATAATTCCTAGTAAGAACTGAAATGAGAAAAGGTTCAATTTAATGCATCAATTAATTTCAAATAAATTGTTTATTGTATTTTGTTGTTTGAAAACAATTTATCTTCTGAAGAAGTTTTAAATACTCTCTTTACAATCCTATTTGCATTATTAATTTCCTTAACTAAATCTGTATAAGTAACAGTTTGTCTGTATTCCAATTAAGGGAAGTTTCATTCGCTTTTACTGTTTTCTGTTGTTTTCCTTTTGTCATACTGGGAACATGAGAATATGACTTTGTTGATTGTTAACAGCCTGTAATACCCCAGTGTTTTGTCACTGATAAAAGGAGCAGGCAATGGCTGTTTGGTGGATAGTCCATGTGGAATGTATTTATTGCTTGAGAAACTACTTATCAAGTACTTGTCTATGTGCTCAAGGCTGCCAACAACAAATCTCTCTTTTCTTTTTACTTTGTTATGTCCTTGGCTGTGTTTTCATAACATAAGTTGTAAGAAAGGTTAAGAAAGAATTATTCTGGATTTGCCATGAGAGTAAAAATTTGCAATATAAATCTCTCTAACTTTAAGATATTGTGACCTTAACTGAAGAGGCACCGTGGGGAAAAGGGGTTAATGGACTAAAAAGAAAAATGGAGAGAGATTAACAAAATATACTCTAGAAACACTCAAAAGACTATAAAGTCAAGACCTCAATCACTATGTTTTTAAAGCAGGAAGCATTTTTTTTTTTTGAGACGGAGTCTCGCTCTGTCCCCCTGGCTGGAGTGCAGTGGCGCGATCTCGGCTCACTGCAAGCTCCGCCTCCTGGGTTCACGCCATTCTCCTGCCTCAGCCTCCTGAGTAGCTGGGACTACAGGCGCCCGCCACCGCGCCCGGCTAATTTTTTGTATTTTTAGTAGAGACGGGCTGAAATAAAGAAATAACAAACTCTTAAATCTAAATTTAAGATTTACATACAGTCATCTATCTTCTGTGCTTCCTGACTTCTTGCATGTGCTTTCTTTGATCTTTCCACAAACTATACCAAAAGTTAATGGAGCAGTCTGCAAAGTTCTGAGGAAAATAAAATATGACTCGAAAAGAAAACATGCAATTGCATGGTTAAACAATAAAGGCAATATAGACAGATACTCTTAACAGAAGTTAAAACCTCTCAGTCCTTCATCATAAATAAACAAGAAAAAGGAGAAATAAAACCCTTTATATCAAAACCAAATCCAGTGATAGATCTAAATAAATAAGGAAGAGAAACTACGACAAAGTGATATGGTGAGTCCACATCTGGGATTAATACTAAACAACTCAGAAGAAAAAGGCTTACTTTCTATAACATGGAAAACATAAACCATATTAATGTAAAAGTGTTAGCAACACTCAGGCATGAGGAGAAGAAAAATGAGAGGCAATCTAAATAGAGTAATTTATCTTTCAGAGCAGTGGATGAAACAGTACTTTCCAAATTTGAAACATGGTGTTTTAAAAATGAGTCCAATATCTAAATGTGATCTTTTAAATTTACCCTGGAGTAATATTCAAGTAAGTACAACCTACTAAATAAATATTTATTTGAAATTCAACAGTTAATTTGTTTTGTGTTTTTTTCTTATAAAGTACAGCAAAATCGAATTTGATTTTTTGTATAAAATACAGTTCTTATAGTAAAAACTGTAAAATATAATTTTCATTTTGGTGTCTGCCTATTAATTTAGCTCTCGCTCTATGTGTCCATCTGTATTTATGCAAAGAAATGTCTGAAAGTATATTCAAATAAGTTAATGATGGTTATTTCTCATTGGACGAATTTCAGGCTTAGTTTTCCTTTGTATTTTGTGCATGGTTTGAATTACTTAAATAGAACATAATATTTGCAGAATCGTGGATTTATTATTTTTTAAAAACAAAGTGTACACTCTAATAGATAGTCTGTTTAAGATACAAGTGCCAGGTGCTGTGGCTCACACCTGTAATCTCAGCACTTTGGGAGACTGAGGCAGGAGGATGGCTTGAGCCAGCAGGTCCAGCCTAGGCAACACAGTGAGACCTCATCTCTACAAAACATCAAAATATGAGGTAGAAGGATCACTTGAACCAAGAAGGTTAAGGCTGCAATGAACAGTGATTATTACACCACTGCACTTCAACCACCTTGGTCGCAGAGTGAGAACCTGCCACAAAATAAAAGATACAAGAAATGTCTGAACATTTTTTGCTGTATCTTTGAAATTATACCTTAGTCTAAATATTTCACTTTTCTAATTTTTTAAATGTGTTTTTGGAAATTTTTTTTCAGACCTTCACCAACATGAGCTCTTTCTGTCAGCATCAAATAAATAGCCTATACTCAAAGTTGAATAAATTTGCATAAATTGCTTATCATCTTTGAGACCGTTTTATTGTCTATACAAAATGGGAATGAAAACACTTACCGTAATTACAGGATCATTTAAAAAGGTAAATTATTATATTGGTTTCCTAGATTGTGCATTTGAATTTTTTGATACCAGGTTATATGGGATTGCATATACATTCTGTTATAAATGCCTTTCTGAAGGAAGAACTGCCTTGAAACAATTTCTTCAGAATTAAGGAAGAAAAAATCAGAAATGGGTTGGGGATGCAACTTGGGGTAGCAACTTCATGCATTTGCTGTCTATTGCACTTCAAACATCGACATAACAAAACAAACTCTAACGTTAAACTTGTAGTGAGCAAATGTAAACTCTGATGGAAATGCTATCCATTTACTCTGAGTGTATGGAATTAATTTATCTTGTTCATAAGGCACAATATGAACTTACATTTTACAGGACAGTAAATATCATCTCATTTTTCATTTGTCACCTCCTCTCTAAAATAAACATTTGTACATTTTACTGCTCTTTCTTCTTTTCTTTTTTCCAGAAAAAGAGAAAATAATTTAGAAAAGTAAGGGAGGAAAGAAGGGAGGGATGGTAAAAGGAAAGAAAAGAAAAGGAAGGAGAGAAGGAAGGAAGGAACAAAGGAAGGAAGGGAGGGAGGGAAGGAGGGAGGGAAGGAGGAAGGGAGGGAGGAAGGAAGGAAGGAAAGAAGGAAGGAAAGAAGGTAGGAAGGAACCATCTATTAGTACTAAAACCAACATGACAGTAATTTTAAGTAGTGAGTACTTCATTTTTTTATATCTCATTTCATATTTTACAAAAGATTTTCCTTGGTCTAAGCTTTTATACTTTCTTTACACATGCACTGAATCCAGTAAGATAAATTAATTCATATGAAAAACTTTAATTTGATATGTCTATTCTATGTAATTTATTATTTTTAACTGAAACAGAATTATATGCAATAAAATAATGTAATACTCATATATTAACTTTTCATACTTCTCACTAAGGAACTATAGAACATACTTTATCAGGTATGATCCAAGCACATTCTAAAATTTTGTTTCCTTAACTACTGAATTTTTTCACCCATCTTCTATTTTTGAAATAATATTTTACAAATAATCGATTGCAAATCATCTAAGAAATATAAAAACATTTTATGAGCAGCTGTCTTTTCTGTAATATTTTATCAACTCCATCCATTTTTCATATTATAATCTCTGAAATTGAAATGCAATTTATCATCAATGGTTTCCTACCATTTTACCATATGTAGTATGACTGGCATTTTATTTTCTTTGGTATTCACAACATAGCAGTACATCTTATAAATAACGTGTTTTTGTTTTGATGAAATATAATATTTGATAGCTCAAAAACACATCATATATTGATTGGCAATTGTTGGTTATTACTGAGGAGGGTTATGTTTGTAAAATATATTTTGACCTTAGAATTAGTTTTTTTGCTCATTTTTTAAAAATTGGAGTTACCATTTTGTTATTAATTTGGAATAATATTTGTTTTTTTTGTTTTTTTTTTTTTGAGACGGAGTCTCGCTCTGTCGCCCAGGCTGGAGTACAGTGGCCGGATCTCAGCTCACTGCAAGCTCCGCCTCCCGGGTTCACGCCATTCTCCTGCCTCAGCCTCCCGAGTAGCTGGGACTACAGGCGCCCGCCACCTCACCCGGCTAGTTTTTTGTATTTTTTAGTAGAGACGGGGTTTCACCGTGTTAGCCAGGATGGTCTCGATCTCCTGACCTCGTGATCCGCCCGTCTCGGCCTCCCAAAGTGCTGGGATTACAGGCTTGAGCCACCGCGCCCGGCCAATATTTGTATAATAAAGACAAAATCCATTATGTTGCAAGTTTTCTGTTTATTTTTTCATGATTTTTGAATGTTTTTCATATTTTGACAAACAATATGCATTGTTCAACCATTCTGTCATGCTCCAACTCTGTATTGCTGAATGTATATTTTGTTTGATGTCTTTTTTCTCATATTTCTGTCTCTTTTAAATATATGCATTTTTATCTTGGTCTGTTTGTTAGTTAAAGCTCAGGTATAGTGTATACTTTCACCTTGATCTATTGTGGAGGAAGCAGGCATGCTGCTGGTCTCAATCTGAGGTACTAGAGAAATCATTCCTATTCCTTAATGTCTTCAGTGCCTTGGAGCCTCGGTGGCAAAATGTTTTAATTTCTTAAAGCAATCATTCAGCCATTTCGTTGCTTCTCTAAAAATGAAAGAGCTATGGAGCCGACGTTGACCATCCTTCTTAGAGGTCACAGAGATCTAGGGTCAGGTTTTTCCCTAAACCCAACACTTAATCTTAATTCTAGACATGTCAGTGTTGCTCTCTTGATGGCCAGCCCAGATCACAAGGGAAAAATGTCTGTTTCCTTCTATAGCTTAAATAGCAAATGTGATTTCATTTGTAACCTACTCTTTGCAACTCAGCATCTATTTTACCCTGGAGAAAGATAATCTAGAGTTAGTGGTGCAGAAAATGAGTCGATTTTAGGTCCTATTTTTTTCTCCCAGAATTCTCTGCATCAGGTGTATTTGCATTTTTCACGAGTCATTCTCATGTACACAAAAAGAGCCTACTAAACTCAAGGATATAATAAATACTAACCACCTATGTCCTTATATTTCTAATATTTAAATATTTTCATTTTGTTCATTTGTCTTTCCAGTCCATTGGCTAATTTTTTAAATGTTGGGTATAGAAGTAACTTTTTCATGTAGGTTTGTTATTGCTGTTGTTATTGAGTTTTCTACAAACATAACCAGAACCATAAAACCATATTTTAAATGTACTTATAATCCCCATATATTTATATTTTAAAACCATATTTTAAATGTACTTATAATCCCCATACATTTATGTCTTTAATTATGCAGAATGACTTGAAAATTTTTATATATCTGTAATTAATCTACTTTCTTATTTGAGTTTTAGTGTATTCTTGATTGTCTTTGTTACATTATTTTTGTGATTATATGTGAAATTATTTTTAAACCAAAAAATTCCCCAAATTAACATATGATAGTCATCACATGAGTTATACATTAATTTAGTAGAAATTTTTGAAATCTTTACTTTTCAGTACAGTGACTGATATTTAGATTATGTTTATATTCAACGAAGTTTTATGTTTCTCTTTATAAAGCTATTGCTGGGTTAGTTTTTTTCATTGTTGAGTTTTATTTTTAAGAACTAAGTTGTGAAAATTTACCTATATATTTTCTATGGGTAGTATAATTATGTAACACTTAGCTTAACTTGGCCAAAAGAATGCCCTCTAATGCACTCCCCCTAAAATTTGTCTTATATGTTTAATAAAGGGAATATATTAAAAAAAGATATAATCATTTTAATGTTTAAAATTAGCCAAAATACAGAATAATTTGTTTATTAATTCATCTCATTTATGCATGATTTTCTTGTCTCTCTTAGGTTAAAATTTATTCTTATTGTAAATGAAGTTAATTTGATTCATTCTTTCTTAAAGTCATATATAATCTTTATAGCTTTATCGCAGTTCAGAAAAATGAAGGCAATGAAGAAAAAGTTAATTTATGGGAGATGTGATTATTCATGAATTTTACATATTTAATGTAAATTTTATGGTATTCTTAATATGCATATATAGCTTATATTAATAGATAATCATACATCAATGGGGAATCATAATATCATGAGTATTGCACAAGGAAGTAAATACAGCTCTCTAATATTATTTTAATGGTTATACATTATATAAATACACATTTTCTATAATCGAATTAAGATTAATAAGTTCTAATATACAAACCTATTTTTTCATCTTTGCAACAAGTTCTGCATTTTGCATTCTTGGTCATGTATCTACACAAAATTGTATAGTTGCTCATTAGAATACATTTCTAGAATTGTGATGTATGGATCAAATGGTAGATGGATTTTAAATTATTTGAAGTATATTCTTAGTATATTCTTAGGATTCGGCCACTGCGCACAGCCAGGGATGCCAGCTGTGGAGGGGCAGTCAGCTCCAGGTGCCGGTATGGGTGCCAGCTCCCTGCGAGGCTGTGGCTGGACCAGGCATACCATAAGCAGCTTCCACGGCTTAGTTTTCATCAAGAAAGATAACAGCAATGAAACTATTTAAGTGATTAATAGCATTAACTAGACAATTCAAAAGTAGGATAAATTGTATAGGAAGTGAATAAACTGTTAAATGTATCTAGTAGATGCCTGTTGTGTGAAGTTAGTGAAACCACGGAAACATGGATAGGTCACTAAGACCTTTCAAGGCATAAATAAATTAGTCCGGAGAAAATTATAGCCTGATTACATTCCATACCCTATGAAAGTTATAGAAGTTCTTATTGTCAAGGGATTTTGGGGGTGATGCTTTATCGGCTGGAAACCTCTGTGGCCAGTGGTACCTATGCCTGAGTTATGCTCGAGCCCGCTGCGCTTGTTCCGCCCATTTGACCTGGCAGGCTGCATTTGGCTCACGCTACTGGACTGGATCCCATGACTGCCAGACATGGAACGGCGACAGGTGTGTGTGGGCGCATAGGGTCTGGTCACTGCAGGCAGCCAGTTCCAGGTGCTGGCATGGGTGCCAGCTCCCTGCAAGGCTGTGGCTGGACCAGGCATACCATAAGCAGCTTCCACGGCTGGCACCTGGGAATGCTGTGGTGCTTGGAAACTTGGAGACACCAGGAACTGCAGAGCCCCAAAGAGGGTGTCACAGCCCTGGCTCAGAGAGCTCCCAGATCTGGGATCCTCCAAGGGCCGTAGCTTCTTCTTTCCTTCTTGCTGCCTGCAATGTGGCGAGCTAGGGCAGTTTTGGCTTTATTTGTGTTCCAGCTCTTTCAGCCCCGCCATTCGGGGAGTCCCAAGTTCTTGTCCTGCACCCAGGAAGAATGAGGGACGTGGACAAGTGGAGAGTGAGGAAGGTGAAGAAGAGCTCTGTTGAGGGACAGAACAGCTCAGAGGAGACCCACATTGGGTAGTTTCTCTCCACAGGCAGGGTGTCCTGACAAGTGCGTAGCTTTCGGAAGAGAGGAGACCCTAAAATGGGTAGTTCCTCTCCACAGCTGGTCATCCTGTTGTCTCCTCGAGTCTGACTGATTCCAGGGCTTTTATGGGCCTTGGAGGGGAAGAAGTGCATGTCGATTGGTTCGTGGGTGGCCATGGGTAGGCCTGGAAAAAGCACCCCCAAGTTTCAACTCAGATCTGCAGGACCAGCAGCTCAGTCCCCCAGGCTTTAGGTTCTCCCAAGCTTGAAGGTGGGGCTTCACCAGGGACCCATCTCCTTCCGCCCAGGAGCCTGTCTGCCTCCTGCCACCAGTTCGTGCTGAGGGGTGTCTGCAAGTCAGCTCCCAGCTGTCCTCAGCCCCCTCTTAGCCTCATTCCCATGCTCATTGGTGCCCAAAGTCCAGAAGAGGCCAAGATGGCAGAGGGCTGGCATGCCAGCACTGCTCCGAGTGTGTGAACAACCGCCCAGGCTGCAACAGCATCCAGGTTTGGCCCCAACCTCACACCAAGAGTGGGGCAGGAGCTGGGAGTGGAGAGAGGCCAGGAAGTAGGAGCAGACACCTCTGAGCCTGTGGGAATGGGGGCGCCTTCCCAGGACTCAGAGAGCCGAGTTGCTCAGATCTGCAGCCACAGCTTGGGCAGCTGCAGGTGAGCCTGGCAGGGCAGGGCTCCCCCACCTGCTCCCAGCCTCCAAGAGCACAGGGAGGCCCAGGTCTGAAGCTGTGCCTGAGTGACCGCAGCTCTGCCTGGGAGGGCGGGGCTCCTGCCTGCTCCTGGCTCCCGTTGGCTCCACGGAGTATGCAGCCCAGCCACGCCTCCCCGGCTGCAGCCACCCTCTTGGCAGCGGCTGCTCCAGGCGGGCTGCTGCTGACATCATTATAGTTTTGAAATTTGACCAAATAGATATATGGTCCATCTGAAACCAAACCACTTAAGTAGCACAATCAGGATATGGGATACCTTCCCTGCGCTAAGCAGAGTATAGCAAAAAGAAATGTATATATTAAAAGGAAATTTTAGAAAATAGTGTTAGAGAAATGTGGTTTTATTGGCTAAAATACAGAAGGAATCCTGGGGAAGTCTGAGTGAACACAGTGCAACAGAAAAAGAATGGTATCATGAGGGAAGGACATGGAGTCATGCAGAGCAGAATTTCTTTGATCCTGTAAACAACAAAGCTTCTCAGTATTTGCTATTTCTCCCAATGAATTAGGTGAAAGTTCACTTGCAATCACGAATCAGAAAATCTCTCACCTGCATTGTCCCAGTCATTCTATTTTATAAAATTTTTGCCAGGAAGAAACTCTGGACCGAGAAAGAGTGAAATTGATTCCCTTTGGTGTTTCACAGGATAGTTTGGAATCAGTAATATTTTATTAGTTTGAGCACTAGATTGTTCTTATGACTCATTTCGTGTTACCCAGTAGTGTCAGTTCCAGGAAAGAAGGTAATGGAAGTAAAAGAGAGAGTTTGTAACAATTGTAATGTTCTGTGAGAACTCATCTATAGCTGCAACACAGAGTTGTTGCCATTGGTTTTATCATTGCCATTGCAATAACTTAACGTCATTATTAATACTATTTGCTAATTTCTTTTTTTTAAGAGCACTTGAACATTCCTTCACTTTACTCTGCACAATATTCACTGTGTCTGTAACTGGCTGATTTCCAGAACATATTTCACCTCTGAAGTCACATATAAAACTTGCATTGCCCAAGTCCCCTGTGTCATTGTCTCACTGTAGTCCTTCTCATCTCTACTAGCTTCTCACCTTTGGATGATTTGCAATATTGTGCCTCAGATCTTGCCCCATCACTCACATTCTTTTGTCATGTGAAGTGATAACATGTCCTTGATCAAATCTTCCCTCTGATTTCCCCTGCCTTATTAATAATACAAACTTTTAAGTTTCAGAACTGTACAAGGTACCCTTCCCAGTTTTCTAAAAATGATAAGTATATCTATATTTCTTTAGTCATTTTAGGAGAAAGTAGAAAGAAGCACTCGCCTTAAATTATTACCTGGAACTAGAAATCTTTGCTACAGTATTTTTGCCCTTCTGCAAGAAAGCAAAATGTTATTTGAGTGAAACAAATTCTTCTATTATGGTATAATTAAAATTGTGTAAGTTCTACACAGTGCCTGTAATGAAAAGTATACCAGTCTTAATATTATGTGGATAATCACTTCAACTGGACAGAGGAAATTGCCTGGAGGTCATGTAGTGCTGTCTCTCTTCTCTCCCACTTGTTAGACTCTTCTTTTAAACCCAAATTGCTCTTATTTTGCTGTGTGGTGTTTTGGGTTATTTTTTTGCAGACAAATTTACTTACTTAACCTGGAAGGGATATGAGTTGCATCTAGGTGTTCATTTATGTGTTTGGAGCACTTATAGAAGAATAAAAAGTATATGCACAATAAAAGTTAGAGAAGAATATAAAGAATCTCTGAAATATTTACCTAAAGAGCAGAGCATCTTCCTGTCAAGCAACCGCTATCATTTCCCTGCCATCTAGAGTGAATCTTTTATTCTCAGATTATTATTCCTCTCCTAACTATTCCAGCTTCCCTTATTATCCATATATCCCTTAAATAACACATTTTAAACCAAACTAAATGGCAGCAACTTTTATGTCACCATCACTTCTGCACACCTAGCCTCTTAAGGAGGAATACTCAACTGCTCCGTCTGCTGCAAAGGCAACCATACAAGTTTTATCTTAATCACAAAGATGTAAAGCCCTTAGGAAACCAAAATCTCCTGAAGACACCAGTACAGGAAGTGCTAGAGATCTCTTAGGCCTGTTTATAATCAGTATTCTTTAACACTTCCTACCCTGTGCTGCTATATTTGTCCACAGCACTTCAAAGGAAAGCCCTAGTACTACTCACCTGGAGGGTTTTTAATTTTTTTTTTCGCATGCAACAGGGCTTTTATGTTATCTTGATTTGTGCAGGTGTGGCATCTTACTGGTTCTCTGTTTTTCTTCCCCATTGCACTGATCTCTCTTTCCACTCTCTTTTACATACTTATTTTTTCATAACCACACTTTTATTTTGCTGAAAGTGTGTCATTTTATCTAGAAGAAAGTTTCCTTTTGTCAGTACAAAAGCTCCTCTGCAGGGCTTATAGCACTTGTTATAGCAGAATGGTGAGGAGCTCAGAGGACAGGGAGCTACCTTTCCTGGGGATGAAATGAAATCCCAACCTGTTTTGAATGCTGTTGTATGGTCATGTATTGCATGAGAACTTTTTGTCCAACAATGAAACACATATAATACAGTGGTCCCATACCATTAGAATTGAGCTGAAAATTCCTATCAGTTAGTAACACTGTAGGTGTCTAAATGTCATAATACTTATTTGTGTAAAGAGTGAAACCTCGGAAGAGCCTCAGGCAACTCTTTTAGGAGTTACTCCTGGAGAAGGCATTGTTATCATAGGAGATGACAGCTCTATGAATGTTGTTACCACTGAAGACCTTCCAGTGGGACAAAGTGTAGAGATGGAAGACAGTGATACTGATCCTGACCCTGTGTAGGCCTATGCTAACATGTGTGTTTGAGTCTTAGTTTTTAAAAAATTTTAAAGAAATAAATTAATTAATAACAATTTTTAAAGTTGAAAAAATCATATAGAATCAAGATATAAAGAAAGAAAATATTTTTGTACAATGGTACAATGTGTTGATGTTTTAAAATGAGTACTACTATAAAAGACTCATAAACTTCTTTAAAAATTAAAAGTTTATAAAGTAGAAATGTTTTAGTAAGCTAAAGTTAATTCATTATTGAAGAAAAAGTATTTAATATAAATTTGGATAGCCTCAGTGTACAGTATTGTAAAGCCTCCAGTACTGTAGACTAATGTCTTAGACCCTCACATTCACTCACCACTCACTCACTGACTCACCCAGAGTAACTTTTAGTCCTGCAAGCTTTCTCTGTGGTAAAAGTGTCCTGTACAAATGTACAATTTTTAAATATTTTGTACAATATATTTTACTGTATCTTTATAAACATATCTGTATATAGATATGTTTAGATACACAAATACTATCGTGTTACAATTGCGTACGGTATTCGGTACAATAACATGCTATACATGTTTGTAGTCTAGGAGAGCAGTCCCCAGCCTTTTAGGCACCAGGGACAGGTTTTATGGGGTTTTATGGAAGACAATTTTTCCATGCATGGGGGGTTGTGAAATGGGGTGGGGAATGGTTTTGAAATGAAACTGTTCCACTTCAGATCTTCAGGTATTAGTTAGATCCTCATAAGGAGCATGCAACCTAGATCCCTTGCTTGTGAACTTTGCAATAGGATTCATGCTTCTAGGAGAATCTAATGCTACTGCTGATTGAACAGGAGGTAGAGCTCAGGCAGTAATGCTTTCTCACTGGCCGCTCACCTGCTGCTGTGTGGCCTGGTTCCCAACAGGCCACAGACCTGTACTGGTCCATGGCCCGGGATTGGGGACCCCTGGCCTAGGAGCAATAGGGTATATCATATAGCCTCGGTATGCAGTAGGCTATACTCTCTGGGCATGTGTAATTACATGTGAAGATGTTTGCACAATGACAAAATTGCCTAATAACACATTTCTCAGAGCATACCCCAGTTAAATTCTTGTAGTATCTTTGGGATGTCACTTTTCTGGCCTGAAACCTATTGCTAGTGGTGCCTTTGCCTGAGTTTTGCTTGGGTCCACTGGGATCATTCTGTCCACTCAGCCTGGCAGGCTTCACTTGGCTTATGCTACTGGCCTGAATCCCATGCCTGCCAAGGGAGACTGCATGGAGCAGCAAGGAGTGTGTGAGTGAGCGTGGGATCTGGCCACTCACAGTCAGAGATGCTGGCTGCTGCAGTGGGGCAGGCAGCTCCAGGTGCTAGCATGGGCACTAGCTCTCTGCCAGGTTGTGGCTAAACCAAGCACACTGCAAGAAGCTGCCATGGTTGGCACCAGGGAACACGGTGGCACCCAGAAGCTTGGAGGCATGAGAAAACCTAGGGCCCCAAAGAGGGAGTCTCAGTTCTGGCTTGGGGACCTCCTAGGTCTGGGCTCCCCGGAGAATCACAGCTCTTCTTTTCTATTCACCCACTTTGTGGTGAGCAGGGGGCATGTCTCAGCCCTGTTTAGATTATAGCTCTTTTAGCCTCACTCAGCGGGTCCAGAGTTCTTCTCCTGTGTCTGGGAAGACTGAAGTATGCAGACAAGTCAAGGGTAAGCAAAATCCAGAGGAGCTTTATTGAGTGACAATAGCTCAGAGGAGGCCCTGGAGTGGGTAGCTTCCCTCTGCAGCAGGTTCTCCTGTCATCTCTGCTGCTCTCAGCAGAGAGAAGGCCCTGGAGTTAGTAGTTCCTTTCTGCAGCCAGTCATCCTGAGATCTGCCACTCTCAGCAGAGAGGAGGTCCTGGAGTGCATAGCTCCTCTCTATAGCCAGTAGTCCTGATGTCTGCTCAGCTCTGGCTGAGCCCAGGGCTTTTATGAGCCTCAGAGGGGAGGAAGTACACACGAGTTGGTCCATGGGTGGCCTCAGGAGGGCCCAGAAAAGGCACCACAAGTACCCACTCTGATCTGTGAGACTGCCAGCCTGACCCCCAGCCTTCAGGTTTTCCCTAGCCTGAAGGTGGGGTCTCACCAGGGACCCACACCCTTTCATTCAGGAACCTATTTGCCTCCCAATGCCATTCATGGAACCCAGGCTGTCGTTGCCAAGGAGCACCTGCAGGCCAGCACTGAGCTGCCCTCAGCTCCTTCTCAGCTTCCCTTCTCTTCTCTTAGATGCTCAAAATTAGGAGGGGACAGAGGCAAAAGGGAGGTGGTATGTCAGCACCGCTCTGAGTGTGTGTACACCCGACTGGGCTGTGACAGTGTCTGGCCTTGGCCCTGACTTTGCTTCGAGATTGGAGTGGTTGCCAACAGCAGGGAGAAGCCAGGCACTGGGAACAGGCATTTCTGAGCCTGTGAGGGCAAGGGGGCTTCCCTGGGTCCCCAGGAATGCAGATGCCTGGATCTTCAGCTTCAGCTGTACCTGGGAGGGAGAGGCTCCTGTCTGCTCCAGGAAGCAGGAAGCCCAGGTCTGCAGCCATGACTTGGGCAGCTGTAGCAGCACACAGGGAGCTCCTGCCCCAACTCAGAAGGGGCAGGGCTCTTGCTTGTCCCCAGCTCCTGCTAGCTTCATGGAGAATGCAGCCCCAGCCATATCTCCCTGCTGTGGCCAGCATAATGGCAACAGTCACTCCAGATGGCTGCCAATGCCATCAAAGTAATATGTGACTGTTTTTGACAAATTATCTGTGTCTCAAATTCCTCATATTTAAAGGGGAGGTAGTGATAATTGTATCTACTTTATAGTATGGTGAGCATTAAATTAATTGTACATGTAAGTGTTTGGGACAATCCTTGGCATGTGCCAGTGTCAGCTGTTATCATTACCACTAAGAAGAAATAGCTATCTAGAAACACACCATCCCATTCTAGTACGTCCTGCGCCTGTGAAAACAAAAACAAAAAATAAAACCAGGAAATTATCAGATTCACAAGACCCCTGAACATAGCCCCATATCTGAAACCAAAGAGGAAAATAGCAAAGTGACCACAATTTGCAATGACATTACAGGGTCGCTTCAAGAACAAACTAAAAAATAAATATTCCAAGATATTCAATTCATTACAAATGAGTAACTGTATTTAAACACCAGTTTTGTGGCTCAAGGACTGCTTTTCCTAAATATCCAGGTAGTTGATCAGTACTTTCTGGATTATGATATACGTTTTACCGTGCCCAAACCATTTGTGCAGATATTATTGTCTGTTTCCTTAGAGAAAGACAAGCATTGAAAACTATTTGCTTCATGTGTGGTATAATAATAGCTCTGACATATGTGAACAAGTTACTTTTATTTTTTATTTTGTTGGTAGTTATGTTTTATTCTCACAAGTTTAGATTCTAACTTGGTAATGTGTTATAGGCAAATAAAAAATGAATGCTTCTTGCAATGTGAAACTGGAAAATAACAACACGTTTTTTTTCCTGAATCTGGCTGCGTTTATTGGCAAAGGACAGTTAAAACAAAATGCTTTGGCAAGATTTTATCGGTCCTTGCTGCTAGAATATGCCACACTGGAGAACGAATGCAGCATGCAGGAGAGAAATCATGAATTAAATACTTATTTTTTTCCCAAATAGGTTTGAGTCTAAGATATCTTGCCAAATATTTTAATTGTGCCCTAAAATTAAACACAAATTCAATTTTCTATTTCTATATACACTTTTCCACATTGGTATGAACTGTGCTGCATTGTTATGAAGTTTCTTATTATTTGGGATATTTAACCTCATGCTCTTTGCCATGACTACACATCTGGGCCTGAAGCAGAGCAGCATCAAACTGATGATATTTTGAAATGGAGTAAATGCTTTTAATTAATGAGAGTTACAGTGCATGGGACAGATGCTAAGACCCTTTTGTTCTGCAGATATATTCCATAGTTGTGCATGACTAGTCAAGCATGCATGTTTGGATACTCATCTGCAATACATGAGAATAATTTGTGCACCTGCATCTTGCAATCCATCCAGCATGTGCTAATCCACTGTTTTAATGAAAAAATATTCCCACATTTGAGGTTCTGGAAGAAAACGTAAGAATTGACATTAACTAAGGACAAAATTCCAATGATACAAACATGGTTTATAGTGTATGAATATATTTATAGATTTCATACATAATATTATGTAAGAATAGTTTTATGGATCTTCTTTATCAAGTTATATGGAATAGATAGATGATAGATAATCTGACATAGAATAAGTTTAATGAAATATTTAATAAGAAGCAGAGTATTGTTAGATATACTCATTAGTACACGTTTTCCAGCAGGTGTACTACATTTTCTTTTCGGTAGTTTGTAAATGAAGAATGATTTTAGAAATCAAAGATGATGTAAGAACTAGCTAATACCATGTAACTATGTTTAACAAACTAATGAATTACATTTGGAAAATGTTTGCATAAAAACCATCTATAAATTTCCTTTAAGTCAGTGGAAATTGGGATTGAATGGGAGTCATTTCAATAAATTTTTCTTTTGAACACAGTACTTTTGCTAGCTCATCATGGATCTTAAATTGTAATAATTAAAACATGTATTTCTGACTAGATATAATAATTAGGTTTTGTCTAGTAAAGTTATACAGAAAATAATCACTTGGAGAGGGACAGCTGTTGGTTAGTATTCATGTAAACACACATACACTGCCTCCTGGTACACCTGAGATAGTAGAACCAACTGTCTTAAAGTTTCAGTGATGCTGAAATTATTCTCAATGTTCTGATAAGAATATTCATTGAATCAGAAAATCAAAGAAATCAACCTCACATGCTATAAGCTTTTATCCCCTGCAGCTAGACAGGTCAGAGACAGACAGTGATGGTCAAAAGATGCTGAAAATTAACCATTGATTCTAAGCATTCTACAGATGATTACTAATTTGCGAATGTTAAAGAAGTATACTGATTTACTTTTAGAGGTCAGTATTGGAAGTGCGGAAAAAACCTTCCACAGGATCTAAAGATTACAGCAATTGAGAGGCACTTGGAAATTTGTCCAAATGGGAGAGGATATAAGCATTTCGTTTGGTAAAATAGATTCAATCCAAACAATTGTGTTATCATTATAAGCATGAAACAATGTAATAATCTGAGTAAGAAGGCTCTGTTTTTAAAAAACAGTTGCTAAAGTGTTATGATAAAGAACCTCAGAAATATCCCAAGAGGACTGAAACTCTAAAAAGAAAACAGGAATTCAAATATTTTTCTCTGAATCGATATTTTACAGTGGGAGAATGATACTTCTCCACATTGACATTCAGATTTTCAAACTAAAATGTTAATCTTTATCTTTCCATCATTCATTATCTCTTCTCTCAGTCAAACTCCTAAAGACAAATGTAACATATGTTAGAAATGGAAATGATCATTTTTGCAATGCCTACAACATCCTGCAGCTCAAGTGAAATTATTTCCATTTTAGTTGTTTTTCTCACATTGGTGTAAATCCTCCCAGGGTGGGGAGAGTGGAAAGCGTATTACTTCAAATCTTCAAGAAGATTTTCTTTAAACTAAGACAATTTGCACACACATTGTTTTATAAGTGGGAGCTGAACATTTTTACACATGGACGTGAAGATGGGAACAATAAACACTGGGGGCTACTGAGGTTGGGGGAAGAAGGGGGAGGGTTAAGGGTTGAAAAACTATCTATTGGATATATACTCACTACCTGAGTGATGGAATCATTCATATCCCAAATCTCAGTGTCACACAACATACTCATGTAACACACCTGCACCCACAACCCCTGAACCTGAAATAAAAGTTGAAATAAATTGGACTATAAACTTCACATTTTAATTATAAACCAATTCCAATTTATTTATTTCTCAATTTGCTGTTAGTATTTAACTATGATGAATCAAAATATAAAATTTTACACTAAAAATTCTACAGCAAATATTAGTTGACTTAATCACTATATCCTTAAGTTCTCCCTTATCCAGACTTCTATTCCACTATCTCTGTTTCAATAATGTCAAGATCCTCCAGATGTGTTTCTTCATTCCTGCCGGTATGAGATGTGTAACTTATGTTTAAGCAACATTTTCAATTTTCAATTAAGTAACTATTTCTTACAATAGCAAGGAATGTACTACTCCTGGCTTTCAAATTATGTTGTAAAGCAATTCTAGTCACTGATCTTCAGGGACAGGGATAGACATGGTGCCTTACCTTGTGAACCCTCAGTTTGTGAGCTCCCTAACTTAGGTGAGGTTCTTACAGATTCTCTAGGCCAGGGGCGGCTGACTTCATCCTGACAAAAAGGAAGAAATTGCACTTTCTATCCTGTAAAGTCAGAGAGAATCTGGTGTTTAGAGATCTTTTGGTTTTTCTGCCAAAATGGCTATACTCTAGGTCATAAAATGCCATTCTTTCTCTACCAGGGTGCTGAAATTGACCAAGAAGACCTGTAGAGACCATACCTTCAGTCTCTTCTGAAGCTGTGCCCTGCAGTTACAGAAGAAAAGGTGCTCTTTGTACACTGCCACGGAGAGCCTTAAGAGTTGATTAATGTAAACTTATTTTCTCTTTTTCAAGGCTTCAAAGACTGCTAACAAAATCCAGCTAACTCCACAGTCCTTACAAATACTATTGCCTGCTTTAAAATATATTAGGAGGATAGGCTGGGCACAGTGGCCCATGCCTGTAATCCCAGCATTTTAGGAGGTGGAGGCGAGCAGGTCACTGGAGGTCAGGAGTTCAAGACCAGCCTGGCCAACATGGTGAAACCCTGTCTCTACTAAAAACAGAAAAATTAGCTGGGCATGGTGGCAGGTGCCTATAATCCCAGCCACTCAGGAGGCTGAGGCAGGAGAATTGCTTGAACCCAGGAGGGATGCAGTGAGTGGAGATCATGCTACTGCACTCCATTCTGGGTGACAGAGCAAGATTGCATCTCAAAAAAATAATAAAATAAATAAAATATATTAGGAGGATAGCTTAGATGAAAAGTGATCTTACCTCATGTGAGGGATAGGAAGCATAAAAGAGGAAAGGATAGTTTTAGTGGTGATAGGTATGTTTAGTATATTGACTATGGTGGTTGTATCATGAGTGTATACATAAATCCATACTCATTAAATGTAGACATTAAATATGCACATTTTTGTATATAAACTATGCCTCAATAAAGCTACAAAAATACCATTGCTCAATATTTCGGTGCCACCACTATTACAGAAGCCAGAGTTTCAGATTTCAACTATGCAGGATTCCAGTCCACCACAAATGATTCTTAACAATATTACAACTTTATAGAGACCTTTTATGCTGCCTTAGGTGAGGGGTTGTCACCTTCCCACTTTCCAGATACAGTCATTATCATTGTGACCAATGAAAGGCTCAGATCCCGAGTCTAATCCTGATGGTTTGCTTTCTATGACTTTTAACCACATTCTCTTAACCTGGGCTTCCCTAAAAGGTGAGATTTAGACAAGTACTTGCAGGCAGACTGTTTATCTTGGGAACTGATCCCTAAGAATAAAAATCAATGGACACTAGAAGAGTAAGTTAAAGAGAGGAAAGCAAAATCAAGTTGTGTTGTTGAATGGATTATGATCGTAGGAAAATGGGGCATGATTCCACTCAAGACACTCTTAAGAGCACTGGAAAATTCACCTGAAGTCTTAATCTGAGACAAAAAGAGGAGAATATTTTACCCACCAACATTTATATACCACTAATTAAGTCTTACCTTCAAAAATGTCAGGTTTGTGCATGTGTCAAAATCACTGGTAGATTCCCACAATTATTACAACAGCAGAAACAGAATATTTCCAGTGCAAAAGAGAGATGAAAGTCCTACTGGAATGAGATGCTGTCAGGTTACACCTGCATATGGCTGATTCCTGCATCAATGGCTAGAGCTTAAAAATAATGGGAAGGTGACTCGAGTCTTGAGGCAGTTTACTAAAGGTATACATTTTATACTCTGTAAATCCAATATGAGAGTCAGGGGCTGAATTAAGTGGCCTCCTAGCTTTAAACCACACTGACTATCCATCTTTATTTTTGGATTAATAATAGTTAGCTTGTTATTTCTGCTTCTTAAGCTCAATTAAAACAAACAAACAAAAACAAAAAATATCTTATATTCAAGTACTTCTTGCCAGTTATTTCTTTTTCTAGGTACTATGTCAGGTGCCAGAAGTCTGAGATATATTACTGCAAGCCTATTCTATGGAGGATATTACAACTGAACTAGAAGAAAGGCATGTACTCAGATTGAAATCATAATGCAGAAAGAGTACAGGGTTTGATACCATTTAAGCTTAAAGATGATCAAAATCTATATTTAGATTGTTTCACAGTGATTAAAAATTATGTGAGAATTTTAAAAGTGAAAAATACTATTTTATAATGAACAAAATTGTAAATATTTGTAAAATATTTACAAAGTTGTAAAATATTGTAAGGGAGCAGAAGAAAGAAAACCTGTTTTCTTATACCAAGTGTCAAGTATTGCTCTGGATGATTGTCATACACTATAATATTTCATTCTTACATGAGAATATCAAACTATCAAAATAAGTATAATAGTATGCACCCTGTCTTCTAAGTGGGGAAACAGACCAATATCATTTGGTCAGGTTGTTAGAAGCCATACAATTATTATGTGGTACCTTATTATTTTTTACAGTGTATCACGTTTCCAACATACTAAACAATCTATTACTTTTCTATTTTTTGACTTTCTACTGTCAACTACTGGAAAGTACATTTATATACTATTATGGCTATTATTTTTGCTACTCCTACTATTACTTTCTATTTGCTTCTATTGTTCTCCCACTACTTCCATTGATCTTGTTATTGCTACTTTTACTACCACTATGAAAACTAGCGCCATCACAAAACAAGCAACTGCAGTTTTTCACTGAGCACTTAATGAATTTGTCATATCTAAACATTTACATCCACCCCCTGTAATCCATCTGACACTGTTGTTCAAAATATATATTAATAAACATAAGTAAGACAGGTCAGGCTGAAATTCTGGTTGTGTTGCATATTTAACTATTTTTGCCTTTGTAAGCTATTACTTTATAATCATCCACAAAATTATGTGAAGAAAATCTCCTCATAAAATACATACAATTTCATCATTTAGAGATATATGTGTTAATATCCTTATGTATTTATTCATTTTCTTCTCAGTATGTGTGTTAAGAAAATGGTATATTGTTGTAAATATGTAAAGGCAATTCTTGTATTCGTCTTCCTTCATTCCTTCCTTCCTTCCTTCCTTCCTTCCTCCTTCACTCCCTTCCTCCCACCTTTCTGATTTTCTGTCTTCCCCTCCCTCCCTCCCTCCATTTCTTTCTTTTTCTTTCTTTTCTTTTCCTCCTTCCTTCCTTCCCTCCCTCCCTTCCTCCCTCCCTCCCTTCTTTCCTTCCTTCCTTCCTCCTCCCTCCCTCCCTCCCTCTTTTCTTTCCTTCTTTCCTTCTTTCTTTCCTTTCTTCTCTCTCTTTCACAGAGTTTCACTCTTAACATCCAGCTTGGAATGCAGGGGTGTGATCTCCGCTCACTGCAACCTCCCTCTCCTGGGTCCAAGTGATTCTCCTGCCTCAACCTCCTGAGTAGCTGGAAATATAGACGTGTGCCACCACATCTGGCTAATTTTTTGTATTTTTAGGGGAGACAGGTTTTCATCATGTTGGCCAGAGTGGTCTTGAACTCCTGACTTCAGGTAATCCACCTACCTCGACCGCCCAAAGTGTTGGAATTACAGGTGTGAGCCACCATGCCCAGCCAGCATATTTATTTATATATTTGCCTAGAGTATCATTGTCTCCTATGTTGTAAAATTAATTAAAAATAACATATCTTGTGGCCGGGCGCGGTGGCTCAAGCCTGTAATCCCAGCACTTTGGGAGGCCGAGACGGGCGGATCACGAGGTCAGGAGATCCAGACCATCCTGGCTAACATGGTGAAACGCCGTCTCTACTAAAAAAAATACAAAAAACTAGCCGGGCGACGAGCCGGGCGCCTGTAGTCCCAGCTACTGGGGAGGCTGAGACAGGAGAATGGCTTGAACCCGGGAGGCGGAGCTTGCAGTGAGCTGAGAGCCGGCCACTGCACTCCAGCCTGGGCGGCAGAGCAAGACTCCGTCTCAAAAAAAAAAAAAAAAAAAAACATATCTTAATTTATTTAACATGTCTTCAAATATTACAAAATTCAAATAAGTTTCAGTTAGTTTAAATTTCTTTAACAATTTGTTTGTATTTTTGTTTGTTATTACTGTAATATTATTTTCTGATTTTCACATTTTATTCTTAATATTGTAAAAATACTTTCATTGTTATGATATTGACCCTTATTTTTCTAATATCCTGGAGACACTTATTTTCATTTGTCTTCTTTTTCATTTTATTTGAATGTTTGCTGTTTTCTTTGTTCATGTCAGTTTTAATTGTTTTTATGATTTCTTACATAACTTTTATGGTTATAAATCCCTTGCATTTCTATTTTTAATTAATATTTATTTATATGTTGCTCTAGTTGTTAGAAGATTTTATTAGTAAAACATAATATTTGGAATCCTTGAGTTTATTATTTGGTGCATTTTGTGAGAACAGAAAATAACATTTTATTATTGTTTTTCTAAATCATCACTTGGCCTAAGAATATTCTTCTTTTTTGGATGAGTTAATGTTCTTTGCAGGGACATGGATGAAGCTGGAAACCATCATTCTCAGCAAACTATCACATGATCAGAAAACCAAACACTGCATGTTGTCACTCATAAGTGGGAGTTGAACAATGAGAACACATGGACACAGGGAGGGGAACATCGCACACCGGGGCCCGTCGGGGGTTGGGGGGTAGTGGAGGGATAACATTAGGAGAAATATCTAATGCAGGTTACGGGTTGATGGGTGCAGCAAACCACCATGGCACATGTATACCTATGTAACAAAACTGCACGGTCTGTACATGTACCCCAGAACTTAAAGTAAAATAAAACAAAACAAACAAACCAAAAAAAGCTAAAAACAGAAAAAAAAAGAATATTCTTCCCCTTCTATATGAAAAATCTCACCTTAATTCTATGACAATTATTCTTACATTAGTATATTCAGATCTACTTCCAAGATTTCAATTAGTCTGCCTATATAGGATAACAGATATTGGAGTAATTACTTAATATATTTTATTTAGTTTTAATATAATTATGTTATTCTCACTCACTCATTTTTTTCTCCCAAAATGTTCATTAGATATCAATATTTTAAATTATTTGAAAACTACTTCTAATGGATAGAGTCATCATCAATTTACTAGACTTACTCTTCCAATTCATGAGAACAGGGTTCTTATGAGGATAAACCACTAACTTTGTGACCCTGGGCAATTGATATAGCCTTTCTAATTCTTTTTTCATCTGCAAAAATAGGTAATACTTAGTATCTCTTTAATGGTGTTGATATCAATACTTCATTAGATAAAACATAGACGTACTTTAAATAGTGCTTGAGATGACTTTGGAGCCAACTATTACATTTTCTATTATCATAATGATGACGAATATCCAGCTTTCACGTGCTAGCAAAGCCCATTACCTTTAAAACAACTTTCATTTCTGTCTCTTTTGCCAGCAAACATGCAATGACCAATTAAAGTTCTCTTAAATTCTATACTCTTTTTCTCTGAGTCTCAAAACTGGCACTTCCCAACAAATTAAATGTAAACTTACTATTTTTTCCTACTAATCAGACATTCATTCTGCCCTTTACGATTACTCCCACTTATTTCCTTTTCTAATGGGGAAAGGCTGAAGCCTTTTTTCAGCATTCACCAAATCCTATCCAGGTTTAATGGATTTCCACAACCAGACTTTCATTTTTACATTAGCCTTTTGTTCAGATTCACTACATTTCTTAGGATCATTGCAGACAACACAGTGATTCCATACATATTGCTTACAATTTGTCACTGAAATATGTCCATTGTTCTTGTAAACTCATTACCTATTTGGGAGGAAGTAAAACAATGGCCATCTTTTCTCAATATTGCTTATCATGGTAGACAGAAACAAATTCCTATCTATGGAAGACAGAGAAACTACTCTAGCTCTGACAGATGAATTGCACAACTTCTAAGATGAGATAACTATTCTTAATATGCTCCCTTGCTATCTCATAATTTCTTGTGACTGCTATAGGAAAGTAAATATTTTAATTGAAAAAAAATTCTTCAAAGATTGTAGTTTCCATTGGAAAGCAAAAATACAGAGAGCAAATAGTAAAATTAAAGGATTTCATAATAGCTGGTGTTCTTTAATTTAAATGAGAATTTTCCAAATTGATTCGTGTTGGATAGACTACATTCTACACAATGTACCTAAACATTATCTGTTGTTTTAAAGAAGTTTCTGGCACATAAAAGCATTCCACCAAGGCAGTGAAGCAATTAAAGGAATAACTCAAAGGCAGATCCAAAAGAATACAGAGAATAAGAGCACCACATTAAATAGCTTTTTTTACATTAATGGTTTGATACTAGTATTTTAAGTAAAAGAAAAATAGCTATTCAGTCAACAGAAACAACATCTACATTCATTTTTTTATGTTCTCCATTAATAATGTCATGTTTAATCATTACTTTCCTTGACCACAGGTGTGAAATTACTGGAATGTTATTGTGTTTACAAATTATAAAGAGAGTTATATCTGCGAGTACTATTTTATTAGACAAAGAATTTTAAAGAAAGTATCCAGTGAAGGTCACTATTTACACAGATGTATTCATTTGCAAGAACACACATTAACAAATCTGTTCCGTTGTGTATTAACAAAGTAATTTCATGGTTGAATGAATCTATGTAATTAGCTATCATGTTTTAGCATAATAGTGCCCTTATACTTAGTGGTGAGTCATATTTAAATGGAGAATTCTGATATGTAGCCTACAAATAACACAGTAGCAAGTGCTTCTTAATAATAGTAAGATGTGTGTATACCACACTGTGGTTTACAAGGCACTTTCACATGTATTATCTAACTTCAAAATGTTCAGAAAATAATATATTTAGGGTGGGAGTTCTATTGCTAATAAACATATGAAGAAAATGAATAGGAATATGAAAGACATCTTTCCTCAAAGTCACTATTTCAGAATTAGAACTAGAACATACTTATCCTGATTTCTAATTCTTAAAAGTATGGTACTTTTCTTACCAAGTATTTTTTTTTTACTTTTTTATGCCCTAGATTTTATTAACTACAATACATAATAAATCCAATAGTACTCTCACTTGTTTTCTGTGTTGGGAATAAAGTGAAACTCCCTTCCCACCATTTTACATCCTTATTTAGAATTCTAAACTGTCCACTGTTTTAAATCCTATCCAAAAGTTTTGGATTACATTGACTCCATTCAACAACAGTGTCTAGTTTTGATAAATATTATTGATATTGTTGGTTGTTTATATTATGTTGGGATTTAAATCTTACATATCCAAATGTGGCTCACTCCTTTGCCTCTAAGAGTCTAATAAATACGACAAGAGTGAGCAATAACTCTTGCCATATTTGCTGTTGTAGTGTTAATTTGTCTGCTGTGTTTATAAAAGCTCTTCTTTCTGCAATGATAATGATATATTATACAATAAGAATTTTTCTACTTGTCACGTAAACTGAAATAAGTTGTTAAAATTCAGTCTTAAATTGAAAGTATTAACTCATTTAGAAGATTTTATTGTAAAAATGGCAACACCATTGCCATTTTAGGCATTATCTCATCCTTGTCAATAAAAATCATGTTTAGGTATAAAAGTTAAATTACATTCATTACATTCATAATAATGGTACAACTTTGTACTAAAAACTTTAGCAGGTTTATGTTTGTTACTAAGCAACAATAAGTAGGTAAGACTAATACTTTTCAATAAATAAGTGGTCAAATACAAGGTATAAGGCATGTTAAGGGACAGATTACTTATCCAAAAGAGGGTTGTGTTCAGAGGGCCAGGTGATTTTTGTTGTTTTCTTGTTTTATTTGATTATTGATGTTATGCCTATTAATCTGTTTGCTTAATTTTAAGAAATGTATCTTTGAAATTACATATGGTAAATGTACTGACTATGAAAAACCTGATAATTTTTAATATTTAGGAGTTATTTACTTATGTACACTTACACAGAGAACATGCTAACCAATTTTTAAATAGTATATGCAATTGCATTATACCCATCATTTAAATTTTCTCTGAAAACAAATTAGAATCCATCTTGAAAGACATTAAACTAGACATGATCATATGATCATTATATGGTGGGCTCAAACAACATGAAAAATTAACTCCTTTTCCACTAAATAGAATAGATTCATAAAAAAAGATGTTTTAATAAATTACCTTTGAAAACGTTTCAGATAAACAAAAATTGGCTTTATTTATTTTATGTTCATATATTGCCTGCTATAATCATCACTAATGTGTAAAAGAGAATCGATCCATATATGTGAAAACATCTACACATAATGCAAGGAGTAATTCTTGTATTAATAATGATAAAAATAATGGTAATCAAGATTCGAATTCAACTATCCTGATGTGTTTTACACTAATTAGCCTTTCCCTCTTATAAATCTTCCTTATTAAAATATCTTAAAACACACAATATGAATTGCTTTTTGGAATGGGCTTTTGATGTATAGAGAGAAACAATATGGAAGAAGTATATAATTTTATAGTGTCTCACCTGAAAAATGTGTATCTTTTCATACCACTACCACCGTATTAGTCCGTTTTCATACTGCTGATAAAGACATACCCGAGACTGGGCAGTTTACAAAAGAAAGAGGTTTAATTGGGCTTACAGTTCCAAGTGGCTGGGGAAGCCTCACAATCATGGTGGAAGGCAAGGAGGAGCAAATCACATACTACATGAACCGCAGCATGCAAAGAGAGCTTGTGCAGGAAAATGCCCCCTTATAATCATCAGATCTCGTGAGACTTACTCACTATCACGAGAACAGCACAGAAAAGATCTGCCCCCATGATTCAATTATGTCCCACCATGTCCCTCCCATAACACGTGGGAATTCAAGATGAGATTTGCGTGGGGACACAGCCAAACCATATCAACCCCTTTCAGTCCTTTATTCTTCAACGTTCCTTGGAGAAGGTTGGCATTTTGTTTTCTATTTCAAAGCAAATGCTAAAGCAGCCTCCCTCTACTAGCCTTCTTCCTTTGAACTTGTTAAAAATCCATGATCTCTTTCTTTATTACATATCATTTTTCACACTATCCAGCAATCTCCAAGCCAATCTAACATTGACCCACAAAGATTTTAGCACATGACTCAAAGTTCTCTTTTCTCTGGACAATACAATTAAAATTACAAAAGAGAAAAAAAAAATACACTTGTATCTTTTGAGTAGATTTTCTCATTCACATAACCTCTGTTTTAGTGACCTATTCCACTTTTAATGCCTTTGCGACCTTTATGTCCACAGAAGATCAGCAAATAACTCCCATAGTACCCTCTTTAAAGTTCCCAGTTTCAGGAGGCAATGTGACTTTTGGAAGATGGATTTGGAAGGTAGAAGGTCTCATTTTCATCACTAGTCTTACATTAGTTAGTTTAAATTAATTGGTTATTGACAATGTATGTAAGGATAAATGGGGCTTTCACATTTTCCTATAAAATGGAGATAGAGCTAACATCCAGAGATGATGCAAGAAGTGAGTCAGTGCACACATGAAGTATCAGATGAAGTAGATCATGATCAATCCTTGACTCAAAAAAGGTTTCCAAAATATGGAGACAAATTCAATATTTTTTTCTTATGCTATTTTCTAATTCTGGGAAGTAATTCTTCCTATTGTCTTTCTCTTGGAACTGAAATCTTACTCAGGGATATCTTGTCTGTGAGAATTCTTTCCTGTTCCTCTGAGCCATAAACAATGGTTTCACTTCAGTACTTAACACTGCATTATATTTACTTTACTTTATGCTACTGTATTAAGAATCTTAAAATCAGAGGTTATGTCTCATTTACTTATAAATCTCCCATGCAAATTTGTCATTTCTCACTTAAATTATAGGTGCCCAAAGAGTGAGCCTTTCTTAAATAAATACATGAATGATGGATTTAGCAAAGCTTTCCTAGTTGTTTGGAAAGAGAAGAGTTGGAAAATAGCATCAGTTACAAAATATATACCTAATTGAAAATATACTCAGTGTCTCCACGAATGCTATTTTTATTATCTTGCCTGCCTACTGTTTACCCAGATTATATTTAGAGTTCAATGCTTCCAGAATCAAATAATTTGGAGAACCAGCTCATGTGGGAAAACAAAACAATACAAAAGGAAAGAACTTCCTCTACCTTATGTTTAGATAGACACATAATCTAGTTTCTCCAAAGCCAAGAAAGAATTATTTTATTTACTGAACCCAAAGTGCATAGTTGGGAATGTAAAATTCACACCTTTGGTCTTAGATTTCCGTTCTTTCATTTTCATGTTAAAAGTTGGAGTATGAGAGGGGATTTTCATCAACCTTCAAGCCAGTAACACTTGTTAAATGAGTCTTGGATGCAGATGTTAAGAATAGGCTTTGGCATATAAACAGAGAAAAAAAAATCAGAAGTAATTCCATTCAGTTATACAGTTACTAGGTATATCTCTTTTCCTATTACACAGAGATATTTAAATTTATTTTTTCTCTCATATAGTGCTGGATCTCTTCCACATCGAGTTATTATAAGAAATAAATAACTACAATTTGTATAAATTTATTGTTTTGTACATCAAATGTGAACGTGCAATTTAATGAAGCTTTCAGATTGTCTGGATCTTGTCTTATATTTTAATTTTATTTAACAACAGTGATTTGTCAGACAATTAGGCGGAACAGGGACAATGGAGAGCTGTAGTAGTTAAAGTATGGCTTGGAATTAAACTACAATAAATAGATAGATAAATAGATAAATAAATAAATAAGAAAAAGCTTTTACCATGTTAGTGGATGTTTTCCTTGGTATGAATTGATATATTATTTAAAGAAAATCTATTTTCACAATTGTTACCTGCCTTCTAAAATCCTCACAAAATATTTTACCAGTATAATTTATCTCTTAGGATATTGGTAACTCTAATTATTGTCCATTTTATATTCAATATTTTGAAATGGTGAAAAACATGATACATGATGAGAAGCATTTCTGACAAGAGAAGGTGTGCTGGCTGGCTTCAAAGACACTTCATCTTAGCGAGTATGATTATCTTGATTTTCTAAAAGGTGTATCATGTCACAACACCAAAGCACAATGAGAATGTGGGGATAAACTTATTTCAATTAAATTAACTGATTGCAATTAATTGTTTGTCATTCATAAGAAAAGAACCCTGAGTCTTTTCAGTTGTAGGGATGCTTACATTCCCATGAAGTGAGTTCCTTTCTTGGTGTGAATGAATTTGGAAAAACAATTAATGATGATGACATTGCGTGGTATATTGTAATAAGAGAATAATAGGTAGACAGATATCAAGTGACACTTAATTCAGAACATGAGGAAGTTGACATGATATCTGGATTCATTATAAAGGATTTATGGAGATCTTTGTCTTTTTTTCCACCCAACACAATTTCTATGCTCATTAATTATGCATTCTTTTTCAGTTAATGACTATCTATTATAAAAGCAAGGTGTTTCTACATAATAATTCCTGATATGTAAATAGTTGATCAAATTCACTTATAAAGGATAGGCTTTAGTTACGTATTTTCAAGTTATTACAGAATATCTCACATTCTTTCTAACTTGTGCATATCTATATAACTGGTTTTGAATATTGGTCTAACACTAAATACATAATCATAAATATTTGTTTTTACATCACTATAATAGCTTTGATATTGTCATCATTGTGTTGAAATGATGTGAAATAAAGCAGCATTTAAAGTAACTAAGCAACACATTTCAGGGTTTTTTTCCTAATTTAGGATATATACATATAATAAGTTACATATATATATATTCTACACAGGATAAATAATGACTTATTGTCAATATTCATTAGAACAAAGACTGGATCTGAAATTATAACCCATGATATTAACTATTTTATTTACAACAAAACTTTATTTTCCATACCAGGAAATTTTCCTTACACTAGATTTTTTACTTGCTATGTCTATCTGCCATCCCTTACTGTTTTTCTAAGAATAACAATTTGCTTTTTCAGAAAAGGAATAGATTATGTCTTTCCATAATTCAGGATTGCAGTAGATTTTCCTTTGTGGATGTCTGACCAAAAGTCATGTTTATGTTAATAGTTAATTTATTCTCTATATAAATTTTAAATGTGAGAACTTAGTAACTGGTAGAAATTCAGTTATACAATTTAATTACCATGATCTTAGGTAAGTTATTACTATGTTTCACCATTTCTGCATTTGTATAATGATTCAGTAAGTTAAGCTGTGATGACGATTATTACATAAAAACAGATTCTCCACACCCACATTTATAAACATATGCATACATAACAGTCACAAATACCTTATCAAGTATTGCTCATTGAGATGTAGAAATAGTATATCTTCTTTAAAGGTATAAAAAAAAATTTTTTTTTGAGACAGAGTCTTGCTCTGTTGCCCAGGCTGGGGTGCAGTGGCAGGATCTCTGCTCACCGCGAGCTCCACCTCCCAGGTTCAAGTCATTCTCGTGCCTCAACCTCTGGAGTAGCTGGGATTACAGGCGCGTGCCACCCTGCCCTGCTAATTTTGTTATTTTTAGTAGAGACCGAGTTTGGCCATGTTGACCAGACTGGTCTCTAACTCCTGACATCCGCCCACCTTGACCTTCCAAAGTGCTGGCATGAGCCACTGTTCCTGGCCACATCTTTGGATTATAATAACTCTCCATAAAGAAAGATAGCAGAAGAACAAAATGCCATTGTGTCACTAGGCAAAATAAGAGAGTTCTAATCAGCTAGTTTTATTTTAATTGAAAATTTCCTTGGCCCATAAATTGACCTCGAGTACTTTAAGAAGGCAAAAATTAAAGGTACAGAAAGATATGTGCATGTAATTATTCATTGCATCCTTGTTTATAACATTAAAAATCGAGAAACAGGCACTATTTTCCATAGGAGCTTGTTAAATAAGTTATGGCATAATCATCATTTAATGTTATAGTTATTAAAAATGCTTAAGAAAAAAATGACATGTTTGTGAATAAAAATATCCAGATACACACAACCGGATATTTACATATGACATGTTGGCCTACATAGTTACTAAGAGGATCAGAATTGACATATAACTATAATTCCTTTTAGTAATTAATTGATATTATATAATCTAATGTTTAAGAGTTTCTTCATAACTAAAGATATTTTGAGCTAAATGATTGAAATGCAGATCTTTCACTCTGTTATAATGTTTACATTTTATCTTGATTGCATTTAGTTCTTTCTATTAAATACTTGCAAGCATTTTATTATCAGAACACACATGAAATATGAAGTAAATATCTAAACACTGGACCCGCATGATTGAATTCCCTTGCTTTTCTCCTTGATCAAAACCAGGTCCAAAGATTTTTTTCTAAACTGAAACAAAACAAAACAAAGCAACAACATAAAGCTGCTTTCTTAACGGAATGGTATATGATAATGTTTTTAAGATATCCGTGTATAAGATAATAGAATGACAAAGTCACAAGTCACAATAATTAAGTGAGGGGACAGAATAAGGCAGGCTAAGTGCTTGGTATCTAGTCTTATTTGATATTTAGAATACATAATGTCAAATACAAAATAACAACTTCAGAAAACATCTCCATTGTGCTTCTACACTTATCAGCAATAACATTCAGATGTCCATATCTTAGTTATAACCTTGTTAACCTTACATTTAAGCAAGGAAGACAGATAGCTAAACCAGTAATAAAAACAGAGTGATGGGTGTGCAGCGTGCCACGGGAGAATATCACAGGAATACAGTCTAATCCTTAAGAAAACATTAGCGAAACAAAATAAATTGCTGACTAATGGGAGCAACTTTTAACTACAAGGAAGATAGATCTAAGAATATTAAAAGGATACAACAAAACATTTTTAATGCAAACCATCAATAAAACCAATAAAAAGTAAAACTTAATAGATGCATTAAAAGCTTCCAATGTCATTTTACATGCATACTTTGTAAAAGAATTAGAAAGCCAGAACATAAAGACATATTTTCTCAACATATGAGGAAGAGAAGATGTCAGGGCAAGTACCATTTCAGTTTACAAAGAAACTACTTAGGGAAAAAGCATACTATATATGTAATTTCTAATATATATAGTTTAGCTCAGAATCCCTAAAAACGGTAAGATATAGCAATGGGGATGAAAAGGAGGGAATGTTCATTGAGAGAAAATGTTATATATTTAATTACTTCATTAATTGATATTGTAATAATATAAAATGGAAAGTAATACTTTAAAGGTGAAAAACACCTAATTAGGTAATACTTTGCTATGGAGAACAGTGCAGATTCATTTCTGAACTTTGATGCGGAGGAAGATTTGGAGATGAAATGGAAGCATTCTGTCAGAGGTCGTAACTGTCAAAGTCAAATCAGATAGATTCACATAGGGTTTGGTTAGAGAAGAAGATTAATTTACCTACGTCAGCGAATATATGTTAGGCTGCAGTAAAAATGGGATTGGAAATATAAAGTGTGTGAATTTTAGTAGGAATTTGAAAGTCAGAGTTTAAGCTTAATTGTGTAGACAATAATATCATAGCACCACAGTATGTAATGCTGAATGGGATTTCAGATATTCACTCCAGTTTTGTGAATGTTTTTGAAAATTATGCTTTAAGTTCTAGGATACATGTGCAGAATGTGCAGGTTTGTTACATAGGTATATGCATGCCATGGTGGTTTGCTGCACCCATCAACCAGTCATCTACGTTAGCTATTTCTCCTAATGCTATTGAGAAAACGGATGCTCTTAAAACTTTAAATGGCTTGATTGTAATGATGGTATCAAGATCTGAATTCAAATCACATTCACTTTAACAAGAAACAGTGTTGAGGAGAGTGAGTTAAACAGTGGGTTCCTGCAATAATAATTCATTTTAGAAATAGTAATCTCTGAATTATATTGAGAAAATATTTGCATAATTGAACAGAAGAATATTAAATAAAAACATCACAGAGCACTTCTGAAGAAATGTGTAAACATAGAAAATGAAAATATCATTTGGAAATGAGAGTGAGGTGTGAGTACTAAAGAATTTTCAAAGGAAGATGTGACAGAATTTAGTGAACATAAAATCGAAAAGTGAAGAATAAGCCATCAATTCTAGATTTCTGAGCTAGAAGACTTTGGGGCAATGAGGCATTATTCAAAGCTAAACTGTTGAGAAAATATGCCATATTTAGTGAAAACAAACCTACAGACTAGTTATTATCAGGGAATAATACCGTAAATTTAAGTTAACCCTTCAGAGATGTATGTGGAATCAAAATAATTTTATTTTGCACTATTTCTGTAAACATTAATTTTTTTGTCTAAATAGGAATTAATTTCTCCCCAATTTTTTTAATTTTTCATTTTTTTTATTATACTTTATATTCTAGGGTACATGTGCACAACGTGCAGGTTTGTTACACATGTATACATGTGTCATGTTGGTGTGCTGCACCCATTAACTCATCATTTACATTAGGTATATCTCCTAATGCTATCCCTCCTCCCTCCCCCCACCCCACGACAGGTCCCAGTGTGTGATGTTCCCCTTCCTGTGTCCAAGTGTTCTCATTGTTCAATTCCCATCTATGAGTGAGAACATGCAGTGTTGGGTTTTTTGTTCTTGCAATAGTTTGCTGAGAATGATGGTTTCCAGCTGCATCCATGTCCCTACAAAAGACATCAACTCATCCTTTTTTATGGCTGCATAGTATTCCATGGTGTATATGTGCCACATTTGCTTAATACAGTCTATCATTGGTGGACATTGGGTTGGTTCCAAGTCTTTGCTATTGTGAATAGTGCCACAATAAACATACGTGTGCATGTGTCTTTATAGCAGCATGATTTATAATCCTTTGGGTATATCCCCAGTAATGGGATGGTTGGGTCAAATGATATTTCTAGTTCTAGATCCTTGAGGAATTGCTACACTGTCTTCCACAAGGGTTGAACCAGTTTACAGTCCCACCAACAGTGTAAAAGTATTCCTATTTCTTCACATCCTCTCCAGCACCTGTTGTTTTCTGACTTTTTAATGATAGCCATTCTAACTGGTATGAGATGGTATCTCATTGTGGTTTTGATTTGCATTTCTCTGATGGCCAATGATGATGAGCATTTTTTCATGTGTCTGTTGGCTGCATAAATGTCTTCTTTTGAGAAGTGTCTGTTCATGTCCTTTGCCCACTTTTTGATGGGGATGTTTTTTCTTGGGAATTTGTTTGAGTTCTTTGTAGGTTCTGGTTATTAGCCCTTTGTCAGATGAGTAGATTGCAAAAATTTTCTCCCATTCTGTAGGTTGCCTGTTCACTCTGATGGTAGTTTCTTTTGCTGTGCATAGCTCTTTAGTTTAATTAGATCCCATTTGTCAAGTTTGGCTTTTGTTGCCATTGCTTTTGGTGTTTTAGACATGAAGTCCTTGCCCATGCCAAAGTCCTTGCCCATGCCTATGTCCTGAATGGTATTGCCTAGGTTTTCTTCTAGGGTTTGTATGGTTTTAGGTCTAACATTTAAATCTCTAATCCATCTTGAATTAATTTTTGTATAAGGTGTAAGGAAGGGATCCAGTTTCAGCTTTCTACTTACGGCTAGCCAGCTTTCCCAGCACCATTTATTAAATAGGGAATCCTTTCCCCATTTCTTGTTTTTGTCAGGTTTTTCAAAGATCAGATGGTTGTAGATGTGTGGCGTTATTTCTGAGGGCTCTGTTTTGGTTAGCATGCTGTTTTGGTTGCTGTAGCTTTGTAGTATAGTTTGAAGTCAGGTGGTGTGATGCCTCCAGCTTTGTTCTTTTGGCTTAGTACTCTCTCGGCAATGCAGGCTTTTTTTGGTTCCATATGAACTTTAAAGTAGTTTTTTCCAATTGATTCTATAAATTCCCTCAGGCAGTATGGCCATTTTCACGATATTGATTCTTCCTATCCATGAGCATGGAATGTTCTTCCGTTTGTTTGTGCCGTCTTTTATTTCATTGAGCAGTGGTTTGTAGTTCTCCTTGAAGAGGTCCTTCACATCCCTTGTCAGTTGGATTCCTAGGTATTTTTTTCTCTTTGAAGCAATTGTGAATGGAAGTTCATTCATGATTTGGCTCTCTGTTTGTCTGTTACTGCTGTATAGGAATACTTGTGATTTTTGAACATTGATTTTGTATCCTGAGATGTTGCTGAAGTTGCTTATCAGCTTAAGGAGATTTTGGGCTGAGATGATGGTGCTTTCTAAATATACAATCATGTCATCTGCAAACAGGGACAATTTGACTTCCTCTTTTCCTAATTGAATACTCTTTATTTCTTTCTCTTGCCTGATTGCCCTAGCCAGAACTTCCAACACTGTGTTGAATAGGAGTGGTGAGAGAGGGCATCCCTGTCTTGAGCCAGTTTTCAAGGGGAATGCTTCCAGTTTTCACCCATTCAGTATGATATTGGCTGTGGGTTTGTCATAAATAGCTCTTATTATTTTGAGATACGTTCCATCAATACCGAATTTATTGAGCGTTTTTAGCATGAAGGGCTGTTGAATTTTGTCAAAGGCCTTTTCTGCATCTTTTGAGATAATCATGTGGTTTTTGTCTTTGGTTCTGTTTATATACTGCATTATGTTTATTGATTTGCATATATTGAACCAGCCTTGCATCCCAGGGATGAAGCCCACTTGATCATGGTGGGTAAGCTTTTTGATGTGCTGCTGGATTCGGTTTGCCAGTATTTTATTGAGGATTTTTGCATCGATGTTCATCGGGGATATTGTTCTAAAATTCTCTGTTTTTGTTGTGTCTCTATCAGGCTTTGGTGTCAGGATGATGTTGGCCTCATAAAATGAGTAAGGGAGGATTCCCTCTTTTTCTATTGATTGGAATAGTTTCAGAAGGAATGGTACCAGCTCCTCCTTGTACCTCTGGTAGAAGTCCACAGTGAATCCATCTGGTCCTGGACTTTTTTTGGTTGGTAGGGTATTAATTATTGCCTCAATTTCAGAGCCTGCTATTGGTCTATTCAGGGATTCAACTTCTTCCTGGTTTAGTCTTGGGAGAGTGTGTGTGTCCAGGAATTTATCCATTTCTTCTAGGATTCCCCAAAATTTTGAATCATGCACATATAAGAAAGAGAATCCTGAGCTTATGGGTATACATTTTGGAGCATTCAGTTTGTTTATTTGTTCCCTGCAATTAGAAACCTTCCAGTGAAAAAAAGATGAAATGGCAATTACTATTAATGCCTTTGGGTCTTCACTCCAAAATCCGGACCAAATACCAAACAAATTATGATTTTTTTTCAGAAGATATAAAATTCTCTCTCTCTCTTCTTGCTTTCTCCCCCCACCTCTCTGCTCTCTACTTTCCCTCCTTCATCTTATCCTCTCTTGTACATGTAGCAGGAGTTTGGTACACAAAGTAAATGTATTAGTCTGGAAATAAATACGTAGTTGACATGCTGCAGTTAAGTAGTTTACAAAATATAACTTACTAAATTCAAATTTGCAATGTACTCAGGTTTTTCACCTTTATTTTCCTCTTCATCAACTCGTAATTAATTCTTGTTCTTCTAAATGCCCAAGACATAAAATTATGTATTTTCTTTCATCTACCTTGATCTCTGTGGAAATCTAGTGGTCTTATTCTAGTTTCTTGAGGTCTTGCCTTTATGTTCAGGATGAACTTCATGCAAAATAGCCTGTGACACTGCATGATGCCACTCTCATTTCTCTTTTGTCACAGGTTTCTCCTTCTTCTAGCTATGTTATATGAGTTACCATTTCCCCTACAATTTTTCTAACTGGTTTTTTTTATATTTCTTCTTTCTCAGGTAAAGATTGATTTAATTAAGAGTAATTGTGGTACCTTCTTTGATAGCAGAGTAATGTTATATGTATGTGTGCGTCTTTTAAAAGTACAGGCACTCAAATCATGATGTATAATTTAAAAGTTATACAATAAAAATCAGATGGAGAAAGGAAGCAAAAACCACAATGAATAATCTACCTATTATTTCACCAATCTTTAAGTAAAATACCTCAAGGAAATTTTCAAGTCATTTAAAAATATGTAGAATATGTGAATATATTCTGCAAAATGACCAAAGCCTATCCATATTTGTTTAAATTTGCATTTACTTCTCTATTTTACTTACTTTGAAATCTTCTATTGATTACTTTTACTCTGAAGAATGGTTAATCATATAAAGTCATCATTCAAAAATACAGTGCAAAATAGAATGTATATTAGCTTTTACAGTAACAAAAAAGGTGTCCATAAAGGAATTATAAATTGCATCACAAAAAACATCAGAATAATTTTTAAGGTAAGTGGAATGAGACTCACTTCTGTATCAGAAAACTAGAGCAAAGCAATATTTTGATATGTAAAATAATTACTTTCTGTTTGGGAGGTAAAATACAGTTTTTATCAAGTATAAATTGATCCACAAAACACTAATATTCTAGAATAGCCATACATTTTCAATTTTTATTATTTTATTTGAAAGAATAAGTGTTTTCAATAAGTAATGTTCAAAATAAATGTTAATCCTTACTGAAAATCATATGCAAAAATTACCTTAAATGGATCATAGACCCAGATTTAAAACCCAAAATTATAACACGTATAGAATAAAATATAGGAGAAAAATCTTTGTTACCTTTGAGTAGGCAAGGATTCTTAGAACACAAAACACATAAACTGTATTTTAGTAAACTAATAAACTGAACTTCAATTTTTAAACAGATACTTTTTATCAGTATATGGCAGTATATATCTTATCTAAATTATTAGTAAAATTGAACAACATGAGACAAAGGAAAAAAAACTCCTCTTTTGTTTGATAATATTGCTCATTTCTCCAATTGTTTTTGGATTATAGAGTTCAAGCAATACTTTTAAAAGATGCATACTTCTATATCATTTACAACATTGTTTTTAGCCTCCCACCCAAAGATAAAATAAGACATTGATGGAGGGACTTTGCTAAAAATAGAAGTCTTAACTTTTTGTATGTTAATACTACTAGAAATAATATAATCTTACGTATAATGGCAAAGATTGTGGAGGCATACTAAGGTTTTTATTACTGCTCCTTCTGATTCCAAGATAGGGCTGATGACCCATTCTGTCTAATAGGCTAAGAACAGGGATGTCGTATGTCTATCGTGTATCAAAACATTGAAGAGTTAGTGTGATGCCTTCAGAGTGTCTTCCCTTGATATAGCAACTAGGAGGCTGAATGATCCAGCTGGTGCAGTTATTAGACATTGGAGTTTCCATCAGCCTGGATCCCTGAGTGACAGTGTAGACAAAGAACACCGAGAAAATGTAGCATGAATGAGAGATAAACTTTTGTTTTGTTAAGCCACTCATATTTGGGAATGTTTGTTATCACTGCATATCCTAACCTAACAAATATACTTTGTTAGGTTACTTTTTTATTACCACTTTCAATATACCCATGTCAAGGACTCTTATTTATTAATTCGCATTAAAATTTGTCTGATATGTCAACTTTACTCACTCATAATCTATCTTATCTAATTATTTGCCTTTATTCTATTCAGTCTCTTACATTTGTAACATCAACATTATTTCTACTTTTATTTTCTGTCTTGCCATAGCTTAGAAAATGCATTTTAGTCATAGGAACATGTGCACCCAAAGAGCTTCTGAACCCAGAAGAGGCGTACAGTTATATGAACCAGAGCTGTCATTTTTCTTAAACCCTTGGAGTTACAATGGGCCAACTTCCATGTAAGAATTGTGGCAGAGCAAATGAGTGACTTGCAGTGGTAAAGAGGAAGAAAGATATTAATAGTTACATGTGTATCATAGAAAGTTTTCTAATGTATAATGGTGTAAAGATCATTTACATTTAGTATACTTGAATTTTTGTAATATGGATTTTTCATTCTCATAATTATTAATTTCCAGTATTTTAAATAAAATGGTGAACAAAATTTCTAGAAAAATGATCAGAGAGACAAGCAGCATTTGGCAAATGAAGATATGTGAACAGCCTCAAACCTGTGGACAAATGTTCAACTTATCAGAAACAAAATACATATATTAATAAAATAGAATAGTAATAAAACATAGATTTGCCTATCTTATTGGTAAACACTGAAAATAACTACAGAAAATAAAGTTGACATGATATGAGGAAATTCACTAAAAATGGTATTTTGGAACAAAGAGTACTGCAAATTTTGTAGGGAAATATTGATGATTTATATTAAGATAAAGCAAACATTTTCAAGAAAATTCTAATCATAATGGAAATAAAGCAGCTACAAAGTTCAAAACAGAAGATCAACGGAATTTATATACAATATAAATAAGTCAACTAATTGAATGTAAATGCATTTAAATACAAGGAAATGTGTTCATTTTTAACAAATATGTGTTTGTCTTCTACAATTATCCTATAATTGTGTCATGATGTTTCTAGTCTCCAAGGACACAGTGGTGAACAGAGAGACACATCCCTGTTCAAAGTATGACATAAAAGTTGGGTGCAGTGACCCACCTCTATAATCCCTTGGAGGATGAGGCGGAAGCATCGCTTGAGACCAAGACTTCAAGACTAGCCTGAGCAACCTAATGAGAACTCTTTATACAAAATAACAAAAACAAAAATAGCAAGGTGTGGTGATGAGCACCTGTAGTCCCAACTACCTGGGAGACTGAGGCAGGAGGATCCCTTGCACCCAGGTGAGGCTGCAGTGAGTCATGATCAGGCCATTGCACTCCAGCCTGGGCAACAGAGAGAGACCCTCTCTCAAAAAACAAACAAACAAAAACAAAGCACAGCATAAAATCAAACCATGATAAATGAGATTAATGAAGAATGGAAATCTGGATGATGTAATAGGGTATGTTGGGATGGGGTGGAACAGCAGCAGGATATCTAGAGTGGACAGTGAGGTGAGGCCTTACTGCCAAAGTGCCATTTAACCTGAAAGCTAAAAGACAAGAAATAGCTGAAGGAAAGGCAAGCTAGATGAACAAACACAGAGGCTCTAGGATAAAGATAAGCCTGGTGTTTGAAGACTAGAAAGACACCATGGATCTGAGCCTGGTGGGTCAGAGGAAGAGTGCTGTGGAATAAATTTAAAATTAGATAGTCAAGTCTTTTGCTACTTGGAGGCCAAGGTAAGGGAAACTGATTTTATTTCAGGTGCTGTGGTTACGAGGCAGAGGACTTTCCCCAGGAAGAGTAATCTGGATTTGTTTACATTTTACAGATCGTTCTGGTTTCTGTAAGGAAAACTGTTCAGGGAGCTAGAGATAAAACAGTGCAACTTCTCAAGCGAGTGTTGTAGTATTAAGGAAAGAAATAAAGAAGTCTGGGCCAGGACAGTAGCTGTGAGACTCGAAAGAAGTGAAGTGATTCAATAGCTGTGTGATTACTGAAGTTCTAGATTTTGGGGGTTTTGAATAGAGCTACTAGATGGTTTTCTTTGTTGCAATAGGGAAGACTAGAAGGAGAATACGTTAGTCGTCAGTACAAGGGGAGAAATCATGAGCTCGTGTTTGTCATTGTGACTCTAAGACGGAATTTTAAGCAAGCCTACTTACTGCATATATAAATTGGGATCTCAGTGGATGAGTCAGAGCCCTTTTCATAGAAGTGGTTTTATGAGTCAAAATAGTAGATGACAGCTCTAAGGGAGACAATGTAGATAGAAGTAAGAGCAAAGAAATCTTTTGGAAGTCCCTTAATCTGGTTTCCCTTTAAATCTATGTCACCTAACACTCACCATAATAGCAAGCACATTTTTCTCTCTCTTCAGAAAAATATGAAACTAGAACTGTGTTATTTAATAAGTTACAGGAAGCTCTGCAGTGCCACATTTAATATAAAACCTATTCACCCACATTTCAGATTTAAATATTTTTATTATAAATTAACAAATTACAGTTGCATATATTTATGCAGTACAAAGTGATGTTATGATTTATAAATACAATGTGTAATAATTAAAACAAGCTAACATATCCATTACCTCAAATATTTATCATTTTGTGGTGTGAATGTTTGAAATTTATTCTTAGTAATTTAAAAATGTGCAATACAACATTATTAGCTATATTCACCACACTGTGTAATAAATCTAAAAAAACCTATTCCTCCTGTATAACTGAGGCTATGTGCTCTTTGACCACCATCTCCCCATTCTCTCATTCCCTGCCCCATTTTGCTCTCTGCTTCTATGAGTTCGGATGTTTCAGATTCCACATATAAGTGGGAACATGTGGTATTTCTGTTTCTGTGTCCAGTGTGTATCACATAGCATAATTTTCTTCAATTCCATTCATTTTGTTAAAAATGACAGAGCATATTTCTTTTGTAAGGCGGTGTGGTATTGCATTGTGAATATACACCATTTTCTCTTTGTCCATTCATCTGTTGATGGACACTTAGGTTGGTTCCATAATTTTGCTATTGTGATTATTGCTGCAAGGAATGCTGGAGTGTAGGCATCTCTTCAACACATTGATTGTAAATCTTTTCTTTTTTTGAGATGGAGTCTCACTCTGTTGCCCAGGCTGGAGTACAGTGGTGCGATCTCAGCTCACGGCAACCTCTGCCCCTCCAAGTTTAAGCAATTCTCTGCCTCAGCCTCCGGAGTAGCTGGGATTACAGGCACATGCCACCATGCCTGGCTAATTTTTTTGTATTTTTAGTAGAGACGGGGTTTCACCATCTTGGCCAGGCTAGTCGTGAACTCCTGACCTCGTGTTCCACCCGCCTCGGCCTCCCAAAGTGCTGGGATTACAGGCGTGAGCCACCGCGCCCGGCCTTGATTGTAAATCTTTTGGGTAAATACCCAGAAGTGAGATTGCCAAATCATATGGTAATTCTACTTTTGTTTTTTTGAGGGACCACCATACAGTTTTTCATAAATGACTATACAAACATCTATCCACCAACAATGTGCAAGGGTTACCTTTTCTCCACATCTTCACCAACCCTTGTTACGTTTCGTTCTTTTTACATAGCATTTCTGAAAGACATGATGTATTATATCATTGTGATTTTAATTTTCATTTCACTAATTATTAGTGATGTTGAGCATTTTTCCTATATCTGCTGTCCATTTGTATGTCTTCTTTTGAGAAATGTATATTCAGAACCTTTGACCAGTTTTAAATTGGATTATTTGTTTCTTTTCTCCAGAATTGTTTGAATTCCTTATATAATTTGGATATTAATCTCTAACAGATCTACAGCTTGCTAACATTGTCTCCCATACTGTAAGTTGTATATTCACTGTGTTGTTTCCTTTGTTATGCAGAAGCTTTTTATTTAGACATAATACAATTTGTCTATTTTTGCTTTTGTTGCCCATGCTCTTGCCAAATCTAAAACAAATCATTTCCCAGATCAATGTTGTATAGTTTTTCCCCTGTGTTTTCATCTAGTATTGCTCCTTCTGCTTTCTACTGGATAGTAGAAATCTAATAGAATTCTTTCCAGGTTTTGTTTCAAGGACTATGCAGCATAAAGCTAATTTGAATTTCCCAATACTAAAGTTACTAAACCATCACTCCCTTTGTGAGCAAAATTTACTCCTTTTTTTACTTTATTTGAAAAATTGAATGGTGAGACTCATTTGGATGCAAAGAACAGTTGCATTTTTATTGTCTAAAGTAATTCAATTAGTGGTCATTCTTTAAAACTTTGATGATTTCTCTTGACTATTTTCCTTATCAGAATGCAGACATGAAAAGCACAGGTGTCTTTTTGAGAAAAAAATATCTTGCTTTTATGAAGAAAATATAAAACTAATAGTGGAAGAAGAATGTGGATGGGTTGAGGTGCCTCAGGCCTGGACTCATCTGTCTCACTAAGTGTGTCTCCTCACAGTTGACCTCCAGCTTCTGCCTTTCCTGAACACACACATTTTTATGTTTTCTGCATTCAGGTTGAATCATTAGATTCTAATAAAACCCTCTAGGAAAGACATTATATCTTTCAAACACTCATATAAATCAGAACACCACCTAGGCAGAATAAGTGTTAGCTGACACCCAAAGTTAGAAATGGCTTCAGTAATTAAGGTAGTACTGTGTTCCTGCTGTCACTTCCTATATTTTTTTTAATCAACACATTTCTTAGTCCCATTGTCTTTTATGCCTGAGGTTTCTAAGAAAAGAGAAAACAAGATAGCTTCACTGTAGAGACTGACCTGGGAGCATGCACATGACTTTATCTTTTTCTTTGCTGTTACTATATTTAAACATGGTTTATTACTTAATATGGAGAAAAATAAAATGAAATTAATGAAAGGGTAATAGAAACACAAATACTGAATTGAAATTATGCCTTTTGATGCAATATGACCAGAAAATTTAATCATATTTCTGTGTTTTTACCAAATATATCAACATAGAGATAAGCAAAGCTTTATTATCAGAAAGACATGGTATCCTTATATGTGAAACTCTGAGGACATAAACTGCTCATTATCCTTTTCCTTATCATATTGCAAGTACTCGTGTGTTTAACTCCATTTAGGCATCTCAGGGAACTATAAACAGTATCACAGTTACCGTGAAAACAAACATTAAAAATAACTATATTAGAGATATCATTGATTATTTGGTTCAGACAGTAAATTCTAAAGCCATTTGTGTACTCACACATATTGTATCCTGGCATTTATAATTTCACATTCTTATAAGTGATTTCAAAACCCATCTGATCCCTGCCATTCTAGAATATAAATATGAATATTTATTATTTTGTAATGGTTTTATAAGTCAAAAGTCTAATCTTTCTCCTTTAAGGGAGATACTGCTGAATGAAGCCAACCATCTTGATCCTTTTCAGGTTTATGTAAAATGAAGGATGAAGAACATAAGTAGCCATGGGAATCTCAAGAATGCTAAGTCTCTGTTACGAAATACGCCTTCTGCCTAGTCAGAAATGACTCAGTACTCCTCTTCCGCTCCATTGCCTGGGAATATTCAGAGCAAGGTGAATTGTCGGCAAAGTGTCATGCTATAAATCTCACAATCAATGCACTCATCAGAATGCGCACCTTTCATTCAGTGGTGGAAAGAAGCAATAATAACATTTTAGAGGCTGCTTTTTGAAATAATGTTCTGGATGCAAGCACTTAAAAGGACTTGAAGTATTACCCAGTGACCTCTGGAAGAAAACTGCCTTCTTAGGGAACCTAAGGTCTGTCTCATTGTGCCTTTGCAATACATTGAGAAGTAACTTGAGATTGAGATGTACCTGAATGACTATGAGATTGTCTAGCAAATATTAATTTCATCCAGATATTAATTCTTTCTGGAATCTCCCTACTTATGAGAGAACGGGCCACCTCCAAAAGACCTATCAGAGTATTTCAGTCACTGAAACTCATGCCCAGAAAAATGACCAATAAGCTGTGATTTTGTTGCTCTCGTGGTCTGTCAAAATCTGAAAGTTTAAAATTTCTCTTACCGGAAAACAAATTTGTATCCCCTCTAAAGAATCTATGAGCAGGTTGGAGCCTTCAGGTGATAATGCTCTACTATTAAAAAATATAGGCCGGGCACGATGGCTTATGCCTGTAATCCCAGCACTTTGGGAGGTCAAGGCGGGTGGATCACTTGAGGTCAGGAGTTCGAGACCAGCCTGATCAACATGGTGAAACCCTGTCTCTATTGAAAATACAGAAAATAGCTAGGCGTGGTGGTGCATGCCTGTAATCCCAGCTACTCAGGAGGCTGAGGAAGGAGAATCACTTTGAGCCTGGGAGGCAGAGGTTGCAGCGAGCTGAGACCAGGCCATTGCACTCCAGCCTGGGCAACAAAAGCGAAACTCCATCTCAAAAAAAATAAAAATAATAAATAAATAAATATTATGTTACCAGTGCAAGTTAACTCTAACTGGTTTTTGATAACTCTTTTTGTGCAAGGTACAGGGCAGATTATAATCGTCCTGTTATCTTTCGTTACTACATGAGTTTTAATGGACTTTCTGTTTATTGATTTCTCTTCCTAAATAATCATCCTTGAAGGGATTCATAATGCTGCGTGCACTAAATAATTGATAGCATGTAGAGTTACTGGGAAAGCTATGACAAGCTGGAGGATGTCGCAGAAAGAGGCTTAGTAGCACAGTGATAAATATAATAAGAGGCCAGTGCTGTCAGGAGAGGAATATCATATGATTAATTGCTCTATTACTTTTTCTTGGTCTTCAGAAAAGCAAGAGGATATTAAAAAGGAAGTAGAGGCCGGGCGCGGTGGCTCAAGCCTGTAATCCCAGCACTTTGGGAGGCCGAGACGGGCGGATCACGAGGTCAGGAGATCGAGACCATCCTGGCTAACACGGTGAAACCCCGTCTCTACTAAAAATACAAAAACTAGCCGGGCGAGGTGGCGGGCGCCTGTAGTCCCAGCTACTCGGGAGGCTGAGGCAGGAGAATGGCGTAAACCCAGGAGGCGGAGCTTGCAGTGAGCTGAGATCCGGCCACTGCACTCCAGTCCAGGCGACAGAGCGAGACTCCGCCTCAAAAAAATAAAAATAAAAATAAAAATAAAAATAAAAATAAAAAAATAAAAAATAAAAAGGAAGTAGAAAACAAAGCACTTTGTTGAGTGTCGCTTCTTCTTATTCATTGGGGTAGAGGGTGAAAGAAAATGCTTTAGTTTCTGTTATATCTTTATTTGTAGAAAGCTGATGCAATAATAGATTCTGTTCAAATTGTATAGAAAAATACTCTTCCATAATGATAGGTTAATTATTTTAATTTTACAGGAGTATTTAGAAAGAATGTCTATTTCCAATGAATTAGCTATTATTTTGAATGTGGATTATTGAAGGAAACTGGAAATGCCAAAACTGTTAGCACAGTAAACATAAACTGCATCAGACACAGTCCTGGTGCCCAAAGAAAACAGGGATTTGTATTTAAAATTAGGTTATGTTTGTTTTAAATTATTGGCAAATACTATATCAAAAATGTCCTTTCTTAGGAGTGTGTGGTTATGAAGTTATACTGTAACCTTTTACACACACACACATACACATACATACAGACATGTCTCGATGGCTTCAATAGAAATAAAAATCGGTTTCACATTGTATTAAAGCATATAACCTCAAAATTATCATGAATTTTGAGAACTTATCTTTATGTAATTATACAATAATTTGTTAAAATTATTGGTCTTGCAAATAAAAATACAATTTTTAAAAATTCGATCGTAATGTTATTTCTCAAAATGTAAATCCTAAATTTTAATTTGATATTATCAAGTTTCCAAAACTCACCAGAGTGCTAGGCTGGATATATATGTGTATCACGGAACCCAGACAGATGGATATATATTTAAGCCATATGTAAGAGAATATATTTTAGAACCTTTTATTGCCAAAAAGTGAACTTGGTACCTTGGTTCTGATAGGATGAGTGGGGCAGGGGTGGAGGTTAATATACATCTTCTGTAGTCAACTTTGGTATTTTGGTTTCTCTCTACTATCTTCTAATGTGTGCAAATTTTTTACCACCTAAACTACCCCTAATTACATAACTGCTTACAGGCTGATTTTTGTGTGTGTGTTTTGTTTGTTTGTTTGTTTTTGTTTTTTTGAGACAGAGTTTTGCACTGTCGCCTGGGCTGGAGTGGAGTGGCACGATCTTGGCTCACTGCAACCTCCACCTCCCGGGTTCAAGCAATCCTCCTGCCTCAGTATCTCAAGTAGCTGGGATTACAGGCACCTGCCACCATGCCCAGCTACTTTTCTGTATTTTTAGTAGAGATGGGGTTTCACCATGTTGGCAAGGCTGGTCTCGAACTCCTGACCTTGTGATTTGCCCAACTCAGCTTCCCAAAGTGCTAGGATTACAGGCATGAGCCACTATGCCTGGCCTACAGGCTGATCCTTTAAGCAGAATATATTACAACAGAAATCTCCACAGTTTATCTGTTTAGCACAGTGTATGCCATAAACATGGATCATTCTCTCCCATTCATCAAAATAGTGTATATTACTGATAAGATATTGTTCCTTTCATCCAGCTCCTGCCATGTCTATGAATTTTAATCTACAGATACAAAATAAACCTTGTAAAATTGTTACCATATCCCCATAAATTTAAACAATAGCACTAGTTTTGAAACAATAGCATAGTGTATGATTTTCTTTAGCTTTAAAAATATGATGACATATCCCATACACTAGGATTTGTTAAAAATATATGTAAATACATTGTTCACATTCCTACTTGAATCTTTGAGGTAAATGCCAAATATCAGAATTATCTCTACTGAAGGAAGAATGTAGTTCTTATTTAAAACAAATAACTAAATTCATCCAATTTTACTTAGCTTTTCAGTATCAATTCCAAAATCTCATACTGGATTATTTTCAAAACTTAAACATATTAATTTACAAAAAGTATTTTGCTAAGTAACAAAGGAATTTTCATTAAATTACTAATTTAGGACTTAACAGCCAAGGTCATGATAGGTGCTACGGAAAACAGAAAGCTACAGTTTATTATCCACAAAGCAGCCAGATATTACTTTTAAATATAAATCAGATTATTTCCTTTCTCTACTTAGCTTTCCTTGGCAATTTGTACAAAGTTCAGAACCTACAATCAGACAATAAATAAGCCGATAAATCTGGACCCTTACTAACTCTCCAACCTCATGAAATGCTACTTTCCCCTTAGCTCTCTAGGGCCTAGCGCATTTGCCTTCTTTCTATTCTCCCACCTTGGACATTTACATTAGCTTGGCCTTTACTGGGAATTATCTGCCTACATCACTTTGCAAGGTGATCTCTATTTGCCAGAAGTCTCAGTTTAAACATCCCTTCCTTAGTGAGGCCTTCTCTTACACACAAGTTGCAAATCATTGACTATTGTATCACTCTTTTACAGACTTTTATAGTATATATCAGTGTCTGAAAGTGTCAGACAGTGTTTGCTTAATTATTTAACTAATTAATTTGCTTCTTTGCAGCATTTACCTATTGTGATAGGCAGAAAAATGGCCTTCCAAAGATGTCAGCATTCTGAAATCTGAGCCTGAAACACGTTACCTAACATGGCTAAAGGGATGTGGTTCTAGATGTGGTCAAATTTAAGGACCTTGAGATGGAGCGATTATCCTAGATTGCAGCTGGTATGCCTAATCTAATCACAGGAATCCTTACAAGTAGAGAAACTTTCCTGACTCTAGTCATTCAGATAGACATGTGGTTATGGAAGAAAATCACAGAGAGGTGCAACATTGCTGGCTTTGAAGATGGAAGAAAGGAATCACAAGTCAAGCAATGTGGGTGATCTCTAGAGCATAGAAAATGCAAGGAAACTGATTCTCCCCTAGAGCTTTCAGAAAGACATGCAGGCCTGCCAACACCTGGATTTAATTTGCCATATTGGACTTCTGACTTAAGAAATACAAGAGATTGTTTTTGTACTGGTTGAGCCATCAGTATTGTGGAACTGTGTTATAGCAGCGATAGAAGACTAATACAACCATGAAAACCTCAAGATCAGAAACCCCATTCATCTGTTTCATTCTCTATGGCCAGAGACTAGAAATGGGCATGGTGCACAGATGTTACTCAGTAAATCACTGTTAATACACAAACTCATGTTGAAATTAACCAGAAATGAACACATCCTTGAAGATATGTATTGGATAAGACATATGTTCTTTTAAAAATACAATTAAATAATATTTTATCAGCTAATATATATTCTCCAAATTTCTCTAGACATCATATATTATAACATAATTATAAGTAAAAGAGTACATTATTGCTAAAAATAGCCCCTATATTCTTTTTTTTTTTTTTTGGAGACGGAGTCTCGCTCTGTCGCCCAGGATGGAGCACAGTGGCCGGATCTCAGCTCACTGCAAGCTCCGCCTCCCGGGCTTACGCCATTCTCCTGCCTCAGCCTCCCGAGTAGCTGGGACTACAGGCGCCTGCCACCTCGCCCGGCTAGTTTTTTGTATTTTTTTTTTTTAGTAGAGACGGGGTTTCACTGTGTTAGCCAGGATGGTCTCCATCTCCTGACCTCGTGATCCGCCCGTCTCAGCCTCCCAAAGTGCTGGGATTACAGGCTTGAGCCACCGCGCCCGGCCTAGCCCCTATATTCTTAATGAAATAAATGACTAATAAAGCCTCCCCAAAATGTGTCCAAAAGTCAAGAGAATAGTACAATGAACACGTGTACTCATTTCCCAGCCATACAATTTATCAACTCATTATCAGTCTTGCTTCATCTCATCCCATCCATTTCCCTTTCTTTATAATATTTTGAAGCAAATTCAAGACCTCATGTAATTTCAACAGCAAATATCTCAATATGTATCTTTAAAAGGTAAGGATTGAATATATCCTAATTAACAAGTTCCAAAGTTACAACAAGTCATTTTTGCCCCCTTGATTCTGTTATACCATCCACATGATTTGATTTGGTCAATGAGGTGTTAGTGGATGGGATACAGAGATACTTGCACAAGTTAGTGTGTGTTTCCTCTGCTTACCCCTTTCCCTGTGCCATTACTGTGAGGACATTCCCAGTATAGCCCACTAGAGGATGAGAAACATATGGAATGAGCCAAGTCACCCCAGTCATCAAAGCTAAAGGCGTCCTAGCTCAGATTCCTGACAGTGACTCTAGGCTTGTGAGTGAGCCTAGATGAAATCACTCCCCCACAGACCCGAGCTAAACAAATGCTCATTGTTCTATGTCACTGAGTTTTGAGGGTTATTAGCATTAAAATGGCAATAGATAAGTCGTACAAAGGCTCTATGTTATAAATTAGTGATGGGTTTAGCAGAGATCTTTAATCTCATTCCCCCCCCCCCCCCCCCCCCCATAAGGATTTAGGTTTGAGGAGATCAAAATCTTATGAAAGTTGGAGAGCTCCATTTGAGAGAAAGAATGATATAGAACAAATACACCATGAGATATGAAAGTGAACATATTTTCAGAACGAAAAAAATATATAGTAGCCTTGGTAATCTAGGTACCTGTGTTGTGAGGTTTGTTTAGCCAAATAATTGCAATCTGGCTTCCGATCTCTACCCAAAACATTCAATAAACTCCAGCACTCACAGAGGCCCAAGAGCTTAAAGAAACACCAGTTGCATTAGTTTTACAATAAATCTGACTCTCTTCTTACTTAATGGTATAATTTATGTAAAGAGAATGTCAAATGAAGTACTATTAAAATAAGATAACAATTGTAACCTTTTTTTTTTTTTTTTTCTAGTGCCCCACACGGGGTGTCTTTGGCATAAGAAGTAAGTAGCCAAAATTTCTGGGCATATGGGAACTGTCAGGTTCATGCTGGAAACTGTGTTGCTCATATTTCAGAAGTGCTGCAGAGTACTAAGTGCAGTGTACAGACACACTTGTCATGTCATTATTCCTTTTTTTAATATCTTTCCAGACTTCTGATAGTTTCATAGATTTTGCTTAAGGAAGAACACCATTCGAGTATCAAACTAAGTAGTCATACTGCTTAAGACCTGCCAGGGCCATGAGGATTATCTCCTGATTGGACTTTGACAGTGTGCTAATTATTTGTGACATTTTTGCAATAAGGGAATTGTGCTTATAAAAATAAATAAATCCAAGATATTCTTCTTACAGATTGTCTTATTAATCTCAATTGTATGTATCATCTGGGGTAGGATGAATTTATTCATATCACAGAAAACACTTCATTCCTAAATATGCTGAAACTATTGGATGACTTTTCATTAGAAAATGGCAGTACAAAGCTGGGTCTTTGTTGATTAGAATACCAGTAATTTGAAGGCTAATTACATTAAACTTTTAATCTCCACATCTTGGATTTAAAGGCATCTAGGATTTTCTTTTTTTTCTTTTTGTAGTTGCAGTTCTTTTTTTTATTATTATACTTTAAGTTCTGGGATACATGTGCAGAACGTGCAGGTTTGGTACATAGATATACACGTGCCACGGTGGTTTACTGCACCCATTATCCCATCAACTGCATTAAGTATTTCTCCTAATGCTATCCCTCCCCTAGCCCCCATCCCCCAACAGGCCCTGGTGTGTGATGTTCCCCACCCTGTGCCCATGTGCTCTCATTGTTCAACTCCCACTTATGAGTGAGAACATGCGGTATTTGGTTTTCTGTTCCTGTGTTAGTTTGCTGAGAATGACGGTTTCCAGCTTCATCCATGTCCCTGCAAAGGACATGAACTCATCCTTTTGTATGGCTACATAGTATTCCATGGTATATATTTGCCACACTTTCTTTATCCAGTCTATAACTGATGGGCATTTGGGTTGGTTCCAAGTCTTTTCTTTCAACCTTTTGCTGTGGATAGCAAAACGTGAGTTAAAACTCTGGTTATGTAAAAATAAATTTTGAATAATATTTCTATGGAATCCTTTTGTTTTAGCCTTTATTCTTTCTTGCATATAGAAAAACAGATATATCCTATTAAAATAAATGCGTTTCAGATATATGAAACAAAGAATGTAAAAGTGCCCAATATTTCAACCCTTGCTCCATCCTGTTCATGACTAGAACTGTGCTAAATTTATTGGTGTCTTCAAAATTTTAATGATCCTTCCGTTTCCTTGGCACATATGTATTTAGTAAGATGGGCAATAAAAATCCTTATAAAATTCCCTTGTAAATTTTTCCAAGTAGATTAAAATGAATTACCTAATTTGAATCTCAGGAGATTTCTGTTTATTACAAAGGTCATTTAGATATTTATTATTTTTTCTCTGGTAAAACAGATTGACCATTAATTATATTAACTATTAAAAGAGTCATTATGTTCTCTTTGTTACATAAAATAGTTATTTTATGTGTTTACAATTCTATGTCTTCTCTGACATTTTAACTTATGTTTACATAGGTTCACTTTCATTACTATCCCTGAAGTGTAAAGAGCAATTATGAACTAATTTGCAGTGGTTAACAACAACCCCACTTTCAGTGAGTTTGACTTAAAAAGCTCAATTTCTTGTTCACACTACACATGAAACATCAGTTTCAGGAGCTGTGTTTGCTGTGGCCACTCTGAAATTAGGCTGACATGGGCACGACCAGGTTATCCTACAATCCAATCAGCCTGGGCCTCAAGGTTGGCTATGGCAGGAAAGGGGACTAGGAATTACATGATAGGTACATGGCACGTGCAACCATGAGAGTCAGGTAGTGCAACTACCTGATTCAAATAAAAATATTTATTTTAATATATATATGTATGACCTAGAGAATAATGTATTATACACAGATAGATAGCTTTTTTTTTTCAAACTTGGAAGATATATGAGACTCATATTCACATCATTGTTCTAAAGTAAAATAACATATTCAAATGACATTAATTATTGCTTTCCTGTCCAATAAATCATGTAATTGTACAAGATATATTTTTTAAATGTATGCATGATTGTGTTATGTAGAAAAATGATCAATTTGCTATAAAAAAGAGAACCATGGTACCAGGTTAAGGCTGTAATTGAACAATATTAACAATTATTCCATAGGTAATACAATTAAAGATATTGTACCTATAAATGTTAAGCATTCAACTCAATCAGACCTGCTTTCTAATAAAGTTTATTTCTAGTAGAATTTATCTCGTTTACATCTCAAAGTTGATTTCCGCTTGATCTCTTCTGTATCTTAATATGGATGGAATTGATATTGGGGAGTGGAACAAAGACAGACAATTTCTACCCAATGCTACATAAATTTATCTAGGTTGGAAAAAGAGATAATGACAATCACCCACTTACATTATATATTTGCTGTTTTTCTGAAGTTTATGATATTTGTCAACTAATTTTTACAAGATTAGGGGCTTTGATAATCTGATCAGTCTTCGTCTGATAGTATAAATGCTTTAGGTTCTCCCTATAGTAAGATAGAGACAACAATAGAACTGTGGGCTCCAAGAATAAGGAGGATTTGGTCACTGAAAACTCAAGTATTATTAATCTGTGTTCCATTTTGGTAATATGTAAATCAGCTCATTTTTTGGTATCAAATTAAAACCAACACCCTGAAAGAGATGAGGTTATTAACCCTTGTTCTCTGGCCTTTTCATATTAAGATAATTGTACTTTGCTGCAGAGCTACATTCTCCCAGTAATTTCATTTTGAAAAATAAAACTAGACAGCAGATCCTGGCACTGTCATCCAAATTGTAGTTTTCTAAGTGTGCTATTCAACAGCTGCTATGTTCCACCCCTTAAGTGGTTATGTTCCAATTTTTCCAAAATATTCTTTTGTAAAAATAATGTATCTCATTTACATAGAGCTTTCCATTTCATAATGTCAATATTATTTTTATTCAACCCACATAAACAATGTCAGTATGAGACTGAGGATAATTTCACAGACAATGAAACAAAGACATGCAGGAAACAGAAAGGAAAGGCCACATGGTGAACTCTACTTCTTTTAAAAATGATTTAAGCACTTTACTAGGATGTTTTTACTTGTCTACAGTGTTTCTCTTCATGATCAAATCTCTACATAGAATGAAGAGAGTCAGTTTCATTACAGGACAGGGAAAATTGGAAATACAAGATATATAGAAAATGAGAACAAATACGTTCAAGGAATGTCCAAGAATATAACTGGTCTTCTAATATGTCTCAGTATCCATGAGTAAACTGGCAATTCTAAAATACATAAATGATATGCATTTAAACTAAATGCTACAAAGTGAATAAAATCCACTTGATAGTGACAAGAAAGCCACGCAATTATGCAAATTAGGCACAATGATGGATAAAGGTCAAGGTTGCTATGACAGTAGAGTGCATGCCTAAACATGATATTCTCTTATCCTCTATCCCTTTCAGATCATTCGGTGTACCATGATATTGGTACCTCAGTATTGATAACACCAAATGTTATTAATACTCATATCCATGTTGTCAAAGGGAAAAATAAATCCAGTAGTCTGGGTCATCTCTTTCTCCCTAATAAAATAAGTACAAATTCACTCTGTTTCTTTTCAAGTTTTATGACTCTTCCAACAGTTTTCGTTTGCCTAATTTCATTGGCAAACACTTTGAAAACATGTAAAGTAGTAGCAGTAATGTAAGTCACCTTTTTCTTGGAATTAGATATAGACATCTAATAATTTCTATAAAGTATGATGTAGAATTTTGTGGGTTATATTTTATCATGTAAAAAAATCCACGTTTCTATATCTGTTTCTATTTTATTGAGTACATTAAGGGATGGATTTTAAATTATGTCAAATTCCCTTTCAGCTGCTAGTAAGATGATCATGAGATTTTTCTATTATATCAGTTAACATAAGATCTGTCAATAGACTTACTGATGTTGAATAATGTTTTATAATTTTATACATAATGTAAAACATAATTCTTATAGTTTTAATATCCTCTTGGATTCTTTCTAATTAAATGATAGTTCAAATGTTTACTTTGTTCTTTTTTTTTTTTTTTTTTTTTTTTTGAGACGGAGTCTTGCTCTGTCGCCGGGGCTGGAGTGCAGTGGCCGGATCTCAGCTCACTGCAAGCTCCGCCTCCCGGGTTCACGCCATTCTCCTGCCTCAGCCTCCCGAGTAGCTGGGACTACAGACGCCCGCCACCTCGCCCGGCTAGTTTTTTGTATTTTTTAGTAGAGACGGGGTTTCACAGTGTTCGCCAGGATGGTCTCGATCTCCTGACCTCGTGATCCGCCCGTCTCGGCCTCCCAAAGTGCTGGGATTACAGGCTTGAGCCACCGCGCCCGGCCTACTTTGTTCTTTAGAAGTGAGGTTAATCAACAGTTTTCTTCTTTGTATTTAACCTTTTCAGCTTTTAGTATCATAGTTATATCTATTATATAAAATTTTTGGAAGTTTTATTTATTTTTCAATGCCTTCTAATAGTTTAAGTAACATTTTAATAATAACATCTTTTAATATATTTGTGAATATGCATGTGAAGCTCTCTGGGCCTGGTGCTTTCACACAGGAGAGAGCTTTTTGTCACATTTTTCTATTTCTTCTATGAAAATTATTCTGTTTAAACTCTGTCTGCAATGCGCTTGTGTATATTTTATTTATCTAGAAAGTTATGCACATACTCTAGATTTTAAAATATATGTGCATGCAATTGTGCACAAAATCTCTTGTGAATTTTGTAATATCCTTGCTTTTGATGGCCATTTCCTCCTTGTTAAGTCTTTTTATTTAATTTTAGAGAAACATCGTTCTCATTTTGCTGCCCAAGTTTGAGTGCAGTAGCTAATCACAGACACAGTCATAGTCTACTATAGTCTTAGACTCCTGGGCTCAGGTGACCCTCTCACGTCAGTCTCCCAAGTAGCTAGGAAGAACTTAGGTTTTATGTGCCTGTTATCTCCCCTTTGTTTATATAATTGGTTTATTATTTTATTATTTTTAAAATAGTTCGGCTCATCTGTTTATTAGTTCTATTTTTCCTCAATAACTCATTGAATTCTGCTTTTATAAGTTTCTTCTCTCCACTTTTTTGATTCTAATTTCTCCAGAATCTTGATTTCTTTGTGCTTGATATTAATTTATTTTTGCATTCCTATTGCATAAGTGTTTTATTTGGTAACAGATCCTAATTTTATTGCATTGTGTCCAGAGAATTTTTGTACCATTTCTGTATTTTGGAATTTATGGAGATTTTCTTTGTAGCTTAATGTATCGCCAGTGTTTGTAAATGTTCCATGTGCTTCTATAAGATCTACCTTATTGATAATGTGTCACTGTATCTTTCATCCCTAATACTGATTCTGTCTCGCTTTGCAAGCTATGTCCTAAATTATCTTATAATTGTTGAGGTTCTTTCTAATTCTTTTTACATCTTATTAGCCTTTTAATGGAAATATTGCTGTATTTTTAGTAAATAGATATCCACAATTTTTCTTTGTCTTTAGCATTGTAAGGTCTTCTTTATATAAAATAATATTGTTTCAGCTTGATTTATATGAGACTGATAAGATAATGACCACAATGGTTTTCTATGTGCCTTTTATTTTTAACCTTTCTGAACCTCTCTTTTTTTAGGTGCTCATTAAAATAAAAGTTTCTTTTATGGGGCAAAGAGATGTGGGGTTTTTTGCTATAAAGTCTTTCACTATGTGTTTTCTATTTTTTTTCATTTAGGAAAACTTGTATCTTTTTTTCTAAAATTTACTTTATATCTCTGACGGCATATGTATATGTGTGAACTGTACTGAAAGAACAAAAATATTGAGTTCAATACATACTAGTTAACTTAATTTGCATATTTATTTGATGAAATAGAAGAGGTGGATTCCACTTTAGAATGCCCGCTTTTAAAATAGTATCTAACATCAATATTTTTTTTCTGTTTTAATCCATAACTACCTGTCCCTAGTAAAAAGGTATAATATACTGAAAAGCTGAGGGGCCTGTGCTATGTTCCATATTTTACAAATTGAAATTCTAAGTACGTTTTGAATTTAAGATTAGTTATTTAAATGTATTACGCATTTGAAAACTACTGCTCTAGGAAGAAACACTATAAAATGTAATTAATAAATATGTAATAAGTAACATGTAATAAATAAATAACAACATTACATATATTGTGTATATGTATATAATTTACAAACCCTTTGCATGTTTTAAAAATTAAGTAATAAAGTAAAAATAAGCAATGACTGAATAAGTTTGTTAAATCACAAACTCTATATGAATGCCAGAAAACAGAATAGCAAAAATATATTTAAAACATTATAAAACAGAAAAACATCTTAAATATTTTATATTGTTATTTGTTCCACATATCTGAAATTATGTAAGTTTACTCTTCAGAAAGTAATAAAAGGTCAGCTAAGTTAATGCCATATGTCAAAGTAGAAACACCTGTGAGTTCCCAGGTATATGCAGGCACATACATGTTTACATGCACATACATAACTATGCACATACATAACTATACACTTGACATGCCATTTTTTCTGTGCCTAAATTCTATAGAATGTTTCAACTAAATCACTTTTATTGTCTATATATTTATTCTTTCTGCCCCCTAAAGCAATGAAAGAATGAGAATCAAAGGTTGCCTTCTAGCTACATTTGTATAATCCTGCTGATAATAGCTTCCTGCCTCCTCCCAGAAACTTAGATACTGCATGACCTAATCTGGACAACCCCCAGAGGTGAGTCACAAAAATCACATGCATTCTTGCTATACAAAATAAAAATAGCATCATATTATTTTTCCTATTTTGATTTCTATTGTGCTAAACTCAAACAAGAAAATATTCTACTTCTTTAAACCTATTATCTATAGCAAGGCATCAATTTTAAGAAATAAGATGAAGGTTATAAATGATCCCATATTCACTTCATAAATTTTGCCTACAGTGTGAATATAATTCATCTGCAAACATACGTAGATTACTTTTATTTAAGTACTTAGGAAAACCAAGTAATTCAGCACTGTCCATGGCTTCAAAATGTACTCCAGTTCCATAACCTTGACTGTCCTCTGCTGATCTTCTTACTGCCTTACTCATCTTTTGTTCTCCAGGCTTTTAGACACTACTTCTTGAAACTCAAATAGCATTTTAAATACATACCACAGAAATGCTTCACCTTGACCACTTTGAACTAGGTCAATTTGCATTAATAACTTGGAGGGGAAAGATTCTAAGACCTATTAATCTCTAAAGGTTCCAAGTGCCCTCTTGCCTTTATTCTTGCTTTCTTATTTTATATGTTAAGTCACACATCTGACAAGTAGATGCCAAAAAGGTTGGCTTGACTGTGCTATCCATGGCACTCTTTCCTTCCAAGAGAAAACTGAAATTCATCAAAAAGAGAATTTTATGCTACATTATGAGCACCGAAACAGGCATTCCCCAAAAGGAAGATAAGAAAACCAGATAAAATGAATTGATCTGAAAGGGCGAAGGACTGTCTCTGCTTCCATTGTATCGATTTCTCATTTCTGTGGATTTATTTTTGTTTTTAACAAAAAGACAGAAATTTTGGAGTAATGAATAGCTCTAGTTAGCCATATCTGATGGCTAAGGATTAAACTTTTAGAAAGAGATCATATAATTACCATTTGAATAGAAATATTCTAATGTACGTTACAAATTGCATGCTCTTTTAGAAAGAGAAGCCTGAAGATAATATTATTTAATTTACCAAATGTTTAAACAAATACTTTTGATCATCAATGTGTCAGCACTGTTCTAGAAAATTAATTTAGAGTATGAATAAAAATAAATCCTTACCCTTACTGAGCTTACATATTAGTAGGGCATAATATAGGATAGGAACTGAGATCTCTCATTGAATATCACCTTGTCAGAGAACGCTACCTTAGATTAATTAGCATCACCCTCAAGCATCTTGTCTTTCCTTAATTTTCTGACATATATAATGTTTATATGCTTGCTTTTATCTCTTTCTCTTTATTTCTTTTTTTCTGATTAGATTTCCCAGATAACAGCCATTTGCAGATCATTGCAGGTGAGCTATGCAGTTAAAAATAAGGTTCACTCTGATCCTAGAATCTCTGACTTGTTCTGAGTTTACGAGTTGAGGAAATGACACATAATACTCATCCCTCCAGCCACCTACCTTCCTTTGGCAGTTAGCTTTGCAAAAGTTGTATATTCCCAGAAGAGGGAAATATATCAAGCTGTTCCGTTGGACCTACAAAGCAGAAATGGCTCAATGGACGGATCTAAATACCAGAGAAAAGTCTCTTCGGTGCAAGACAGTCACAGCAGGTGCTTCTGTCTATGGCAGCTAACCAGTGGCAATTTAGAAGTGGGGAAGGCAAATTACTTGCTAGTCATGAGAGCTGTGTGACTTTGAGTCAGAGAAAGGGGAAATACAGATCAAGTAATCAGAGAGGTGTCTTTCTAGAGTTTGATGATTGGTAAATCTTCAGAAGGTTGAGATTCGTGACCTTCCACACAGAAGGCTTTCAGTTATATCGAAACTCTGGACCATCTTTCTTGCCTCTTGTGTAGTTGATTACAGAATCCTAGCTTCCTGTCTTTTTCTATAAAAGGTCCACGGCCTTCTGTCAACTATCTGTCACTCAGGGACAGCTCTTTGGCTGCCTGCCGTTTCTCACGCTGAATGCATCCATCTTCCTAAACAATTTCACTTTTGTGTATCAAAGGCACTGCTGAGAGCTGAGAGAAATTGTTCATCAAGAATCTGGGGAAGACATATGACAGGAAGAAAAACACACTGAGCAAGAGGCAGAAAAGGAGAAGGAAGAGCTAAAAACAGTAAAAGGAGAGTTCTAACAACAACAACAACAAAATTATGATACCTGTTCCACTCTTCATTTCATTCTCTGTAGTTCTAACCACATTTGTAATATTTCTGAAATGCAGTATTAGAGAGAGAGGAGGAAAAATCAACAGTTTGGAGGTACAGGGGAAAGGCAACTAACTGCTTTCTGAAATCAATTTCTGGCATTTTGTTCTAGCAGTTTTTCACTATTCATGAGGTTCCAATTCGCATTTAGTGCTGGGGATTGAGTGCTGATTGCAAATTAAAGATCTTCATTTATTCTCTCCTGTTGTTTTGTTTTATAGTTATCATCCTATTTTGTAATATAAGAATGTAAACATCACAGATTCCAAAATAATTCATAATTTATGGATATTAATGTAGACTTAGCTGTCTTTGAGTGAGCTTTAATTATATTGAAAGTATTGTAAAGGCCAATATATTTTAATTTAGCAGCTGTTTATATAATGTCTGTTTATAAAACATAGCATCTGTTTGACTTATCCTTTAATATCAATATTCAAAAAAGCAAAAAAAGCCTTTTTCCCTGAAATGAAACTACCAAAATGGAACGGTTATATTTACTATACAGATTTTAAAACTAATGTATAGGTTATACTTTATAAAATATATGTATTAGCTGTATATTCTGTGGGAGAGAACTATTATGACACTGAAAACACAATAGTGAACAAAACAGACAAAACCCTCTGTGTTCTAAGGGCTTATCTTCTAGTTAGGGGAGGCTGATGTAAAACACAACAAATAAGAGCAACATAGCATGCGCCGGGTGCTATTGAAGACAAAGAAGAAAAAAACTTAAGGTGGGGAGAGGAATCTGGAATTTTAGGTTGAAGCAATTTGAAAATTTTCTCTTAAGGAAGAGACATATGAGTTCCAACCTAAGATGGTGAAGATAACCATAAGGCAATTTACAAGCAGAGTACTCCACAAAATGCTCAAAGATACTGCCAAGTCTTGGTTCAAGAAACTCCTAAATGGGCTGGTGGCTAGAATAGAGTAAGGGTGAAGGGATTATTAGGAAAGGAGGAAGAGATGTACATGGGGACAGATTGTGCAGCTTCTTGTTATTCTATGTACTGAAAAATATTTTGTATCAGAAATATTTTGTCACGTGAGCTACTATTTTTGTTTGTGTGTTTGTTTTGTTTTGAGACGGATCTCGCTCTATCGCCCAGGCTGGAGTGCAGTGGCGCGATCTCGGCTCACTGCAAGCTCTGCCCCCAAGGGTTTACGCCATTCTCCTGCCTCAGCCTCCTGAGTAGCTGGGACTACAGGCTCCCACCACCACGCCCGGCTAACTTTTTGTATTCTTAGTAGAGATGTGGTTTCACTGTGTTAGCCAGGATGGTCTCGATCTCCTGACCTCGTGATCCACCCTCCTTGGCTTCCCAAAGTGCTGGGATTACAGGCGTGAGCCACCGTACCCATCCCCTACTGTTTTCCATTCTAAGATAAACATCCTAATTGCTTCATTGAAATGGGAAATTAGTGGAAGGTTTAATCCCTTTGTATATGAAAAAGGTTTTTCATATAAATAAGCATTTTCTTTTCCAAGAAATATGTTTTTCAAATTTATTGAGAGCCCAGTCTCTCAATAACACCTGTTTTATAAATTATCTTTTAAATGTATGGTTTCTAGAGTTCTGCATCCTGCTCGAATGGTTTGACATAATTGTCTGGACTGGGTCACCTAACATCCAACACTGCTTTGTATCCACAAGGGTTAATTTCCTTCAGGAAATCCACCATTTATTTTCCCATTGCATCACTTTTACTCCAGTTACTGTGAGTGAAAATCCTGCACTTAGTGTGATGTCAAGAGTATTCATTCATAATGTGAATTATTCACAATTCATCCTACATTTTCTTGGCATAAAGAGAACAGGGTCTATCCACTGAAAAGGCATACATCCCAAAAGGTGGGATGAACATAGAAAGAAAAAGAAATCTCTGCTCATCTTGCTATATGTTATTCCCTAATCCACAGCACTATTCTAAATATGAAAGTAATAAATGAATAAAAACATACTTAGTTTAATTATTAGCTGCTTTGTTATTAAACCCATCAAAGTCATTGTTTTATTCTATTAAGGCAATCTATGATTCTACTTGATTATGTATTGATTGCCACCCTTTACTTTGGGCTTATAATAGAGTTGAAATCAGTTGCATTAAAATTTAGCCAATGCTTTACATCATCGGACTTTTTTGTTAATAAATATGCAACTCTTTTTTTTAAGTGATACCATTTATTTATTTATTATTTATTTATTTTATTATTATAGTTTAAGTTCTAGGGTACACCTGCACAACGTGCAGGTTTGTTACATATGTACACATGTGCCATGTTGGTGTGCTGCACCGATTAACTCATCATTTACATTAGGTAGATCTCCTAATGCTATCCCTCCCCCCTCTCCCCACCCCACGACAGGTCCCAGTGTGTGATATTCCCCTTCCTGTGTCCAAGTGTTCTCATTGTTCAATTCCCACCTATGAGTGAGAACATGCGGTGTTTGGTTTTCTGTCCTTGTGATAGTTTGTGGATAATGATGGTTTCCAGCTGCATCCATGTCCCTACAAAGGACATCAACTCATCCTTTTTTATGGCTGCATAGCATTCCATGGTGTATATGTGCCACATTTTCTTAATCCAGTCTATCATTGATGGACATTTGGGTTGTTTCCAAGTCTTTGCTATTGTGAATAGTGCCGCAATAAACATACGTGTGCATGTGTCTTTATAGCAACATGATTTATAGTGCTTTGGGTATATACCCAGTAATGGGATGGCTGGGTCAAATGGTATTTCTAGTTCTATATCCTTGAGGATTTGCCACATTGTCTTCCACAATGGTTGAACTATTTACAGTCCTACCAACAGTGTAAAAGTGTTCCTATTACTCCACGTCCTCTCCAGCATCTGTTGTTTCCTGACTTTTTAATGATCACCATTCTAACTGGTGTGAGATGGTATCTCATTGTGGTTTTGATTTGCATTTCTCTGATGGCCAATGATGATGAGCATTTTTTCCTGTGTCTGTTGGCTCCATAAATGTTTTCTTTTGAGAAGTTACTGTTCATATTCTTTGCCCACTTTTTGCTGGGGTTGTTTTTTTCTTGTGAATTTGTTTGAGTTCTTTGTAGATTCTGGATATTAGCCCTCTGTCAGATGAGTAGATTGCAAAAATTTTCTCCCATTCTGTAGGTTGCCTGTTCTCTCTGATGGTAGTTTATTTTGCTGTGCAGAAGCTCTTTAGTTTAATTAAATCTCATTTGTCAATTCTGGCTTTTGTTGCCGTTGCTTTTGGTGTTTTAGACATGAGTCCTTGCCCATGCCTGTGTCCTGAATGGTATTGCCTAGGTTTTCTTCTAGGGTTTTTATGGTTTTAGGTCTAACATTTAAGTCTTTAATCCGTCTTGAGTTAATTTTTTATAAGGTGTATGGAAGGGATCCAGTTTCAGCTTTCTACATATGGCTAGCCAGTTTTCCCAGCACCATTTATCAAACAGGGAATCCTTTCTCCATTTCTTGCTTTTGTCTGGTTTGTCAATGTGTGGTATTATTTCTGAGGGCTCTGTTCTGTTCCATTGGTCTATATCTCTGTTTTGGTAAAAGTAGCATGCTGTTTTGGTTACTGTAGCCTTGTAGTATAGTTTGAAGTCAGGTAGCTTGATGCCTCCAGCTTTGTTCTTTTTGCTTAGGATTGTCTTGGCAATGTGGGAACTCTTTATCTTCATTCCTAATGCAATTTATCTGGTTTTACTTCCTCTAATGTTACAGCCCCCCTGAGGTTATCTTAGTTCCTGACTATCTCAATTCATGTGGCCTTTATCACTCTAGTTTCCTGTCATCTGATAATTTGCTGTGTCATGTAAGCCATCCTTCACAGTAATGATAAAAAATGCTTAACATGTGATGCAACAAGCAATCAAATCCTATCATATAAAACTAGATTCTTTCCTGTCCATTGTGGTTGACTTCCATCATTAAAGCAGTTCACTAGATAAGATCATTTCATCATGCTATAATTCTCTGCAAAGTAACTCATAAATAAGTCTCAAATAATTTTTTCATGAAGACTTAATTAGCATTTTTGTCACATATCTTTCTGAAATCCAAATCTTGTTTTTTGTTTTTAGTATTTATCTGATATAACAGCCTAGTTGCTGCCATTAAGGATATTAAATCCAGAAGGTGCACAGTACTGCAACAAACCTAGCTCTTTGTGAACCTATGTTGTCTTTTGGCAGTCACTACTCTCCTCTATATGCAGTAACAATCAATAAGCTTTTCCAGATATGCATTGATAGTTAACAAATATTTTTAGTTTGCCTTCTACATAATTTTGTGATTGTGACTGTGCTTCTTGAGACATAATTTTATTACATGTAAGTGGAGAAATCTTCATTGCTACCTACTCATCTCAGAGGCCCAGTAATATTAACTAGGCTCTTTGTGAGATCTATGGGGAAAGGGCATTGCTCTAACAACCTGCTATTATTGTTACAGCCTCTTAATAATTCATTCTGTTGAAGGGTGCTGTAATTTGGATGTTCCCCAGCTCCTTAAATACCCATAACAGCTGCATAGCCACATCTTCTAATAAACGTGCTAAGAACTTAAAGGCTATTACATGTTTCAAAATCTTTAGTTTACAGCTATTCTACTGATATGTCAAGTGGCTCATCCCAGTAATGGGATGGCTGGGTCAAATGGTATTTCTAGTTCTAGATCCTTGAGGATTTGCCACATTGTCTTCCACAATGGTTGAACTATTTACAGTCCCACCAACAGTGTAAAAGTGTTCCTACTAGTCCACGTCCTCTCCAGCACCTGTTGTTTCCTGACTTTTTAATGATCACCATTTCTGGGGAATCCCAGGAGCCTTCCAAGTAGCTTTATTTAGAAAACCCTTGATGCTAGCAAGTACATTATCTTGGACTTATGTCAAATTATTTACAAGAGCATGGCTCTGTTCCAGTTTCAGGGATTATGTGTTACAATTACCACAATGCAAACTCTATTGTAGTTTCTGTATCAGTTAAAGAAGGTGTATCTCATGAGTTGCAGAAGACCCTGAAAATTAAGGCATTATGGTCTTCACATTTGATGACATGTTTGGGAAGAGTCATTTTTATTATTTTGATATCTACTGTGGTCAACACACTTATTTTTAGATTAATAATAATTTTTATTACAACATTTGAATATAAGTGTTGTTTTTGGCTTTGCCTACTTAGCAATAAGAAAAGTAAGAAGAAAATAGACTTGTCAATTTCTTAGCACAGAGAAGCTATTTTCACGGATTGCGTACATACGTGTAACTATAAAAGTATCTGATCTAAAATTGGTATTATGATCTATATATAAATTTAGACTGTACCTCTTTTCTTAATATTACTCATAATAATCTCTTTGCCAACATTATAAGATATCCTACAAAAGTTGACTTTAATGGTTATGTTATACATTAACATTTTCCTATCTCAAAACTTAAGTAAACATTGCTAACGGTTAAATACTTTGGTTGTTGTCCATTTTTCAACACTGCAACTACTTTAAAAAGAAAAATATTAGTACATAAAACATTCTAAGCATGTCTGAATATTTTTGTAAGATAAAACAGAAAAAAGTTACTTTGATAACTGAAACTATATTTTTAAGTTATTTGTATAAAACTATTATATTCACTTCTGAAAGTGTGTACAATTTTATGTCTTTATTGATAACAGATAAGTTTTCATATGCTCTAACACCAAAATAGCCATGCTAATTTTAATTATAATTAAGAATTTGCCTCAGTTTGCCTTTTTACTGTTTACTGGTGAGATTTCAAATATTTGTCGTTTATTATAAATTTGTATTTCTTGTGAGTTTTTTTAAACTACTTTTGTTTTAGATTGAAGTTATTTTCTTCTCTTTGCAGATTTTAATCTGTCCTGTTCCAAATCACATTTTTTTTTTCTGTGATTAATAATACCACCCACTACCTGGGAGGCTGAAGCAGGAGGATTTCTTGAGCCTGGGAAATCAGGGGTGCAGTGTGCCGTGATTGTGTCACTGCACTCCAGCCTGGGCAACAGAGCCAGACCATTCCTAACTGAGTTCAATTTTCATCCATTTTATGAGTTCTAACTTTTGATATCTTGCTCATGCTGTCAGTTGATTTTTTTTTTTTTTTTGGTGAGATGCAGTCTCGCTCTGTCACCCAGGCTAGAGTGCAGTGGAGCCATCTCTGCTCACTGTAAGCTCCGCCTCCCGGGTTCACGCCATTCTCCTGCCTCAGCCTTCCCAGTAGCTGGGACTATAGGCACCCGCCACCAGGCCCGGCTAATTTTTTATATATTTAGTAGATGGTCTCGATCTCCTGACCTCGTGATCCACCCGCCTCGGCCTTCCAAAGTGCTGGGATTACAGGCATGAGCCATGGCGCCAGGTCCAGTTGATCCCTTTTTACCTAGGGATTAAATCGCTGCACTTTTTTGTTGTTGTTACCTTTAAATTATGACTATATAAACTTATATTTCTCTATTAAAGTGAAAAAGGAAGCATACTTATTAAAACCATTTCTGTAGCATGAACATTTTAGCATTTCAGGATGTGTTGCTTTCCCTGTCTCATCTTACCATTCAGTGTTTCCTAGCATTAAGATATCTTTGATATTTATATTTTTATTAATTTTAACTACCTAAGTATTCACTCGTCATTTTTGACATTCACTTTAAATTTAATGTTCATACGAAGCCTAAGAGCAAAGTTTTCTGCTTTCCTTGTATTGCCATTTATTTCATGTTATCTCTTTCTCATTCTTATTTTCTACGTTGTACTCATTTCTGAGTTGCCTGACATACTTCTGAAAAATCAAAAATGACCCTGTGGAGGCATATTCTTATAGTCCTTCTATATCTTTATTTCTTTATTGTATTTATATTGACTTTACATATCACTGATAACTTTTCCAAACGAACTTCTCAATTTAAAATTTTCCTCAATCTCATCTTTCTACAAATAATTGTGAGCATATCCCATCATGGTTCCTACATTTCATGGAATAAGGTCTAGTTTACTTGCTTTGTTCCTTTGTAGATAAACTTATTTTTTGTGTGTTCATGCTTATTGAATTTTAGGAACAGGGAAATGTTTACAAGCTTAGTTTCTGTAATAAGGCATGCATGAGTTTGAAGCTTGTGTCTGCCTCTTGTTAATTATTAATTATGCTAAGCTTCAGTTTTCTCTGAGGCAAAGGGAAGATCATAATTGGGCTACTCTATAGAATTATTTAAAGAAAAAAAAAGAAAAGAAGTAGAGGGAGAAAAGGAAGAAAAAGAGAGAGAGTGAGAGCACAAAGAACTTAGAATTGTGCTCAACAAATAGTCAATACACAATGAATATGACCTTTCACTAAATCTTGAAGTGGGGTTAGTTTCATTAATTGCATTTATAATTAGTGAACTCATTCCATCAAGATAGTCCAGGTTATCCTTAACTTAGTAATATTATTATTACATCTTCTCCTTTTATTTACCACATATGTGTACATACATACACACAATTATTTCAGGCTGCTCTTTTAATTCAATTTTTTTGTCATTGGGTATCCATCACCTCACATATTTATCTTTAGAGTTGAGAACATTACAATTCTTTTCTAGCTCCTTTGAACTATGCCATAAATTATTGTTACCTATATTTTCCATACTGTACTGTCAAATATAGATGTTATTTCTTCTATCTTTCTATATATTTGTATCCATTAACTAACCTCTCTTCATCTCCCCCTCACCCTTTCGCTTCCCAGCCTCTGGTAACCACCATTCTTCTTCCCACCTTAAGGTCTTCTTTTTTTGCTTCCACATATAAGTGACTACATGCAATATTTGTCTTTCTTTGCCTGGCTTATTTCACTTGACATAATGACTTCCAGTTTCATCCATATTGCTGCAAATGACAGAATGTCATTCTATTACATGGCTGAATAATATTCCAATGGGTATATATACCACATTATCTTTATCAGTTCATCTTTTGATGGACACTTAGGTTGATTTTATATCTTTGCTATTGCAAATACTGCTTAAAGAAACATGAAGCTTCAATATATTGATTTCTTTTCTTTTGTATATATACCCAGCCGTGGGATTGCTGGATTACATGCTAGTTCTGTTTTTAGTGTCTTGAGGAATCTCCATACTCGTTTCCATAATGGCTGTGCTAATTTACATTTCCATTGGCAGAGTTAAGAGTTTTATTTTCTCCACATCCTAGTCAGCATCTGTTACTTTTTGCCTTTTTAATAACAGCCATTCTAACCTGGGTGTGTTGATATCTCATTGCGGTATTGGTTTGTATTTTGCTGATGTTTAGTGGTGCTGACCATTATCATATGCCTGTTGGGCATTTGTATGTTTTCTTTTGAGAAATGTTTCTTCAGATCTTTTGCTCATTTTTCATAGGGTTATTTGGCTTTTTGCTACAAAGTTAAGTTCCTTATATATTCTGCTTATTAATGCCTTGTCGGGTGAATAGTTTACAAGTATTTTCTACTATTCTGTAGGTTGTCTCTTCAGTTTGTCAATTGTTTCTTTACTGTGCAGAAACTTCTTAATTTGATGTAATCTCATTTCTCTATTTTTACTTTTCTTGTCTGTGCTTTTGAGGTCTTACCACAAAACATCTTTGCCTGGGTCAATGTCCTATAAGGTTTCCCCAGTGTTTATTCTAATGATTTCATAGTTTCAAATCTTGCTTTTAAGACTTTAATCCATTTTGTGTCATTTTTTTTGTTTTGTTTTGTTTTCTTTTCTTTTGAGACGGAGTCTCGCTCTGTCGCCCAGGCTGGAGTGCAGTGGCCGGATCTCAGCTCACTGCAAGCTCCGCCTCCCGGGTTTACGCCAGTCTCCTGCCTCAGCCTTCCGAGTAGCTGGGACTACAGGCGCCCCGCCACCTCGCCCGGCTAGTTTTTTGTATTTTTTTTTTAGTAGAGACGGGGTTTCACCGTGTTAGCCAGGATGGTCTCGATCTCCTGACCTCGTGATCCGCCCGCCTCGGCCTCCCAAAGTGCTGGGATTACAGGCTTGAGCCACCGCGCCCGGCCTGTGTCAATTTTTGTACGTGACAGAAGATGAAGTTCTAGTTTTATTCTTCTGCATATGGATATCCAGTTTTCCCAGCACCACTTATTAAAGAGACTGTCCTTTCCCTGCTGTATGTTCTTGGTACTTTTGTTGAATTGAGTTATCTGTAAGTGCATGGTTTTATTTCTGCATTCTCTATCCTGTTATATGTGCTATGTGTCTGTTTTTATGCCAGTACCATTTGGTTTTGGTTACTGTTGCTTTGTATTACAATTTGATATCAGCAGTGGGCTGCCTTCAGTTTTGCTTTTTGTTTTGTTGTTGTTGTTGTTCAGGATTGCATTAGCTATTCAGGATCTTTTGTGGTCCCATATAAATGTTACTGTTTTTCTTTAATTTCTGTGAAGAATGTCATTGGTATTTCTCATTGAATCTGTAGACTGCTTGACCAGTATAGATATTTTAACAATAGAATGTTTCATTTCACTGGCTTACAAAAGTTATTCTTCCCTGTTTCAAGTACCAATGCACATTTTCTTCTTTGTGGGCGGTATTTCTTTCATGACTTCAATTGAAATGGGATGGGGATTAGTGATAGTAATTAGAATTAAATGTTTAGACCAAACTACTGATTATAAACAAGTAACTTATAACCGAAGTGTTCTTAATGGCTTGTATTGATTAATATAGCTAATCTAATAATTCAAGCATATTCATCTAACACATTTTGTTAAAATTTTACTATATCCACAAGACATATTTTACTATAGAAATCACATCTACTGTAAAGTTTTTACTACCCAGTACATTGATCACATGTGACCATCAAGCTGGTTATGTAAGACAGCAGCTCTCCACTACTAATGGAAATAAAAGAAAGATGTTTTCTTTTTTTGCATTCATGCTTGTTGAATTTTAAGAACAGGGAAATGTTTACAAGCTTAGCTTCTGTAATAAGGCATGCATGAGATTGAAGCTTGTCTCTGCCTCTCGTTAATTATCAATTATGCTTAGCTTCAGTTTTCTCTGAGGCAACAGGAAGATCATAATTGAGCTATTCTATAGAATTATTATTATTATTATTATTATTATTCTATATTTTTTGAGATGGAGTGTCACTCTGTCACCCAGGCTGGAGTGCAGTGGCACGATCTCTGCTCACTGCAGGTCTGCCTCCCGGTTCACACCATTCTCCTGCCTCAGACTTCCTAGTAGCTGGGACTACAGGCGCCTGCCACCACGCCAGGTTAATTTTTTGTATTTTTAGTAGAGACAGGGTTTCACCGTGTTAGCCAGGATGGTCTTGATCTCCTGACCTCGTGATGCACCCACCTCGGCCTCGATGCACCCACCTCGGTCTCCCAAAGTGCTGGGATTACAGGCATGAGTCACCGTGCCTGGCTTCAATAGAATTATTAAAAGAAAAAAAAGAAAGGAAAGAAAGAGAGGGAGAATATGATAATAGTAATCATACTCTGTTTGCACATATGAATGTTACCCATAATGTGTTCCGAGTATTACCCATACTGTGTTTCTCATTCTTACTTATAGCTAAGTAAGAAGCTGTGGCACATATTCCCAGTATGTCATCTTTCTGCACATGAAGAGATGAGAAGATTGAGGACCAGTTGATTGGACTGCAACAAAAGCAAAGTTTTTCTGGCATCTCATGATTTTACTCTTCCTTGCACGTCATGGTTTTATCTAAGATGATTTATCTAATTTTTGATTAAGAATGTACCATCTTAGTTTGGGAGGCCGAGGTGGGCAGATCACAAGGTCAGGAGATGAAGACCATCCTGGCTAACATGGTGAAACCCATCTCAACTAAAAATACACAAATTAGCCAGGCATGGTGGCACACACCTGTAATCCCAGCTACTTGGGAGGCTGAGGCAGGAGAATCACTTGAACTTGGGAGGCGAAGGTTGCAGCGAGCCGAGATCGCGCTACTGCACTCCAACCTAGGCAACAGAGGGAGACTCCCTCTCAAAAAAAAAAAAAAAAAAAGAAAAGAAATGGATCTTCTATTCCTTCTATTCTTATTGTTCAATGATGCTCTGAGAACCATTTCTCCAGGAAGAAAGAAAAATAAATGAAGTATCATCTGACTCAAATATAAGCAAAAGATTCTGAATTTTCACAAAACAAGTTCTTCATTCTCCATGGAAAATAAGGCAGGGACTGCAGGAAAGTAACAAAAAACAGAAGGGTTAATACACAAGAGAGAAAGGACAGAACGAGAAAGAAGAGGAATATTTGAAATGAATAGAAGTTGTTTTATTCAGTACTCTCTTTAGAAACAGAATGAATAGGATATATATTACAGATTGATAATCAGAGATTTACTATGAGGCATTAAATGGCTCACATGATTACAGAGACTGAGGAGTCTCATGATCTTGCACCTGTAAGCTGGAGGCTCAGGAAAGCCAGTGGTGTTGTTTCAGTCCAAACCCAAAGGCCTGAGATCCAGGGAAGCCAATAGTGTAAGTCCTAGTCCAAATCTGAAAATCCAAGCACCAGGAGCACCAATGTTCAAGGACAGAAAAAGACGGAAGTCTCAGTCCAACAGAGAGGAAATTTGTTCTTCCTCACCCTTGTGTTCTATTCAGGTCCTCAATGGATTGGATAAAACGATGCCTGCCCAAATTGGTGAGGTAAATCTTCTTTATTCAGCCTAATGACTCCACTTCTAATCTTTTTTGGATACAGTCTCACAAAACATACTCCAGAATAAAATTTGACCAGCTATCTGGGCATCTCTTACCCCAGGCAATTGACATATGAAATTCACCATCCCTGAAGGAGTACTGGCCAACTTGATGATCTTTCATAGCATGAAAACAACTCTGAAAAGTAAGGTTTCTCAAATGTGAGCTCTGACCAGCAGCACTGCCAAATAACCACGGAGGACCTGTCAGTGTACATATCACCAACCGTCACCCTTTCAAATGAAAATATCTGAAGACTTACACACTTTGTGTATAATGGGACATGAGTTGAGAAACACCTCACTGAACAGAAGAGAAATAAGAAAAACAACTGTTCAGTGGGTCTGAGTCGAACAGTGGGTACTCTGAACCCTGGTACTGTAATGGACTTTTATTGTGTAAACACTATTTTCCTATCCCTTCTGTTTGAAAAGGAAAAACTGATGATAACTATTAGTTAACATTCCACATGCTCCATGAGGAGGCAGGTATAAATACCAGGTACAAGTACTAAAACACACTCGATATTACCACTTCAGCTTCATTGACTCAATTAAATATATTAAATATTAATGTATCAGGCAAGTTGTGTTGCCTTTTCGATTTTCAGATTTGATTCTATGCTGGGTCTTGCCTCCCACAGTTGGTCTGTCTTCCTGTTCTTCGGCTGTAAGTGTACAAATTCTATAATCTGGAAGAAATCTTAAAATTTTCTTGTTCTGTGCTTATGCCCTGCTGGCGGGAACATAAACTAGTTCAGCTATTTCATAAAGCAATTTGGCAATTTATGAAAGAACTTAAAACAAAATTACCATTTGACCCATCAATCACATTTTTGGGTATATACCCAGAGGAAAATAAATCATTCTACCATGGAGACACATGCACACATATGTTCACTGCAGCATTATTCACAAAAGCAAAAACATGGAATCAACCTAAACACCCATCAACAGTAGACTAAATAACAGTATACTGAACAAAGAAAATATGGTACTTATAAACCGTGGAATACCATGCAGCCATAAAAAATAATAAGATCATGTCCTTTATAGTAACATGGATAAATCTGGAGGCCATTATCCTAAGCAAACTAACACAAGAACAGAAAACCAAACACCACATGTTCTCACTTATAAGTGGGAGCTAAACATCGAGAACATATAGACAAAAAAGAAAAAAGAAAAAAGGAACAACAGTCACTGGGGCCTACTTGAGGGCTGAGACTGGGAAGAAAATGAGGATCCTGTACAAGTACTAAAACTTATCTATTGGGTGCTATGCTTATTACCTAGGTGATGAAATAATTTGTATATCAAATCCACACGACATGCAGGTTACCTATATAACAAACCTGCACATGTTCCCCTGAACCTAAAATAAAAGTTTAGAAAAATTCTTGTTCTGACATAATCAGAATATCCCTATTTTTCTTCTTATATGAATCATAACTAAAACAGAAAATTTCTTTATGATCTTAGATGCAGTGCAGCAATTATGCTTTTAACTAGTAAAGAACAGAAACTTGATACCTAGAAGTCTCGGTGTATGCTCTGGCTTCCGCTAAGATTTCAGTGCTATAGAGTGTTGTCATTGAATTTTAGATAAATATTCTACTTTGGACAATATTGGAAATGAGACAATATAGAAAATGTTGATAGCTAAAAAGAATCTTCACATACTAGGAAAATATAACATATATAGTATAATCTGCATAGTAGCTCTTTTAAGTCAGCAACAGAGTTCATTGTTCATAAGGCCAGAGTATTTTATATAGGAATAATCTCCCCAAGGACAACAAAATAGTAAAATAAAAGTTTGGACAAAATATAAAAATTATTTGAAGCACTGTAGAGTTATGGAAACTAAGCAGAAAACCATGTAAGGGAGTTGTCTTAAAAAGAAGGGAATGTGTTTTCTATTGTTATATAACAAATTACCAAAAACTTAGCAGCTGAAAACAACATCCATTTATCATCTCACATTTCTGGAGGTCAGAGTTCTGGGCAAAACATGACTGGGTTCTCTGTTCAGGTTTTCACAAGACTGATCTCAAGGCATCGGTCAGCTATGTTCTCTCCTGGAGATCAGCGCCCTCTTTCAGGCCTATGTTGATACCATTCCATTTCTTGCTAGTTGTCATCTGAAAATTGCTTTGAGCTTCAAATGCTGCCTTATGCACCTTCCACATAAATCCCTCCATCTTGAAGACAAACAATGGAGAACTTTTTGTACAGAAAATCTTACCTATGCTTCAAACCTCTTTCTCCAGGAAAGCTCCAGTCTTTTCTAAAGGCGCGTCTGATTAGGTCAGGCCCTCCAAGGTTAATAATCCTTTCTTATATTTAGCAATACCATATACCATAGCCTAAGCACAGAAGTGATATCCATGATATTATCAGTCCCACGGATAACGCAGGGCATACACACCATGGGGCAAGAATCTTGGGAGCCATCTCAAAAGTCTGCCTACATAGAACTACTCTGGGTAAATGCTCATTTATACAGCTCTATGTTTTTTTCCACATGAGAGAAATGAATAGAACCCAAGAATGTTGGGTAGTTATATCTCAAGTAGAAAACCAGACATTTTATTAGCTTGAAGAATGAAAGAACAGAGTTCAGAACTCTTCTTTGAACAGCTTGAAATTGAGGAGTTAATTTTCAGAAAAAAAAAAAAAAATGAGCCACAGAAAGGAACAAAATGTCTATATATAAACTCCTGTGAAATTTTTAGTTGACCCTTTATTTTGTCTGTTGATATGATGAATAGCATTGATTGAATTTTAAATGTTGAATCATCCTTGCGTTCCTGTGATAGACTTTTACTTGGTCATAATGTATTATCAAGTTCATATATTTCTGAATTTGATTTAATAATATTGTATTGAGGAGTTTTATATGTGTGTTCATGAGGGACATTGATCTATAGTTTTCTTGAAAAATCGTATCTCATTTGCTATTATGGTAATATTAACCTCATAAAATGAGTTAAGAATTGCTTCCTCTTCATCCATTGTCTAGAAAAGATTATGAATAATTGGTGTCATTTCTTTCTTAAATGCATGACAGAATGTGCTAGTGAAGTCATATTGACCTTCAGTTTTCTTTTATTAAAAAAGATTTTTGGCTGGGCACAGTGGCTCACACCTGTAATCCCAGCACTTTGGGAGGCCGCGGTGGGTGGATCACGAGATCAGGAGTTCAAGACCAGCCTGGCCAACATGGTGAAGCCCCATCTCTAGTAAAAATACAAAAATTAGCCAGATGTAGTGGCGGGCACCTGTGATCTCAGCTGCTTGGGAGGCTGAGGCAGAAAATTGCTTGAACCCGGGAGGCAGAGGTTGCAGTGAGCCAAGATTGTGCTACCGCACTCCAGCGTGGGCAACAGAGTAAGAATTTGTCTCAGAAAAAAAAAAAAAAAAAAAAAGATTTTTAACTACAAATTCATCTGAATGCCTCACGTATTTAGTCATTTCTCTCAGTTCTGGCTGGCTGAAAATCAAATAACTTCCGGCACTGAGCCACCTGTTGTAATTGTTTAGTTTACATTTCCTCAGTTCTTGTTTCTTCCCTGATGTGATAAGAGTCCCACACACTCAGCTTAGAATTCAGTCAACTACTCAAGGAGATCCAGATTGAAATTTCTGGGGCTCATTATTTGTGTAACATCCTATTCTCTGATATCCTTCTTCATTAATTTCGAACTCCTCAAATTCTCAACTTTGTCTCTTCAGCTCAGCAAGTCCCACGTACTCTAATTGAGATCAGTTTGCTAAGGCTGGGCTTCAGTAGTTGCTTCCAGGTAAAAACCATGAGCCATTTTCAGGTATAAATCATTTACTTCCCTCAGGCATCATATTTCTTAGTTGCTTGTTGCTCAATGTCTGAAAATAGCTGTTTCATGTAGTTTATACAGAGATTTAGCTATTTATGTAAAGAGCTTTAATATAGTACCAGTTGCTATCTGATGGCCAGAAGAGAAAGTCTCTTATTGATGGATAATATTTTCAAATAGCCTAAGTCTGACATTTGATAATTTTAATTATAGCATTAAATTTAAATTAATATAAAGTGGTAGTCCCACACACTTGAATTGAGATGCCCCTCCTCTGGGCTAAAAATTGAACTTTCCATATTCAAAGCAAGATCAATACCCTCTTGCTCTAAACCCTCATTTAGCATAATCTAGAAAGAATTCCCAGAACTTGAACCTAAGACCATTCTTTTTCAGGCTTATGTTCATCTTCTATTGTCCAAGACACTATACTACCATGGTCAAGAGGCAGCATGTGGAGGGAAACCACTGATCACATAGCTTCCACATCTGATAAAGCTCCCAGCTTCCACTAGTCCCTGCTCTGCTGACATTAGCACCAGTGTTATTACTATCTGCTTTGAAATGTGCAGGATTAATCCATTCATACCGTGCTCTTCTGTTTATCAATTACCCTCATGAAACCCCAAACTCCCTTGTCAGTCCTCTTTCCCTATATTCTAATCCTCATATGATTCTGTAGACTGTCTTTTCTGATTCATCTCTTACCCTTTGACAACTACTGAAACCTTTCTTTCATGTTCTCTGGAACTCACAGTTCATCACTGACAAAACCCCCCATATTCTTACCTTATTTCTCTGTGATTCATTTAGCTTTTTATGTTACCTGAGAGCTAGGTATTCCTTGAAGATACTGTTTCTGCTAAAGCCCTGCTAGTTATTGAATATTTTTATTTCCATATCACATTTTCTCCCTATTTTTTAAGGTAGAAATGTGTACTATTACTCCTTGGCCTCATTTTTAGATCACTTTATTACCTTCCTTTCTAAAAACTTTCATAGCTTTGCATTTCATGTCACGGGATTAAGATAACCAAATACTTCCAATTTTGGTCATCGTTAGAATTTAAGGCCATTCTCCTCCTTATTTCTTAAATATGTTAACCCCTAAATTACTGTCACTGTCTCCTCCATAACACCAGTTCTGTTTCTCAGAGATATCAATAAACATTTAGATGATCTGTCCAATACTCTGGCCTATTGATTCTCAAACTTCTCTCCTCCAATGATTTTATTCTCTACCTAATTTCGGCCCTTATATTCATTATCATACATAGAAGGTATCATTTCCAGTATCTTCAGTGATTTCACAACCTCAATTTCCAACATTAAATTCTGTCAGCACCACCTCTCTATGTCAGTAGAAACACTCAACTCTACTGAAACCTGCAATATATTGATATCACCAACTTTTAGTTCCCCCATCCCCTTATTTCCTCCTCCTTACACAATTAAATTCAGTAGTTAAATATTTCAAGCTTTTTGCAAATACAGTAGTACCCCATCCCCTCCATCCCGTATTCACAGAGGATACTTGCTGAAGTCTTTGAATAGGCTCAATGCTTTCTAACCCAACATGATGCTGTCAATTGGAACACATTTCTGTTTGTGCCTTCCACCCGCTAATTTAATGTATTTACCATCATAATTAAGCACTTACCACACACTGTGACCGTAATGTTTGCAGTTTAGGGTGCACCAGCAAAACTAACACAGATTTATTTTTCCTTCTTCACAATTTAACGAATGCATTTGTTCTAACTGTAGATCTTAGCAATCTCAACATATGATTGATTTTTCTTAGTAAGTCAAGAATCTTCGCAATTTCACATAAAGAAAGCACTTCACTCAGCTTCTCTTTGGCATGTCCAAATTGAAAGAGTCACTACTATTGTGGTTTGAGGTCATTATTAGGTAAAATAAGGGTTATTGGAACATAAACACTGCAATATCACAACAGTTGATCTGACCAAGACAGATACTAAGTAACAAAATGAGTAGGATAGACAGTGTGGATCTGCTGGACAAAGGGAGGGTTCACGTCCTGGGTAAGACAGAGAAAGATGGTGTGAGATTTTGTTACATTACTCATAAGGGTGCACAATTTAAACTTTATGAATTGTTTGTTTATTGAATTTTCCATTCAAAATTTTTAGATCACTGTTGTGGGTAAATGGAACTGGAAAGTGAAACCAGACATAAGGGGGAACTACTCTATCCTCAATTCTCTCACCCTTCCCTTTCTTCATATAACTATGCTGACAAAACCACTTTTGTGGTTAAATACAAATCACCACACTACTGTAGCCAAATATAGCCGGAGAAAAGCCAAAATCATATTGACTAGCCTTGCTTTTGGTTCATGAACATGGCCTTTATTGATAATTACTGTAGGAATAAGTCAGGATGGTCAAAGGTAAATTGGCTCTGTCCTGGGCAAATTGGGATGTATGGTCACTCACATTTTTGATGATTTGTCCATGCTACTGCCTGAGTCAACTGGCCTCTTTTGTGTAATTAACCTCACTTACTCAAGGTCTTCACTGAAATAATCCTTATTCCCTTCCTGGTAATTTTCCCTCTACAGAGGACTGTTATTTCCAATGACTTTATGTTAGTAAATCTGATGACCAGTTATCACTGTTCTTATAGCTGTACTTCTTAGCAGCATTTGACACATTTGGCCATTCTCCTTTTTGAAACACTTTTTTTCACATGACATCCTGAACACTGCACACTTATGGATGTCTCCCTACTTCACCAGCTACATTTTTTTCAGAATCATTTGCTAGTTCCTCTTCCCAGATTTCTCCAGTTTCGGAGAAACTGGTCCTCTTACTTTCTCTGCCAGCCTGCCAACATTTCATGACTTCATTCTGGTTCTTGGTGTTAAGCATGATCTAGATGTTGACAGTTTCACATTGATGCCTCCAGATAAGGTCTGTGTCCTCAAAACCCAAACTATTCATCTCTACTTGGATTCAAAAGGGCATCAAAATTTAACATTAATATTTTCAATCCGAACTCTTGATCTTCTCCTCAAAACTGTTACTAGCTCAATCAGTTCCCGTCTTTGTTAATAAAAATCTTCTATTTTTTCACACCAAAAACTTGGCCAGTGTTTAACTTTCCTTTTCCCTTTCATTCTATTTTAAAATCCATCACAAAGTCATATTCATTCTAACTTCAAAATATATTGAGAGTGTGACCACATATTCCCACTCCCACTGTTACTATCCTCTCCTAACTCAGCATCATGTCTAGTCTGGACATACCAATAGGTCATCCTGCTGCCTTCCCTCTTCAAAATATGGTTTATTCAACATGGCATCTTCAAAAATTTTTAAACCTAAAAATATTGTCAACAGTCTGCTCAATATCTTTTGAAGAATTCCTTTTTGACTCAGAGCAAAAGTTAAATCCTTAAGATGCCCAGCCGGTTCCTTAGTGGCCTGCTGCCACCTGCCATTACCTCTCTGACATGATTAATGTTCTCCAGATTATCTGCTTCAGTTACAATTGCTGTTTCCCAAATATATTCAGAATTTTTCTCCCTCAGAGTGCTTGCACTTGCTCTTCCCTTTAAAAGGAACCATTTTCTTCCAGATATCCACATACTTTATTTTTTAAATCACCTTCACATCTTTGCTTAAATTTCACTCTTTCAGGAGACACATTTATTGTATTTCCATCCATTAAAAATGTAGTTTCCTTAATAGATTTTTTTTTAAGTTTTCTCTTTCCAGTATCTAGTGAGTTATTAATAAATATTCATTGAAAAATAAATGAGTTAATTGATTCAACATTTTTCTGCCTCACAGAAGACCCTGATAGCATCATGATCTTACCATATAAAACAACAGTTGATCTTATAATAGTCAACAACGTAGTCTAAACTTAGCCCAAAATAACTGCGAGAGACATGTAGTTCAGAGTCCAAACAAAAATATGTTTTATTGGCTATATGGGTTCTTTTTTGGTTCCATATGAAATTTAAAGTAGTTTTTTTCTAATTCTGTGAAGAAAGTCAATGGTAGCTTGATAGGAATAGCTTTGAATCTATAAATTACTTTGGGTAGTACGGCCATTTTCATGGTATTGATTCTTCCCATCCATGAGCATGGAATGTTTTTCCATTTGTTTGTATCCTCTTATTTCCTTGAGCAGTGGTTTGTAGTTCTCCTTGAGCTCCTTCACATCCCGTGTAAGTTGTATTCATAGGTATTTCATTCTGTTTGTAACAATTATGAGTGGGAGTTTACTCATGATTTGGCTCTCTATTATTGATGTATAGGAATGCTTGTGATTTTTGCACACTGATTTTGTATCCTGAGACTTTGATGAAGTTGCTTATCAGCTTAAGGAGTTTAGGGGCTGAGATGATGGGGTTTTCTAAATATACAATCATGTCATCTGCAAACAGAGACAGTTTGACTTCCTCTCTTCCTATTTGAATACCCTTTATTTATTTCTCTTGCATAATTTCCCAGACCAGAACTTCCAATACTATGTTGAATAGGAGTGGTGAGAGAGGGTGTCCTTGTCTTCTGCTAGTTTTCAATGGGAATTCTTCCAGCTTTTTCCCATTCAGTATGATATTGGCTGTGGGTTTGCCATAAATCACTTTTATTATTTTGAGATAATGTTTCATAAATAACTAGTTTATTGAGTGTTTTAGCATGAAGGGGTGTTGAATTTTATTGAAGGCCTTTTCTGCATCTGTTGAGATAATCATGTGTTTCTTGTCATTGGTTCTGTTTATGTGATGGATTATGTTTGTAATCCTAAGCAAAAAGAACAAAGCTGGAGGTCTCATGCTACCTGACTTCAAACTATACTACAAGGTTACAGTAACCCAAACAGTATAGTACTGGTACAAAAACAGATATATAGACCAATGGAACAGAACAGAGGCCTCAGAAATAGCACCACACCTCTACAACCATCTTTGACAAACATGACAAAAATAAGCAATGGGGAAAGGATTCCCTGTTTAATAAATGGTACTGGGAAAACTGGCCAGCCATATGTAGAAAACTGAAATCATCCCCGTTCCTTATACGTCATACAAAAATTAACTCAAGATAGACTAAAGATTTAAACATAAGACCTAAAACCATTAAAACCCTAGAAAAAAAACTAAAAGCAATACCATTCATGGCATTGGGCAAAGACTTCATGACTAAAACACCAAAAGCATGGCAACAAAAGCCAAAATTGACAAGTGGGATCTAATTAAACTGAAGAGCTTCTGCACAGCTAAAGAAACTATCATCAGAGTGAACAGGCAACCTACAAAATGGGAGAAAAATTTTGCTATCTATCCTTCTGACAAAGGGCTAATATCCAGAATCTACAAGTAATTTAAACAAAGTTACAAGAAAAAAAAACCAACAACCCCATCAAAAAGTGGGTGAAGGATATGAACAGACACTTCTCAAAGGAAGACATTTATGTGGACAACAAACATATTTTAAAAAGCTCATCATCACTGGTCATTAGAGAAATGCAAATCACAACCACAATGAGATACCATCTCATGCCAGTTAGAATGGTGATCATTAAAAAGTCAGGAAACAACATATACTGGAGAGGATGTGGAGAAATAGGAACACTTTTACACTGCTGGTGGGAGTGTAAATTAGTTCAACCATTGTGGAAGACAGTGTGGTGATTCCTCAATGATTTAGAACTTGAAATACAATTTGACCCAGCAATCCTGTTATTGGGTATATACCCAAAGGATTATAAATCATTCTACTATAAAGATACATGCACACATATGTTTACTGCAACACTATTCACAATAGCAAAAACTTGGAATCAACTCAAATGTCCATCAGTGATAGATTAGATAAAGAAAATGTGCAAATATACACCATGGAATACTATGCAGCCATAAAAAGGATGAGTTCATGTCCTTTGCAGGAACATGGATGAAGCTGGAAACCATCATTCTCAGCAAACTAACACAGAGACAGAAAACCAAACACCACAGGTTCTCACTCATAAGTGTGAGTTGAATAATTAGAACATATGGGCACAGGGAGGGGAACATCCATGGGGGCCTGCTGGGTGGTGGGGTACAAGGGGAGGGATAGCATTAGGAGAAATACCTAATGTAGATGATGAGTTGATGGGAGCAGCAAACCGCCATGGCACGTGTATACCTATGTAACAAACCTGCACGTTCTGCACATGTATCCCAGGACTTAAAAGTATAATTAAGAAAAAAAAAGAACATAAAGCAAAAAAGAAACATACGGGCTTTGTGTGTAAGACCATGAACCTAATGAATCTCAGAAAATAGTAACTTTTTAAATTAATAAATATCTTTCTCCCTCAAAAAATATGTTTTAATTTTGGAGGGATTGGAACAAAGAAATCTTTACTGGAGGTGACAGTCTATCGTTTCATACAGCTCCTATTTGTTTTCTCCTACCATCACAGAGATACAAAATCAAGGGCCAAATTTCAAATATAAGGTCTACACTCAATGCAAATCAGATCTGAAGATTGTGTTTATTCCATTTTAAGTTCTGAACTAAAATTTAATGAATAAAACATTTACTTATATTTCATAAATGCCAGATTAGGCAACCACAATGGCAGGCATTCTTATTGTTAATTGCACAAGAATCCCTTTTTTGGTTATTCAAAATGCAGATACTCTGATACCACCTCTAGAGAATTTGCTCAGTCAATTTTAAGCAGGGACCAGTAATTTACATTTCTAACAATCAACTCAGTTACTTATGATCAGCCAAATAGTATAACACATTGAGAAAGTCTGACGTAAGGGTTTGAAAACAGAATCCACTATCAATATATAGTGATTATTTGCTGAGTATGCCTGTTCTTTTTCTAAAGAATTCATGGTTACAGCACACAGCAAGTTAAAGACAAATAAATTGTTATCTCATCCTTGTATTTTTTATTAAGGACATATTTAGCAATAACATGATACATAATTACCAAGGAAAATGTTCATTGTCTTCGTTATCAACTATGTATTTAATTATTGATGATAATTAGAAATTAAAATCAACCCACATTTCTAAAGTTGGTATTTCTATATAGCAACTCCACTCAAAAGTATATCACTTACTGTAAAGCACAACAAGCCATATCCCATCCAGTCATCCATAGGGGTAGCATTACACTCAATTAGAAAGCAGGGTATTATTAATAATTGAAAAGATTGTTTTGGAATAGTAAATTATTGAGAATCAATATGGAATATCAAAAGGAATAAGGAACTTCAATTAATAGTGTTCATTCTGATACTGACAAGACATTTTCTCTGTTTGTAAAATCAATAAGCTTGACTAAATATTTTCTAAGATTCCCTCCTTATTCAAGGATTTATCTTCCATATAATGTGTTTACAAACCAAGGAAATACATTCCTGAAAAAATGTATCAAAATTATAAAATAAACATTGGTATATAGAAGAAATAGTTTTAGAAATCCAGAGGATTAATTTCTCAGGAAGTTTGATTTTATTCCTTATAATTCTGAGACAGAAGATCTCATGATATATTTATACAAACAAATTAATAGTATAAGTTCATATTCTTCATAATCATAGACATTTTCCAGAGAAATAAAGTGTATTCATAAAATGTATCATGACCTCTCTGATATTGTCAGCAACCTAGCGTTGATTCTCAGAGACCACAAACAGTTTGAATCAAAATGTTTACATTTTTTTCACTTCAGAACCAAATCAGTCTCAATTTATTTTAGAAGGCCTAATCTGTGTACTTGACTTTTAGATAAGAACTTGTAAAAATCTTTTGAATTCATTGCATTAAAAAATAAAACACAGGAAAATCAACTATCCTAACTGCATCAAACCTGGTTCGCCATATAGTTTATACTAATATGATTCCTACATATATACGGAACATTAAATTTAAGAAAATCTCTATATGAGCCTCCTTAAAATAATATACTGCATTTTTATTGTTCACTTCTAAATTCCTAGTGACTATACTAGACAATTATTAATGATGATTATGCATTAATGAATTACTCTCCAATAACAACTAACGACCATTATTTTGCCTTTTTTGAAACAAAGAATTTTTGGCAGAATTGTCAGAATTTGTAGATGTATTGGAGCTTTTCCTTCTCTCAGTAGTCTCTGACATATCAGTTGGCAAGATAATCTGGAAATATTTGAACTTGATATCTAAAAACTATAAGACATCACATACAATTTCTAATTGCTCCAAAAGTATAATATTTGTAACAATGTGTAAAAGTAGTGCTGAGTTGGCTGGGTGCAGAGTCTCATGCATGTGATCCCAGCACTTTGGGAGGCTGAGGTGGGTGGATCATGAGGTCAAGAGATCGAGACCATCCTGGTCAACATGGTGAAACCCCATCTCTACTGAAAATACAAAAATCAGCTGAGCACAGTGGTGCACGCCTGTAGTCCCCACTACTAGGGAGGCTGAGGCAGGAGACTTGCTTGAACCTGGGAGATGGAGGTTGCAGTGGGCCAAGATTACGCTGCTGCACTCCAGATTGGTGACAGAGCGAGACTCTGTCTCAAAAAAAAAAAAAAAAAAAAAAGAAATAGTGCTGAGTTAATCAATGTGGCCCTAATTGTTTCTTGATTTCCTTTAGAGTTCTCTAAAGCAATTTGGAAACTATGGTGAATTTAAAGAACTCATCTTTCTGTGAGTTCTCTGAACCTTTGCCATCCATTCCAGATGCCAAAAGCTGTTCCTGGGGTCCTGACAGCAATGTGCTTCATTATCCACGAGGCCTCCTCATTTCTGGTGCAACTAGATAATCATTCAGTAATTAAACAGATATTGATCATATTGTAATTGAGATGCCCATAACCTAAGTAAGAGTTAATTAACTCTGATACTTACAGTCAAGGAAGCATGAATAGAGTTTTATCATATATTATATAATACAATACTATGTCTCAAAAGATTGCTTCGAATGAATTCATTGGTAGTTTAGAGATAGGAGTTACACATTTCTCTTGGAATATTTGCCTAAGGCATAGCAAGAATTTGACTTAGGTCTTAAAACATGAGTACTTTTTGAACTCATCAGAATTGGGTGGGAGGTAGGCCAAAAAGAATAAAGATCAAAGTAGAAAGATAAGAGAATGTAGAGCAGTTATGTATAGAAGAATAGAAAAAAAAAATAAGGAAAATCATGAAAATGCAGTGCAATTTAAGTTGAATAGTTTGAAAAAGATTGAAAAGTCTTATCAGGGCAACATCAGAGAAGTCCCTTGAATGGTAGAGTAAAAAGAAACTTAAGATTTGTGCGATTAGTGACCTGAGATTTAACAATTTGTGGCTAAATTCAAGTGGCCTGTTTATGCCATATGTCCCTATTTTTTTGCTTCTTGTCATTATGAAGAATCAAACCAAGATATGTCAGTTTGTCATGATTACAACCGCAGCAAACGATTTGGCCTATTTACTTGGCTGTCATGTCAAAACTTAGAAACACTGATTTGCTTTATAGACCTCCACTGAACAATGGAAAAGGTGAAAAACACAGAATTGATAGTTTTCAGTTTCTCATACTTCTTGTAGCTCAAGAGCAGCTTGTTCTTTTTTTTTTTTTTTGAAACATTTGCTTCCTGCTGTGAACTGACAGCCAGTCTTCAAAGTGCAATTCTTCTTAGATAAGGACAGTTCAAGATATTTCTCGTTTTGGCAAGGAATCAATAGTGCATTAAATTCTAGAATGTGCTTTCTGTTAGGAAACCATTACATTTTATTGTGCTAATTTGGTTTTATGGCAATATCTAAAATTTGCAGGGATGCAGAGATGATTTCTGTCTTAAATTAGGCAAAATTAAGAGATCTAATCTAGTTTTAGAAATGTATAATCCTGTTCTTAGTTTTCCCTAGCCCTGAAAAATCTAGAAATTCCAGAGATCATTAATAAGCTACCTCAGGATTTGTGTGTGTGTGTGTGTGTGTGTGTGTGTGTGTATGTGTACCTTAATCTAGGAAGAAAAAAATTACTAACAAAATAAAATAGAAAAAAATATTGAGATATCTATTTGTGTATTTTACTTGCTGAATGAGGAGGTATGGAAGGACAGGCAGGCCTTTAGTATCCAAGTCTCTTGTTACAGGTGACAGAGAAAGGAGGTTTTCTTAACAGAAACTTTCTATTTTAGGTGCTGTTTTGAAAAGAAACCTTACTTGGACTATTTAGGTAAGAGAGAGACATTGAGAAAAGAAGGGCATAGGCTGGGCGTGGTGGCTCACGCCTATAATCCCATCACTTTGGGAGGCTGAGGCAGGTGGATCACTTGAGGTCAGGAGTTCGAGACCAGCCTGGCCAACACGGTGAAACCCCGCCTCTATTAAAAATACAAACATTAGCCGGGTGTGGTGGTGAGCACCTGTAATCCCTGCTACTCAAGAGGCTGAGTCAAAAGAATCACTTGAACCCAGGAGGCGGAGATTGCAGTGAGCCAAGATCACCCCACTGCACTACAGCCTAGGCAAAGAAGCCAGACTCTGTCTCAAAAAAAAAAAAAAAAAAAAAAAAAAGGCATAGAGAGCGGCTCAGCTCTTTGAGGTCAAAGCTAGAGTAAATCAAAACTAGAAAATGGAAATATTCATAGAAGTGAAACAGACCTTCGGAGAATTGGAGAAGACAGTAATGACATGTTTAACTTACTGTAAGTGGGAAAGGTAAATGTGAAGTGCTGTTGCGTGCTGCGGTACCCATTGTAGACATTAGGGCGATGGTGTGAATGAGGATTTATAGGGGGATTATGAGCCAATGTCTGATTGGTGAGGTTAAATATTTGGGTATATCACACTTGCCACTGTCCTTCCCTTTCATTCTCTTTCATATGAGCATGGCGAAGAAAGGATGTTACAGTTTGTATGCAGAATAATAGGGTACAATACTACAGATAAAATAAATTAGATCAACAGTTGTTTAATAATGAAATGAAAATGTACTGAAACTCTAGATTGACTATATATCTCATGTCCACATAGGGGACTCTCATATTTTTTTACTCCTTTTCAATTTTCATGTTAGTTAAGAAACTTCTCACGTAAAGTTTATTTTATTGTTTTTAGTTATTTTGTTTTCTGTAGTGAAAATGCACGCATGTAGGTCAATAATTTGTTAGTTTCTGGGCAATATATTGATCTTTTTACTTGATATTTTTGTTGTCTTGTTTGTCTTCCAATATTCACTCATGTACTTGCATAACATTTTCTGGAGTAAATGAATATGCTCTAACAAGGGTTTAATTAGATCTATGCTAAATAATAGTTTGGGCAGTTTATCTGCTTGAACTCGAAGTGAACCTGAGCCTTTAAAGCTGTTGTTGAGACGATATTGCTGATAAAAGTAGAAATATGCATCTCGTGCTACTCATTAAAAGCAAGAACAAACATTTTTATAAATCATAACTAGAAATTCATGACCATAAAGCTCATGAAAATCCCTATGTAGAGAGTCAACATGACTATTAATGGTATGATATCTTAAAAGTTCAAGTAATTTTAAAAAGACCACAGTGCTTCACAGATAGAGTAATTTAGAAAAAAAAAAAAAAAAGATCTTTTAAAATTAGAAATAAGTTCATTACAAAACTTTTACACAGGGTAATTTCTGTAATTAAATCCTATTGTTTCCAATTTTTTTAATGGATCTACATACAAAGAGAAAAAGAACTGTAACTTAAAAACATATAGTTCTGGTAATGGTGGAAGAGCTCTTATTAGGCTAATAGCCCTTCATATGGCAATTAAGTACTTGGAAGGGAAGTTTCTTTGAAGTCACCAGAGAGTAAACAAAAGCAGATAGAAATTGGAGGAAATTTGAATCAGGGTAAAGGAACCGCACGCACTTCTAAAAGCCGTATTTACATACATTTTTCCACTGAGGGAAACCATAATGTCTATGGGGTATTTTAGCCATAGAATTCAAGTCAATGGCTGCAGTCATACTGGTCTCTTACATTAGAGGAGATTGGGACTGTATGAAAATTGGAACCGGATGAATCAGGATGAGAACAAAGCCATAGCACATAGCTAGCTTAAACTATCATCATATCACTAGAGTAATTAACACTTGAAATCATAATACTTGATATTAAAGTAGAATCTTACCACCACAGGTAATTTGTTACAAATTCCATTAAAAATGGAAGTACTAAAATTAAGAACTGAAGTGACACATGACATTCTGCGGACATAGCTACTGTGCACTAATAAAAGCCACATTACTGTAAAATTCAGAATCACCACCCCTTCTTGATATAAATTCACATGAAAATATAGAGTAATATAACATCTCTTAATTTGCTTCATTCCAGTTTCTACTGGCATGAAATTACACTGGTCCATCAGGGAAACAGCTAGCTTATTTACATAATCACTCACTTAGATAAAAATTCAAAAGTGGCAGAAATGATTAAGTATAACTGTATACACTTCTTTGTTGAAGATACTGACTTTCAATACCACTTTGAACAACTCTGATTAGGATATGGTCTTTTACATGCTATTTCTTTAACACATGGTAGGAGAAAGCAAAATTTCCAATTTTCTCAAATAAGTACAATTATTAGTGCATAAAATATACAGTTCTCACATTTAATAATAAATAGAAAGCCACTTAAAATTATCTAACGAGTAAAGAGGACACATATAAACCTTATTCCAGTAAAAATCATCTTGTAAATCAAAAACAGGATTTTTATTCTTTCTGTTAATTACTTCAGAAGCTCAGTGACTCCATCTTAGATAACTATCTGCAGCAGAAAATTACACAGTTTAACTGCTCACTCTCAAACATACAAAAGTATGTATTCCATTTGCTTTCTACAGAAACATATTTTAATAATTATGGAATAGTTTCAAAAACTCATAAATAATTTTCTCATAATCCACATATAAGCAATATGACATTTCATAGCTCAAAGTTACATTCTATTACACACGGGGTTGCTTAAATTCACTTTCATTTTTAGTTAAACCATAAAAAAAGTGAGCAGAAGTAGGCCAACTTTTTATGGAATGTAAGGATCTGCATTAACTTCCAGTTGTAAGTATTTATGTTGCATCTACCCTCAAAAATAGGTGGTAATGAGAAAACAATGTATTTATTAAACAAACATGCCAGGGATATGAGTAAACTTACCATTTCTATACATTGCTCTTCTTTTAAAAAGTCCATATTTTTACAGACCTTGTGTGTATGTAATTAATTTATTGAGCACTGATAGGAGTTTCATTGACATATTAAGTAAAGAAGGGAGACAGAGCCAAGAAAGGATAGGTAAATGCAGAGTGTATATACTGCTAGTGATAGAGATACGAGGCAGAGAAACTCTAGGCAGAGAAACTCCTGGCAAAACCCCACCTTTGAGCCAAAATGCCTGAAACCTGCAGCCCAAAGTGAGAACTTCCATCCATATGTGTCCACTTTCTCCTGAGTAGTTCTTTCTGAATAATGTCTTTTTAAAAATTGAATATTGCCTTTTCCAAAACTATTTATGGCCTGCCCTACCCCCTATCCTATGCCTATAAAGACCCTAGACTCAGAGCAGCTAGACAAAAAGCAGCAGCTTGACTCCAGAGATAACAACTGGACACTGGAGAGAGGAGACCTTACTTCAGCAGAGAGTGACCTTCCCTTCCCGTCTCCTTTCCAGTTCCCCTATCTGCTGAGAGTCACTTTCATCACTCAATAAAATGCTCTACATTCACATTCTTTCAATTTGTTCACATGACCTCATTCTTCTTGGGCATCAGACAAGAATTTGGGACCCACTAAGTGTGGGTACCCAAAAAGGCTGTCACACTGGCCTTTTGCCCTTGCTGGCAGATGGCCGCTGCCCCACTCAACAAGGCAAAGGGCCCACTTACCTGATAACACACTGTTGTCCACAGACAGCAGAGGTAAAAGAGCACTGTAACACACCCTCTGGTCCCTTGGGGTTGCAGGCACCCCAACCTGGATGCTGCAGCAGTGCTTGCACAGAGTTTGCTCCTGCCAGCACTGAAGTGGCTGACTGGTTCCTGCACTTGCTCGCCTGCACTCTCCCTCCTGCAATGGGGTGAGCAGGGCAGGCTGAGTAAATCAGGCCCCTCTGTCGTGAGACCCGCAAAGGGGTCAAGGAAATATCCTGCATCACTAGAGTAGGTGAAAGACCTTTAAACCATGATCCACTATCTGGAACATTTAAATGAAAGATCTCCAATGGCAGACTTTCTTCTGAGAGTGGGATGGCTGTATTATTTATATTTAATTAGTGGGTGATTCATCCCTTGGACATTCCTAATCCTAGAGGAGTATGTGAAAAAGGTTGTGCCCATAAGAAGATTAACAAGGCACACTCCATTTGGAGTGTTCTACTATAAGGACAGTGATGAGGCCGGGCGTGGTGGCTCAAGCCTGTAATCCTAGCACTTTGGGAGGCCGAGACGGGCGGATCACGAGGTCAGGAGATCGAGACCATCCTGGCTAGCACGGTGAAACCCCGCCTCTACTAAAAAAATACAAAAAATTAGCCGGGCGAGATGGCGGGCGCCTGTAGTCCCAGCTACTCAGGAGGCTGAGGCAGGAGAATGGCGTAAACCCGGGAGGCGGAGCTTGCAGTGAGCTGAGATCCGGCCACTGCACTCCAGCCTGGGCGACAGAGCGAGACTCCGTCTCAAAAAAAAAAAAAAAAGGACAGTGATGAAAAGATAAAAAAAATGACTGCCATGACAAATAGAAAATATCCTATATCTCGCAGCTGATAATGCTGCATGTTCACTCTCAATGCAGTCAGCTTAAAGTTGATTCAGTGAGTAGTTGCCATATGAAACTGGGCCTAAGGATAGTAGGGGAAGGGAGGAAGGAAAATCCTCAAGTTGCTGCAAGTCAGCGGTTTCATACCAGATGAAATGCTGTTCAATTCATAATTAGAGAGTTTCCTTATACAATCAGAATATGGCATAACATAGGGGTGCTACTGATAATTAGGTGAAGTTAATATTTAGAGAAACATTTTTTTATCATAAAGGCAATGGCATCATGGATGTTAGTTAAAAGAAAGTGAGCCTTTGGGTTGATCACAGTTCTGTTTAAAAAATGTGTCAACCTGCCTGGCATAGTGGCTCATGCCTGTAATCCCAGCACTTTGGGAGGCTGAGGGGGACAGATCACTTGAGGTCAGGAGTTGGAGACCAGCCAGGCCAACATGGCAAAACCTTGTCTCTACTAAAAATACCAAAATTAGCCAGGCATGGTGGCAGGCACCTGTAATCTCAGCTACTCGGGAGGCTGAGGCAGGAGAATCGCTTGAACCTAGGAGGTGTAGGTTGCATTGAGACAAGATCTTGCCACTGCACTCCAGCCTGGATGACAGAGTGAGACTCCATCTCAAAAAATAAAAATCAAGCAAAAATGTGTTATCCTAAAAATTTTGGTACTTTCGAGGTGAGAAGCCAAATCTGTACTAGGATACATATACCCCGGGCCTATTCCAAAGCTAGTGACTGCTTGACAACAAGTTATAAAAGACCTACTTTTTCCTAATATCATGACTTAACTTTTTCAATATAGATCATTGCCATCCTTTTTTTCTTCTCGTTATGAAGCTTCTTCACCTATGATTTACAGGAGTTTTATTTAACTTTCTTGAAAATCCTGAGCTAGTGAAGTCTTAATTTTTCTTCTAATTCCTGGAGGAATTTGCAGATGTTCTTTTCATCAATTATTATTATTATTATTATTATGTTCATTATTTGCATATAAATATTGGTATGCTTAATCATTTTTGAATTCAGACAGCTTTATATAGTCAGTCCTATTTCTCATCTGGAAATATTAAGAGTGTATATTGGTTTACTCTGGTTCAGTTTGTTTAATCCAGGAACTATGTTTCATATAATCCCCTTCCTAGTATGGATCTGGATTGGAGTTGGACAACAGGGGAATTTGCATGAGATATGGAGTTTGAAAGTGAAATAGTGCCCTACACTCTCTGAAGGTGACCTCCCTTACTTTCTATATAGTCAGACATGGTAGCAGACAGATGTGCTCTGTGATGTTTCGATTCTCTCTTCCACTCTGCATCCAATTCTTCCCAAATGCTGGTACTGCTCTCTCGTTCTGTGTTCCCCAGCTCATGTCACCTGTCTACAAAGGTGGAAGCTATGGAGGGGACCAACTTTCAGAAATCTATCTAGAAACTTTTATTCACAATTCCAATTCAGAGATGACACTTGCTTAGCTTCTCAGATGAATAGTTGGTGACTTTTCTGAACCTTCAGCAAGTCCTCCTGGACCTTCATTTTCCAAGATCCTCTTACAATTATGTGTGTTCTATTTCCTGTAATAAATCATTTATTCCTACACAGTACACTGCTTTCTCCCCACTTACTAAACCCTGGCCAGTAGAGTACAATATTCTTTACATTTTGTTGTCTTCTGAGTAATGTTTGAATTCTGTCTTTGTAAAATGGGTATAAAATGACTCCCTTCTACTATTCTGTCTACCTGTGGTTAGTAGATACTGTGATAATGGATAGCAACAGCCTCAAAATGGTATCTCAGTTGTTTCCCTGAATTTCTTGAGACTATTTTACTGGTAACCAATTTATATGAGTTGAAAAATGTGTCTTCTTCCATTTGTTTTTCTCAATTTTCACTTAGCTGGACACATTAATGATAAATTGAGTTACTGAGTTACTGCAGTGGTTCTTAATTAAATATGAGTGTGCATAAAAATCAATTTTGGGGCTAGTTAAAAATAAAGATTACCAGGCCCAATGCTTATGATCTTGTAAACTTTAAATTCAGTTCATCTCTATATGTCATCAGTTTTAAATGAAAATTTAAGTCAAAAGAATAAAAATGGCATAAACTGTCATATTGCTCTTTTTAAACTTGTTTTATCAATCTAAGCTGAGGAAGTAGGCTCCTACTATAGTGTGCCCCACATGTCTCCAGAACTTACCCATAGATCCAGTTTCAATCACAGGGAATCTCAGAACCCAACATTCATCTAAGCTTTTTAATTAATATAGATTTATTATGTGTATAATATAATCATTTTAATGGCTAGAATAATGCCATTAACATCTCAATTTCTCTCATGATTTAAAACTCATGATAGAAAACATAATAAAAAACTGATAATAGAGACACAAAACTTATAGTTTGAAAGACATGTGTAATTATTTAAAGAAAATTATATTATTTACATTTATAATTTAACTTGAATATATATTTTTTATTTTACAGTATGGGAATAGTTTAAATATTGATATAGACATTCTTGGAAATAATTTTCTTATTGAAAATGAAGAACTGGTGCTGTTATAAAAACATTGATAGACCTTCTATTTGGCCATTCCTGTGTTTCCCACCTGAGACTGGGTAATTTATAAGAAAAGAGGTTTAGTTTGCTCACAGTTCTGGAGGCTATAAAGGAACGCACGGCACCCAGCATCTGCTTGGCTTCTGATGAGGCCTCAGGAAATTTACCATCATGGCAGAAGGTACAGGAGGAGCCAGCATATCACATAGTGAGAGTACAAGCAAAATAGAGAGAGGGCGGGGAGGTGTCACACACTTTTAAACAACCAGATCTTGTGAGAAATCACTAGCACAAAGACAGTACCAAGTGGATGGTGCTAAGGCATTCATGAGGGATATAACCCCATCATCCAAACACCTCCCACCACGCCCCACCTAAAGCAATAGGCATTACATTTCAACATGAGATTTGGCAGGGACATATATCCAAACCACATCAAACCTATAGAACAAAATAAATATTTCATATATATATTTTTAGCATATATTACTAAATATATTACTCCTTAAGTAATGCTGTTAAGAATGGTTTAGATAATTGTCAATAACAAAGTTGAATTCACCAGAAAACAGATTAATTTTAAAAATAATAAGTTTATACATATATTTAAAAATATATGCACATCTACTAACTCACAATTTCATAGAAATTGGACTGGTCTTTGATAACATTTTTTTTATTTTCACAGTTCTTAAAGGAAAACATAACCATTTTAGAGATGAGATAACTGGGGTTCACAGGGACTTTCTCCAAGCCACCTAGCAAGTAAATGGGATAGGTAATGTTAGAATCTATTTCTACAGAACTTACTAATACAAGCTCTTCCTACTATATAATTTTACCATCGTGTAAACAATTCTATTGACCAAAATATTTTAATAGTTTATTATTCTTATTTAGATGGTTGCTAATTAATAAATCTTTGAGGTAAAATAATGTGTAGAGCTAAAAACTATAAAACTTCTGATGTACTTTACTGATATTTTTATTCAATACTCAAATATTTTCCATATAAGTTTCACAGAATTGTTTTGGAGATATCAATATATATTAAGTAGAATATTGTCATAGACACCATAGTGTTAAATTTGTAAGAGCCACAATTAATATTTGAAGTAATTTTTAAAAATAGACATTTAGGAAGAAATTACGTATTTATAAGAGTTTTGTTTACCATAAATTCAAAATTTCTGTTTCCAACTAAGTAGAAGTAGAATGGATAAATATTACCCGGAGGAAAAAAAAAAAATCTCTTCCTCCCATTACTGCAGCTAATGTTGAGAAACATTCTTTCCTTCTTTGTATCGAACTGTGCTGGCCAATGAGTCTATTGAACATTTAAAATGTGGCTAGTCTGAATTGAGATGTGTGGTAATTGTAAAATATACAGCAAACTCTGAATAATAGAAAAAAATTACATTGACAGTTTTTACATTGCTTGCAAGTTGCAATTATAATATTTTATAGAGTGGCCTAAATTAAATACATTTAATATTACTTTTATTTATTTCAATATTTATTTTTCTGATGTAGGATCTTACTCTGTCACCCAGGCTGTAGTGCAGTGGCACGATCACAGCTTTGACTGTGAGGTGGGAGGTGACTGAAGTGGGAGGTGATTCTCCCACCTCAGCCTCCCATTAGCTGGGACCACAGGTGCCCTGAGCCACAACACCACTAATTTGTGTATTATTTGTAGAGATGGGATCTCACTGTGTTGTCCAGGCTGTTCTAGAACTCCTGGGCTCAAGTGATTCACCCGCCTTGGCCTTCTAATGTGCTGAGATTACAGGTGACTACAGATTACAGCAACTAACCTAAAAATTAGTTGTTTAAACTTATTTCTAATGCAACTACTTAGAAATTTCCAATTAGATATGTAAGTCACATACATAGTATGATGGTCCATAATATTGTTCCAATGCATTCACACACCCATCCTAATCATATTATTTATGTATAAATATTATATCTTATATATAACACTTCCATTTCTGATGTATATCTGAATTTATTAAAAATAATCCATTATTTAATATGGGTAGTTGTATTTTAAGTCTGCTCATGGTCAATGCTGCATCTCATTTTTCTTGCATATTGTGTAATAGAATTATTTTAAATGTTAAAATTTATATATGTATACATATATATGTACTCACATATGCATACACATTTATATATGTATGTAAAAACTTATATATGTATACATATGTATAGTAATAGCAATATGTACACACACAAACATATTTATAAATATTAATATATATGCATATGTATGCTATGTATGCATAACATAAAGTGATGCATGAAAACAAGTGTTTGGTGTTTCTTGAAGGAAAATCTATTTTAGTTGCCAATTTTGAATACAAGGAAGTCAGGTATAATTAGACAGTAAAACAAAGACACACCTATGCAGATAAAATAAGCAAATTAGTAAAGGAAATCTAAGACACTAGTAATCTAGTGAACAAAGACAAAATTATAATTTAAAAACTCATTGAATAACTCAATATTTAAAAGCGTAAAGGGTTCCTGAATCCGAAACACTTGAAAGCGTTCACCTAAACCTTTAATGCCATGCCTAACTCTGTTCTATAACATCTAACACGTTTTAGCAACTTCTGCCAAATTTCCTATCTCAGAGCGTTATAGGTTGTAGTCTGCATGGTGTCAAGGTTTGGGCCTCCATCTAGGTGACACTGTTATAGCACAGTGGCTGCTGCTCGGCCTATGCCTCAGAAGTGCTCATTCTTGTTTCCTTACAGCAGGGAAAACACATATTACATCACAACAAATGTCTAAGTAGCAATCAAAATCAGCTACTTTGGCAGCTAGACAAAGCCAAAATCAGAGAGAAACAAAAAGTTCTGAGAAAAAGCTGAATGATTTAATTAGAAAAGAAGCCAGTACATATGTCCATCTGCAACTACCTCTATGACTTTCTTGGTCCCGTGGGTGAGCTTCCTGTATGAAGAGCAAAGAAGTCCGCAGAAAATTATGTTGCTATAGATAAAACATTGAGTGACATCTAGAGTCCTTAGATGCCCTTACAAGCTAAATGGTTGGTGTGCACAGAAGTGTTGCTGTAGCTTCAGGGACAACAAATCAAACTGCAAGGATGACATTATGGGGTACAGTGACAAAGTATAAATATGTTTGTTGGAAAAATATATTCATTGGTTTACCAATACAGCACTCAAATGTTGACATAGGACTGGTAATATACCACCTAAAGTAATTTAATATTGTAGGGTGAAGGATTTGCTGTAATAATTGTGTTTAGTTCAAAAATATTTAGCTCAAAAGCCATGTGTATATACTGCATCACTTTATATTATATATAAGTGAATGCCATGGTATGTACTGGTCATTCAGTTTTTATTAATTTATAAGTATAGTATCGATCTTGTATTTACTGGTCATATAAAATATTCCATGCATTAAATATATTTTTTTAAAATCCTGAGGTGTGGAGAAATTAATTTGCCAAAGCACACGTAGAACAGTTTCACATAATCTAGTATTATAATAAAATTCGTAACTATCACCAAAAGACAGGTAAATAAACATTCCGACTGTAATTTAAAACATTTTTACAAAGTAGCTTTAATCTTGAACCCAAATTTTGCTGTTCAAGTCAGTTTCATATATTTAGTATCATGATTCCGAACACGTAATTCTGAGATACAGCCTTTCTAATGTTAACACTTATGAAATAAAGCAATGTGTGTGTTTGTGTGTATGTGTATGTGTGTATGTGTATGTGTATGTATATGTGTATGTGTATATGTATGTGTGTGTGTTCACATTTAATGAGCACAGTAGAATTAGGCATTGTGCTCTATTTTTCATATGCAATGTATTGTTTAATCTTCACGTAAAAACCTTAATTAAAGAAAATGCAGTTATTAAAGGGAAAAAGCCAGAATTTATCCTGGGAATTCAGACTCCATCTATCTCTGTCTTGCTAGACTTCTTCCTAAGAACACTGATGTCTCTACCCAACAATGATGTTAGAATCAGCTCAAAGAAATATCAGTCTTTCCTTATACTATAATAAATACATCAAATGATCACCCCACAATTATTTGTTGAATGTATTTGTGCCGGGTACTATAAATATGATGTTCTTGAGCAGAAAGTGATATACAAGACACTAAAGGACCTGTCTCTAATATGTCATATACCAGTGATTATGCTCATTAAAATAATGGAATAAAGAACCATCCCTTTTTTAACATCTCACACCTGAGTTGGAGGGTTTCCAGCATATGTATTAAAGCTAGTAAGAACAACTGCTGTGTTCCTTGTATCTGCATGCAGTGCCACATTAAATACAAAATGAAACAGAACATTAACTACCTGTTATGAGTTACTTATTTAATTCAAGTATTATCTCTAGCAGTGTGAGCAATTTAAATCATGTTACCTTGTGTCAAGATGTACAATTTGATTGAATAAGAGGCTTTTCTGATACATAATTTATTTGTTATTTACAAGAAGAAAAGCACTCTCATTAGACTTTGAACCCTGCTTAGGACTCCTTGTCTTTTCCATGGCCAATTTTTGCTGATTCACAACCCATTCATGCTACTAAAAACTCACAGTCAGCCTTGCAATTTTTACAAATTCTGCATAATAGGTCTAATTAAAAGATTTATTTATATGGTTAGCATGTTTCTATTAACCCATATATGTACTCAAAAAGAAACAAAAAGATCTTCCTTTCCTGTGTGAGTATTCCAATAGTTCTCTTTGATCATATGGAAAATACTGATATCGGTATTTATTCTTTTGTTTCCATTGATTGTATGATTCCTAGCTCAGATAAACAACATCTATCCTCACATGATCGTTCTGTTCATTGTAAACTAAAGTTGGGGGGACAGAAAACTAAATATTATTCTAGCCATTGTTTTTAACTTTAATAACAAATTGTATGCTATCCTGAGGCTACGAATCCATCTTCCATGAGTGAAAGTCCAGTATGTTTTTCTGACTACTTGAATGTACTGAATTGGTTAAGTTTGTGATACCAGTAAAGACAGTCAACTCAATCACGGTCATGGAAACCACTGAAAGATCTATAGAGTACCCTTTATTTCCAAAGACCTAGTGATAGATAAGTTAAAAAGTTGCACCAGAAAGATTTATCTATAAATGCATATTCCAATCATGAGCAACTAGAAGAGATCTAAAAAGCATCATAAATCTCATTTCTAACAAAATGAATTGAAAATGACCTGAGAGCATAGAACATAGTGAGATAAAATGAACAAACTGGTATGAATAGCCACCAACTTTGATATCATTAAGGCTAATGTGATCTCTTTTTAAACTGCTTTTATTTCATAAAAAAGAATCAGTTTTATTTAGTAAAATGAATACTTCTTCAGTGTTTTTCTGAAAATCCAATTTGCCATCAATATTGATCCCATTTACTGGCTGCCCCTAAAATCACATGAATAAATGCAGAGGATTTGGAATTGAATTGCATCATTTTGCAAAGTGCACATAATTCAAAGCAAGTTCTTTTCAAAGCTCTTCACTAGCTCCTTGAAGTTATTTTCAATTCTGATACTTTGGAACTTCAATGCTTTCTGATAGCTGACCCTTTTTACATCAATTTTATATCACAAAACTTATGTATTACCTCACATCAGTCACAAATCTTTTACACCTCATTCCTATTTGTATCCCTCTTATGTTTTCTACAGCACAACAATATTTCATTCTCACCCTCACAAATCAAAGTCAACCCCTTATAAGTCAGCTCGCCCTTCCTTTTATCTTTTAATTCTGCTCTCCTCTATAGCAAGTTAGATGCCTGTACACATAAAATATGTTTCCACCAATTCTCCCACTGCACAACTACCATTGCTATATCAACAAATAATTCCATCAAATTAAAGCAGAAAATAATATTTGCATGTAATTATTAGTTAAAATATTCAAATGAGTCTGTAGTACATGACCTTAAGGATTTGATTTACGTGATATTATTGGTCAGTTAGTAGTAGCAAGGGCCTTTTTTTTTTTCCTGACCATAGACCCTGACCTACCCTTAGTTATTTGGGTCATAGGAAAATTAGGTAAATGTGATGGTTAATTCAAATGAAATTAATCAGCATCGCTGGTAACAATCAATGTATACATTTATAGACATCCAAACCAGACCTAAAAGATACCTACTCCTTCTCTCATCTGTTCTTTCATTTTCTTCTACAGTATCTCATCAGCTGGATGTCAAATATATACTGGAAGGCTTCTATGTAAAGTGACACTAATACCTCTTCAAACAGTCTATTTTAGGAAGTTCAAATCTATTACAAAATCCCTGGTCATCCAAGGGCCAAAACACATAATACTTTAAAAGAAATCTAGTTTTTCCACTAACCAGCTTTTTATTCAAGAAAATAAATAAAATTAAATAGCAAAATCCCCAAATAGTTAGTGAGTAACTTTATTTACAAATCATCCAGGTTAAACAATACAAAAAAAGAGAAATTTTGACAAGTGCATTTCTAAAAGTGGGAAACAGGATCACCATAAGTTTAAATAAGAGGCAGTTGACCCCAGATAAAAAAAGACCAAAGAGATATGAAAAAATGATGTTGAGAGAATGTATAGTACTAGTTTTAGAATTTAAATAAGTAATTAAATAAAGTAATTAAATGGGGTAGAGTAAACAAATCTCCCATGCAGGAGAATTTCAAATAATTTTAATGGATACTCCAGCCTAGAGAAGGAAGAGCATAACTCCCCTATTTATTAACTTAGTGTGGGTTTCACATAGTGACTTATTTCCAAAGAGTGCAATATGAAGAGAGAGAAAATAAAGAGTAATTTTATGGAAAAACAGTCTGATGAACACTATCTTAGTAATCAAGGTCTATATGCACAGTGATAGTCAAGTTAATAGTAGTATGAACCTGCATGGCTGAATTGTGTCTCCCCAAATTTATATGTTGAAACCGTAACCCCCAGGACCTAAGAATACAACTGTAATTGGAGACAGAGCTTTAAAGAGGTCGTCAAGTTAAACAATGGCCCTTCGGGTGGACCTTATTTCAATCTATGTGTTGTCCTTATAAGAAGATAAAATTTGGACAAAGGAGCCCAGGGATGCACACACACACAGAGAACAACCATTTGAAGACAAAGGGAGAAGAAAGCCTCAGAATGAAATCCACCCTGCTCATACCTTGATCTCAAACTTCTAGCCTCCAGAACCGTGTGAAAATACATTTCTATGATTTCACTCACCAGTCTACAGCATTTTGTTATAGCATCTCTACCAGTCAAACAAATCTCATGATATAGTATGATGAAAATGACCTTTTACCATTATAGTCTTCCTTTAAAAACCCATGACCACAGCCAGGTTGAAGGAAAAACATTAGGAAATTCCAAATCAAGAGAAACTCTACCAAATACCTGACCAGTGATCCTCAAAATTATCAAAGTAATAAATAAAGTCACAGCCAGTCAAGGAGAACCTAAGGAAACATGGTAACTAAATACATTTTGGATGGGATTCTGGAAAAGAAAAAGGACATTAAGTTAAAAAAAAAAAAGCACATAAAAAACCTAAATAAATTATAGACATTAGTTAAAAGTAATGCATCAATATTGGCTCATGATCTGTAATAAATGCACCATACTTATGTAAGATGTCAATAATAAAGAAAATCAAGTTGAGGTACGTAAGAATTCTCTGTACCATCTTCACAATTTGTTTTATAGACCTAAAACTGCTTTGAAATAAATATTTTATTAAAGGCACAAGGATTAATCTAGATTAAAGAGTCTGAACAGATATAGCAGACTGGTGTAATGGGTGAAACATGATTGGATCATGAATTAAAAAGAAAGTTCTCAAATATCTTTTTTTTTTGTTTAATTTAAAAGGAGTTACATTTAAGTATACCATATAGCAAATGATATTATTTATTTTTAAATTTCAACTTTTATTTTAGATATAGGGGGTTCATGTGCAGGTTTATCACATGAGTATATTGTACCCAGGTAGTGAGCATTGCAGGTAGTTTTTCAAACCACACTCTCATGCCTCCCTGTTCTAGTAGTCTACAGTGTCAAAAGCATCATATTTTCTTAGGTGAAGTGATGGTTATGTAAAAGATAAATTTTTATGTGGAAGCATATCCTCATTAGGAGATGCACATATAAGTTTTCAGGGTAAATGTAGGGGACTGCAACTTTAAAATGGTCTGAAAAACATATATTACATATAAATATATATAATACATAAATTATATATATATATATATATATTTTTTTTTTTTTTTAGACATCTTGCTCTGTCTCCCAGGCTGGAGTACAGTGGCACGATCTCGGCTCACTGCAACCTTCACCTCCCGGGTTCAAGCAATTCTCGTGCCTCAGCTTCCCGAGTAGCTGGGATTATAGGCATGCGCCACCACACTCAGCTAATTTTTTGTGTTTTTAGTAGAGACGGGGTTTCACCATTTGGCCAGGATGGTCTCAGTCTCCTGACCTCGTCATCTGCCCACCTTGGCCTCCCAAAGTGCTGGGATTACAGGCATGAGACATCTCACCTGGCCTGAAAATATTTTTAAACTGTGTATTGAATTATGCATACATGACAAAATGTAATCAACTATTAAACCTTGCTGAAGGATAAATGGGTGTTCAGTGTACTATTCTTTCAACTTTACTGTGGATTGTAAAATTTTGAAAAATAACAATAAATAATTAAATTAAGCAGGCAAATTCTGAAAATTTATAATCCTTCAGCATTTTGTTAATTTTTATGAAGTGAAATTATATGTTAATGTTTAAATAAGGGTTGGAAGGCCATGGACATGCTATTTTACTTTTATATTGTGACTTCAATTACTATACTTCTAGCTGAGCCATGTCGGGTGTCTTTCATCCTGTGTGTCCCAGGAAGACCTGTGGCCTTGGAAGAGTTAATTTAATATCTTTTGTAGATTTGAAAGAGCTCTCTGAACAAGGTGTGGGAACATCTCAGAACCACTCTGGGGACTGGGGGAGTGAAAACTGGCATTACCCAGTCACTCTGGGCCATGAAGATGCATTATCTATCCTGCCTACCTTGTGTATGGTAGAAACAGAGAAACATCAATTTCTAAATAAGTATATTTATCATTTTTGAAATAGGCTGCCCTGTGACTATTCTTCATTGCTAAGTCCTTAATATCTAGAGACACAAAATGTTTTAATAGAAACTTCAAAATACCTGAAACCTTACCAGTTTGTGATCACTGCTCTGTAGAAATTTTTAGTCCTTCTAGAAATTGTCACATAAAAATGCATAACTCTTTTGGGGCCAGGCACGGTGGCTTACGCTTGTAATCCCAGCACTTTGGGAGGCTGAAGCAGGCGGATCATGAGGTCAGGAGTTCGAAACAGCCAGACTGGCCAACACAGTGAAACCCTGTCTTTACTAAAAATACAAAAATTACCCTGGGGTGGTGGCATATGCCTGTAATCCTAGCTACTCAGAAGGCTGAGGCAAGAGAATCTCTTGAACCCAGGAGACGGAAGTTGCAGTGAGCCAAGATCTGCAACTGCACTCCAGCCTGGACGACAGAGCAAGACTCCGTCTCAAAAAAAAAAAAAAGGCACAACTAGTTTAAAAATCAGCATAATAGAACAGAGACTTGTTTGTTTAACAAGTGTCCAGTATTCTGTAGATAAATATAATTAATACTGTTTGTTTTTTACTTAAGAGTATATTGTTAATGCTTTTGCAGGTCAAACTCTCCTTATACAAATCTTACTGGAGACAAAGTTTATTTTCTGTCAACACTAATACTTAGCTGCCTAACTGCTAAGAGATCTCCAAAACATTAAAACTAAAGCTAACATTACATCCATCTATGCCATTTTTCCTCTAGTGTGTTTGTCTGTTTGTTTTCCCATTCCATTTTGGAAGGCTGTTCAGCCCCAATCCCCTGCCAAGTCTTCACTTAGCCATGTGGTTTACCTCCCTTTTTCTTTCGGTCCTCTTATTTCAGATGCTTTCCAGAGTTCTACAATATCTTATAAAGTATGTCATCCATCTAAGCGTTTTTAAGCTTCTAAAGAACATTCTAGGATGCTCTCACTTGCAGGAGACTCAAATGTTTCTTCTAGATATTATTTTGCTCCTAACTTTCATATGAAGGCATGGCATTTTCTTGCTTCTGCATATATAAGTCTCTTGACCTTTTCAGCAACCAACAGCATTCTGATTTCTTGACACATGAATTGGTGTTTTTGTTTTTGAGCTCATCTCACAGATTACTGTCTGGCTCACGGGTATATTTAGACTCTTTACTTTTTTTCTCACCATATTTGTATGTGTTTTCAACATTTCCTTTTATACCTCCTATCCAGTAACTACTTTTTCCTTTATAAGAATGTAATATGTATTTGTGTGTGTGTATATATATATGTGTGTGTGTATGCATAAACCTTTTTGAGAAGAATACACAAATATATACCTTTTTTAGAAGACTACAAAGAATAGTGAGATCTTAAAACTCCATTTTATGTTTTTGGTCCCACTTGAATATTACATTTTCAAACCTCAGTTGCAGTAAGTTGAGACCACGAGTCAAGCATTTTGTTTTGCAATGCCAAGGAAAAGTAATAAGAGCACTTGTTTCAAAACAGGTAGACCTGAATATGAGTCCAGTTGTGCCACTTGAGTATTTGGTTGAATTATTGACTTTTTCTCTATACACCTTGTATTATTTGACTTGAAAATCAGACAGATTACATTCTTATTCCTCATTTCTACTTCCACAACATTTCCCTTCTTCCTCTCAAAAATTTTTGTGCTTTAATTTGCACTTCATCAGATTATAACAGATGTTACTCCTTCCTCTCTGTTCTGGTCGTCTAAATACCCAAGAGGAGTTCAATTTTTTTTGTTGTTGTTTCTTGAATATTTTAGCAGCTGAGTCACTCTCAGTCTCCACTCTTGTCTTTATAATTACTTCTTTTAAATCTCATGCTGTATCTAATGAATGCACTTGTCTTCATTTTTGATGATTTTAATATCCATTTTGATGAGGCTTCCAGTATCCCAAACTTTAATGTTTGGAACTCTTCTCCTGCAATGACTTTGTTTTCTGCCCTATATTAGTCACTCTCATCTGTGGTTACACCTTACCATTTCCTTACTACTAAAACTAATAACATGTCAATATATTTACTCATGCACAATGTTTTTATTTTTACTTAATACCTTCCATCTCCCTGGATGACGACTTCTCGTACCATAACACAAATAATTTACAAACAGTATTTAGACTTACCATCTGTTGTCCAACTGTCTTGTCTTCTCCTCTGGAAATGACACATATTTATATTCCTTATCTTCCTAATGTTTTTAGTTCCTTCCTTAAACTGTTTCAAATATACTGTCCATAACTAAAATCACTCTCTTGCATATATGCTCAATGTTTATGTCCTATTCTGGCTTTGTCACAACCAACTTTGTTAGGAACAGCTCCCCAGATCTTCTGCATCTCCCTTAATAGCTGAATATAGATGGAGAGTAAAATACAATCATAGGGATTGCCCCTTCTTTTAATGGATGACAAATGACACCAAATGGGCCTTATTTCTGCAAAACATTCACAACGTATTTTCCTCTAGTGAAAGGATATGATAATTTCAGTCGCAGATGACTATTTAATAGTATTTCATAGAGCCATAGTATTTTCCAGAGGCTGTATGGTGTAGTTGCTAATATTCCAGATGTCTATTTGAAACATTCACTTGAATATCTAATATCCAGTTTGAAGTTATCATCTACCAAAATTAACTCCTTATCTTCCCCTCCAAACTAGTTTCTTTCTTTACATCTTTCTGCAGGCCTATATGGCCGGCCTGCCTTCCCCACACTCAGGACACTTGCACCACATGCTCACTTTCCTCTAGTCAGGTTAGTCTGCTTGCTCTTCACAAACATCAGCTCATTCCTAGGGGCAAGCAGTGTTGCTGGAGTTTTACATTAAAACATTCTTCTCCAAAATATTATCTCTAATTTTCAGGTCTCAGTCAAATACCACCTTAAAGAGGACTTCCAAGATCATTCTATTAAAAAGTGAATGACTAACATCCTCCCTGCCCCAGCTTAAAATACCCATACCCTTAACACTACATTATTTTCCTTCATGGCACTATCACCATCTGACAGAGTATATAGGTTATTTATTCCATAACAATTATTTTCTGTCTTTTTCACTAACATGTAACCTGTGAGCTAGGACTTCACTGATTATTTTGTTTATTGCTGCATTCTTGAGATCTAAAAGAATACTGGACTAATAACACTGCTGGAGTCATACTTGTCAATTAATTAAATAAATGAGTGAAATGACACATGGATACTAGAGGAAATTTCATTATCTTATACTTAAAACTACAGAAAGCATGAAATGCAGACAAAATTCTAGGCATATTAATATAAAACCTCATTATGTATTCAGTACAATGTTCACTATTTGGGTGATGAGCACACTAGAAACCCAAATATCACCATTACACCATATATGCCTATGACAAACCTGCACATGTACTCTCTGAATCTATAATTGTTTAAAAATGCATATTCTACAGGATTGGAAAAATGGTATATGAAGTTGCCAGGATTGTGTCTATAAATGTCCAACAAAATTGATTATATCTATGTTCTTTGATTTTTTCATAGTGTAGGTGATAAGGTTTGGATCCATATCCCCACCCAAATATCCTGTTCAATTGTAATCCTCAATGTTGGAGGTGGGGCCTGGTGAGAGGTGATTGGATCATGGGGGTGGATCCCTCATGCATGGTTTAGCATCATCCTCTTGGTGCTGTTTTCATGATGGTGTGAGTTCTCATGAGATCTGGTTGTTTAAAAGTATGCAGCACCTCTGACCTCTTCTTCTTCCTCCTTCTCTGGCTATGTGAAGTGCTGGCTCCCGCTTTGCCTTCCACCTTGATTGTAAGCTCCCTGAGACCTCCCCAGAAGCTGATGCCACCATGCTTTCTGTACAGCCTGCAGAACTGTGAGCCAATTAAACCTCTTTTTCTTTTAATAAGTTACTCAGTCTCAGGTATTTCTTTATAGCAGCATGAGAATGGACAAATACAGTAGGTAAACTTAGGATCTACCACCAAACTTATAACTTATGAAGTCTGGGGTAAAATCAAAGCAGTCTTGGTCAATTATTTAATGTGTTAATGTTATAAGAAATCACCTCTTTTAAACTGCAAGAACCTGTAGAATTTTTCCATTAATGTAAACACAACTTAATTTTCAACTCTCAAATTACATCTTACCTATACATACAATATAGAACTTATGAATAATTTGTTGAGGAATATTTTCCAGGACTGTATTGTGGGTGACATTATCAATATTTTTTACCACATGCTAGTAGTAAATAAGAGAGGGGCTACATGTTTGCCAGAAAATATCCTCTAAGCAAGAAAAGAGCAAATGATTGTCAAGGGAAGATCCAAAGCCACAGAACCAAAAACTGAAAGAGTATCCACGAGAAAGAATCAACTCAAGACAGACAACAAAGGAGAGTAAGCGAGTCTTAATACAAAATCATAGCATAGTTGAGTTTAAATTATTTAATATGGGATCTAAATTCAGAAAACGATGGCATCCAAAGGTTGTTACTTTTATACAGGACTGGGTTTATCTTGCTGTTATTGACAGAATACCTAGAAAGGAATAACTAGGCTACTTGTTATGTATCATACAGAGATAAAACAAAGTTTCAGGAATTAATCGACTTAAAGTGAAAATTATAAAATAGGAATGTACATTTACCTGCAAATGATACCAAAAGGATCATTTTAGGCATTATGGTTAGTAGAGATAAGTTGTTTTTATGGTTTTCAGAGAAAACAAAAACAACTGAAGAGTACCAGCCTGACAAAGGTAATCATGTATGGAGCTAGAAAAGGGCTTATGAATCTAGATATGAGAATAGTCCTCCTACATGCCTCCAGCGCTGGATTTCTACATAGAATCACAGAAGGAAAGGAATGATCCAGTGATAAAAAGTACACATGGTGGTTATGCACACAACATTAGCACGAAATTAATGAAAAAAATATATATAATCTGACGTTTAAGAAAAATATTCGCAACAATTTGAATTATGCTTGCAATAATCTTCCTTCCTAACTTCTGGGGAAAAATTCAACACAAATGGTTTGGATGAGTCAGTATATTTACTGAAAGCTTATTTTTGGGCATTTCACTCCCATTTCAATAATGTTCTGAGATTATTACTTCCATGTGACTTGTAGAGACAGAGGTTTAAATATGGGCTAAGAAATTAAATTCTATGATTTTCAGACCTCAAGTAGGGTTTACAATGTGCTACAGAGCTGGTAATACTGCTTCATTTTTTTTTTTCTTTTTTTTTTTTTTTTTTATTATACTTTAAGTTCTAGGGTACATGTGCATGACGTTTATATCATGTATAACTCCCCAATGCAATCCCTCCCTCCTCCCCCCTCCCCATGATAGGCCCCAGTGTGTGATGTTCCCCTTCCCGAGTCCAAGTGATCTCATTGTTCAGTTCCCACCTATGAGTGAGAACATGCGGTGTTTGGTTTCTCTTCTTGTGATAGTTTGCTAAGAATGATGGTTTCCAGCTGCATCCATGTCCCTACAAAGGATGCAAACTCATCCTTTTTGATGGCTGCATAGTATTCCATGGTGTATATGTGCCACATTTTCTTAATCCAGTCTGTCACAGATGGACATTTGGGTTGATTCCAAGTCTTTGCTATTGTGAATAGTGCCGCAATAAACATATGTGTGCATGTGTCTTTGTAGTAGAGTAATTTATAATCCTTTGGGTATATACCCAGTAGTGGGATGGCTGGGTCATATGGTACTTCTAGTTCTAGATCCTTGAGGAATCGCCATACTGTTTTCCATAATGGTTGAACTAGTTTACAATCCCACCAACAGTGTAAAAGTGTTCCTATTTCTCCACATCCTCTCCAACACCTGTTGTTTCCTGACTTCCTAATGATTGCCATTCTAACTGGTGTGAGATGGTATCTCATTGTGGTTTTGATTTGCATTTCTCTGATGGCGAGTGATGATGAGCATTTTTTCATGTGTCTGTTGGCTGTATGGATGTCTTCTTTTGAGAAATGTCTGTTCATATCCTTTGCCCACTTTTTGATGGGGTTGTTTGTTTTTTTCTTGTATATTTGTTTGAGTTCTTTGTAGATTCTGGATATTAGCCCTTTGTCAGATGAGTAGGTTGCAAAAATTTTTTCCCATTCTGTAGGTTGCCTGTTCACTCTGATGGTAGTTTCTTTAGCTGTGCAAAAGCTCTTTAGTTTAATTAGATCCCATGTGTCAATTTTTGCTTTTGCTGCCGTTGCTTTTGGTGTTTTAGACATGAAGTCCTTGCCATGCCTATGTCCTGAATGGTACTACCTAGATTTTCTTCTAGGGTTTTTATGGTATTAGGTCTAACATTTAAGTCTCTAATCCATCTTGAATTAATTTTCGTATAAGGGGTAAGGAAAGGATCCAGTTTCAGCTTTCTACTTATGGCTAGCCAATTTTCCCAGCACCATTTATTAAATAGGGAATCCTTTCCCCATTTCTTGTTTCTCTCAGGTTTGTCAAAGATCAGATGGCTGTAGATGTGTGGTATTATTTCTGAGGACTCTGTTCTGTTCCATTGGTCTATATCTCTGTTGTGGTACCAGTACCATGCTGTTTTGGTTACTGTAGCCTTGTAGTATAGTTTGAAGTCAGGTAGCGTGACGCCTCCAGCTTTGTCCTTTTGACTTAGGATTGTCTTGGCAATGCGGGCTCTTTTTTGTTCCATATGAACTTTAAAGCAGTTTTTTCCAATTCTGTGAAGAAAGTCATTGGTAGCTTGATGGGGATGGCATTGAATCTATAAATCACCTTGGGCAGTATGGCCATTTTCACGATATTGATTCTTCCTATCCATGAGCATGGTATGTTCTTCCATTTGTTTGTGTCCTCTTTGATTTCACTGAGCAGTGGTTTGTAGTTCTCCTTGAAGAGGTCCTTGACATCCCTTGTAAGCTGGATTCCTAGGTATTTTATTCTCTTTGAAGCAATTGTGAATGGAAGTTCATTCCTGATTTGGCTCTCTGCTTCTCTGTTACTGGTGTATAAGAATGCTTGTGATTTTTGCACATTAATTTTGTATCCTGAGACTTTGCTGAAGTTGCTTATCAGCTTAAGGAGATTTTGGGCTGAGATGATGGGGTTTTCTAAATATACAATCATGTCATCTGCAAACAGGGACAATTTGACCTCTTCTTTTCCTAACTGGATACCCTTGATTTCTTTCTCTTGCCTGATTGCCCTAGCCAGAACTTCCAACACTATGTTGAATAGGAGTGGTGAGAGAGGGCATCCCTGTCTTGTGCCAGTTTTCAAAGGGAATTTTTCCAGTTTTTGCCCATTCAGTATGATATTAGCTGTGGGTTTGTCATAAATAGCTCTTATTATTTTGAGGTACGTTCCATCAATACCAAATTTATTGAGCGTTTTTAGCATAAAGGGCTGTTGAATTTTGTCAAAAGCCTTTTCTGCATCTATTGAGATAATTAGTGGTTCTTGTCTTTGGTTCTGTTTATATGCTGGATTACGTTTATTGATTTGCGAATGTTGAACCAGCCTTGCATCCCAGGGATGAAGCCCACTTGATCATGGTGGATAAGCTTTTTGATGTGCTGCTGAATCCGGTTTGCCAGTATTTTATTGAGGATTTTTGCATCGATGTTCATCAGGGATATTGGTCTAAAATTCTCTTTTTTGTTGTGTCTCTGCCAGGCTTTGGTATCAGGATGATGTTGGCCTCATAAAAAGAGTTAGGTAGGATTCCCTCTTTTTCTATTGATTGAAATAGTTTCAGAAGGAATGGTACCAGCTCCTCCTTGTACCTCTGGTAGAATTCAGCTGTGAATCCATCTGGTCCTGGACTTTTTTTGTGGGTAGGCTATTAATTGTTGCCTCAATTTCAGAGCCTGCTATTGGTCTATTCAGGGATTCAACTTCTTCCTGGTTTAGTCTTGGGAGAGTGTAAGTGTCCAGGAAATTATCCATTTCTTCTAGATTTTCTAGTTGATTTGTGTAGAGGCATTTATAGTATTCTCTGATGGTTGTTTGTATTTCTGTGGGGTCGGTGGTGATATCCCCTTTATCATTTTTTATTGCGTCTATTTGATTCTTCTCTCTTTTCTTCTTTATTAGTCTAGCTAGCGGTCTGTCAATTTTGTTGATCTTTTCAAAAAACCAACTCCTGGATTCATTGATTTTTTGGAGGGTTTTTTGTGTCTCTATCTCCTTCAGTTCTGCTCTGATCTTAGTTATTTCTTGCCTTCTGCTAGCTTTTGAATGTGTTTGCTCTTGCCTCTCTAGTTCTTTTAATTGTGATGTTAGAGTGTCAATTTTAGATCTCTCCTGCTTTCTCTTGTGGGCATTTAGTGCTATAAATTTCCCTCTACACACTGCTTTAAATGTGTCCCAGAGATTCTGGTATGTTGTATCTTTGTTCTCATTGGTTTCAAAGAACATCTTTATTTCTGCTTTCATTTCGTTATGTACCCAGTAGTCATTCAGGAGCAGGTTGTTCAGTTTCCATGTAGTTGAGCAGTTTTGATTGAGTTTCTTAGTCCTGAGTTCTAGTTTGATTGCACTGTGGTCTGAGAGACAGTTTGTTATAATTTCAGTTCTTGTACATTTGCTGAGGAGTGCTTTACTTCCAATTATGTGGTCAATTTTGGAATAAGTGCGATGTGGTGCTGAGAAGAATGTATATTCTGTTGATTTGGGGTGGAGAGTTCTATAGATGTCTATTAGGTCCGCTTGGTGCAGAGATGAGTTCAATTCCTGGATATCCTTGTTAACTTTCTGTCTCGTTGATCTGTCTAATGTTGACAGTGGAGTGTTGAAGTCTCCCATTATTATTGTATGGGAGTCTAAGTCTCTTTGTAGGTCTCTAAGGACTTGCTTTATGAATCTGGGTGCTCCTGTATTGGGTGCATAGATATTTAGGAGAGTTAGCTCTTCCTGTTGAATTGATCCCTTTACCATTATGTAATGGCCTTCTTTGTCTCTTTTGATCTTTGATGGTTTAAAGTCTGTTTTATCAGAGACTAGGATTGCAACCCCTGCTTTTTTTTGTTCTCCATTTGCTTGGTAGATCTTCCTCCATCCCTTTATTTTGAGCCTATGTATGTCTCTGCATGTGAGATGGGTCTCCTGAATACAGCAGACTGATGGGTCTTGACTCTTTATCCAGTTTGCCAGTCTGTGTCTTTTAATTGGAGCATTTAGTCCATTGACATTTAAGGTTAATATTGTTATGTGTGAACTTGATCCTGTCATTATGATATTAACTGGTTATTTTGCTCGTTAGTTGATGCAGTTTCTTCCTAGCTTTGATGGTCTTTACATTTTGGCATGTTTTTGCAATGGCTGGTACCGGTTGTTCCTTTCCATGTTTAGGGCTTCCTTCAGGGTCTCTTGTAAGGCAGGCCTGGTGGTGACAAAATCTCTAAGCATTTGCTTATCTGTAAAGAATTTTATTTCTCCTTCACTGATGAAGCTTAGTTTGGCTGGATATGAAATTCTGGGTTGAAAATTCTTTTCTTTAAGAATGTTGAATATTGGCCCCCACTCTCTTCTGGCTTGTAGAGTTTCTGCCGAGAGGTCTGCTGTTAGTCTGATGGGCTTCCCTTTGTGGGTAACCCGACCTTTCTCTCTGGCTGCCCTTAAGATTTTTTCTTTCATTTCAACTTTGGTGATCTGGCAATTATGTGTCTTGGAGTTGCTCTTCTGGAGGAGTATCTTCGTGGCGTTCTCTGTATTTCCTGAATTTGAATGTTGGCCTGCCCTACTAGGTTGGGGAAGTTCTCCTGGATGATATCCTGAAGAGTGTTTTCCAAGTTGGTTCCATTTTCCCCCTCACTTTCAGGCACCCCAATCAGACGTAGATTTGGTCTTTTTACATAATCCCATACTTCTTGCAGGCTTTGTTCATTTCTTTTTCTTCTTTTTTCTTTTGGTTTCTCTTCTCGCTTCATTTCATTCATTTGATCCTCAATCGCTGATACTCTTTCTTCCAGTTGATCGAGTCGGTTACCGAAGCTTGTGCATTTGTCACGTATTTCTCGTGTCATGGTTTTCATCTCTGTCATTTCGTTTATGATCTTCTCTGCATTAATTAGTCTAGCTGTCAATTCTTCCACTTTTTTTTCAAGATTTTTAGTTTCTTTGCGCTGGGTACGTAATTCCTCCTTTAGCTCTGAGAGGTTTGATGGACTGAAGCCTTCTTCTCTCATCTCGTGAAAGTCATTCTCTGACCAGCTTTGATCCGTTGCTGGCGATGGGCTGCGCTCCTTTGCAGGGGGAGATGCGCTCTTATTTTTTGAATTTCCAGCTTTTCTGCCCTGCTTCTTCCCCATCTTTGTGGTTTTATCTGTCTCTGGACTTTGATGATGGTGACGTACTGATGGGGTTTTGGTATAGGTGTCCTTCCTGTTTGATAGTTTTCCGTCTGACAGTCAGAAGGAGTGTCTGTTGGTCTGTTAGAGATTGCTTGAGGTCCACTCCAGACCCTGTTTGCCTGGGTATCAGCAGCAGAGGTTGCCGAAGATAGAATATTGCTGAACAGCGAGTGTACCTGTCTGATTCTTTCTTTGGAAGTTTCCTCTCAGGGGTGATGCCACCCTGTGAGGTGTGGGGTATCAGACTGCCCCTAGTGGGGGATGTCTCCCAGCTAGGCTACTCAGGGGTCAGGGACCCACCTGAGCAGACAGTCTGTCCGTTTTCAGATCTCAACCTCCGCGTTAGGAGATCCACGGCTCTCCCCAAAGCTGTCAGACAGAGTCGTTCGGGTCTGCAGCGGCCCCACTCTTTCCCCTAATGGACTGCAGCTGTGCGCTGTCCACAGAGGTAGAGTCTACAGAGACAGGCAGGCTTCCTTGAGCTGCTGTGAGCTCCACCCAGTTCGAGCTTCCCAGCGGCTTTGTTTACCTACTTAAGCCTCAGCAATGGCGGGCGCCCCTCCCCCAGCCTCGCTGCTGCCTTGCGGATAGATCGCGGCAGACGGCTGTGTTAGCAGTGAGGGAGGCTCCGTGGGCGTGGGACCCTCCCGGCCAGGTGTGGGATATATTCTCCTGGTGTGCCTGTTTCCTTAAAGCGCAGTATTGGGGTGGGAGTTACCCGATTTTCCAGGTGTTGTGTGTCTCAGTTCCCCTGGCTAGGAAAAGGGATTTCCTTCCCCCTTGCGCTTCCAGGTGAGGCGATGCCTCGCCCTGCTTCAGCTCACGCTGGTCAGGCTGCAGCAGCTGACCCGCACCGATTGTCCGGCACTCCCTAGAGAGATGACCCCAGTACCTCAGTTGAAAATGTAGAAATCACCGGTCTTCTGTGTCGCTCGCGCTGGGAGTTGGAGACTGGAGCTGTTCCTATTCGGCCATCTTGCTCCGCCCCCCGTAATACTGCTTCTTATGTGCAAGGCAGAGGTGAGAACAGTCAAGTGTAGCTCTAAACATGCTAAACAATATTTTCATTTTTCACAGTCCTCTTTCCCTCAGTAATTTTTTGCACTGTATCAAGCACTACTTCTTTACCACCTGGCATCTACTGCTGCTGTTTGAGTCTTTATCTCATGAGTAAGTGTATGCAGAGGCCTCTTAACTGGTCTTCTTTTGTCTAGCCCAGTATTTCTTAACTATTTTACATCACTGACAAAGTCCAGAGTGTTATGTGACTAACATACCTACAGCACAAGCTCTGAGTCCTCTAGCTTCTTTCTCTGCTATTTAAATACTCAGTGTCCTAATTTCAGTTAAAAGTACACTTCTTCTAATCAACTTCTCCAAATTAATATACATTTTACCTTCTGGAAATATATCATTTATGAATATTAATGTTCCAAATATCATTGATCAAATCATGTGCTCCATGTGCCTTAGACTCATTATGTGTGTGTAACAGGGCATAATAACAATACCTGCCTCACAGTGTTGTTGGTAAATAAAGACAACGCATGTGAAATGCTTGAATGAGTGTTTGGCTAATGAAGCTTTCAAAACTGATTAGCTACTGTTGTCATTATTATTAACATATTAGCATCACCTAAATGGTCTTTGAATATTTTAGCCTTTGTTTCTCTGTCCCAGCAGTTCCACAGAGAACATTCTCACCATTCCTTTCTGCCTATCCAAATTTTACATCTCCTTTAAAAACTGGTTTAATTGCATGCATAGCATGGTGAGTATAATTAATAATTTTAAAGTATATAAAACACTCAAGTATAATTGAAATTTGCTAAAAGAGTAGATCTTAAGTATTCTTACCACAAAAGTATGTGAGGTAATAAATATGTTAAACATCTCATTGTACACCTTGAATATATGCAATTTATATTTGTCAGTCAATTAACCTCAAGAAAGCTGAAGAAAACAACTGTTTTAATTTCCACTAGCATTTCTGTTAATAGTTCTCTTATTTCACTTAATACCAGGACTACTCTTAGTAAACTCTGTACCTTTTTATTACATTTCTTTTTTTAATTGCTTTTGTTCACAATTGTAAATTGTTCTTTTCTATTTCTTCTGTTGCCTTTGTTCATGACTGTGAATTTTAATAGACTTACTTTTTTTTTATTTACTGGACTTTAAATTTGTTGATTTTAGTCTCACCTCATTTTCCTTTTCTGTATTCTCCTCAGTTTTCTCAATGTTAAACTAACTTATCTCACCACCTATGGCTTCATTGCCAGTACTTAGGCCAAATTAGCAATAAGAATCAGGCAATATTAAAGAACTCCTCTGCCCATCACTGTTTCTGCATATGCATAGAGTCAAATACACACAAATGTACAGTGTGGAAAAGGTATCTTAGGTTGGGTTCCCTGGAAGCAGACAAGGATTTGTGTGTCAGAAATATTAAGAAACTGCTCTCTGGAGAAACCAGTGAAAAAGCAGTAGAGAAAAGGGCAGGACAGAACCAAGGCAAGGGTATGTTTTCAGTGTATGTATGAGTCTGATCCCAAAAGGGAGCTCTGCATTATACATTATAATCAACGTTTTCTCAATTGGACTTAAGGAAGTTGAGCTTTTACTTCTCCACCCATCGGTCATTGGTTAAGCCAAGTGGCTTTAACAGATTGAGAACAGTTCTCTGAGTTGCCAGAGAATATGATTAGACCTAAACACACACCAAAACTCAGGAAGCAACATATGGAAATAGAAAATGGGTTATTAGGTTCTTTGGTATGAGCACCAACCATGTCTACTCCAGTGGCAATTTTATGCAAACATTGGATTTTCTTTCTCAAAAATGACCTCTTAGATTCTTAAAACTCAGATCAAATCATACCTTTTCCCATTCTCATCTTAAATAACTTCTCACTACCAAGTAATACTTACTAGCATATTGCATATTTTCATTTTCTTCACATCACTTATTGATCACCGAAATTATCATATATCCTCACTAGGGAAATGGTAAACCTGAATCAATTGCAATAGCTATAATTTCTACGGCTGCTGAAATTTCACCTTAAAATGCACCAGGTGGAGATTTTTAAAAAATGTTTTACCAAACCTTCAAATTGAAGATAAGTTTCTTTTTCAGAGAAGAGGAAAAGTGGATAGCTCTCTTCAGCTAGTTTTCCACTTTGCTGGTTTTCTACTTCACAGCTACTCCCCATTTTTCTCCTTATAGACAGAGGCAAGATTTTATCTGCATTGTTCTCCTATTCAAAGGTAAATCTTTGCTTTTATAAGCCAGTCATGGTAGTTCTATTATGCTAGTTGATATTTGGTTTAGGGATAAGCATGATGAGACATGAGGCAATCTGCTGGGGTTTCTGGTAAGGTTTCCTTGATATTTAATTTAAAATGAATTACAAATAGCTACTGCTACTGGTTTTTGTGTCTGCATATAAATTTTGAAACTGTGGCATCCATATTGTGATAAAAAATGAAACAGCTTAAAGATGGAAAGAACTTGGGTCTTTTAACATGTTACTGAGCTGTAGAATTCGTTATACCTACAGCTTTCCCTTTCTCTGGAGTTTTGTGATAAATATCTTCCTCATTATTTATGCAAGTTGTATTGGGGTTTTGTTTATTCATAAGCAACATCTTCTATCTAGGAATGTGTTTGTGCTTGTCAAGCAATAGTGTACTAGTAAATGTTTAACAACTGGCTCTCAAAAAACAGATAATAATAACAAAAGCTTTGATTTGTAAAGTGCATTGATTTGCATGGTATGAATATTCCCACCATGGTTAATTTCAAATTATTAAAATAACCTCACCAAATACAGAGTTACAAAGAGATGAACCTTGTGGGATCTTGCATGTCAGTAGGAACTGGCTCCTGCACACCACCACAAAAGGTTCTTATTTGCAAAAAAGAGAAATAAACTCAGATACTATAGCAGAAAATACATTTATTAAAGGGCTGTTGGGTGGACCACAGAATCATGAAGAGGGCTGAAGAGTTCACTTGAAGGCTGTCCATCCATACACAAGCAATACTCACTAATACCAAATGAATGTTGAGGACACTTTTGTCACCAGCTCCACCTGCACAGTTCGTATGCATCATTTAGGTAGCCCTGGTTATTTATGGTATGCTATCCCTTAAGATTAATCAGTGCTTTTGTGACCTTGGTAAATATGTAAATATCACTGTATAAATGCTGATAATAAAAGCACTGGACAATGGACACTGCCTTAATTATGTTACCACTAGTAACCCAAGAATTCAATCTCACAGCAGCAATTCTTGATCTTGACAGTGAGTGATCTGTCTCATAATCTGATCCCCATGACTTTGAGGGGGAAAGAAGTCATTTAAAAAATGTAAATAGCATGCACATAGATGTCATGAGAAAGAGGCTTAGAACAGGAATATTTGGCAAATTCAGCTTCTACAGTAAGAGGTCTTTCTAATAAGACTTATGAGGATGTAGAGTTTTTCAAATAAAAATAATGCCAAAATATCTCTACAATGAAGCTAATAAAACCTTGATATAAAAACTATAGATCAGTGTAAACAGAACATAAATAAATGCAGATTAATTTTTAAAAATCTAATTTAAAAAATAATGCAAAATTTTAAGTATATTAACAAAAAATTTTAAAACATTGAAAACACAGTTAAGTATATATTGGAGAATGCTCAGTGTTAATGTAATTAACACATTTCAACACACTAAGCAACAGAAGGACAAAAATATAATTACCTTAATATATGAACAAATTCCCAAAATGTTTATTTTTCATTTAAGGAGATCAAGGATACATCAGTAACCAGACAAAGAAGTTGTTTGGATCCAATATCAACAGGAATGCCATTCTTAATAAAGAAACATACATTAAGGTTGGCTTATTAAAATCAGCTATGAGGGAGACATACACTGTATCAACTTCTATTCAACACTACACTGACTATTCTATCAAATTCAAGAAAACAATTAAGACATTTTAAATTTTATGTAAATTGCAAAGTAAAATACAAAATTATCTTTATGGTATAATAATTGGAAGGGATAAATTTACCAAGTTAGTTAAATGTAAATTAACACAAACGTACAAAAGTGAATTCCTACAAACATAAATTCCTATTGTATATATAAAAACCAACTAAAAAATAGAAAAACAATGTTAACTGCAAAACATTTGCTTTGAAGTATCATTTGGAAATTATGAAATTAAATTGACTTTATTCACAGATGATGTGACTCCATATGTAAAAATGATAAAGAATATATAAAAACAACAAACTATTAGAACTTCAAAAAATAAGGAACCCTAGCATACTGTTGGTGGGAATGCAGACCAGTATAGCCCTCTTAGAAAACAGTATGGAGGATCTTGAAGAAGTTAAAAATAAAACTATCTTATGACCTAGCAATCCCTTTTTGATTATATACCCAAAGAAATAAAATTGCCATCTCATAAAGATATCTGCATTCCCATGCTCGTCACAGCATTATTCACAATAGCCAAGGTATGGAAACAACCTAACTGTTCATAGATGGATGAATAGATAATTAAATTGGTATATACATATATTGTATATTCCATATATTTGGAGGAATATTATTCAGTTTTTAAAAAGGAGATCATGCCATTTGCTACAACACAGATGAATCTGGAGGACATTATGCTAAGTGAAAGAAATTGGACACAGGATGCAAAATATTGCATAATCTCATTTATATGTGGAATCCAATTTTTTAAGCCAAATATACAGAGGTAGAGAATAAAATAGTGCTTCCCAGGAGTGGGGGAGTGGTAGTAAATGGGGAGTTACAGGTTAGAGGATATAAAGCAGCACATAAATAGGATGAAACGGTCTAAAAATCAAATAGACAACATAAGTTAATAAAATTGTACTGTATTAGGGATTTCTGCTAAATGAGTATATTTTAGCTGGTTTTGCCATGCACACAGAAAAAATGGGTAACTACGTGACATGATGGGTATGTGAATATGCTTCACTACAGTAATCATTTCACTATCTGTGCATTTCGTAACTACATGCTGAATACTTTGAATATACACAATAAAATTTATTTTAAAAAGAATTTCCAATCTATAGCTTAATATGCTACAATAAAAATAAATACATGTATTCATCAAGGTTTCAGGATAAAAAATCAATTAAAAAGTAAATTATATTATATATACTAACAATGAATAGTCTGTAAACAAAATTAACACAATTCAAATACATTAACATCAAAAAAGATGTAAATTCTCAAAAGAATGATAAGATCTATTTTTTTTTTTTTTTGAGACGGAGTCCCGCTCTGTCGCCCAGGCTGGAGTGTAGTGACCGGATCTCGGCTCACTGCAAGCTCCGCCTCCCGGGTTTACGCCATTCTCCTGCCTCAGCCTCCCGAGCAGCTGGGACCACAGGCGCCCGCCACCTCGCCCGGCTAGTTTTTTGTATTTTTTAGTAGAGACGGGGTTTCACCGTGTTAGCCAGGATGGTCTCGATCTCCTGACCTCGTGATCCGCCCGTGTCGGCCTCCCAAAGTGCTGGGATTACAGGCTTGAGCCACCGCGCCCGGCCGATAAGATCTATTAAGTAAAACTGTAAAGTGTTGCTGAAAGAGATGAAAAAATACTTAGATAAACAGAATTTTCATGTTCATAGGTTGTGAGATTCAGTGTAATTAAGACTGCAATTTTTCCAAATTTGTCTACCATTCAATGTAAACATTATCAAATATCTAACAGACTTTTTTTTTTCCTTCAGAAATTGAGAAGTTAATTCTAAAATTTATATGAAAAAGTAGAGACCGCAGAATAGCCAAACTAATATTTAAAAAGAACAAATTTGGATGAGTCACACTTCCCAATTTCAACTTATTATAAAGTTACTATAATCAAGTGTAGGGCTGATACAAAGACAGACATATATTAATAGATCAGTGGAACAGAATTGAGAATCCAGAAAGAAACTCTTATATTTATTGTCACTTAACTTTCAAAACAAGTTGAATGGCATTAATTTAATGGGAAAATAATAGTCTTTGCAATAAATATTCGGGGGACAACTGATATTCACATATAAAGGTTAAGTTTAAACGGTTTTAAAAATCATAGTCAAAAATAAAATAGATCTGAGATCTAAGCGAAAGAGCTAAAACTATTAAATAAAGGGAACAAAGCTGTTTCTCAAATACTATATAGAAGTACTATAAAGTACTATATAGTAGTACTTAAATACTATATAAAAGTACTATGAAGTACTTTATATTAGTACTCTAGTTAGTACTGTAAAGTACTTTATAGTTAGTACCATCAAGTATTATATAGTTAGTACTTTATGGTTATTTTCATTTCTCTTGAGGAGAGTCCTGTAAGTGGTATTGCTGAGTCATATAGTACTATATACTATAAAGAAAAAGAAAATGTTTCTTAAATACTACAAAGAAGCACCATCTATAAAAGAAAAATGTGTTATATCAGACTTGGTAAAAACTAAAAACATTTATATTTCAAAGGGCATCTTTAAGAAAGTCGAAAGACAAGATACAACCTGGGAAACAATACTTGCAAATCTTAATTCTGTCAAAGGACTTGTATTCAAAATGTATTCTAATATTGACTTATAACTCAATAACCAGAAGACAAATGGCCCACTTTAAAAATGGGCTTAAGTTTTCAATAGAAATTTCAGGATGGTCACAGTGGTTCCATGCCTATAATCCCAGCACTTCAGAAGACAGGCAGGAGAATCACTTAAGGCCGTTTATTCCAGACCGGCATGGGCAACATACTGAGACCTCATTTCTACAAAAAAATTAAAAGTTAGCCAAAAATAGTGCCTCATATCTATAGCCCTAGCTTCTCAGGAAGCTGAGGCAGGATGATTGCTTGAGCCCAGAAGTTTGATGCTGCAGTGAGCTGTGATGGAACCACTGTACTCCAGCCTGGTTGACAGAACAAGACCCTGTCTCAAAAAAAAAAAAAAAGAAAAAAAGAAAAAAACAGACATTTCAACAAAAAGATGTGCATTGACCAATTAGCATAGAAAAAGACATTCAGCATCATAATTAGGAGAATGCAGATTAAAACAAAAATGTCATACTACATAACACCCACTAGCATGGTTCTAATAAAAAAAGAGAGACACCAATACAGGTACATCCTTGTACATTACAGGAGGGAAAGTAAAATGGAAAGAGCCTTTGTAAAACAGTTTGGTACTGTCTTTAAAACTTAAATGTAAATTTAACCCATGACTCAGCAATACCACTTACAGGAATCTACCCGAGAGAAATGAAAATACATGCCCACACAAAGACTTCTATATGATGTTTATAGCAGCACAATCTGTAATACACCAAAACGGAAAACAAACATCTATCAACCAGCAAGTGAAGAGGAAGACATAGTATATCCATACAGTGGAATAACAATTCAATGATAAAAAGAAGCAAAGTACTGATACCTGCCACACAGATGACCCTCAATAAAATTGTACTATTTAAAATAATCCAGGCACACACACACACACACACAAAACGCTCTCACATATTTTGTGATTGAATGTACATGAATGTACATGAATTGTGCATTAAAAAATCAGAAAGTAGATTGGTGGTTGCCAGCAACTGAAGTTGGCTATACGAAGTACTTGGGAAAGAAACAGGGGATGTTTTTGGAATGATGAAAATATTTTAAAATTGGGTTTTGGGATAATTATACAACCCTATATTTTTACTAAAAACTATATTGTATGCTTAAGACAAGTACATTTTATGTAAATTATGTTTGAGTAAATCTGTTTAAAGCAAAATGAAGCTTGCAGAGGCCTCCTCCTCTTTCACTGTTGTTACCATAGTTACTTCCTGGTATCAGGTCCTCTGAATTTTCCAGTGAGTATCCATTCGCAACTTCTGTGTTCCTGTGCTCTTGAATTGTTGAAGTTCCTCTTTCTCCACCCTACCACCTATGCACTGCTGGTACACCTGGATTCTTTCCTTGTGGTGCCTAGAGTCCTATGTTGCTTTATTTCGCACCCTCCTTCATTGTTCCTGGAGATTCCTTGTCATGTCGCTTCCTAAAAGCTGTTATACATGTAATATTTATTTTCCTATCCTGGTTACCCTGCTTGTTTTTCATAAGGGATTTGAAGAGTGGACTAATGTAAAGCTGCATTGCTATTGTTATCCTTCCCCATAAGGGAGTCTGAATTACTTTAAGTCATAAAGCAAAAATTATGCCAAGAACCAGAGACAACATATCTGTTAGCATTCTTGATGCCAGACACGCCTGTAGTACAGAGATGCACAGTGTTGTTATGGATGTCAAGTGAAGGAATCAGAAAATAGTTACACAGATATTAATGACAAAGTTCCATAGTTCCTTTATAGATAAACAGACATGCTTGCATGTCTGTACATTATCACTGTAGCAGCCTTCATATCAACTGAATAATTCCTACCCACTTTTAGGGCCTAATATAGAATCTACCTTTGTGTCCAGATAAACCTTCTCTGATCCACAAAATGTGAGTTAGCTAGGCCTAATTTACAGTCTTCCTTTTTAAAATTATTAAATTTATTGTAAGTTGCTGTTATCTCTTTCTTCCACTAAAGTGTGAGTGATAAGAAGCCAGTGGCTATGTTAATTTTATTTATCTTTTCAAACCCAGCAGCTCAACATATGTTTATTGCATTACTTAACCATCGAATTATTTCTTCATTACTGAGTCTCAATATATGTAAATCTCATATGTCTTCATTTTAATTATATTCTGTATGGTTATTTTTGCCTTTAACATTTTTGTGGCTCAAATTTCTGCTTTATAATTGTATATAAACTTCTGGTTTGTATTTTCAACTTATTAATTTCTATATTTTCTTCCTCCTTTGAATGTCCATAGCACTTTGCCTGTATCTCTCTTTTAATATTTATTTTATTCCATCTTGTATAATTGTTGTCTGTTTCTCTCATGCTAGCTACTAAATTATAAACCATCTGTGGAAACAATTGGGATTTTCTAACTCTAACCTCCTTGCTATATTTTACATAAAAATAGTGTACCATCTGCAACCAATTGATTTAGAATGATTTAGGCTTGTTGATGATATAATATGTGCTAAGCTTGTGCTAAACATACAGGCATAGTGTAGATATGCTATCGATTGCTTGATATATTTTATAAAATATGAGGAGACCACTGGGTAACAGTTTAAAATCTTGACTTCTTCCAATTATATAAATCAGAAAACCTATTATGAGATAAATCTTCTGATTCATCATGTCCATTTATTTTTAACTCAGGAATCTTTTATCTGAGTTCTATGCCTTGGAAAAGCAGAGTAAGACTTTAAGATAATAAGAGTAAACTATTTAATTATTAGGCAAAAATAAATAAATAAAACCTTTTACCATTTCTCTCTAATATGAATAAATCCACTCAACGGTATGCTTTTTACTCCCTAAGAAACTACCTGGAGATACATAAATGCATCCACTGATGCTCATTTAAAAATCACATACTAAATACTGTGTAATATATTAAACCTCTTTACATATTTTATCATAGGGCCTCAATATATATTTATATCAGTCAAGCTTTTTCATCTGGTAAATGTATATATCCTCACTGAAATTTTCTTTCCATATTTAATGTGTGGTAGGACTATTTTATTGCTTACTTCATCCTAATCGTGCATTGTGTCTTCCAAGCTTTATCGATATTCCTTAGATGAATAGTAAGAAGCTCTACTTGCACACTTGAAAAGTATTGGTCATTGTTTTTATAATTATTTTTTTCCAGTCAGAACAAAACAAGAAAATTTCTCCCAATTCAGTTTATACAGATGTTACACAACTCATTCAAAATTTGACAGATAGGAAAAAATAAAAATGTATAGTCCTGTATTATTTATAAAATAGGTGCAAGAATCCTAAATTGAATGCAACAAACATAATTCAGGAATGTATTAATTAATTACTAAATCAAAATACTTAACAGGGACTTATTCCAGAAAAAAATACAAATAACTAAACCTTTAGAAAAATACATACATAATGTATACACGAGGTTTATTCACATGCATGTATCTGTAAGTTGTTTATTAATTCTCATATATTGACTATAAAGTTAACCTGAAAACATATAATACAAAAGCATAGGCAGAAAGAGTTGAGAAAAATTTTGACTAATGTAGTATATCCTTCAAATACATCTTAAAATACAGACAGATAACTTAAAAAAAAGACTTACTCTATATATACCTTGAAGAGACTATATGAAAATGTTTTACAAAGTATTCTGAAAACTACTAACAGCCAAGTACAAAAATTGACGATGAATTGAATATCCACAAAAAAATTAAAGTAAAATAATAACATGCTAAAATTTACACTGTGTAGGATTAAAGACATTCTAAATAATGTTAGCATTGTTATTCCATACTGGGAAAGTGATAATTCAATCAAATATTTCAGCCTGACTCATTTTCAATTATTGGCTTAAAGATGTTTCATCCACAGATGAAATTTCATTAAAGTTTATATTTAAATGAGGACCTTGAACCAGGGAAAACAGTTGAGTCAATAAAACATTAATATGTGAATTTTAGTTCTAAATATGGGATTTTAAGAAGAGAAAATAAACCAGTTGGAAACTATCACACTCTTGGCAACTGAAAATGAGAGAGATGGAATATAGGTAGCATGCCCTCAATTATTAGAATAAAGCAAAAAGGGGACTATGAGAATGCTGAGCCCTTCCCAGATGCTGATCTCACCCTTCCACCTGGGAAAGAGGTGGTCAGACAGCCCAGACAGCTCCTCATAGTCCAACGACAGCCACTAGCATCATTCATGCCTGCTACTGGCCACATCTCTTTGATAGGATGCTCCAGAGGTAAATGCCAGCTAACTTCTGAATACAGGTTTTGAAAAACAGTGACTTGAATTGCTTTCTGTTTTGTCTGCTGCAACTCAGCTATTTTTCGCTTTTTCTTTTTCTTTTTTTTTTTTTGAGACAGGGTCTCACTCTGTTGCCCAGGCTGAAGGATAAAGTACAGTGGCATGATCATAGCTAACTGCATCCTCAAATGTCTGGGCTCAAGTGATGCACCTGTCTCAGCTTCCCAAGTAGCAGGGACTACAGGCACATGTTACCACACCCAGCTATTGTTTTAATTATTATTTTATTTTTCGTAGAGATGGGGGTATCACTTTGTTGCCCAGGCTTGTCTGGAACTCCTGGCCTTAAGCACTCCTCCCACCTCAGCCTCCCAAGTTATTTGTAATATGGAAGCAAATGTGTTTCTATGAGATTGACCAGCTCTAGCCAAGTGACTGCAATAGAATCCTATGTCAGGAATGCTAAGGTGGGTCTGTAAGACAACTAGAAATAACAGTGGGTGTTATAAAGTTTGCAAACCCTCTCTTTCTCTTCCTCTGCCTTTTCCTCTTCCTTCTTCCCTCTCTCTTCTTCTCCCTTTCCCACCTCTCCTCTCTCTCTCTCTCTCTCTGATACACACACACACACACATACAAACACTCTTACACACACCACAGGAACACACGCACATGTGCACACACTCGCACACAACAGGTAATGGAGAAAGCAGAAAGTGAGCAGGGAGAGAGTCAAAGGCCTTATTCTCTGCAAATATGCTCACCTGGCAGAAAGAATATTAAATTAAAACAAGTTCAGAGTTTGCATTATTATATTGATCTGGACATTGTATTTACAGAATTGGCATTTTGTATTCTCACTTTAAAGTGATTGCAGTCATGATCTGTTACCCTAAAAGGAGCAGAAATTATAGTAAGCTAAAATAGTGATCTAAGCAAGGGGCAAGATTTTCTTCACTCTAAAATTATAAGGAAAAATGAGAGACTAAAATATATTTCATATTTTGAGCACAATAAACATTCCATTACATCTTATAAGGAGATAAACCAATGGGGAAGGGCTGCAATTCTCCAGCATTTCCTGTGCCTGGATGGGCTAATTTTATCCTGGGATTTGATATTGGAACAAAGTCACGTTTCAAATCTCAGTCATGCCCTACAGCCTGGGTTAGCAGTGAGAAAGCTGAAATAATTTTCTCATGCTATTTACCTTTTTGCCATAGTTGGAAGCAAATGGATACTATTTTGTTATGCTTCCTGGATTGCAACAAGTATTCATTTACTCGTTTGTTTGTTTTTTAACAGTTTAATATCCAATTTGTATATGCTCACTATCAGGAGAAATTTGGTGCTGAGCATATTTTCAGCAAGGAGAAATTTGCCTTACCAATTGACTCTGTAAAATAATGACTATCATATAAAATAATGATGGTGATGTATCCTATGATAACCTTACTGAAATCAATTTTCCTTTTCTATTTGTTTATTTTATAGCATTTATGGCCACCTACTTATACACATACATGCATACACATATACACGTGTGCCTGTGTAACATACACAGGTATATTACATATCTGTGTTTATATGCATATATATGCCCATTTCTTGCCCATTTTCCTAATGTAAGTTTCATGAAAGTAGTAATTGTTTAGTTTGTTCAACACTGTAATATCTAGCACTAGATCATGTTGAGAATCATGGTAGCAACTCTGTACATATGCGAGTAATAAATATGATATATAAATATGATACATATATAATATATATATATTCAAGCCAGTACAGTTGATCCAAAACTAAAATGAAACTTATGTACTTAACCCAGGAGAATCAAAGTTTTTAACCTGAGCAGTCAGCATCTTAGCCATTTCCATGTATTGTCAACCTCTAACTCCTTTAATAACTAACTAGAATTTATTTATTGGATTAAAAATAACCACCATAATTTGAAGTTTAAAAAGTGAAACAAAGTTCATTTAACTTACTTATTACTGTCACTTTTAAGGTGACAACACCTTGTTTCATGTTATCTTAAGAGTGAAACTGTTTTTCACTACACTTCTAGTATGGCTACACCTAATTCAGGGTAATCTCCTAATAGTCACTAATGTCAAATTTGCACAGAAAGCTGGCAAAAAGCAATTCTCTTCAGAGTAAAAGTTCACTTCCATAAATGCTACAGGTAATATATTTAATCAATATTTTTAATTTAAATAAATTTGCTCTGACAAAGGTTTGGCATTAGCCATTTCAGAAACATTTAACCAGTTCTCAAACAAATCTAAAAAGAAATCAGTGTTGACATATAGCTCTTTCTTTTCACATCTACTTGTTTTACTTTAATTGGCCTCAGTCTCTAAATCAATTTGAGTCCAAAGCAGTTTTTAAATAAGCGTTTACACTGATGTTATCTTCTCTATTTTCATTTTGCATATTTTAAAAATATTTTGTAATAACTCTAATACTTCCTCAAATAAAATGGGCTTGAAATTAATTATGAAGTTAAATTTGTTACATACTCTAAAACTAATGGTACAGCTAGTATGGAAAACAGTATGAAGGTTCCTTAAAAAGGTAACAAGTGAACTGCCACATGATCCAGCAATCCCACTTCTGGGGAAATATTCAGAATAACTGAATTGATATCTCAAACAGATAGCTGCATTCCCATATTCATCACAGCATGATTCACAATAGCAAGATATGAAAACAACCCAAATAAGATAAAGCTCTTCAATATTAGACATTTTAATCTTACAGATCTACATTATCTTGTGCGCAGAATCAAAATCAAAAGCAACCTACAGAGAATTCTGATGAAAGCTTGGATAGAAATCTGAAAAATATCTACAGAATATAACTAATGTGGCAGTACCAGAGGCAAAGAAGTTACCCTGCTATGAACATTTAGTCTTGCAATTTACCAGAGAGACCCTGTGGTAGAGTATAAAGACCATGGAAGGCAGAGGGGTTTTCCTCCAATTCTGGTATTTTTATTAACAAACTGGTCAAGCAATTTTTCTCGACTTCGGTTCCCTACTATCTAACATAAGATATTCAGATGATTTCTAGCTATTCCTCAAAGCTTAACAATGAACAGTGTTGAGACTCTGGTAAAACTAGAAACTCAGATAAATATTTTACTAAAAATGTGCCCTTAAAGAAAAAACATGGCATTTTCCAAAGACAATAAGACTCTCCTTTTAACTGGATCCGAATTAAAGATGGCACAGGTTTCTAGAAGTTTCTATGACTTTTGTTGGTGGGAGGTGTTTATTTGGCCTAATTTATTATTTCTCGTGTGAGCCAGTCAATAATTTATTAATGAGATTTTATTCTATTTTATTTTTCCAATTTTACTAAAGGAATAAAGCAGAAGGAAGCCTAGCTAATTTAGAGTCAGTCCTCAGTATTTGTGACAGATTGGTTTCAAGACCCCTACAGATACCAAAATCCACTGATGCTCAAGTCCCTGATATAAAATGGTGTAATATTTTTATAGAACCTATATACATCCTCTCTTATACTTTAAATCATCTCTGTATTACTTCTAATATCTAATACAATGTAAATGTTATGTGAATAGTTGTTATATTGTTTATGAAATAACAAGAAAAATTTCTGTACACATTCAATACAGATGCAAGCATTCACTTTTTCTTCTAAATATTTTTAACCCAGAGTTTGTGATTTTTGGAATCCAGGGATGCAGACCCATGAATATGGAGGGTTAGCTGTATTGGATTTGCAAGGATAATTTTTTGAGAGAATTGCACTTTTGAATAGGTTTCTGTTTCATTTGTCCTTGTACTAGTCAACAGGCTCTTCCGTTTTATTAAATAATTTGCCCATGTTCTGGGACAAGTGCAATAGAATACATCAAAGGTAATTATTCACTTTTCACATTATCTCTTGGTTGCCACTTCTGTAGGGATATATACCAAGGTGCTCTTCTGAAGAAAGAGTGCCTCGTTTTGTCATGGGCTTCTGGTTGTAGTCATGTGTTGTACATTCTATATTAGTTGTGTCTTGGGATTTTTTGTGTATTTACCCAAATGTTCAGCTGTATTTCTGGGATATATGCAAATGTTATAGGCCTATGAGTTTATACATAATACACTGTTGTCAAGTATAAAAGAAGAAACACAATAAAACTTTTACCAGGAAAAAAAAAAAACATTTATCAATAGGCTGTTGAAATAGCTGACTTCTATTAAACTTGGACTTTCTTTATATAAATAGTGTAATCATTTCCCAAAATGTATTTAAGGAAACTTACTCCTAATAATGTGCTGTATTGTCCATAAAATTATCAGAAAAAAAGTAACAACTTGTGCTTTAGGAAATCACGTAAGCAACTTTCACATTTATTTGTGAAGAGGCAGGTGGGTTCAGAAGGGTTAAGGGTCAAACATTCAGCCAAGTGGTGAAATATACTGTTAAACCAAGAAAAAGTTTTGGTTGCTAAAATGCTTGAATTTGTTTATGAAAAGTAACCTAACAAAAGCATCTTCAGGTATAATTCCTACTATTATCACAATTGTTTTGTTTGATTCTGCTTATGTTTTCTTTGTTTACTTGCTTTTAGATACAAACTTCTTTGTGGGTTTTTATTTTTCCAATTTCTGGATGTTTGCATGTTTTGCTTTTGTATTAGTCTGTTCTTACATTGCCATGAAGAAATGCCTGAAACTGGGTAATTTATAAAGAAAAGAGTTTTAATTGACTCACAGTTTCACATGACTGCAGAGGCCTCAGGAAACTTAAAATAATGGTGAAAAATACCTCTTCACAGGATGGCAGGAAAGAGAATGAGTGCCAGCAGGGGAAATGCCAGATGCTTATAAAACGATCAGATCTCATAAGAACTTAACATTATGAGAAGAAAATGGGGGAAACTGCCCCCATGATTCAGTTACCTTTCAACGGGGACTTCCTACGATATGTGGGGCTTATGGGAACTACAATTCAAGAGGAGATTTGGGTGGGAACACAGCCAAACCATATCAGCTTTGTTTGCTGGATTTTATTTTTACTATTTTATCACTTTTTATTTTTTAAGAGGTGCTATAATGACTAGAATTGTTTCATTTTGATTTCTGATTTTCATACTATTGTTTTCTCTTCCCATTCTTTTAGTTTCCAGAAAAGCAAACAAAAATTTATTCTTAGGTATCAGTGTCAAGTTATCTTGTGGGACTTACAGTTAATGAATAATAGGCTCAGCTCTGATACAATTCATTTTCTCTTCCTTCCAACACTCAGTAATTTTTAGTTGATCCTCTTGGTCGGCCTAGTAAATTTCTAAATCCTTAGCCTAAAACTATTTAAACACTTCATAATTGATTTCAAGGCCAGATTTACCTAAAATTTACTTTATGAGTCTTATACTCCACCCAAAGTTTTTAAAGTTAAATTTCTTCAAAATTACTGCTATTTATGACATTAAATCTAAACTATCAGTGACTTTAACAGACTTAGGAATTCACTCATTTATTTACTCATTCATTTAAGAAATATTTATTTTATTGTGATAAGAATACTTAACATAAGATCTACTCTCTTAACAAATTATAAGTGCATAATACAGTTCTGTGAACTATAAGCACAATGTTGTACAGCATATCTATAGAATTTGTCTTATAAATGAAACTTTCTGTCCAATTAGTATAAAAAGTTCATTCAATACTGATATGGTTTAGCTCTGTGTCCCTACCCAAATGTCATCTCGAATTGTAATCTCCACATGTTGGGGGAGGGACCTGTAATCCCCAGGTGTGGAGGGGAGGAAGTTATTAAATCATGGGGGTGGTTCCCCCCATGTTGCTCTCTGACAGTGAGTGAGTTATCACAAGATGTGATAGTTTTACAAGTGTCTGGCATTTCACCTGCTTCACTTCTCTCTCCTGCCACCATGTGAAAAGGATTCTTGCTTTCCCTTTGCCTTCAGCCATGATTGTAAGTTTCCTGAGGCTTTCCCAGCCATGTGGAACTGTGACAGTCAATTGAAGCTCTTTCCTTTATAAATTACCCAGTCTCAGGTATTTTTTCATAGCAGCGTGAACAGGTATTTGTTAGAAAATCAAATGGGCGGCCGGGCGCGGTGGCTCAAGCCTGTAATCCCAGCACTTTGGGAGGCCGAGACGGGCGGATCTCGAGGTCAGGAGATCGAGACCATCCTGGCTAACATGGTGAAACCCCGTCTCTACTAAAAAAAATACAAAAAAAACTAGCCGGGCGACGTGGCGGGCACCTGTAGTCCCAGCTACTCGGGAGGCTGAGGCAGGAGAATGGCGTGAACCCGGGAGGCGGAGCTTGCAGTGAGCTGAGATCTGGTCACTGCACTCCAGCCTGGGTGGCAGAGCGAAACTCCGTCTCAAAAAAAAAAAAAAAAAAAAAAAAAAAATCAAATGGGCATAACCACTGATATTTTTTCTTCCAACTCAGTATGCTTTGTAACACAAAAGCTTTGGTGGTAAGGATATTGGCAATTGAAAAAAAAATGTAATAGTTGAACAAGTCCATAAAAATATTTCAGGCACAAGGGAGCATTTTCATGAGACTATAGCACAACTAACAATAAGGTACAAATTTAACAGAATATATATTTGTCTCAACTTCAAGACAGTGTCTTGAGGTATATTTAATTTATCTATCAAAACTGAGGCATATTCACCTTGTCAATCCAAAATAATAAAAATAAAATCTGTGGACAATGAAATAGATGTTCATGAAGTCAAATTATTTTGAAATATTTTATTTTCCTACTTAGAAGAGAGGCTAAAAACTAAAACAGTGCTTTTGCAAGATGAAATTATTACTCCATAAACATTGACTTTATTTAATGATCTTAAATGGATTACATATGATTATATGGTTTGGCTCCATGTCCCCACCCAAATCTCATGTTGAGTTATGATGTCCAGTGTTGGAGGAGGGACCTGGTGGGAGATGATTGAATCATAGGGGCGAACTTCCCCCTTGCTGTTATTGTGATAGTGAGTGACTGGTTGTTTAAAAGTGTGTAGCACTTCCTCCTTCACTCTTTCTCTCCTGCCAGCAATGTGAAGATGTGCCTGCTTCCCCTTTGCTTTCTGCCATGACTGTAAGTTTCCTGAGGCCTCTCCAGAAGCAGGAGCCTGTGCAGCTCACAGAACTGTGAGCTGATTAAACCTCTTCTATTTATAAATTATTCAGTCTCAGGTATATCTTTATAGCCATGTGAAAACTGACTATTGTATATGATATGGTACATGATGTCATTTTCCTTCAGCACACAATCAGATAAACATCTGTCACTCCACTGCAACTAGTTCCTAGTTTTTCAAGCCATGTGCTTGCCAATAAATCTCTTTGGGAGACTTTATAAGGTTTGTTCAGTACCACTAGGGTGAATAATACCTTAATCATACCTATTGGAGGTGTTTAACACAATGTTTGGCATCCTCAGAATGTGAAATGTTTTACTACTATCAAAACTTTAATTAATTGAATAACCCTGAAAATGTGTGCAATTTTCAGGTATCTGCAATGTTTGTCTATACATTATAAATTTTTATATATCAAGGTATAATTTATTGCTTTCCAAACTAGTATGAATGTACCAAATACTTTTCCTACAATCCTGGAATTTTACACTGCATTAAATGAACCAGGAATGTTCATGTAATGAATACAGAAATAAAATAAGAAACTCCAAACTATCCTCCATAATTTTTAAATATGTTTACAATGTACAAACTTTGATGGGCTTAATCATAGTTCTAGAAAATGTTGAAATTTTTTAAGAGAAACTGAAATCTCACTTTCTGAAAAATATCACCATAAGGAAATTTAGAAGTGTATTATTAATTTGGCAAAATGTTTGAGCATTTTAAATAAGGCAAATATTTCTATTCTAGGGTCTGCAATCACTCTTATAGCTACCACTAAAACACCTTGAATTATTTTAGTCAAGTAACCAATTTTGATGGAGAGAATGGAAGAGAACAACTGGGATGAGAATTAAAAATATGTGACTTTTGGCCGGGCGCGGTGGCTCAAGCCTGTAATCCCAGCACTTTGGAAGGCCGAGACAGGTGGATCAAGAGGTCAGGAGATCGAGACCATCCTGGCTAACACGGTGAAACCCCGCCTCTACTAAAAAATACAAAAAACTAGCCGGGCGAGGTGGCGGGCGCCTGTAGTCCCAGCTACTCAGGAGGCTGAGGCAGGAGAATGGCGTGAACCTGGGAGGCGGAGCTTGCAGTGAGCTGAGATCTGGCCACTGCACTCCAGCCGGGGCGACAGAGTGAGACTCCATCTCAAAAAAAAAAAAAAAAAAGTGACTTTTCAAATTTTTTTGAGATGGAGTCTCACTCTGTCACCCCGGCTGGAGTGCAGTGGTGCAATCTCAGCTCACTACAACCTCCACCTCCTAGGTTCAAGTGAGTCTGCTGCCTCAGCCTCCCTACTAGCTAGGATTTCAGGTACTCGCCACCACACCTGGCTAAATTTTGTCTTTTTAGTGGATACAGGGTTTCACAATGATGGTCAGCTGGTTCTTGAACTCCTGACATCAATGATCCACGTGACTTGGCCTCCCAAAGTGCTGGTATTACAGATGTCAGCCACTGTGCCTGGCCACAAATATGTGATATTTTCAATGGAAGACAGAATAATTTAAAATCTTCATGTCAAAAGTGCAAATATTTACAGGCAGAAATTTAAAGTCACTTGAGAAAATTTTTAAACATTTTAGGTTGCAAAAATGTAACACTAAATTTTATGTATTAACCTGATGATCATGAAATTTATGAATTTGAAAATGTAGAAAACTATATGATATGAGTTAAAATTGAGCTACAAGACTTCTATGGTTTCAGTTCTGACACATAGAGCTTGCAAATTGTCACTTCTGCCTTTGAAACAAAGCAAATCTGGACAAACTGAAAATCAATAGCTTTTCTTAGGCCATGCAGAGCATTGAGGTAGGGTAAACCGCCATCCCAAAATCAAGAGAGGCAGGTGTACCTAGACAGATAAAGCTTACATCTGCTTGCCCGAAACAGAAGTCATTTGTTATCTGTTATATTTTATACTAGAAAAAGAGGTATATTGAAGTCCTAACTCCAAGTATCTGTGAAAATGGTATTCTTTGGGAAGAGGATCTTTCCAAATATAATCAATTTAAGATGAAGTCATTAAGGTGAACCCTTAATCTGATATGACTGGATTATAAGAGAGAAGTAAATGACGTGAAAACACAGAGGAAAGGCGATCATGTAAAGACAGTCAGAGATTGCAGTCATGCTGCCCTAACCCAATGGAATTCCTTGAACTATCAAGACCTAGAGGAAGCAATGACAGATCCTTTTCGAGAGGCTTCAGAGAGGGAGGATGAGCTGCCAACACCTTTATTTCAGCATTCTACTCTCCAGAACCACGAGAGAACAAACTTCCATTGTCACATAATTTATGGCAGTGTTAAGGCAGCCTTAGAAACACATAAATGGCAATTCTGGCAAATAGCTAGCTGCTGAGGGTAGACTAACATGCAAGTGAGGAACTTTGTGGAGTCAGTCTTAGGGGATCCCCTCACTGTTTGGGGCTTTAGCTCGAGAGGAATCTGGGTCGAATTTAGAAAAAAATTCAACTTTTTCTAAAACTACAGTTAAGCCCATAAAAGTTTGTACATTATAAACTTATTTACAATTATGGAGGATAGCTTTGAGTTTCTCATTTTATTTCCATATTCATTATATGAGCATTCCTGATTCATTTAATTCAGTGTAAAATTCCAGGATTTCAGGAAAAGTATTTGGTACAGACTATATCTTGTGAGGAAAATACTAGAAAGTTCTTACTGTAGCTCTGGTAGGGAGAAAGAAACAGTAGTCATTGTGAAATACATGCAGAACCTTGTTCATAACAAAGATCTACCCTTTAGGAGAAAAATTTTGCCAAATTCTTATTCCAGCTGAAGGAAGGTGATTCCTCTCACTCCATCTTCATGTAAACATCCTGTCTCATCTAAAGCCGAGAGGCCATGCTCACACCTGTAATCCCAGCACTTTGGAAGGCCAAGGTGGGTGGATCACGAGGTCAGGAGATCGAGACCAACCTGGCTAACACAGTGAAACCCCGTCTCTACTAAAAATACAAAAAATTAGCTGGGGGTGGTGGCACATGTCTGTAGTCCCAGCTACTCTGGAGGCTGAGGCAGAAGAATCACTTGAGCCCAGGAGGCAGAGGTTGTAGTTCGCCAGGATCATGCCACTGCACTCCAGCCTGAGCGACAGAGCAGGATGCCATAAAAACCACAACAACAAAAAAAGCAGAGAAATGTATAATCAACAGGGTTTGGTGCTTTCTGGAAATAAACTGTAAATGCTGCAGCAAGGAAAGGAAGTACAGAGAAAACTGAGGTAAGAGCTACTCCACTGGAAAAACATTTGTGAAGAGCATAGTCCCAAGACACAGGGCCACACAAAGACCAATTATTAAGAAAATAATAGCATGCCCTCCCCTCACACATACACCCCACTGAGACATCAGAAGGTTTCAGTTTATTATTAGATAACAGTTGAAAGGGATGGAAGGCACTGACGCTCTCTGAGGAGTACTTGCAGAAGCCCAAAGTTTGGAAGAAAAGACAAAAACAAAAACAGTAGAGGGATTGGAAGCCTCTGTGGCAACTTTGGCTACAACAAATATTAAACAGAGCTCACCTCTTTGAGTGAAAACATTCATCACATTAAAGTCCTCCTTACCTCCTCTTACCTGGTACAACATGAGGCTTTCAAGAAAATATTCCATGACAAAAGGCCGTCATGACAAAGGCAGAACAGTATGGAGAGAAATAACAATCATCAAACTTACAAAATGGATGAAAAGTAGACACAACTACATATTGTCTACATTTCTGTTTTTGATTCATCTATTTTGATGTTCTGTTGCCAAATACATAAATATTTATAATGGTTATATTGCCTTGAATAATCAAATTCTGTATCATTTATAGTTCCCTTATTTATCCCTAATAAAACTCATTCTAAAGCGTGTTTGTCTGAAGTTAATATAGCTATTCTAGATTCTATTTGACTAATGTTAGCATGTTCAACTATCTACATGATTTTCCTTTTAATCTACCAGTCTTTACATTTAAGTTGGTTCAAAATCCGAAATGAAAAGAAAAATAGAAAACTTCACCATTATAATCGGAAATTTCAACACCTCTCTGTCAGTAATTGATAGATCATACAGGCCAAAAAAAAAAATCAATAAGGGTATAAATGATATGAATAGCACTATCAATCAACTTGATACAATCGACATTTGTAGAATACTCCATCCAACAAAAGCCCAATACATATTTTTTTTAAACATTCATAAAACACGGCCTAATGTAGAAACCTTGTCAACCATAAACACAGCTTAACACATTTAAAATAACTGAAGTAATACATATTATGTTCTTAGACCACAATTGAATTAAATTACTAACAAATAAAAGATATCTCAGAAACCTCTAAATATTTGGAAGTTAAAACACATACTTAAAAAAAAACAAAAACTTCTAGGGTCAACTCCCATATGAAGAAGCTAAAAAGTCATTACTCTCATCCTTATAAGAAAAAGATGGAAAAAATGAAAATCAATGTATTTTCTTGGAGCTATAGAAAGCCGTGCATGCAGAGCAAACTGTCACCTTAAAATCAAGCAAAACAGGCAAATCCAGAGTCACAGCTGAAATCTGCTTATTTGTATCAGTTGCAACCAGAGCCATGAACTGGCAAGAACACATAAATAGTAATTTTGATGAATTTTGAGGCTTGAGTGTAGACCAGCTTGAGAATTAGGTACTCTTGTGGGCCCACTATTTCATAGGTTTTACATCCAGGAAATCTGTTTTCAAAGTGGAGATCCAAAAAACTTATTTCTGTGATCTGGCAGAGATGGGAAAGATAATTCTTTTGAAATATACTCAAAGACTTCTCCACAGCAAATCCTTCTCCGCTGGAGGGAAGGCTTTACTAGAGCCTGTCTCAGAGCCATCGGGGAGATACATTTCTCCCATTTCCAATGCCATCTAGACTTCCTATTTCACCCAAGATGGGGAGATTCTCTACAAGAAAAAAATATAGGTGAAGGGCACAGGCCAGATAGGCAGACACACTAAAACACTGAGATTTAATTAAAATATTATAAAATGCACATTCTCCCTCATATCTTATTGGACAACCAACAGGGATCCAGTTTAATAATAGTAGACTAGAGCTGAAAAAGCTGCAAGATACAGACTGTCTCTGAAGGGGAATACACAGGGAAGTGCAAAGTTAAGAGGAGAGAGCAAAAGGACACTAGAAGAAATTGGAGTCCCTGGAACCTATAGCTACAGCAAATATTAAACAAAGCCCACTCATACCCATATTGATATAAATCTTACATGTTTTGAACAAGATTCAAGAACCCTTTCTTGGGGTCTGGATTCAGACCCCTTTCCTGTATTGATATAAATCTTACATATCAGAGCGCCCTTTAGCTCAGTTCCTCATAAATTGTATCTGACTTTTGACAAAAAAAGTATGAGGCACACCAAACATAAAAAAAAATTAATAATAATAATAATCATTGTCACCTAACTCGGATATAACATAGATGTTGAAATTATCAGAGAAAATTAAAAACAACTATGACTAATATATGAAGTAGAAAACATAATACAAAAACAGTTGAGTAATGTAATAAAAGATGGAAATTATAAGAAGACTCTAAATGAAATGATAGAAATAAAAAAAATAAAATAAAGAATGACTTCAATGGGGTTATCAGTGGAATCAGCATGGCCCAAGAAGTAGTAAGCAAGCTTGGAGACTTGTTGGAAAAATCAAGTTGAAATGCAAAGAGAAAAATGGAAAACAATTAAGATCTAAGTAATAGAGATAATTTTGAAATATATAATATTTACATTATTGGAATAGGAGAAGGAGAACAAAGATAATGAAGCAGAAGAAATATCTGGATATTTGAATAATTGGAAAAAAGTTTCAAACTTAATAATAGACAGCAAATACCCAAAAAAACTATACCTAAGCATATCATATTCAAATTGCAGAAAACTAAAAACAAAGAAAAATTTTTAAAGAGGCCAGAAAATATATATTGATAGGAACAAGAAAAACACTTCACAAAAAACTTCACCAGAAATCATGCAACATTCTACAAAACTCCTAATCAGTGCTTCTTAAAATATGGACTGCCTCCTCAAGGCCACCACAGATCTGGGATGTGAGTGATGGTAGGGGAAGAATTTAAAATGCCACAGTACTCTCTCATTGTAAGGCAGCATCTTGTTTTTCAACAAGCCTTCTCTTAGTTGTTGTGTTTGACTAGATTTCAGGGTTCTACAAAAGTTTATTTTGACAGGTTTGCCAGCTCATTTGCTGCTTTTGTACAGGTAGAACCCTGGAGTTTCCTATTTCTCCATTTTGGTTGGTATTACTGTTACAAGAAAGGGATCTGGATCCAGACTCCTAGAGAGAGTTCTTGAATCTCATGCAAGAAAGAATTTAGGATGAGTCCACAGTGCAAAATGAAAGCAAGTGCATTAAGAAAATAAAGGAATAAAAGAATGGCTACTCCATAAACAGGGCAGCCCTGTAGGCTGCTGGTTGCCCATTTTTACGGTTATTTCGTGATGATATGCTAAACAAGGGGTATATTATTCATGTCTCCCCATTTTAGACAACATAGAGTAACTTCCTGACATTTCCACAGCATTTGTAAATTGTCATGGCACTGGTGGGAGTGCAGTAGTGAAGATGACCAGAGGTCACTCTCCTTGCCATTTTGGTTTTGGTAGGTTTTGGCTGGCTCATTTACTGCAACCTGTTTTTACCTTTATTTTGTGCTGATCGCCCTTCTCATCCTGTAACTTAGAATGCCTTAACTGTCTGGGAATGCAGCCCAGTAGGTTTCAGCCTCATTTTACCCAGTTCCTATGTAAGGTAGAGTTGCTCTGGTTTATACGCCTCTGACATTTCCCCCTTCCCTTTTATAAGAGAACCCTTAACCCTAAGGGTTGCAGAGGGACAAGGATCTATCTTCTGTAACTTCTTCAGGCTGAGTAGGGGCAATGATATTCCTGTCTAATTATGAGGGTCTCTTGCATTCAGGGCAGAGAGGAGCTCAATCAAAAAGCATCAATATGGTAAGGTCCATTTGCAACTCTTGAGTTTTGATATCTGGAAGTTCATTAAGTGTTTAATTTAAGAAAACATTCAGTAAGCTTGTCCTATATTCCTACACAAGGAGTATAACAGCACTATATTCCACAAGAGTAAAGCAAAATAGGTAAAGTTCTTCCAAGTAAAGTAAATTAGAAGACTTTTCATGAACTGGGCAACTGCTGGAATTAAGCTGATACGGTGTTGTTAGCTGACTGTAATGTATCCAGAATGAGAACACTGATACAGATTTTTACATTATTCATTTCTCATGTTTCTTCTAAGCAACAGTCGGAGATCACTGGTTGGTTCACAGTAATAAACAGGGTTAGCCTAAATTGCAGAAACAAACTTAGAAACAACTGATGAGACTAGAATCTAATAACAAGTATACCATAGTTTTTGAAACATAATATTTCTCTCCCCAGTTTCCCATTTTTACTAAAGACAAATCATGGTAAGACTGATTTGTTTTATTATACTTGGCCTAATTATTTGTATAAAGTGCAGCAAGAATAATTATTTTTCACATAAGCTGCTTCTAAATTGGTTTTGATGGAATTCTGTTCCATAGAAGGAATTTCAGATAAGACTTTTTTAAAGCCAAGCCCAGCCAGGGTTTGTACCCTCAAATACCTATGAGTTGGGTAAATTTCTTTCCTCTTGAGGTGCCAAGATAACTAGGGGCTCCTGGACCTGTGCGAAAGTGACATTCTTTACTTACCATAAGTCAGAAGCCCTGTACAGTGACTGGGTAGGCAAGGTATGAGGCCAGCTCCCCAAACGACTTTTACTAGCTCTACAAGTTTGATTTCTTAAAGGAAAGCACACCATTTCAGTCAAAGTCTTGGTAAAATAACCAATTTACTCTATTGTGTCCTTTTACAAAAGAAAACAGATTCTAATTGCCCTTATGCAAATAACTATATTGCCATAAATTAAGAATACTCACAACTAGTTTCCAAATTCTGGAGAAATCAGGTAGAGAGGAACAAATATGCTCCAAATTTTGTTTATAGGAGTATACTCAGCTTTTAAAAGCTGTAAATAGCTCAAAAGAAAAGTTTCCTTGATTCTGAAAAGCAAAACAAAGGATCAGCTATGTTTTAAGCAAATTTTAAAAGATTACTTCAGTTTTTTACTGGTTCAATGAATTTAGTTAACTCCTGTTTTGCTTGATATTCATGAATATTTCAGTTCTCCATTAAAGTCCTGAAACTTTTTCCTCTACTCTGATCCTAAAATCTTCAAAGTTATCAGAAAACCTGCACTTAAGAACACCTGCTAGAGTTCATAATTGATTATAAACCACCTTCTAAAGAGGATTAAAACAAGGTAACAATTGTCTGTGGCTGAAAAAACATTTTAGGGCAGCCACAGTCAAATAAATAATTGACAAGGAAATCTGTTACCTCCAGGACATACAATGATTTTATGTAACAATTATAATTATTACTGATAATGTACATCAAGTCATATCAGAATTATAGGAGTTTCCCATAATTTTGGGAAATATGCCAATAACACATTTATACAAATACGGCCCAAAGAAAACTAAACACCATTTTGTATTTGACAATGAATGATTTTTGTACCAAATAAGCCAAATGTCACTCTTGCTTTGGTGCATTATTGATGTCAAACCCAATTCTTAATAAAACCATGTAAATAAATCTATCCAATCTCAATCCGTTTGACCATAAGGTAAGATTCTCATAAACCTTTTATAACCCTTTACGAGTTTTTGTTAGCCGATCATAAGCAGGGTTTTGCTCTAAAAAAACCTACTGTGCTTTTATTCCAATGTTTAATTTATAGAAAAACTGAATAATACCCCTTTAATGTAACCAATGTCCACACAAAGAATCTCTTTTACAATTAATTTTTTACAAATCTTCCACAACTGTTCAAACCTTTAGCTTTATTTTCTTTAACTTAAAACAATTATTTAAACCTTTAGGCAAAAAAGTCCACATTCCCATGCTTTCTTATAATATCTTACCAAAAGTACATTTTACTTTCCTTACACACCTTACATGTAAAACTGTTTCTTCAATAGTCTCAATTATGTGTTACATGGTTAACTTTTAGCAACTTTTACTTTTGGCAAAAACCCTGGTTAGTAAGCAATTTTAATTATGTATTATGTGTGGAGCCTAGCCTAGAACACACCAGGCAGAAGTGCAGATAAGGGCTGACTTTCCAGCATAGCTGGGAACATGGTTAACTCCACATGTCCCCAGGCCTTACCTTACTTAAGCAGGTAAGTTGTACAGTAACAGTCATAACGGCATTTTACGAAGCATTTAGGAGGGCTAGCAACCTTTGAATTGCACAACATTCTTGCATAAATTCCTGTTCACAAATCCTTTCACAACTTGCACAGACCATGTGAGACTTTCATGGACTTTCTGAGTTGCCCTAAATATCCCTTCTTTTAAACAACCACTAATTTTACTTTAGGGCCGACATTTACCATACAAGATCCTTTCTTACATAAAATCTCTTTCTTTATAATCTTCCTTGTATAGCCAGGGAGCATGGCTAATTCCACATGTCCCCAAGCCTTATCTATAAACTAATAATTTATGGTAGGTAAATTGAACAGTTTTTAATAGTTAAAGATGCAGTTTATGACCTTAAAGCATTTAGAAAACAGTATCTGATCTGCATCATTTAGACTAAATGTTTTTATCAATAATTTTTAAAACTATTTTTATTTCCCGAAGATTACTAAAGTTGCATGAACTAAAAGACATTACAGTTTTTATTTTGCTTTCAAAATATTTGATTTAAGCACTTATTTTTGTTTAAGCCAATTAATTGGAGCTCTTTTATACAAACATTATATACAACACATACATAGCTACACAGAAAGACAGAAGATTACTACAGTAGTGATAAGATTTTTCATTTGCCAGTTTTTAAGTTTGTTAATTGGATTACTGGCTTTAGGGTGGAGCCCTTGGAAGAACAGGACCAGGAAAGGGGTCTCTGTGCCTCCTGGTTTTCCCAAGGAGTCCAGGCTGTTACAGCTTGAATATCTGCTTTTAATTAAGCTGAATGTAACCATAACATTCTTTAATAAAGTGCTTTTAGAATTTCTTATGCCCAACAGCCAATATTTCTGGCTTTTGAACTCTACCAAAGGTAACCTCCCAGATGCTTAGAGAAAGGAAAATTTAAGGCAGTCCACGGAGGAGGAAAGAACAGACAAGGTCACACAGGTACTAAGCCAGAAATGACTTACTTCTTAAGTGGGGAAACAAACCTGAACTGCCACTGTGAAAGTACAGAACCATAGCTACTGAGCTACAGCATGGGGGAGTCTCTATTTCCTTCCCCAGAAGGGGTCTAGAATAGTTAATTTTGAGCTTGCAAAGGCTTTTAACTAGTTAATATGATTTTTACAGCTCACTATGACATGTACCCTAAAATTCCTGTTTCCTAGAAGGCAGAGACCAAGAAAGTGTACTGTTACGTGGTTGAAAGATCAAGTTCCTAGGGACATAAAACAAGGTGGAGACTTCATGCAAATTTCTTGTTTGTGTCACGGACCTGTGGCCAAGTTTGTTGCTGGCCAGCTTGCTGGGTCATCTTAAAAAGTGGGCTTACAGGTGTTCTAAGCCCATGTTTTATTCTGAAGTACCCCTTGACACAGAAAAATGAATTTGTAGCACAAAATACACAAGCTTAAGACTAGCCATAGATTTCTTTTTCGCATTAATCAAAACTTTACAGGGGAGATAAACACTGATTTTTTAAATCATTCATTCAACTATATGCACAGAGAGAGACAAGCCATAAATCTGACTGGTAAGAAATTCTTACCCTTTTGCCAGCATGCCAGGCTTCGGGGTTCCCTTTCCCTGAGCAGCCCTAGTGATCTGGCTTGCGGCACCATTGTTCTGGGGGCCAAGTGGTATCATAAAGGAAAATTTCTTTTTTCATACTGGCCAGAGAAAAATACATGTGATAAAACATAGACATTGGCCAGCCTGCTTAGAATCCAATAGCAAGCTGGCAAGGCTTAAATTTGCCCCCAGATGGGCCCCATCATCTTTAATCCAACCTCCAACTTAGAGTTTCAACACATGATCTCTAGGCAAGATGGTTGACCCGAGTAGCAGAAAAGACAGGAAAGGGAAATGAGAGAAAGAAAGTATTGCCTGTGACAGGGTGGGGAAGGTGTAGAGCTTAGGGAGGCCAGAGAAAAGAACCACTCTTTGCAGCCGACAATGAAAAGTTCAAGCAGCCACTTGTTGGTAGCAAAAGGATCTTTTCCAGCCATCCGATCAGCTCTCAAGTTTCCCCTTTTAGTGAGGAAAAAGCTCCCCATGTCCCACGATCCTGAACATGCCTAACGCTGTCGCCCACAGCCATCAGCAAAGAGTACAAGGCAGATTAATCCAATGAGAATAGCAGTTAACATCCCATAGAGCCGAACCTGTTCTTAGCTGAGAGGGACTTTAATGAGAGGGGGCTCTAACACCCTAAATCTTAAAAGGAACTCTAACTCCTCTAGAATCCCTCTAGAAGGGACTCTAACCCTTCTAAGAGTCCCTTAGAAGGGACTCTAACTCCTCCATCTTAGTTGGGCCTCTAACTCAAACCTATTCTTTACCCTGGTACCCCACCACTTACCCAAAAGTCGTCCAGTCAGTTCTGCAGTCTATTTCCTTTGGGTCAGGAGGGGTCTCCTCAGTATGGTCCCTTTTGTGGTTCACAAGAAAATTGTTAGCAGACCTCATCAGTTACTCAAAATTAGCCTTTGGGTCGGGGGCTTCTGCAGTATAGTCACTTCTGTGGTCGCCAGAAATATGTTACAGGAGCCCAACGCTTACCCAAATAGCTATCGGCTCAGGGTTTCTGCACTAGAGTCCCTTCATGGTTGCCAGAAATATGTTACGGGAAAGGGGTTCAGATCCAGATCCCAAGAGAGGGTTCTTGGATCTCATGCAAGAAAGAATTTAGGGTGAGTCCGCAGTGCAAAGTGAAAGCAAGTTTATTAAGAAAGCAAAGGAGTAAAAGAATGACTACTCCATAGGCAATAGAGAGAGCAGCCCCAAGGGCTGCTGTTTGCCCATTTTTATGGTTATTTCTTGATGATATGCTAAACAAAGGATAGATCATTCATGTCTCCCCTGTTTAGAACATATAGTGTAACTTCCTGCCGTTGCCATGGCACTGGTAAACTGTCATGGCGTTGGTGCCAAGGTAGCAGTAAGGATGACTAGAGGTCAGTAAGGACGACTAGAGGTCACTTTTGTCACCATTTTTATTTTGGTGGATTTTGGCCAGCTCCTTTACTGCAACCTGTTTTGTCTGCAAGGTCTTTATGACCTGTATTCTGTGCTGACTTCCTATCTCATCCTGTGCCTTAGAATGCCTTAACCATCTGGGAATGCAGCCAAGAGGTTTCAGCCTAATTTTACCCAGCTCCTATTTAGGATGGAGTTGCTCTGACATTCCTATCTCAGAAAATTTTGCCTAACCCAAGAAGCTTTCAACACGTTTGCAGAATGCATGAACAAATTAACACTTTCTCAAGGTACATGTGTAAAGTAAATTACCACAATTACCAAAGTATATGTAGTATACAGGGAATAATAAAAACCTCAAAATGTGAAAGAAAAAAAGAGTCCCAGAAGTAAAAGTACTTTTTTTTGTTGTAGTTTCTATCCATATTTTATATTTAAAAACATCCTATTCCAGTTCAGCACTAACAAAACTTCTGTCTTCCCTTATGTATTCATAAGAAAAGCCACAAAATAATTTGAACTACTGCACACACACATACACACGCCAATCTCCAATAAGAAAGAAGAATGCTAGCATATACAAAACTTTAACAGTTAAGTGTGATCAACAAGATTTCCTTTTCCCTTGGATCTTTATCATTAATACAATTAATTCTTATTATTGGGGGATTCCATATTTGTGAAGTCACCTAATCAATAAAGTGTATTTGTAACCTCCACAGCTATTTGAAGACATGCTCAGAGTGGGGGTAAATTTGAGTCATTCTATGCACACCTTCCCAGATGAGGTTGACAAGGTGACACTTGCCTTTTTGCTTGAGCTCTCCCGTTGTAATCATGCGTCCTTTCTGTAGTCTATTCAGTGTCATGTTTTCACATTTGTGTGCTTTTTGTTGGTGATTCTGCTGTTTACAATGGCACCAAAGGATAGTGCTGAAGTGCTGTCTGGTGTTCCTAGCACAAGAAGGATGTGATGTGCTTTACAGAAAAAACACGTGTATTCGATAAGCTTTGTTCAGGCATGAGTTATAGTGCTCTGGTCTGTACATTCAATGCTAATGCATCAGCAGTGTTGTACAAGCAGAGACAGGAGAAGGAAATTGCAAATATGTATGTGAGATTGCCTAAAATGTGCTAAAATAACATCTACAGTATGTGGAGAATTATGGAAAATATTAAAAAGTGGCTAAATGTATAGATGTATGAGATAATGAGATAGTGACAGATTTTTTTTTTTTTAAAAGCATATTTGGACAGCATTATTGTGAGGTTGAAAGCCAAAATAATTCATGGTCACATTACCCAGATTCAGGAAAATAGTAAACCTGTCTCTACTAGGGAAGGATGGCTTACATGTTTCAAAAGGCAATAGGATATGAAAAATGTTAAACTTACAGGCGAGGCAGGTTCTGCAGATCAGGAAGCTGCAGAGAATTTTTAATACCTGTTTGGTGTTATATAGGAAGAGGGTTTTGTGGGAAAGCAGCCCAGCTTGTTTTACAAGGATGTTGGCAACCAAACCTATATAATGCAAATGGTGTTTCAGCTGACAAAAATGTTGTTGTTACAGTATGTAGCTAGTCAGATATGAGCAGGGGAGGAGAGGGACCCCCTGCTTTTAAAATAATAATTGGTCCCAGCCAGCACCAGGGAAAGGCAGTCTCCCAATAAACTAAAGCACCTGCCACTGGTGATCGCCAGCTTCCCAAGAAGATCTCAGGTGCTGGGCAAGTAGGCTCAAGTATGTGCACTAAGAGAAAAAATGTCAGAGTTTAACTGGTATATGACCTCCTAGGGACATTTGACAGGTAAGGGAAGAACACCTCAAGTGAGCATGCTTACAACTCCAGAAACAGACTGCACATGCCCCCTTCCAAGTGCTAGCAGGCCACTGCACATGCAGACAGCCCACCGAAAGGGAAGAGTCAGGGGAGAAGGAATGCAAAACCTCAGAAACATGCCAGCATATAAAATCCAAGACAAAAGTCACACTGTGCACTTGCTCTCTCAAGTCACCTGCTTGGCCCTCTTCTAAGTATACTTTACTTCCTTTCATTCCTGCTCTAAAGTTTTTTAATGAACTTTCACTCCTGCTGTAAAACTTGCCTTGGTCTCTTCTTCTGCACTATGCCCCTCAGTTGAATTCTTTCTTCCGTGGAGGGAAGAATTGAGGTTGTTGAAGACCCGTACAGATTCACCAACACTAACAATGTAACCAGAGGCCTGCAAGAACCTCACCCTGTATTACTCCTTGGAGCAATAGTTGAGTATTCCCTAATTCAGTGTTCCGGGTGACTTTACAGGCCATGAATCCTGCAAATAACAAGATGCAGCTGTACATATATTGGTTGTATTTAATCCTATGTAGTATTGACAATAAAATAACCTCTGTCCTTTAATCAGAGACTTGATGTTTTCCATGCTTAAATCTGTGGAATATCCTAATTGAAGCAAGTTTTACCTCTAAAGAATTGTATTTTGCGGGGTTCGGTGGCTCATGCCTGTAATCCCAATACTTTAGGAGGCCGAGGCAGGCGGATCACAAGGTCAGGATTTTGAGATCAGCCTGGCCAACATAGTGAAATCCTGTCTCTCCTAAAAATACAAAAAATTAGCCAGGAGTGGTGGCGGGCACTTGTAATCCCAGCTACTTGGGAGGCTGAGGTAGGAGAATTGTTTGAACTCAGGAGGCAGAGGTTGCAGTGAGCCGAGATTATGCCATTGCACTCCAGCCCAGGTGACAGCACGACACTCCATCTCAAAAAAATAAATAAATAAAATAGAATTGTATTTATTTTCAGATTTTTGGTTGAAAAAAATAATTAAATAACTGTATAATCCTTCAGGGCTAAACCACCTGTAACAAAATATTTCTAGTATTCAACTTGATAATAACAGAGCATTTGTCTGCTTCTACATTTAATGCAATATCACAAACATTCGTGAGTACTTAATTATTGCCAATTATCTTGAGTTGGTACTGTAATGAGGTCTACCACTAAAATTGGGGATAAAACAAGGGCAATGTAAGGCTTTGTCCATTGTTAAATAGAAAAGCAAAGTCCACCACAGCTTAACTATTCAGAGGTGACACATGATTTCTCAGATTTCTATAGAAATAGACAATCAACCATGATTTCTACATGCATGTCTTTCCTGTTCTGATTTTTTAAATAAATGGTTTTGTGTTTTCTAACAAGAGATCTTGATTTTCTCACTTAATCATTTATTTTGCGTTATGTATTCCAGACTTTCTTATTCTTATGATTTATGAACCGCACTCTAAATTAAAGCTATTTATCTGAAACATGCCCTGACTTCCGGAAAAATTAATCATGTCTCCAGAAAAAAATCTCATTGATACAAAGATCCCCTTTTTCTCTTGACAACTCCAGAGAGTATTGAATCAATTTTCCAGACTGTGCAAAGAATAAAGAGCAATATGCAAGTAGAAAAACAATTTTAAACGCTAGTTTTTCTGCAAATTGAGAAAAGTTTTAAGAAACTCCTCATCATCAGAGGGAAACAGGTGTGTCTGAGAATATTTCCCTCCACGATAGAATTTGCCTAAATAAAATCCAAACTCATGAAAGCAGGGACTTCTTACTCTTCAAGAAGTGGTAAAGTTAGAAACTAAGAATATAAGTATGTCAGTCTCAAAGTAAAGTATCAACGATTTAGAGGATTATTTTCTCAACCAAATAAGGGGGAAAACAGAATTGATATCATAATTTTTAGCACACTAGTAAAGTGTTTCTAACTCCTAGAATATGTCAGAATAGACAGGGAACTCACCTAAGAACATACATGTTTGTGAGCAAGTGAGGGGTAGGGAGGAAGAGTGATAAAAATTTTTTTAAAATATATTTTTACCATTACTTTCAAAAATAAGATTGTTATATTCCTTATGTAACCGTGGTTTGTCTACACCACGACCACCTTCAAAAACTGAGTACAACAGTATATTTATAGTCATTACTTTGGCTAAATGAGCATAGATATATTATGCCATTCATGATAATTGATGGGTCCATTCACAGGGATAAGTAGTTACTGTTGATAAATGGGAATATCAAACAAGAGTAGTGTATTAGTGGCTGTATTTTTTAGGATTCACTCAGAGACACTGACTACTAGGTCTGACCCAGTAGACTATAAGGAGAGATTAAACCTTACGTGATTGTGGGAGCTGGTTAAGCAGTCTGTGTCACTCCGCTGCACCTGAGTCTGGCACAAGGGCTGAGGTAGCAGGACTGGCAGTTGGGAATAGGCATAATGTGAGAAAAAGTAAGAATACAATCGAGCAAAATAGCACCCACAGGAATAAATGAACCTGTGAAAATATAACTGAAACCCACACCTTTCTCTGGAATAGAAATCAGTCACTAGTCATCTGCAGGTCTTCAACTTGAATGATGCAGGAAACGGACAGAAAAGCTGGTACTCTCCATCATGGAACTGCACAGGAACCTAGCTCAGGACTGTGCAAAGCAGAAGTAGGAAATCTGTAGTTACTTCAGGGGTTGCAGGTTCGGCAGCCAACAATGGGAGCTGGCACATCCTCAACCCTTTGTGTGAGCTGCAGCATCATCTAACCCTACACTGACCTTGTGTAAGAGAACATGATATTGCTTCCATTTTATGTTGCAAATTTGGGGAAAGTTTCTCATATTTTACCTAGATTTATGTAAGGAAAAGAATTCCAGTAAATGACCTTCCATATGGAAGCTGGCTGTTAGATTCAAGGGCTAAAGTAGGAAGCACAAACTTCTTCACCTTCATTATTCAGGTGCTCAGGGGTTGATCCATGTCATGATACACAACAGGCAGAGCAACAGCTGTTTTCCTTATCCCCAAGTGGTCAGAATTAGAGTTAGTGAAAGTTACTTTCAGATTCTGGAAACATTTTAAAATTCATCTATTTGTTTCTCTGTATTTTACAGGTTTTGGAGTAAGTCGAGAGAATCTCAGTCAAAATCTTAGTAGTTTGATTGAACTACTAATCAAATTCCACATAAGTACTACTAGCTCCTTCCATTTTAATACCTCATAAATGTGCCCATTTATTTCTTACACTGACAGGCTACAGGAAATCTCTAAACGATGGTTTACAAGCCGCATTATGTAAAGGAGCTAGAATAAAGCAATAAAAACACATTTAGATGCCACAATTTCTGCTAAGGTCAGGGTGCCCTTTTAAAAATAACACATGTATTTAGTATCAAATTAGTATACATTTATTGTAGAAAATCTCTAAAAAGACACAAAACTAAAGAAGTCACTCAAAATTCCACTTTCCAACAAAAGTATACTTGAAATATCCCTTTCAAGTATTTTTATTTCCACATTTTACACAGCCATGCACATACACATACAAATACTGATAAAATATATTTTTATTATAAAAGAACATGCAAACACAAGAAAATTTAGAAATATCAACAAAGTTAAAGCAAGTAATTTTTAATTTTATATATATTTATAGATATATGTGTCACAGATCAGCCTTCATACTTGTTTCATGTTAAATCTTATTCTATTCTTTCTTATGTCTTTTCTCCTTATCCAATGTAAACTTTACACTAATTCATTTGCTAATATTCTAAAACTTTTGTCTCATAATTACACTAACTCATTTACTAATATTCTAAAATTCTTTTCCCTCTGTTTGTTGTTGTTACCTCCAAATAAATATGTGCAAGTCTCTTGTATCTTTAAAGACTAAGTCCTCCTTTTCATTTCTATCCCAGTTACTAGCCCGTCTTTCTTCTGCCTATTATAGCCAGATTTCTAGAAGCATCATCCTTACACTATTCCCTCTCCCTCCATTCTTCCTCAACTTATTGCAGTCTATTTCTAACTCTTTAACAGATCACCAGAACTTCTCACCCAGAAGTTACCAAGGAGTCCACATTCATAAAGGTAGTGGATATTTCTCTGTACAATCTTACCTTAACTCTCAGTGGCCTCTACTATGCCTTCCTTCTTTATCAGTGGCTTTTGAGGAGTTAACCATGTCCTTCTTAAGACACACTTCTGCTCTCGCCTTGGTGGAAGGACCCTGTCCTACTATTTCCTTTCTTTTTGATCACCCCTTCTCAGGCTGCTTTGCTGACTCATTAGCTTCACTTTGCATATTTAATGTTGAGATTTCCCAAGGCTCAACCCTAAGCTCTTTTCTCTTTACACTTACTTTTTTTTTTCCTTCTTGGTCAATCTCAGCCACACATTTATTTGGAAATTCCACCTCTACACCAGTGATTCCCATGTGTTTATAGTCCACCTGACCCATCATGTCTTATATTCACCCATTTGAATTTTTTTACCAGGAATGGAATAAGGTGGTTGGTTGTGAGAGCCTTGTTTTACAATTCAAAAAGATTCCTTACCATGCAGTCATAAAACAGAGCTAAATCATGCCCTTTGCAGCAATATGGATATAGCTAGAGGCCATTCTCCTAAGGGAGTTATTAGGAATAAAACACCAAATACTTCATGCTCTCACTTATAAGTGGGGGCTAAATATCGAGTACTTATGAACACAAAGAAAACAACAATGGAGACCACTAGACAGGTGTATCAGTCCATTCTCAGAATGCCATAAAGAAATACCTGAAACTGGGTAATTCATAAAGACAAGAGGTTTAATTGGCTTACGGTTCCACAGGCTATACAGGAAGCATGGCTGGGATGGCCTCAGGAAACTTTCAGTCATGGTGGAATGGGAAGCAGGCACGTCTTACATGGCCATAGCAAGAGGAAGAGAGTGAAGTGGGAGGTGCTTTGTGTTAGGGAGGAATCTAGACCCAACATGGCGGCATTACCCGGCATAGCAGGCCTTTTGTTAAAGACTCCCTTCACCCTTGTAGACACCCGCAGACTTACATGCGTCAGAGTTCTGGCCGGACAACCACACTCCCCCATGACCTGCAGCTCACCTGCATTCCACAAGTTCGTAAACAGCAGTTTCGGTTGACAGTTTCCAAAGACCCCTTCCTCATGACCCTTACTCAACTCCTGCCCTAGTAGTTTCAAGACCCCCCAGTCCCTGTTTGTACAACCAGCTTCCCTACCTCTCAGGCTATAAAAAGCCCCTACCCTCCTCCCTCAGCGCGACTTCCTTGGCCCACGCCTTTGGACCGAGGAACCTCGCCCGCAAGCCCTAATAAAAGGCTATTCTCACTGCCATTTGCCTTGTGTCTTTGTTCCCGGTTCTGCTCCATCCTCAGTTTACCTTTACACTTTGCACTTTTAAACAACCAGATCTCATGAGAATTAACTATCACAAGAACAACAAGGGGGAAATCTGTCCCCATTAACCAATCATCTCCTCCAGGCCCCTCTTCCAACACTGGGGATTACATGAGATTTGGGTGGGGATACAAATCCAAGCCACATCAACAAGGAAGAGAGGAAGTGGGGTAAGAGTTGAAAAACTATTGAGTACTATGCTAACTACCTGGGTAATGGGATCAATGGTACCCCAAAGCTTAGCATCATGCAATATATCCATGTCACAAGCCTGCACATGTACTTCCTGAATCTAAAATAAAAATTGAAATAAAAAAAAGATTATCAGTATTCTATTCCCATGGAACACAGTGTTCTTCATATTCTAAACTCTTGAGTTTTCAATCAACTTTTTTTTCTCCTTGAGCATGTTTTCAAGTTTTGGTTTGTCATTTTTTTCCAAGAATTTAAAGCTGTTATATTTTGGAGCACTTACATATATGAGCATGTATTTCATATGCCATCAAAAATGAAAGAAATTTTAACCTGCATTTTTTTTCTTTCTGAGATGCTCAGATAAATTTCCTTAATATTATAATTTAATATTTTTGAAGTTTCAATGCTGGATGTGATACAAATAACAAATGACTAAAAATAATTCATTGACTTAACTCATTACTTTCTTCCCTGAGGTAGCAACATGACTGCTGCTGAAAAGGCAATAGTAGAGTCCTCATGAAACTTGCCCCATCCCCTATTTTACCTTCACACAGATATCTGAGAGTTACAGAAGGGTACTGAAAACTTCATTGAGAAGTAGTTCTGTAATGATGCCTAAGTACAGGCCTAGTTATAGAAATCTGAAAGTCTTCATGGAATATAGAAGTTCATAACATAGCAGTTTTCTAACATCAAATCATTTTTGAAGTGATATACTAGTAAGAAATGCCAGGAAAAACTTTAGCTACAAAGAAGCAATGTTTCTTAGACCGCTATCATCCCCTCACCCTGGGAAAAACAAAAAACTGATCATTAATGTTAATCCTTGGTATAAGGATTCTGAAAAAGCAAAATAATATAAGTGGTGAAGCAATTCTCTGTTGAATTCAGCCTTTGCTTTCTTCCAACCATTTTATGACACTGAATCACTGCTGAACTATAATTTGATCATCGATATCTCCATATTAAAATCTTTGAGGAAGACACTAATATTATCCTAGTCAAAAGCAAGTTTTCTAAGAAAATCAGGTGAAAATATTTTGAAGAATATGGCAGACATATATCAACTTTTGTTTTCTAACAATAATGTGTCAGTAGAAAACCCAAACATAGGAATATGTGAAAAGAATTCCTATATAGAATTAAACCATGGAAAAAATGATTAAACTTAAGAAAAAGGGTAAAGGGATCAATTCAACAGGAAGAGCTAACTATCCTAAATATATATGCACCCAATACAGGAGCACCCAGATTCATAAAGCAAGTCCTTAGAGACTTACAAAGAGACTTAGACTCCCATACAATAATAATGGGAGACTTCAACACTCCACTGTCAACATTAGACAGATCAACGAGAAAGAAAGTTAACAAGGATATCCAGGAATTGAACTCAGCTCTGCACCAAGTGGACCTAATAGACATCTATAGAACTCTCCACCCCAAATCAACAGAATATGCATTCTTCTCAGCACCACATCACACTTATTCCAAAATTGACCACATAATTGGAAGTAAAGCACTCCTCAGCAAATGTAAAAGAACAGAAATTATAACAAACTGTCTCTCAGACCACAGTGCAATCAAACTAGAACTCAGGACTAAGAAACTCAATCAAAACCGCTCAACTACATGGAAACTGAACAACCTGCTCCTGAATGACTACTGGGTACATAACGAAATGAAAGCAGAAATAAAGATGTTCTTTGAAACTAATGAGAACAAAGATACAACATACCAGAATCTCTGGGACACATTTAAAGCAGTGTGTAGAGGGAAATTTATAGCACTAAATGCCCACAAGAGAAAGCAGGACAGATCTAAAATTGACACTCTAATATCACAATTAAAAGAACTAGAGAGGCAAGAGCAAACACATTCAAAAGCTAGCAGAAGCCAAGAAATAACTAAGATCAGAGCAGAACTGAAGGAGATAGAGACACAAAAAACCCTCCAAAAAATCAATGAATCCAGGAGTTGGTTTTTTGAAAAGATCAACAAAATTGACAGACTGCTAGCAAGACTAATAAAGAAGAAAAGAGAGAGGAATCAAACAGATGCAACAAAAAATGATAGAGGGGATATCACCACCAACCCCACAGAAATACAAACAACCATCAGAGAATACTATAAACACCTCTATGCAAATCAACTAGAAAATCTAGAAGAAATGGATAATTTCCTGGACACTTACTCTTCCAACACTAAACCAGGAAGAAGTTGAATCCCTGAATAGACCAATAGCAGGCTCTGAAATTGAGGCAATAATTAATAGCCTACCACCAAAAAAAGTCCAGGACCAGATGGATTCACAGCTGAATTCTACCAGAGGTACAAGGAGGAGCTGGTACCATTCCTTCTGAAATTATTCCAATCAATAGAAAAAGAGGGAATCCTCCCTAACTCATTTTATGAGGCCAACATCATCCTGATACCAAAGCCTGGCAGAGACACAACAAAAAAAGAAAATTTTAGACAATATCCCTGATGAACATCGATGCAAAAATCCTCAGTAAAATACTGGCAAACCGGATTCAGCAGCACATCAAAAAGCTTATCCACCATGATCAAGTGGGCTTCATCCCTCGGATGCAAGGCTGGTTCAACATTCACAAATCAATAAACCTAATCCAGCATATAAACAGAACCAAAGACAAGAACCACATGATTATCTCAATAGATGCAGAAAAGGCTTTTGACAAAATTCAACAGCCCTTCATGCTAAAAACGCTCAATAAATTCGGTATTGATGGAACGTACCTCAAAATAATAAGAGCTATTTATGACAAACCCACAGCTAATATCATACTGAATGGGCAAAAACTGGAAAAATTCCCTTTGAAAACTGGCACAAGACAGGGATGCCCTCTCTCACCGCCCCTATTCAACATGGTGTTGGAAGTTCTGGCTAGGGCAATCAGGCAAGAGAAAGAAATCAAGGGTATTCAGTTAGGAAAAGAAGAAGTCAAATTGTCCCTGTTTGCAGATAACATGATTGTATATTAGAAAACCCCATTGTCTCAGCCCAAAATCTCCTTAAGCTGATAAGCAACTTCAGCAAAGTCTCAGGATACAAAATTAATGTGCAAAAATCACAAGCATTCTTATACACCAGTAACAGACAAACAGAGAGCCAAATCAGGAATGAACTTCCATTCACAATTGCTTCAAAGAGAATAAAATACCTAGGAATCCAACTGACAAGGGATGGAAAGGACCTCTTCAAGGAGAACTACAAACCACTGCTCAGTGAAATCAAAGAGGACACAAACAAATGGAAGAACATACCATGCTCATGGATAGGAAGAATCAATATTGTGAAAATGGCCATACTGCCCAAGGTTATTTATAGATTCAATGCCATCCCCATCAAGCTACCAATGACTTTCTTCACAGAATTGGAAAAAAACGGCTTTAAAGTTCATATGGAACCAAAAAAGAGCCCGCATTGCCAAGACAATCCTAAGTCAAAAGGACAAAGCTGGAGGCGTCACGCTACCTGACTTCAAACTATACTACAAGGCTATAGTAACCAAAACAGCATGGTACTGGTACCAAACAGAGATATAGACCAATGGAACAGAACAGAGTCCTCAGAAATAATACCACACATCTACAGCCATCTGATCTTTGACAAACCTGAGAGAAACAAGAAATGGGGAAAGGATTCCCTATTTAATAAATGGTGCTGGGAAAATTGGCTAGCCATAAGTAGAAAGCTGAAACTGGATCCTTTCCTTACCCCTTATACGAAAATTAATTCAAGATGGATTAGAGACTTAAATGTTAGACCTAATACCATAAAAACCCTAGAAGAAAATCTAGGTAGTACCATTTAGGACATAGGCATGGGCAAGGACTTCATGTCTAAAACATCAAAAGCAACGGCAGCAAAAGCCAAAATTGACAAATGGGATCTCATTAAACTAAAGAGCTTCTGCACAGCAAAAGAAACTACCATCAGAGTGAACAGGCAATCTACAGAATGGGAGAAAAGTTTTGCAATCTACTCATCTGACAAAGGGCTAATATCCAGAATCTACAAAGAACTCAAACAAATTTACAAGAAAAAAAAAACAACCCCATCAAAAAGTGGGCAAAGGATATGAACAGACATTTCTCAAAAAAGACATCATACAGCCAACAGACACATGAAAAAATGCTCATCATCACTCGCCATCAGAGAAATGCAAATCAAAACCACAATGAGATACCATCTCACACCAGTTAGAATGGCAATCATTAAGAAGTCAGGAAACAACAGGTGTTGGAGAGGATGTGGAGAAATAGGAACACTTTTACACTGTTGGTGGGATTGTAAACTAGTTCAACACTTATGGAAAACAGTATGGCAATTCCTCAAGGATCTAGAACTAGATTTACCATATGACCCAGCCATCCCACTACTGGGTATATACCCAAAGGATTATAAATCATGCTGCTATAAAGACACATGCACACGTATGTTTATTGCGGCACTCTTCACAATAGCAAAGACTTGAAATCAACCCAGATGTCCATCTGTGACAGACTGGATTAAGAAAATGTGGCACATATACACCATGGAATACTATGCAGCCATAAAAAGGGATGAGTTTGTGTCCTTTGTAGGGACATGGATGCAGCTGGAAACCATCATTCTTAGCAAACTATCACAAGAACAGAAAACCAAACACCGCATGTTCTCACTCATAGGTGGGAACTGAACAATGACATCACTTGGACTCGGGAAGGGGAACATCACACACTGGGGCCTATCATGGGGAGTGGGGAGGGGGGAGGGATTGCATTGGGAGTTATACATGATATAAATGATGAATTGATGGGTGCTGACGAGTTGATGGGTGCAGCACACCAACATGGCACAAGTATACATGTGTAACAAACCTGCACGTTATGCACATGTACCCTAGAACTTAAAGTATAATAGAAAAAAATAAAAATAAAAAAAACAAAAACACAAAAAAGCAAACAAACAAAAAACGGTACTAAAATATAAAAAGAAAAAAGAAAAAGAAGAGTATATTATTGAAAAGAGGTATCAGACTTAAACAGTATTTGTTTTATGTTCTCTGAGATTTTAACTAAACACTATACTCAAGATCAAGGGAAAGTACTATATCCATATTTATGTCTATGTATACCTATATCTACACCTCTAACTAACCTATTTCTGTATGTGTACTTCTGTCTCTCCTCTCTCTCTCTGTCTCTCATTATATCTAAAAATTTAAGAAAAGAATTTTAGAAAACCAAAAGAAGGTGACATCAGAGGAAGGAATTCTTCAGATTTAAGGCTACTGTATTAAAATCTTCATAGAAGAGATAGAGCATGGCATACCAAGTCATGCAACAGGGACAAAACATGGACACAGGACTAAGATTCCTGGATTTTGACTCTAAATGGTTCTTTTGAAGTAACCACTGATCTTTTTGGATTACCTTGTTAACAGAATAGATGAAGATAGTTTTGACTTTGTGCTTTTTAAAATGGAAAATAAAATTTTACAGAACAAAGAAACAATACCTGTAATCTGTTTGATTTAATGTATTTTCTAAAATAACATCATGAAATGGACACTTTTAAAAAATGTAATTAACATCACCATCATTATAGAGGGGATGTACAACAGAAAATGTAAGAATAATTAAGTAAATCTTGAGATATTATTAACAAAGGACAAGTAAACTCATTTAAAGAGAGTAGTTACAAAATTTAGACAACGAATGTTCATTATTTGGATAAAAAGTGTGGAATGAGAGAATAAATAGGAAATAATTTAGAAATTGTAGTAATACAACCCTTTTCTAGGCTGAGGGCTGGAGTCTCTATATCACAGACACTTGCAAGTTGTTATGAGCAACTGACATGTGTAAGAACATTTTTTCCTTTTCTTTTGGTTTGTTTTTTGGTATTTTAAAAGTAAAGAATCTTATAAACACCAATGATTTTCAAAATCTATTAATAATAATCCATGTTATCTACAAAGATAAATAGAATTAGGTTGTTCACAGAATTATTATCTATAATATTGAATCTCAGCAGATAAATGAGTAATAATTAGAAAGTTTTGTATAAAACTAACTGGGCCTACAGTCTCTAATGATCCAATGTCTCTTTTACTTATCAAGGCAACTGAAAGGCCTTCTCAGATATGCAAGTACTCAAAGGGATGCCAGCCACAATTCTGTTCTAAACTTTTGTGAAAAGAAAATACTGTTAAAATATATCTATATGATTTCACATTATATGCTTGTTTCTACCAAACCAAAGCTTCCTCCTGAGAAGATGAAAATGGAAGTTCAGGGTGATGAGCAAAATCTAGAACTGAGTGGAAATGAGGTTGATTGGGCAGCAGGATGAGAAATCAGTCGGGGGCTGCATAATTTCTTGTTGTGTAAGCTGTGTAATTTTATACTTTGACAACTTTTCCACATTTCAATTTGCATTAGTTTGAAATAAATAACTTAATGAAAAAGCATATTTAATCTTTCAGAAGAAGAAAAAAACACATTTATTTTTATTTCTCTATCCAAATATCATGGACTCTTCAGTGACTAGACTCCAAATGAATATTTTAAGTAAAGCAAACTATAAATCTTTCAATCAGTATGAGTTCTTTAGATCTTTAAGATAAGGAATGTGGTTTCCAGAATTGGTGATGGGCACTTATGCTGCACTTGCCAAAAGTAACTCATTTTCTTCCAAGATGTTGAATGAGCTTCTACTTTACACAATAGTTCTGCTGTGTCCCTGACACATTCACTGGAGACATTTGTTGGAGTAGTGGTTATCAGAACATTTGGGTTGTGTGTGTATGTTTTTGCTGTTTTATCACATTATGTATTTTAACCTTTCTTAGTTAAAAAGTTTTCTGAGATACAATGCCTAGTATGTTATTTATATTGCTAATGATGCTACCACTAATATTTTCTTCATTATTTTTCTTTCCATGTAATGTTTTGAAAGCCATCTCTGAACTTAAAATTTAAAATATATCCATATTCTATTTATATGTTTAATGTTAATATTTAATTTTTCATACAATCCTATTGCAGATAAACTATTTTCTGAGACAAACAACTATAATATAATGGCAAGTATATATAATACTTACCCATCATTTGCTCTGTTTAAAAGCTTTGCATGAATTATCTCATTCAAGCATGTCTTAAGTGATTATTATTATTAGCCCTATTTTACAAACAATATTCTGTGGCTTAGAAAGGTTAAGTAATTACCCAAAGCCACAATGAAAGAGAGTTTGAGTTAAAACCTTACCAAAAACTTTTTGCTTATTCCTGTCATTTGTTAATCCCTAGCTTAACATGCATTTATTAACAGATTTTGTTATTTTTTTACAACTATATTTACTTAATTCAAAATGTCAAGATAATAACTACATTTATTTTTACAATTACAAAATGATATTTAGGTAACAAAACAGCAATAATTGAATAAATTATGTCAAAGACAATTACAAAGGTAAAATAAAATCTCCACATACGTATTAGTCCATTTTCATACTTCTATGATGAAATACCTGAGACTGGGTAATTTATTTAAAAAAAAAAAAAGAGGTTTAATGGACTCATAGTTCCACATGGCTGTGAGGGCTCACAATCATGGCAGAAGGCAAAGGAGAAACAAAAGCACATTTTACGTGGTGGCAGGCGAGGGAGCATGTGCAGGGAAACTGCACTTTATCAAGCCATCAGATCTTGTGAGACTTCTTTACTATCCCGAGAACAACACGGGAAAAACCTGCCCCCACAATTCGACTACCTGCCACTGGGTCCCTCCCACTACACATGGGGATTACGGAAGCTACAGTTCAAGATGAGATTTGGGTGGGGATAGCAAAACCATATCAACATATAATTAATTTGTGCTGTTTAGCCACAAAAGATATTTTAAATATGCATGCTATTTCCACTACAGATAATATACCAGACAAGGTAAGTGGCTATTTAATATACCATCTGGCCAGAACTATTTAAAGACATATTCAGTAGCAATTTATATATAAATATTTTACATAATTTTGCATTTCAACATTTCATTTTCCTTTAATAAGAGAGTTAAATTCCTTATAGACAAGAAAAAGAGTGCACTGGGACCAACCCAGTTTGCATTATAATTACTTTCTTCCTCCTACTACTGTTTTCTTCATCTAATATATTTTTGCCTTTTTTTTCCTTATATTTTTCAGCCTTGGCAATACCATTTACTTTTATATCATATTTTGCTCTCGTCTGTCATACACTCAAATCTTTTTTCATATTTTTTTCTTGGTTTAAGTAGCCTCTTTTCACAATGAGGCTACATACTGTCTACAGAAGTAGTTTCTTTGAAATGTTGCCATTGACTGCAATGCTGTCTCTTAATTTGGGGGTGATACTAAGAACAAAACAAGAAAATGGTTAAAAAAGGCTTACTGGGTGCACTTGGGTCCTAGCAGTTCCTGTCTGTTTCTTCTTCAGGAGGAATATAGATTTTCACTTCACTGTTCAAAATATTCCTTATCTACTTTTACATATTCCAAGTTTACTTTTATTTAGCAACTCTGGTTTTCTAGAATGGATATGATAACATTTGCCTCCTGGTTAATTAACATCTCTTTGACCACTTTTATTCACTCATAGGAAATTTTAACACCTATATAACAAAGTTAAGAAGACATGTTTTCTGTAATAACTGGACAGAAATGCTAATTGTAACCTTTATAATTTATAAATACCGTATTTGAATAAGACACTTTCTTAAAAATGTAAATGTATCTCCTGAAAACTAATACACCTTTGAAAGCCTGTACTAGAGATACTAACCAAGGTTTATTTCTAATTCATAACTGTTTTTCTTTAAAACTCATAAATTATTGATTCCATAAGAGGAATGTGGCACACACACTACTACAAAACAATGATATACAAGAACACTCTGAGAGAGACAGAGATGCACAGGGTTTGCTGGGAGAAAAAGATCTCCACCCAGAAGCTTATAATGATTGAAAAGAAGAAAGAGAATATGACAGAAACCACCACACCACTGCAGAATTCAGGGAAAAGAGGACTAAATCTTAATTTAATTCAGTAAAAATAGGAGGAAAAAATGATGGTTATAGAATAGAGAAATTTAGAAATACAGCCTGTAAGATTTAGTCACCTCTGGTACCCAATAGGGTGGGCTAGAGGTTCAATCTCAACAAATTAAGGATGGGACTGCCACGACCAGGACCTGCCCCAGGATGCTAGGAGTGGAGGGCACCAGGAAGCAATCAGGGAGGTCTAAGAGGTCACAGAGCAGATGGCTGAGGATTATCAGAGAAGGCAAGAAGGTGGCAGGAGGCAGGCCCTTGGAGTCCAGGCACCAAGCCTCAAGCACATATTCTCTTATCCAATTGGATTTCACTTACGAAGTTCAAATTCAAACAGAAAATCGTTAAGGATTTGGAAGTGAAAACTGCAGGATCTTAAGCCCTAAGTACAAAGGCTCTTCTGAGCTTGGGACCCTGTATAACTCCACTGGGTACATCACCATGAAGTTCTGGTGCTGGACAGTGTTCTAGGTGATATATTATTGACCAAAAAAAGGACAAAAATCACCCTCACCAGCATGAAGTTTATACTCTCCTTATTGGTCAGACCTACAAAATCAATATATTTCTAATCAGCTCGAAGATGGAAAGTTCTATGAAGAAAAATAAATCAAGGAAGGATATGGAGTGAAGGAGCTAGCAATTTTAAATAGATTGATATAGGAAAAGGTCTTACTAATTAGTTGGCATTTGTGTAAAACTGAAGGGCTGTGAAGGAGGTGAGTCTTTGGATATCTTGAAAATGTACCAGGTAGGTATATGGAAGAACAAATGCAGGGATGGAGCAGGCATGAATTGTTTGAGAAGAACAAGGCTGGTATATTGCAGAATAAATACGGTGAAAAATAGGAGGAGAGTAACTAAAGATGGAATCCAAATTTTTGAGGAGTCCAAGCTGTGTATCCCTGTAGACCATGAAAAGGACATTAGCTTTTACTTTAAAAGAGCAAGATAGTCACTGGAGAGGTTTTACAAGGATAAAATGACTGTTGTACCTCTTAAAGGAATCTTTCTGGCTGATACATTGAAAATAGACTGTACTGGCACAAGGGTAGAAGCAGAAAACCAACAGCAAGATATTGCAACAGCATGGATAGGAAGGCCACTACTTGGGATCCAGCTACTGTACCTACTTTTTGGCAGCAGTAATTTAGAGGTAGGGTAAGCAGGTCATGCCCCTTTAACTTCTGAGTCAGTTTTGTCACAAGACAACAACGTAAGAAGAGTCAGAGTAAGAAATTGTAATGAGGTGATTGGAAGTAATGAAAAATTTCCCAAAACCTTCAATATACAAGAATAATCTATTTAGTTTCTACAACTGTTACAGTATGAGATCCTGCCATTTGACTCTTGTGAGGTTCAGTGAACAGTCAGGGCATAGGTTTGGAGATATCCAGATAGCTAATATCTGTTCATATTTCTACCTCCCTCAAGAAGGTTTTTGGGTTTTGTGGGTTATTTATTTCCAGATCAAAGACAGCATAAAATTTTAGAACATAAATTGAAAACTTTTTATTAAGTCACATATATGTGATTCAGATGGGGACTGAAGATAACTGAATTTCTCAATGAAATACAGTTCTCAGAATAAGGCCTGCAAACCCACTCTAATCAAATATCCTTCTTATAGTAATTCCTGTCAAGTTGTCAAAATCAGAGAGTTACTCTTCAACATCTTTGTAGAAACGCTAATCACTAATAACCCTGCTCCTCATTAAAAAAAAAAAAAGTTTTCTTGCCTGTCTCCCATATCTACATTCATTTTGTTAAAATAACTTAAAAGTTATAAGACGTATTTTACAATGAGTCTAAGCATGTACTTAACAGCTGTACCAACATCTAACAAGCCAATTGCCATATGGGATTTTGAAGCTCCTGGCTGCGTGAACCTAAGTCTATAGGTAAAGTAAATGTTGGATGTTAGTGAAAACCCTTTGGTCTTTCCAGAAATCTCACAGAAACTAACAGAGGAATATCATAATTTTACTTGGATATCTCTTCTATCAACTTCATTAACAACCTCAATCAAATAAAGCCCCATTATCTCCTAAAGTAACATTATAGGAAAGGTTAACTAAATATATTCTCCCACACAATAGCTACTTCCCAGATTGAACTTTACTTCTGAAATCACACTAACCCTCCATATCACAAACCTCAAAATTGATGAGGCTCTTAGGAGGAATTCCTAGTATGACGAAGGAATTTTTACAAATTGATTCAAAGCAAGAAATCAGACTGACCAGGTTTGAATAGTTGTGCTTCATTTTCTACATGTGCAAACTTGTGAATGAACTTGATTTTTCCATTAAAGGAAGCATGATACAATTGTATGTAGAATTTTTTTCCCTGAATATAATAATGTCTTATCTTTACTGAAAAAATTGAGGAATGGTCCAAAAAAGAAAATGTTTTAAAATTGTCTTTAACTCATAGATAGCCGTTATTAACATCTGGAGTCTTACCATTATTTGAATCTATCCTTGACTGGGTGCCATGGCTCACGTCTGCAATCCCAGCACTTTGGGAGGGCGAGGTGGTTGGACCACCTGTGGTCAGGAGATCGAGACAAGCCTGGCCAACATACGAAAACCCCATCTCTACTAAAAATACAAAAATCAGCCAGGTGTGGTGGCACACGCCTATAATCCCAGATATTCGGGAGGCTGAGGCAGGAGAATCGTTTGAACCTGGGAGCGGGAGGTTGCAATGAGCCAAGATCACACCATTTCACTCCAGCCTGGGTGACAGAGCGAGACTCCATCTCAAAAAAAATAAAAAATAAATAAGATAAACAAATAAATAGGTAAATAAATCTATCCTTGATGATAGGATTTTTCTTTTCCTTGAGTTCTCTGGCAGTTAAATTCAAATTTCTGTGTCTGCATTTTCATTGGTTTCATCAGAACACACATAACTTAATATCTTATCTTCAGAGAAAGTTTTGAACTATGGGTTACCTTAGACATTTATTTATAGTTCTAAAAATGAACTATGGTTTGGAATAATAACCCGTAAGCCTAAAGGATGCATTCCTATTTCCACCAAAGAGGCAAGAGCTTATAGCTCAGTGACAAATGAAAGCAACGATTTTTTTTTCTGTGGTTTCCATGCTTTCTTGTCCTTTAAATTTATATCTCTAGAGGAATTTTACCTTTGATTTTTATGACTGTGATTTATGGTTTAGCAACCCCAAAACTATAACAGCAACTAATTAATGTCCAATTATTGTTCAACATTTATTATAAATATAAAAATTGTGTTTTAAAAAAAGGTAATCTCAGTATAAGCAGATTGTTTGAAACATCTCTAATGTTATCTATTGCTTATCCAATCCCACTTTAAAAAGTTGTGTTCTTATAGCTATTGAAAAGATTCTAATCTATATTTTAAATAAAAACCTCCAGTTGATTCTGATGTAGCTGGCATGTAAAATAGCTTTCAGGAGTCACTGGCTTAACCTAACTACATTTGATTTAGTTCTTTCTAAAATCTCATATTGTTTCACAGTGGAGTGAATTGTTTGAACCAGAATTTTAGATACTGGTTATTATGTTAATGGCTGCAGTAGCCTATTTCATACTGGGAAATGTATAGCAAATATAAGGAAAAACAATGGACTGGGGCAGTGATTCTCAAATTTTTTCATAGAGCAGCAAGAATTTTAAAGGTATATATTCTGTCTTCTATTTCCAGAGATGATAATTTTTCAGATATTGACCCAGTAATTTGTAATTGTAACAAATATCCAAGGGATCTTTATGTAGTATGACTTTGAGAAACAGTAGACCAGATAATACTTAGTTTGATTTGGGTGATGAATTTAAGACTGCTAGGAAGCATGCTCCATATATTATTAATATTTAACTCAAGATTACATAAAAAGAGTAAAGTAGCAATACACTCTGGTTTTTATAATATCTATTACCCCCTTGATTCAACACACCTTTGCACATGAAATTATACCTATATATAGAGAGTCATGATGGTATGTAGATATATGATAAGTGAAATGATAGGTGATGGATGGATAGACTTACATTGATGTGTATGTGTGTTTGTGTGTGTGTGTAGAGAGAGAGAGAGAGAGACAGAGAAAGAGGGACAAAGACAAAGCAAAACAAAGACAAACAGAGTGAGAACATCTGTACTGAAGATCAGGTTGTTTGGGATTTCTTTTTCTGTTTTATAAAGTTAGACTATAACAGATTTTTTTTTTCAACAGATTTTTTCAACTTTGTTTTACTTCATTAATTTCTCCACTCAATCATATCAAAGAGAAGAGTCCTTGAAAATACTTTTAACTTTATAAGCAGGTCCTTGGAGCCAACCCTTGGAAAAAAATAACTCTTGCATTGATTTTTCTATCATGCTTTGAAATAGCATTAATACTGATTGCCAAAGAAAAGTGGCATAAAAATAGTAATAGAAGAACAGTAACAGAAAAACAGGTTTTTTTTAAAAATCCTGATAATATTAAGTAAATTATACTGCCATAGTGCAGAATAATTTGAAGTCACTGTATAGAGTCCTGCTTTGGGTAACTTTTTATTGTATATGATATCAAATAAAATAAAACTATATTACAAACAATATCAAATAAAGGAAAAGCATATTGCCTAATGATAAAATGTTTATGCATATATTTAATTTTTAGAGTTTTTAATGCTTTCTGGGATTTTATAATTTTTCTCAATGAAAAATGATGTTATTTTTTAATGTAATCGATTATGTTTGATCTTTCTGTCATTAGATAATAAATGAGCAAGTTTCCTAAGTAGGACCAGGGTACACTAGAAACTATGAAAAACATATTGCTATGTCCTCTTCTCCTCTCCTCCAGAGACATAATGTCCCTGTTTCCTTTATTCTACATCTCTGTATAAGTCTATGTCAGGAAGTAGCTGGTAATATTGAGCACTCCAAATAACAAAGGCATGATGAGCCTTAAAGTGTTGTCATGCAATGAGTATTTGCATAATTTGTGTAATATTTTTACTTAGACTTATTACAATATTATGATTTAATATGTCAAGTAAAACAAGACATTTTAATGAAAATTATTCTTCTCATTACCTTTCTCTTCCTTAGAAGTCACCTCTTTCAATTTTTCTAACTAATAATTTGGCATTTGTCTATATGTTTCTAAATAAGATACCTACACAGCTATCTCTTGGTTTGCACTTTCCAAAAATATCTGGCATGGATGTAGCCTGTTTCTTACATACCAAACTCAAACACACGTTTCCCATTCTTCCATTTCCTCAACCGCATTATGTGATCATGGTTGTTAAAGGCAGTGTTCGGTGTCAATGTCTTTATTACACAAGTAAAAGTTATTGCTGAAGCACATCATGACTCAATTTGTTTCTGTATACAACTTATTTTCTTGCAGTAATAATTATTTTTGTTTGGTTTGTATTGTTCTTTGTACCTTAATGTACCAATAACTGATTCCTAAGCTGCCCTTCATAATTATGAACTTTATCTTAAAACATTAAAAACCATCACATATCCTATTAGATGTGTGTGTTTCAAAATACCCTTCTTGGAATCTTCTATCTTCTGCTTAAATCTTAGCTGCTGTTTTTCCAAACCCACTGCAAGGCTATTATCTCGTTCTTCATTTTCCTTGTTTGGAGATTCTCTCTGAGCTGCAGTTCTAAGTCTCTTGTTTATGATAATACATTTTCCTCTTTTAATTCATGATCTCATTTTGACAAAGTGCTTCTTTCAGTGGCATCCTTGGAAAGGGTGTAAGGAAGGCTAAAGGAGTGTTTTGAATATCCACAAATGTCTCCAATCTGCTGTTACAACTATTTCTATTAGGACAACTACAGAATTCTAGGTTCAAAACAAATTGTAATTAATTGTTCCAATGTCTTCTCTAGTTTCTAGTAAAGCTTCTGGAGACACTCAGTACCATGATGATATGGCTTTTTAATCAATTCTCTAGACATTTAATTTCAATCTGAAAGTGTATGCTCTCAGTTCTTCAGAAATTTTTAAAAATATTTGATAAGTATCCCCCTTCCATTTTCTCAGTTCTCTCTGGAACTTATATTTTTCAGATGCCAGGCCTCCTATATTTATTTCCTAATTTCATTTTTTCCCCTTTACTCTCCATCTCTTTGCTCATTTTTCTACTCTTGGAAAAATATCAGTTTTATTTCTAATTATTTCATGTTTTGGTTGCTCAAAGTCAATTCCCTCTAGTTTGTTGATACAGTGAACTTTCTTTTGCAGGTACTGTGCAAGATTAGTTACCAGCTTTACCAAATGTAAAATGGAATCAGGTAACAAACAACATCTACAAATTTTCAAAAAACCTTCTCCATTTGCATTTCCACTTGCAGTGATCCTTGTTGTCTTCTATATCTGAACATTTCTATGGCCAGGTAGTGGGTTATCGCTCTTCTGCATTCCCCTGACTACTAGTTTAGATTTCAAATTTCTCTAGCATTTGAAATCACTAAATACTTACCTGTTTTCCCAGTTCCACAAATGTGTTGCAGTCATACCCTCTCCCATTCTCTTGTTCCTGTGGGTCTGTTCTTTCACTGTAGTAATTTCAGTAAGGATTTGGAGAAAGCAAAGGTAAAAGCATGAATTCAATTCTTTGTGCTCAGTAGAATGTCCTGGTACTTAAGTCTCTCTATTTTTGGATTTCAGAAATAATTCCTCAGATAAAATAACTATGTTGCAGATCCAAGATGAATGGCTAGAAGCAGCTAGTGCATGCCTCTCTCATGGAGAGGAAACAAGATAGCAAGTACTTATTAATTCTTCAAGTGGATCATCTAAGAGATCATGCTGGGCTTCACCAGGGAAACAATGGGAACTCTGGAGAGTAGAGAGGAGTAAAGCCAGGCAGTTGCTGACCCAGGACCAGCACAGAACTGGGGAGGCCCCTTAATGTGGGAAAAGGGTGAGTGAGTGAGAGATGCCCAGGGTTCCACACCTCCACCACAGACCTCATCAATCCTAGGCAAAGGAGAGCCCCCAGACCCGCCATGGGCCTCTAGACCAAAACAGAGAGCCAACTAGAGCCAGTGCCAGGCACCACTCAAGTGTACATGGAACATCACAGGGTTTTGATCCTTGAGTAGCCCAGCACCAGCTACCACCACCCTGCCAAAAAGGGAGGCCAGGCACTTTTATGCACCCCCAGAACAGATGCCACAATCAAGGGACTGAGGAGCAGCCAGACTGCATACCAGGTGACTCCCAACTTCCACTGCTCCCTGCTAAATGGGGCTTGCTGGCTTGGGCTCCCAGTGCACCTGCCCCACCCCCACCTGAACACTGCTCAGTGTTGCTCTGAGAGTACAACTCCCACAGGTTGCTGACAAGCCCTTTGCAATTTTGGCCACTGCCACTGCCTCCACTCCTTGTCCAGGAAGGGAACAGGGAGGCTGAACACTTTTGCATGGCCCCAGTATAGATGCCACAGCTGAGATATGGAGAAGCAGTGGACCGACTGCATGCCCCATGATGCCCTAGCCCCACTGCTCCCCAGCATATGGGTTTTGCTGGCTTCAGTAACAGGTCCTCAATCCAGTTTATCAGTCCACGCCTGAATTATATGGTCACAGTTTGGCATTCCTCTGAGATACCAACTCCTAGAGGCTGCCAACAAGCCTTTCCCAGGCTTGGTAGGTGCCCCTACCCACCCCAGACCAGGGAGGGAATGTTGAGATCTGGCACCTTTCATATCCTCAGCAGCAAAATCAGTGCCGCTTCTGTGGAGGGGAAATGGGAGCATGCCATGTGCTCCCGGGCTGTGCTGAAGTATATTTCCTGGTGCAAGAGAGTTTCTTAAGCTCCCCACCCCATCCAAATTCCCAGGAGCAGGATGAAGAAAGAGCAAGAGATAAAGGATGCTTCTCCCAGATAAAAGGCCTCCCTGAAAGCCACCTGCTATGGTTTCCTTATCTCATATTGGTTCAAATTTTGTCTCAATGCCATGTCTAGATTGAAGAAAGGCTGGGAAGTGTGGTCATTTAGCTGAAAACATCAAGTCCCTAAGAAATATTGAGAATCTACTACTAAAGAAGAAGGAAATTGATATTACATGACAACTATTATGGCAGCTTTGGAAGATGCTTTCTTCCTTCAGCTTCTTCCACTGATAGCTGATACGTAAACCTTCATTTCTTTGCCCTCTTATTTTCTGCCTCTATGGCTTCCCCTTCCTGCCTTATCTTCATATGCTGACCACTTCCTTAGATGTTATATATAACTATAATTATATATAGTTATTATATATTTAATATATAACTATAATATAAAACCAATGTATCCTTTATATTATTTACTATAACTTACTTTATGTTTCCATTAGCTTTGAAAGCGGTGAGCCTGATTATTTAATAATTTTTCTTCTAAGGAACTTGATAAACCGAATGATGATGCCTTTGGTTTATATAATTGCCTTTACCTTTTGTTCTCCTTTTGGGTTAGGTTAGCTATAAAATAAAGACAATCTCTGACTTTTTCTGACAATATGGTGAGAAACACCTGGCTTCTTCTCCTTCATTCCCTTTCCATATATAACTTCTATCCTCTGTGTTCATAGCTCTGAATCTTCTTTGTTCTTTAAAGTGTTAATTCCTGTTTATGAATTCCAACACTTAATCATATGTTAAATAAAATATATCTTTTCACACTTGAGTTTTGTCTGTATGATTATGCTATTATACTAATTATATGCTTCTGAAAATATGTTGCAAAAATTGTAAGGCGTGTGGAGTAATACTGTATTATCTGCAATTTCAGAGAAAATAAAAACAAATGTGTTGTTTTAATCATATATAATTAAAGATTAGCAGCTGGGTAAAATATCTAGAAAATTATACCCAATCATTCCTCTCTATAGCTGTGGTTGTCAAACTGTAATGTGCATAAGCCTTACTGAGAGTCCTTGATAAAACTGGAGATGCACAGGCTTTATCGCTAGAGACTCTGATTCGGTCAATGTCATGTGGGTCCCCCAAAGCTGCATTTTAAATCAGCACACCAAGATTTGCAGATTGAATGCCAGTTGTGATCTAAGAGAAAACAGAATGTGGAGTGATAGACCAAGGCTATAGGGGCTAAAACCAAATAAACAACAGAAAAAGAAAGGGTCAGTACATCTATGTTAAAAGCCTCTGTTATTTAAGATAATATACATGAGAGGAAAAGTGATTATACAATAACTTTCCAATGTTAAAATGAGATTAAAGGAAAAAGAAAGATGATTATGATTTTTTCCTAAGAGAGAAACTTAAAACCCTAATACAGCTCGGCATGGTGGCTCACGCCTCACACCTGTAATCCCAGCACTTTGGGAGACCAGTGCAGGTGGATCACCTGAGGTCAGGAGTTCAAGACCAGCCTGGCCAACATGGTGAAACTCTGTCTCCACTACTAAAAAAATAAAATAAAATAAAAAATTTAGCCAGGCATGTTGGTGAGCGCCTGTAATCCCAGCTACTTGGGAGGCTGGGGTAGGAGAATTGAACCCAGGAGGAAGAGGTTGCAATAAGCCGAGGTCACGCCACTGCACTGGGGGACAAGAGTGAGACTCTGTCTCAAAAATAAAAATAAAATAAAATAAATAAAACCACAATACTATCATATGTAAAATGTCAGAGGTTAACTTATACCAGTATAAATTGTGGCAGACACTGATACTATATAACTAATCATAAACTGTAAGTAACTGATTACTACCAAACAAGAACTATATAATGATTAGATTTATAATAGCAGATAATGGTTAGGTTGATGATCCTTAGAAGACTATGCACTAATTTCTATACTATGTAATTAAAGTTTAGTTTTTAAGATTTCTACTTCTGGAGTCAGTTCCAATACCTACTAGCTATATTAATTTTAATAAAGTCTAGCTTATCAACTATTTCTTTCATGGATTGTGCCTTTGGTGTTGTATCTAAAAATGCATCTCCATACCCAAGGTCATCTGGGCTTTCCCCTATGTTAACTTACAGAAGTTTCACAGTTTTACGTTTTATATTTAAGTCTATAATCCATCTTGAGTTAATTTTTGTTAAAGGTGTAAGGTTTGCATCTAGATTCTTTTTTTTTTCTTTTTCTTTTGCACATGGATGTCTGGTTGTTTAAGCATGATTTGTGAAAACAAAAACTTCTTTGTTCCATTGTATTGCCTTTTCTGCTTTATCAAAGATTAGTTTACTATATTTGTGTGGATCTATTTCTGGACTCTGTATTGTGTTCCATTGATCTATTTGTCTATTTTTACAAAAGTACTACATTGTTTTGATTACTGTAGTTTTAAAATAGGTTTTGAAGTCAGGTAGAGTTAGTCTTACAACTTTGTTCTCCTTCAATTTTGTGCTGGCTATTTTTGGTCATTTGCCCCTCCATATAAACTATAAAATCGTTTTGTCAAGACCACAAAATAACTTGCTGGGATTTTTATTAGGATTGCATTGAATCTATAGATCAAGTTGGGAAGAACTGTCACCTTAAAAATAATGAGTCTTTCTAGTAGCTATATTATAACAGAGAATTTATTTAAGTCTCAGTTATGTCAACCATAAAATCAGGATTAAATTGTCAATAAATGCATGAGGTTATGATGATGATTAAATAAGACAATGTGGGTAATGTATGTCTGCTGCATGAATGTTCAATATTATTATACTTACGACACACTCTTTCATATTGCCCAAAGTTGTGACTAAGAAATAGATAAGGCTACATTCGAACAATAAATTCTCATGGTCTACAGCTACTGGGTCAGGGCAGGATGCTGAACAAAAGCTTTGTCTAATCCAGTGCTAAGAACATCTTCCCCCAGAGGGATCCATTTGCCCCTCAAATCTTGACTGTCTTGAAAAAAATTATTTGGAGTGAAATGCATGTGGAAATGAATTAAATCCTCTGACCATGGACTCTGACCATGGATTGCCAAGATTGCCTTCCCTGTCACTAGTTATTAAGAATTACAAACTGTCGGCCGGGCGCGGTGGCTCAAGCCTGTAATCCCAGCACTTTGGGAGGCTGAGACGGGCGGATCACGAGGTCGGGAGATCGAGACCATCCTGGCTAACACGGTGAAACCCCGTCTCTAATAAAAAATACAAAAAGCTAGCCGGGCGAGGTGGCGGGCGCCTGTAGTCCCAGCTACTTGGGAGGCTGAGGCAGGAGAATGGCGTAAACCTGGGAGGCGGAGCTTGCAGTGAGCTGAGATCCGGCCACTGCACTCCAGCCCGGGCGACAGAGCGAGACTCCGTCTCAAAAAAAAAAAAAAAAAAAAAAAGAATTACAAACTGTCACTCTCTCATATATGTAATATCACCTAGAAAAGGAGAAAAAGCTTAGGTCTCTTCCAAAGGAAAATCCTCCATTCCTGCATCTATTTATCTGAATCCCAACATTGGCATGGGTTTCCCTGGACCCAGGAAAATTAACTGAAGAATTATATCCCTAACTCTTTCCTAAATCAATGCCTACAAACATTGATTCAGGAATTGGAGAGAATATGTATTATCTTATCATATAGCCGACCTGTAGCTACGAATCAACTGAATCTAGTTTACTTGTCTTCTTACAGCAGGTACAAATTATCCTATTCAGTTTCATTTTATGTTTCATAATTGAATACCTCAATTAGCTAGTTGCTAGAAGGAGACAGCAAAAACTAGAATAGCAGAGCCATCTGGGTTCATTCAGTGTAGGATATATACAAATGTCACAAAAATTCAATGGCTGTAATTGTCATCCCTCTGCTGGTGGCAACCAAATCTGTATTTGCAGCCCCAATATCTCTCCTGAGTTTGAGATCAATGGATTGAATTGCCTCCTGAACTTCAAACTGCTACTCAATTAATCAATCAACCTTCCCCAGAGGTGTTCCTTCCATATTGGTTTTGAATACATGATATGGTGATGACCAGTTACCAAGTCTTACACTTATTCTCTGTCTACTTTTTAATATCCACATTGGCAGTCCTTAACTGTGGTCCCTTCACCTCTTGTCCAGATTGCTAAAGCTTCCCCTTGAATTATTTCCTTTCAATCTTTTGCCTATTCCAACTTATTTTCTATATTACCAGTAGATTGATGTTTTAAACAATTCCAAAATTCTCCCTCCTGTGGGTTACATCTTCCCATGACTGCAGATAAAAATTAAATTCTATTTCCTTGGCACTGTATATTTTAGTGTGATCTTTGTGACCTCACTCCAGCTTAACTACATGGTTTCATCTGCAACTATCATCCAAGTCCACTAACCAATGGGCACCACACAACTTTAGTCAAAGCTATTTAGGTTTATTGCAGCTTCCTGCAGCAAGGGAGAATACACAGCAGAGGAACACAGTGTTTCTGTCAAAGAAAGTTAGGAGAGGCTTATGATAATATTTGGACATGTGAAGAGGGATTCTAAAGCAGATTTAGAGAAGCGCAGACAATTCTGGATAGGATGTTGTCAGGTAGCAGGAATAAGTCAATGACTGGATATCCTTACATGTTTTTTAAGCTGGAAGACAAGGCATTCAAAGTGAAGCTAAAATTATCACTAGTAAAGAAACAGTAGTCACTGTTGCTTGCCTTTGGAAGGGGATGTTTAGTGACTGTGATTGCAAGGTAGGTGTCCTTTCTTTGTCTTAGTCTATTGTGGTCACAGAGTGGCTTTACCTGAGTGTTGATTCTATTCTAAGAAAGTTGTTTATGTTTAGTTGGGACAATTAAGGCAAACTGACAGCTTCCAGCAGTGAGCTGCTAGGGTCATTTTTCACTTTCTCACTACTCATGTCTACTTCTACATCTGAGTCTACTAAACAATTTGCAGCCCCTTGAAAGACTTGTGTTCTTTCTAATTTATGAGTCTTGACAGAAGAAGTTTGGAGAGCTTGAAATACATCCACGGAACTTTTTCCAGTATTTCCTCCTACTCATTCTTTAGAATTCTTTCCCTTCTGTGTGTGCAGATATACATTAATATATTCAAGAAAATATGAATATATTCACATTATTTTACAAAGAAAAAACACATAAATTAAGTAAAATAAAGTGATCTTTAATTCATTCATAAGCCATCTCCTTCTTCTTCCCAGATGTAATCACTCGTATTGCTTATATAATTATAGTATTATTTTCCTATACACACTTATGTATAAATGTAGTTTTACTCACTCAATAACACACATATTTAAATGCTTAGAATACATTTTCTAAGGTTGTTAAGCATGCTCTTTTAATAGCCCTTAAGAATGTTTTTTAAACATGTCTATATGTTTATATCATTCTCTCATCAGAATGCAGTATCATGGGTATCCTCGGTGCCTGATGAATCTCAGTAATGCCAGCACAATGCCACACAGAGTAAGTCCTCTTGATAAAGGTATAGGGAACTGTAATAGAATGCTATAGACTACTTCCATAGGAAACCAAATTATTAGAAATCTCCTCTTATAAGCATGAACTCAGAATCAAGGGAGTTTGTTTCAGAAGTCAACTAATATAGCTTGAGGCCCTCTCACTCATTTTGATATTAATATTAAAGTGTGTTTCACAAAGATTCCACTCCCCCAAGCATTCTAGAATTGGCATTTCCAGTGTTCCCCTCCATATCAACTCCTCTCTGGAGTGTTTGTGGCTAGCGGGCCTCCTGCAGTATATATTGGCTTACTTTATATTGTATATGAAACAACAGCTTAGGGACTCAATTGTTCAATCACAATCTTGTTATAGAGTTTATACCTTTGATTATTTCAAAATTTATCTTTTTGAGGTTACGGATATTCTCAAATTTTTCAGGCAGAAAGCTTAAAAATACAAAGAAATGATGTACAGTTTAACATGTCTTCTCCTGTGACATTTAACATATTAATTGGTTCAATTGGGGCTGGGCTTAGTGGCTCACACCTATAATCCCAGCACTTTGGGAGGCTGAGGATAACTTGATGTCAGGAGTTCGAGATCAGCCTGGCCAAAATGGTGAAACCCTGTCTCTACTAAAAATACAAAAATTAGCCAGCCATAGTGGCACGTGCCTGTAATCCCAGCTACTCCAGAGGCTGAGGCAGGAGAATCACTTGAACCCAGGAGGCAGTGGCTGCAGGGAGCAGAGAAGGACCACTGCACTCCAGAGTGGGCAACAAAGCAAGACTCCATCTCAAAAAATAAACAAATAAACAAAAAAACCCACATTAATTGGTTAATTGAAATTTTGACCAGAACCAAAAATAGGCAACTAGAGATAGCCTCTTTGAAGTACAGATATTCAGTATCACTGATTTTTTAGAGATCTACATTTTTAAATACTAGACATAAATTAAAACAATAAGGACTTTTAACATTAATTGCACATTTAATAATATTTAACCTCAATGAATAAATATGTAACTGGTGTAAATAAAGGCAAATATCAAATACTGATATGGAAATCAATAGATTTGTTTATATAATTGAGCAAGGCTGCTCAGAATTTGAAACTCTAGAATACACAGAAAAAACAAATGAATTGGAATGGCGTGTGTGTGTGTGTGTGTGTGTGTTCACATGTGTTCACAGACAGAAAACATACAAAACAAATGCTATCAATGTTTGTTTTTTGAGCATAATGTAAATGAATTAATTTACCTGCATAACAGAAACACTGACCTTAGAAAACATATTTTCCCCTAACTAAATTAATTGAACTATTAGATAAAATTGTTTGAATTATTGAGATAAAATGTCCCACCTGAAATAAATCAAGCAATTTTAGTTTGGGATAAGATGTCAAGAGTTCCTCAGCAATTTTTTTATCCCCTTAAAAACATATAAATCTCCAAATGCATTCTGAGTTTGGGGAATAGAATTGAACTCTATTGGAAGTTTGAAGAAACTTTGTATCTTGCATTATCCTGGGGAATGAACTATGTCTTGCTGTAAGTAATTTGTTGAGGACATAGGATAAAGTCATACCCACTAAAGGAAGATTATATAATCACTGAAATATAAAAGGACTTTCTCTTGTTAGCTATGAAAGACCAAGATTAGAATAGCAAAATGTTCTATGCAAATTGTGTCACATGCTGAAGAGCAAGCTAATGAATTGTGGGATAATTATGCATGCTTTTATAAAGAATGTGAGATATTAAAGGCTGGAATGTGATTAGAACATAATTTTTGCAGATTTTAAAATGTTGTGTTTTAATCTTTTAAGTTGTTCTACCAAACTTCTAGTATTCAAACATGTACTTCAAATGCAAAAGAAATAATTGTTTCACAATAAGAATAACATTATTATTTTCAAGGCTAACACCTTGAAAATATAACACATCGACAATACAGAGAATATTTTTTATTTTTCTAAGACTGAACTTATAACCAATGAATCTAAAAGTTATTAATTTGGATTTCAGGGGGTTTAATAACATATTTAACAATATTAAGCTATTTTTTTTATCCACGTATCTTTTGTGGAGATCTGTTTAAAGAAGAAATTATTTTACCAGTTCAACTATTCTACACTTAAGACTTTGAAATAACTAATCTCGACTTTGAAATAAAATTCTCTAAATATATGAGAAAATAAAATATTCTGAAATAAGACAAAATATTTCTATTAATTATAATACCTGGGATAAATGCATTAGGATATACAGTGTTATTTATAAAATAAAATTCACCAGAATACTACTAGCAGTACACTAAAATTCAAACTATCTGGCAATGCTTTAAATTGTACTAAAGAACCCAATCCAAAATCTCAATAAACTTCACAACCACTTGCTAATTTAGTTAACATAATGTCATTTTAGCAAACTCTAAAAAGGGTGGTAAAATTATGACAATAATTTTCATAAAAACCTTAGATCGGGGCACAGAGAATGAGTTACATTCTCTCACTTATAAGTCTATTAGCAGAATCCTTTAGAAACCTAGGAGGTTAAAAGTAAATTAACAACAGAAGGAAGCCCAATCTAATGAGGCTTTGAAATGTAGGCATAGCTCACTTTCCTCAAATAAAAATCGATATTAGTCTGTTTTCATATTGTCATAAAGAACTGACTGAGACTAAGTAATTTATAAATGAACGAGGCTTAATTGACTCACAGTTTAGCATGGCTAGGGATATCTCAGGAAACTTGCAATCATGGCAGAAGGAGAAGAGAAAGCAAGGCACCTTCTTCACAAGGCAGCAGGAAGGAGAAGTGCTGAGCAAAGGCGGAAGAATCCCTTATAAAACCAAAAGATCTTGTGAAAACTCACTCTCATGAAAGCAGGCTGGGGCAAACTGCCCCCATGATTCAATTACCCTCCACCTGGTCTCTCCCTTGACACACAGGGAGTATGGTGATTATAATTCAAGATGAGATTTGGGTGGGAACACAAAGCCTAACCATATTATTCTGCCCCGGCCCCTTCCAAATCTCATGTCTTTTCACATTTCAAAACAAACCATATCTTCTCATCAGTCTGCCAAAGTGTTAATTCATTTTATAATTAATCCAAAAGTTCAAGTCCAAAGTCTTATCTGAGACAAGACAAGTCCCTTCTGCCTATAAGCCTGTAAAATAAAAAACAATTTAGTTACTCCCAAGATACAATGGAGGTAGAGGCATTGGGTAAATGCTCCAATTCCAAAATGGAGAAATTGGCCAAAATGAAGTGGCTACAGATCCCATGCAAATCCCAAATCCAATGGGACAGTTATTAAATGTTCAAACTCCAAAATCATCTCCTCTGACTCCATATCGTACATCCAGGCCACACTGACGCAAGAAGTAGGCTCCTATGGCATTGGACAGCTCTGCCCCCATGGCTTTGTAGCTACAGCATCCTCCTGGCTGCTTTCACAGGCTGACATTGATTGTCTGCTGCTTTTCCAGGCACACAGTGCAAGTTTTCAGTGGACCTATCATTCTGGTGTCTGGAGGATGGTGGCCCTAGTCTCACAGCTTCAGTAGGAAGTGCCCCAGTGGGGCCTCTGCATGGCAGCCCTGACCCCACATATGCTTTCCACACGGCCCTAGCAGAGGTTCTCCATGCGGGCTCTACCACTGCAGCACAGTCCTGTCTGGATAGCCAGGCATTTCCATACAGCCTCTGAAATTTAGGCAGAGGTTCCCAAACCTCAGTTCTTGACTTCTGCGCACCTGCAGGTCCAACACCATGTGTAAGCCACCAAAGCTTGGTGGTTGCACCCTCTGAAGCAATGACCAGAGTTATATGTTTTCCCCTTTCAGCCAGGGCTGCACAGCTGCAGCATGAGGCACTAAGTCCCAAGACTGCACAGAGGAGGAAAGCCCTGGCCCAGTCCATGAAACCATTTTTCCCTCTGAGGCTTCCAGGCTTGTGATGGGGTAGGGTAGGGGGCCTGCCATGAAGAACTCGGATGTGCCCTAGAGACATTTTCCCCATCGTCTTGGTGGTTAACATTCGGCTCCTCTTTACTTATGCAAATTTCTGAAGCAGGCTTGAATTTCTCCTCAGAAAATGGGTTTTTCTTTTCTATCACATAATCAGACTGCAAATTATCCAGACTCATTCTCTGCTTCCCTTTTAAACATAAGTTCCAATTTCAAGCTATCTATTTGTGAATACATAAAACTGAATACTTTTAAGAGCACCCAGAGCACCCCTTGAACACTTTGCGGCTTAGAAATTTCTTCTGTCAGATAACCTAAGTCAATTCTTTCCGGTTCAAAGTTCCACAGATTTCTAGGGCAAGGGCAAATTGCCACCAGCCTCTTTGCTAAAGCATATCAAGAGTCACCTTTATTCCAATTTTCAGCTAGTTCTTCATCTTCATCTGAAACCACCTTAGCCTGGATTTTATTGTCTATATCACTATCAGCATTTTGTTCAAAGCCATTCAACATGTATCTAGGAAGTTCCAAACTTTCCCGTATCTTCCTCTCTTCTGAGTCTTCCAAGTCTCTGGGAAGTTCTAAACTTTCCCACATTTTCCTGTCTTCTTCAGAGTTCTCTGTTCCAACCTCTGCCTGTCACTCAGTTCCAAAGTCACTTCCACATTTTTGGGTATCTTTATAGCAGCACCCCACTCTCTATGGTACCAATTTACTGTATTAGGCCATTTTCATACTGCTATAAAAAACTAACTGACACTGAGCAATTTATAAAGGAAAGAGGTTTAATCCACTCACAGTTCAGCATGGCTAGGGAGATCTCAGGAAACTTACAATCATGGCAGAAGGCAAAGGGAAGGCAAGGCACCTTCTTCACAAGACAGCAGGAAGGAGAAGTGCTGACAGAAAGGTGAATAGCCCCTTATAAAACCATTAGATCACATGAGAACTCTCACTATCATGAGAACAGGATGGGGAAAATTGCCCTCATGGCCCAATTACCCTCTACCTGGTCTCTCTCTTGACATGTGGGGATTATGGGGATTACAATTCAAGATGAGATTTGGGTGGGGACACAAATCCTAACCATATCAAAATCCAACATAATATGAATAGTATAAAATAAGTAATATGTATCTAAAAAATTAACACCATAATGCAGTAAGCATATTACAAAGTCATTCGGCAAACCAAAGGACAATTTAAATTTAAAGTGCAATGCATGCAGTTGGGGAATTGAAACTAACATTGAAGTCACTTGAACCAATCCTAGCTCTAATTAAACTAAATACAATTCTTACTAATAAAGCAAGGAAAACTATCACTAATAACTACACCAAATTATTCCATATGGTATGGAACAGAGAAATCTAATTTAGATTTTAAAGAGTATAACAAAGAAAAAATAAAATATAAAATTATCATAAAAGAAAGGAGTATATTTTAATACATTTGGCATAATGAATTAACTAGAACATTACAGAAAAATTTTACTTAAGACACAGAAAACAGACAAGCTACTTGTAAATAGTTAATTAGGAAAAATTCTTCTCTGTGAAAAAAATAATGAGAAGGATTTATAGCTATAGCTAAAAGCTGGTTATCCAAAGCAGAATTTAAGGTCAACTTTAAATTTACCTTAAGAAGAATCCATCTTAATGTAAATTTAAATGTTAATCAGAAGACATACAAGTCATTTGAAATAGGACAAAACCTTCCTTGGAGAGCAATTAATCATAAAATTATAATTGGCTTCAGAGAAGCTTTAATTTCTCATGCATTTTATTCAATCATAACTAAATACCAATAAGCAAAATCACCTCCTAATACCTTATTGTTTTAATCCATGTGTGCAGAGAAATAATTAATATAAGCAATAAGAAATACTTTTCTACATAAGCCCTCACAAAAACGAATCAGCCATTGATAGCAAATAGATTGAAAAAACAGAGAGCGTTAGTTTAATGTACTATTAACCTAAAATACAAATGTAATAAGATTAAAAGGAATAAAAGAAATTTAATAAACCATTATCTCCCCTCTATTTACTAAAAAACTTAATTTGTTAATTGAATATAAAAACTTATTGTCTAATTAGCTAAAGTAATCATGATCTGAATTAATTATTTTGGTTGAGGTGACTTCAGAACATAGTAAAGCCTCCCGATGATCAAAGCTAGACTAATTACTCAAATACATGATCATTATTAGTTGACTCAAGTTTTTTTGGTTGATAATCTATTTTATTGATGAACAGATTTTTCAATTGGTAATAATAAAATTCCATTTTAGAGGTCAAATTGATGACTAAGTCTATGATTTTATTGTTGCATCCACACATCCTAAAGATGTGACTTCCACTTAAGGTTCTTTAGTGCCATGGTTAAAGTTGTATGTTACCTGAATTCATATCCGAGCAATTTCATTTGGTGATTCTTTATGCAAAGGTGTCTCACAATATGAAAGAGCTTTAAAAATAAGGTCCACTCTACAAAAGGGCTTAATACTAATTTGATATTTATCTAAATACAACAAATTATTAAAATCCTAGTCTAAGGGAGAGGCAGAACAAGATGGTGGAATAAACCTCCCAGCAATCCCCACCCCCTACATTCCCCACTCCAACCCCAACCCTACCACCATTGTAGTTGCTCACCCAGGGAAACATCAGATTAAATAACGATCCACACAAGAAAACTTCTTACAAGAGATAACTACATCAGGTGAGAAATCACAGCACCAAGTTATAGCATTATAACAGGAAAGGATGTGTTAAAGAGGATAGAAAGAACAGTCTTGAATTGTCTTCACCACTCCTTTGCCAACCCCATGCAGCACCGCACAGACAATCTGTCTGCTTGGGAAAGGAAGAGGAAAGTGTGTATGAACTTTGTATTGGAACTTAGTATCAGCTTCCCCACAGTGAAACACAGTACTAGGCAGAAACCCATGGCTTCCTTTTCCAGTCTGGTGCCTACGGAGGGAGCATTTAGACTTGCCAGAGGCAAGAAGAGAATCTGCTGCCTTGGCAGGAGGAATCTCAGTCCTGATCTGCTTTACCACCTGCTGACTAAAGTGGCCTTTGGCCCCAAATAAATGGACCCAATGGGTCCTCATTTTAGTGGCAGGAAGGTCATGGTGATCACCCTCCTTGGGTGAGTACTGTTACTGAGATGGTCTGGAAGGCCATAAGCTTCAGATATGACCCAGTGTGACAAAAGCTTCAGCAGCCACAGGAGTGCCCATTTCACCTCTCTGCCAACTCTAGGCAGTGCAGCTTTGAGAGAGACTTCTCCAGGGAAGAAGAGGGAAGTGTGCAGGATCCTTTGCCCCGGGAACTAGTACCAGATCTGCCACAGTAAAACAGCCCTGAACAGAACACCACAGGCCCTTATTTTTGGCCAGTGCTTCCAGTCTGCGCTTCTACCTCACTCCTAACCAAAATGGAATCTGCCGCACTGACAGGATCGACAGGAGTCTCATCCAGGCATCACCACTGACGGTACACACACACACACACACACACACATATCTATACATGTGTGTATATGTGTGTGTGTATTTATATACACACACATACACAATGAAACACCATTCAGCCATAAAACAAAATGAAATCCTATCATTTGAGGCAACATGCATGAACCTGGAGGATGTTAAATGAAATAAGCCAGGAACAGAAAGACAAACATAGTGGGATCTCACTCATAAGTGGAATCTTGAAAAGCTGATTTCATAGAAGTAGAAATTAGAGTAGTGGTTACTAGAGGCTGGGGAGGAAAGGGGCAGGAAAAGACAGGAGAGGCTGTTCAATGAGTACAAAGTTACAGTTATACAGAAAGAATAAGTCCTGTTTTATTACAAAGTAGGGTGACTGTAATAAATAACAATGTAGTGTATATTTAAAGATACCTATAAGAGAAGACTTTGAACTTCAGCTCAAATAAATGTAAATGTTTAAAGCAACAGATTAGTAATCACCCCAGTTTGATCATCATACAATCATGCATGCATTGAAGCATCACACTGTACTTCATAAACATGTACAAGTATTATGTGTCCATTATAAATTCGAAAAATTAACAAATGAAAAATGTCTAAGAATCAGTCCCATTGAGATAATAGAAGCCAGTAATAATGTAAATTTAAAATTTTGTTTTCAGAGGCTTTTTTTGGTTTTTTTGGACGAAGTTTTGCTCTTGTTGACCAGGCTGGAGTACACTGGCACGATCTCGGCTCACCGCAACCTCCGCCTCCCAGGTTCAAGTGATTCTCCTGCCTCAGCCTCCCAAGTAGCTGGGATTACAGGCATGTGCCACCAAGCCTGGCTAATTTTGTATTTTTAGTAGAGGCAGGGTTTCACCAGGTTAGTTAGGCTGGTCTCGAACTCCTGACCTCAGGTGATCCACCTGCCTTGGCCTCCCAAAGTGCTGGGATTACAGGCGTGAGCCACCACACCCAGCCTCATTGTTATTTTTTAACAAGCATGTTCCTAAGTAATTTATAATTACAATATTTCCCTACTGTATTAGTGTAGGCCTTCTGAAGGCTTACCAAATAAAAAATTGGGTCATTGAATTTCAAGAAACCAACTATCTTAGTTCCATATGGATTATTTCAACTGATTGCAGATGCCATAAAAATATAAAAGAACCATAAAAACCACTTTGATCTCTAATGTGATTAATACTAATATAGATTATTGCAACTGTTATGGTCCTGACCTTGCTTTAACAATCTGAGTGTCTACTCTAACATCATATCTATTAATAGGTTTGTCTTAGTCCATTTTCGTGTTGCTATAACAGAATATCACAGACTAGGTAATTTATAAAGAAATGAAATCTATTTCTTGGAGTTCTTGAGGTTGGAAACTCCCACAGGCCCACATCTGGTGAGGGTCATATTGCAGCAACATCCCACGGCAGAAGATGGAAGAGCCAGAGATTGCAAGAGAGCAAGAGAGTAAGGAGGGGCCACTAGCTTTTATAACAAGCCCACACTCATGATAATTCACCTATTCCCATGATAACAACATTAATGCATTCATGGGGGCTCTGCCCGCATGGCCTAATCGCCTCTTAAAATTCCCACCTCTCAGTACTGTTGCATTGAGGATTTAATGTCCAGCACATGATTAGCAGGAAGAAATCAAACCATAATAAGTTTTAAAGCTAGAATTACTATTAGTCTTATCTATATGAAGCTTACTTAGCAGTGTAGTCAGTCAAGCTCATAGTGTCCAGAACTTGACTAATCCAGAATCCTTTGAGCAGAAACAAAAGTCATGAATTCCACGTTAGGTTGCGTAGGCAATTATTCTGTGATGTGTGTGTGTGTGTATACACGTGTGTCAATTACATTAAGAGCTAACTTCCCTAAATTATTTGCTTTGATCCACTTTTAACTTTTGAGGAAAGGCAGAAGTACAGAAAAGGTTTTAGCTGCTTTTTTGGATTGGCAACTCAGTGTGGAAGTTAAACCTCCCAGCTTGATAAATGAGGAATTATCCTCTGCCTTTATATTTTATGTACAAAGATTATTCTCACATAGATTTATCTACCCTTGACTATTCTCAACAAATCACAAAGTGGTCACTACTCTATATACATGATGCTAAAACTAGAATAGTGGAGACTGCCCTCAATTTGCTAATTCAGGGTGATTTTAATCAATGTATAGTTTTATTAGGAGATGCTCAGGTTTATAACTGATTGTTATTGCTTATTTCTTAGTAATAATTTTCTGAATCATAATACCATCATGATTGGAAGATTTTGAAACTCATTAAGGCCATTAATTATAGGCACCCCAGATAGTGCATTCTAATAAATAAATAAGCTTTTGATTATTGCCCCATGATTCCTTTTACTGTTTGCAGTGTCAACAGCAGGAGCAAGGCAGGACTACAGCGAACAGTGTGCCCTCCATCCCCTGGCAGCCTAACACCTGTGGGTGTGGCAGATTTCTTTATCATCTTCCTCATTTAGCAGAGTTTCACCAATTTTAGGTGCCATTAATTTTCTTACTGCAATTAATTAAAATAAAACCACCTTTTACATCCCAATACCACAGACCACTAATTTCATTTTTGGTATTATAACAACTTTTTATAATTGTCAAAGAAATCACTGTTAACAAAACAGAATCTAAGTATTACCTTTATCAATCTAGCAGAAAGCAGAGACCCAATTAAACATCAACATTTGCACTGAAGCATTGGATATCCTGAAGTACACATGCTTTGGAAAAATTTCACAAATTTTAATATAATGTTCAGGAAACCATTATTTAGTTGCATAAAAACTAATCTGAGTAGCACTGCCAATTAGAATTTTAGGATTTATTGTATACCATGTTATAATTTAACCCTGTAGGGTCTGCATATTTACGTTTCCCCAAAATTAACATTCTAAAATCCTCACCCCCAAGGTGACGATATTAGGACATAGAGCTTTTGGGAATGATTAGGTCATGAGGGCTCTACCCTCAGAATAAGATTAATGACCTTGTAAGAGAGGCTGGAGAGAGCTCCTTTTCCCTTCCTTTTTATGCTGAAAGAAGGCAGTGTCTATGGGGTAGCAGGCCTTCACCAGACACTGAATCTGATGGCTACTTGATCTCGGACTTCCCGGCCTCTATCACTGTGAAAAATACATTTCTTTGGTTTATAAGCCATCTAGTCTACTATATATTGTTATAGTAATTCAAACAGGCTAAAACATATCTGAATATTGAAAGAGATGTGCAAGTATATCCAATTTCTGCTGCCATAATTATTACTATTGTTATCAGAGGTAAAAGTCTTTGACTAGCTATGTTACAAGAATAAAATAAGTGATCACCAGTTATATTCTGACTCATGGGTTTTATTTGCCTATGTACTGTGTATGGGCTAACAGGAGTTGTTTTATCTACTAAATACATCATTTGTTTACTGATGCATTTGTTTACTGATTCCTGTTATTTTTAAGATAAAATATTGTATCTTATATGAGGCAAGGCTCAACTACTATGTGTAGGTAATAATGTAACTTGTTTTTCCCAATATTTCCTTGGCCTTTCTGGAATGTAGCAATGATAATGAGCCTATACAGGTGCTGAACCAAGATGAAAACTCTCTCATCCATGAAGCCACTCATTCACTGACAGCAGTGATAATAAAATTCTTTATAAGATATTGGTAAAAATAAATTTACCAGTCTTTACTTCATGTTATCAAAGTTAACTTAAATTATCTGTGTCTTTTAGCGTATCAACTCTATCTAGGTTTTCAATTCTGTATTTTTTATTTTAGAGAAATGTACCCATTTCCATGTCTTATAATAGCATTTATAATTAGCTCTTTGGTATTTGGTATTATATATCTAACATTAAACACAAAATTAACTCACAAAAGCACCACAGACGCTTAAGAATTAGAAACAGTATGCCCATCTTACCTTTAATTATTTTAATTTTTATTGTTCTTCCATTATTATGAAATTATGAATTATTTAATTGTGAGCAATAACTCATTCCTTTTTTTTTTTTTTTTTGAGACAGGGTCTTGCTCTATCACCCAGGCTGCAGTGCAGTGGCATGATCTCAGCTCACAGCCGTCTCGACCTCCCCAGTTCAGGCAATTCTCCTACCTCAACCTCCTGAATAGCTGAGACTACAGGTGCATGCTGCCATGCCCAATTAATCTTCATATATTTTGTAGAGTCAAAGTTTCGCCATGTTGGCCAGGCTAGTCTCAAACTCCTGGGCTCAAAGTATCTGCCCACTTTGGCCTCGCATTGTGCTGAGAGTACAGGCCTGGACCACTGGGCCCCACCTCCTTAACCCATACCTAACTGCAGAAATAACAAGATGACAATGAATTGAATTTATGATTATAGAGACTATGAAATTGTTAACTTTGATTCAGACTAAGAGAATTATGTCTATAGAAATTGATATTCATGTAGTAATCCTTACAGAACTGCCATCTAAACATTAACTTCATCAGAAGATGTGCTTCATTCATGAGCTGCGCCCTCTTTATATTTAAAACAGTTGCTATTCCAGGACAAATAAAGTGAGCAGTATTAATGTTTACTAGACTTGACATTATAAACAATGCTCTTAAATTATAGAACTCAAATTATACCTTCATGGACTTTGTGCTTGAGGTGGTACTTCAGAACAGTTTGAAAACTGACCCATATCAGTGCTATAAATTCATGGGGGAGATAAATTACCATTAATTATTAAAGTTAAAGATGGTGAACTTAAATCCCTTGCAAATGAAATACCACAATTAGATACAGCACTATAAACTATTAATCTATTATCAATAATTCTAGCGATATTTGTAATGAAAATTTTTATGCTTGTAGTTTTGAACTATCACCCTCACCTATAACACTTGAAACACCAATACTGAATAGCAAAGTAAGAGATACTTTTTATCTGCCTCTATCCTCCAGCAATAGTAGGACTAAGTATTGTAAACTTTATTATTATTTTCTCAATAAATGCATTTCTTTCACCAAACCATCTTATTACAAATTGTAATTAGATGCTAACAGTAGATAGACTAATTTTAAAGTAGCAAGTGTTAACTCATAGAGACTCAGCCCAGGTTTTATCTCTAACATCAATTTAATCTCATTCTATCTATTGAAACTTCTTCAGTCCTGTTAGTATCCATATCTCACACGGTTACCTGAGCCACGCAATTCACTGTAAATTTAGGAATGGCCGTCTCACTATGGGCAGAAACAGTTATTGCTTGTTTTCATCATAAAAATGAAGCCTTATCAGTGTATTTTACATCCCAAGGAACACCTGCTATATGTATGTCTATCTTTGTAATCATGATCACTCCTGGAATATTTAACAAATAGTTTTAGTATTGTGGTTTGCAGCAAACATTACAGTTTGCCACTTAATTCACCCAGTTAGAGGAGCTGCATGAGCCCTATTACCAATTAGCCCATCAGTAGCCTCAATCAGGTTTATTATTTTAGTACTTCTTACAGTTTTAGAGGTCACAGTTAGCCGAATTCAATCATATATCTTCACATCTTCAGGAAGCCTCTATTTACAAATAACACCTATTAACTAACATGCTAACTATATAATAAAATTAAGCCCTTGGCCACTAAGAGGAGGCTTATCTGCTAAAGACTCCATTTAATTAATCATTTCTAGTAATAGTCATACTATTAAATAACACACAAGCAGTAGGCTATAAATAAAGAGATGGTGTTTAAGAGACTACTTTCACAGGTCCCTACAGGTCAGTTGTATGAAAAGAACTTACATATGAAATAATCTCCTTCAATGTGCTAGAAATATTTTTTATTACAGGGTATTTTATTTTTTATCTTTCATTGAAATATAGCCCCTACACCAAAATTTGGTAGAGTCTGATCACTAGCATGTATTAAAACTCTAAACTACTATATCTATCAGTAGCATCATTTCTTAACACTTTTATCCTTCTAGTTGCTGGAGTATCTATCACTTGAACCACCCCACACTCCCACAATCTGAAAAAAAGAAATTAAAACAAAACATTATCAGAATTATTTATCAACACTACACTAGATGTTTACATGATGACAAACTTCAGAATTATTATGAAACACTATATACTAGTTCCAATGACCTCTATGACTCAATATTATTTTTGACAAAATGGATTTCATAGATTGTGTGTAATTACTGCTAAAACTTTAATTATATGTTTTCTATGTCAAATAACGTTTTACTTCACTTTTAATCATTTTAGTTTTGAAACTGACCCTAATACCCTCTTAATTGTCATATAACTCTTTAATGTTTTTAATTTTTAATTTTTTGGGGTATATAGTAGGTGTACATATTTATGAGGTACATGAGATATTTTGATATAGGCATGCAATGTATAATTAAATCATGGAAAGTGGGGTATCCATCCTCCCAAGTATTTATCTTTTGTGTTACAAGCAATCCAATTATAGTCTTATAGTTATTTTAAAATGTATAATTAAGTTATTGACTATAGTCACCCTATTATGCTATCAAAGAATAAGTATTTTTCATTCTTTCTATATTTTTTGTACTCATTAACCATCCCCACCTGTCCCCTCACCCCCAAACCCACCCACTACCCTTCCCAGCCTCTGGAAATCATCCTTCTAATCTCTGTGTCCATGGGTTCAATCGTTTTGATATTCAGATTCCACAAATTAGTGAGAACATACAATGTTTGTCTATTTGTTCCTGGCTTGTGTCACTTAACATACTGATCTCCAGTTCCATCCACGTTGTTGCAAATGACAGGATCTCATTCATTTTTTATGGCTGAATAGTCTTCACTGTATACATGTACCACATTTTCTTTATCCATTTATCTCTTGATGGACAATTAGGTTGCTTTCAAATCTTGGCTATTGGGAACAGTGCTGCAGCAAACATGGGAATGTAGATATCTCTTCTATATACTGATTTCCTTTCTTTTTCGTAGATTCCCAGGAATAGGATTGCTGGATCCTAAGGTAGCTCTGCTTTTATTTTTTTGAGGACCCTCCAAACTGTTCTCCATAGTGGAGATTGTACTAATTGACATAGTGGAGGTTGTACTAATTGACATTCCCACCAGTGTACGAGGATTCCTTAGCTCCACATCCTTGCCACCATGTTATTGCCTGCCTTTTCTTTTTCCCCAGGCCCATGGAAAGTACTGCCAGACTAATGCCAGTGTTCCCTTAACACACAAGTGCTCTTCAGTCAGCTTGTGGTGAATGCTGCCTGGCTTGAGACTCACTCTTTAGGGCACTGGGCTCCACTCTGGCTCAGGGAAGGTCTAGAAATGCCATCCAAAAATCAAGTTCTGGAACCAGGGACCCCAACAATCCATTTGGTACCCAACTCAACTGTGGCTGAACTGGTACCTAAAGTGCAAAACAAAGTCCCCATTATTTTTCTCTTTGCTTTCTCAAACAGAGTCTCATCCGATAGCCACCATAGCTGGGAATGAGCTGAGTCTCACCTAAAGCTGGCAAGTCTCAGAGCCTCACCTAAGGACCTCCACATAGCAACTGGGTACTGCTGCTGGTTATTCAGGGTCCAAGAGCTGAAAAGCCGGTGATGAATCCTACCAGGACTTTGTCCTTCTCTTTAAGGCAGCAGGTGTCCTTCTGGCACAGAGAGTGTCCAGAAATGTTGATCAGGACCTAGGGCCTGGATAGTGAGACTGGTGACTCTGACTAGTGCCCTGTCCTGCTGTGATTGAGCTGGTCTCCAGGATGCAAGACAAAGTTCTTCACTCTCTTCCCTCTCCTCTCCTTAGGCGGAAAGAAGGGGTTTCTTTTGGATCCACAAACTGTGCAGCCTGGGGTTGTGGGACAGGTTATGCCAGCACTCCTTTAGCTGCCCTAGCTGGTGTCTCAGTAGGTCATGCGACCCCCAAGTTTGGTTCTGGGTCCTGTCATGTAAAAGTTGCAGTCCTTGTGGCCTAGACTGCCTTTCAAGTTTATTTAGAATTTTAGAGCACTTTAGACCCTGGTGACAAGGTTTTAGAAACTCAAGTTGGGACCACTGGGATCAATGGTTCTCCTCTTGCTAGGACTGCTTTAAATGCTCCCTTGTTGGATGGCAATCAACTGAGCCTGGTCTGTTTTTTCTTTCTACTGTAACAAGGCAGCATTGAGTTAAATGGCTCAAAATCGCTGTTCTCTCCCTCCTCTAGCACACAGAAACACTCTGAGCACCACACCACAACCAGGGGTTGAGAGGTGGCATTCATGATTCAAAACTGTTTTTTCTACCTCTTCAGTGCCTCTTTCAGTGATGCAAAATTCCAACCAGATATAGTGAGTGCTCGCCTAATTTCTGGTTCTTATGAATGTGCTTTTCCTGTGTAGATAGTTATTAAATTGGCGTACTGGCAGAGGGATGATCAGTGGAGCCCTCTATTCTACCATTTTGCTCCCCACATCCCTATAATATCCTTATTTTCTATATAACAATGTGTTCATGATAATCATATTTTTCTTGCATTAATTAGTACAACTAACTCCAAATCTGTTACTTTTAAGTCTAAGAAAAATAATTAATCGAATAGTATCAAGACTATTTAATACAGTTTAGCTTCCATAATAGTAATTTCACCTTCTGATTGCTACAATTATTACTTACATACAGGAAAAAAAAAACAAATCCAATGAATTTGGATTTGAAAATCTAGAACTGTCCCACCTAAAACATTTAACAACATCCTTCTGGTATCAGTGAAATTGTTACTATTTGAGCTTCAAATTTTACTCTTATTACCACTACCTTGGAATTCTCAAGAAATTAACCTATAAATAATGCTTATTAAAACAGTTATTCCTATGATACTATGAGTCACAGACTTAGCCTACAAATGAATTAAAAACAAACTGGTAAGGCTAAAATTAGGTAGCATAATAAGACAATTTTGACACTTTAGATTATGATTACACCATAATTACCTGATATCCCCATTTATATAAACATTTCAATAGCTTTTATAAGAACAATCTTTAAGTCTTTTATTTATCCCATATAATACTTCATTACCATGCTTAGAGGGCATAACATCAGCATTAGCTATTATATGCTTTTTTTTTTTTTTTTTATACTTTAAGTTCTAGGGTACATGTGCATGACGTTTATATCATGTATAACTCCCCAATGCAATCCCTCCCTCCTCCCCCCTCCCCATGATAGGCCCCAGTGTGTGATGTTCCCCTTCCCGAGTCCAAGTGGTCTCATTGTTCAGTTCCCACTTATGAGTGAGAACATGCGGTGTTTGGTTTCTCTTCTTGTGATAGTTTGCTAAGAATGATGGTTTCCAGCTGCATCCATGTCCCTACAAAGGACGCAAACTCATCCTTTTTGATGGCTGCATAGTATTCCATGGTGTATATGTGCCACATTTTCTTAATCCAGTCTGTCACAGATGGACATTTGGGTTGATTCCAAGTCTTTGCTATTGTGAATAGTGCCGCAATAAACATACGTGTGCATGTGTCTTTGTAGTAGAGTAATTTATAATCCTTTGGGTATATACCCAGTAGTGGGATGGCTGGGTCATATGGTACATCTAGTTCTAGATCCTTGAGGAATCGCCATACTGTTTTCCATAATGGTTGAACTAGTTTACAATCCCACCAACAGTGTAAAAGTGTTCCTATTTCTCCACATCCTCTCCAACACCTGTTGTTTCCTGACTTCTTAATGATTGCCATTCTAACTGGTGTGAGATGGTATCTCATTGTGGTTTTGATTTGCATTTCTCTGATGGCGAGTGATGATGAGCATTTTTTCATGTGTCTGTTGGCTGTATGGATGTCTTCTTTTGAGAAATGTCTGTTCATATCCTTTCCCCACTTTTTGATGGGGTTGTTTGTTTTTTTCTTGTATATTTGTTTGAGTTCTTTGTAGATTCTGGATATTAGCCCTTTGTCAGATGAGTAGGTTGCAAAAATTTTTTCCCATTCTGTAGGTTGCCTGTTCACTCTGATGGTAGTTTCTTTAGCTGTGCAAAAGCTCTTTAGTTTAATTAGATCCCATGTGTCAATTTTTGCTTTTGCTGCCGTTGCTTTTGGTGTTTTAGACATGAAGTCCTTGCCCATGCCTATGTCCTGAATGGTACTACCTAGATTTTCTTCTAGGGTTTTTATGGTATTAGGTCTAACATTTAAGTCTCTAATCCATCTTGAATTAATTTTCGTATAAGGGGTAAGGAAAGGATCCAGTTTCAGCTTTCTACTTATGGCTAGCCAATTTTCCCAGCACCATTTATTAAATAGGGAATCCTTTCCCCATTTCTTGTTTCTCTCAGGTTTGTCAAAGATCAGATGGCTGTAGATGTGTGGTATTATTTCTGAGGACTCTGTTCTGTTCCATTGGTCTATATCTCTGTTGTGGTACCAGTACCATGCTGTTTTGGTTACTGTAGCCTTGTAGTATAGTTTGAAGTCAGGTAGCGTGACGCCTCCAGCTTTGTCCTTTTGACTTAGGATTGTCTTGGCAATGCGGGCTCTTTTTGGTTCCATATGAACTTTAAAGCCGTTTTTTCCAATTCTGTGAAGAAAGTCATTGGTAGCTTGATGGGGATGGCATTGAATCTATAAATCACCTTGGGCAGTATGGCCATTTTCACGATATTGATTCTTCCTATCCATGAGCATGGTATGTTCTTCCATTTGTTTGTGTCCTCTTTGATTTCACTGAGCAGTGGTTTGTAGTTCTCCTTGAAGAGGTCCTTTCCATCCCTTGTAAGCTGGATTCCTAGGTATTTTATTCTCTTTGAAGCAATAGTGAATGGAAGTTCATTCCTGATTTGGCTCTCTGCTTGTCTGTTACTGGTGTATAAGAATGCTTGTGATTTTTGCACATTAATTTTGTATCCTGAGACTTTGCTGAAGTTGCTTATCAGCTTAAGGAGATTTTGGGCTGAGACGATGGGGTTTTCTAAATATACAATCATGTCATCTGCAAACAGGGACAATTTGACTTCTTCTTTTCCTAACTGGATACCCTTGATTTCTTTCTCTTGCCTGATTGCCCTAGCCAGAACTTCCAACACTATGTTGAATAGGAGTGGTGAGAGAGGGCATCCCTGTCTTGTGCCAGTTTTCAAAGGGAATTTTCCAGTTTTTGCCCATTCAGTATGATATTAGCTGTGGGTTTGTCATAAATAGCTCTTATTATTTTGAGGTACGTTCCATCAATACCGAATTTATTGAGCGTTTTTAGCATAAAGGGCTGTTGAATTTTGTCAAAAGCCTTTTCTGCATCTATTGAGATAATTATGTGGTTCTTGTCTTTGGTTCTGTTTATATGCTGGATTATGTTTATTGATTTGCGAATGTTGAACCAGCCTTGCATCCCAGGGATGAAGCCCACTTGATCATGGTGGATAAGCTTTTTGATGTGCTGCTGAATCCGGTTTGCCAGTACTTTATTGAGGATTTTTGCATCGATGTTCATCAGGGATATTGGTCTAAAATCTCTTTTTTTGTTGTGTCTCTGCCAGGCTTTGGTATCAGGATGATGTTGGCCTCATAAAAGAGTTAGGGAGGATTCCCTCTTTTTCTATTGATTGAAATAGTTTCAGAAGGAATGGTACCAGCTCCTCCTTGTACCTCTGGTAGAATTCAGCTGTGAATCCATCTGGTCCTGGACTTTTTTTGGTGGGTAGGCTATTAATTGTTGCCTCAATTTCAGAGCCTGCTATTGGTCTATTCAGGGATTCAACTTCTTCCTGGTTTAGTCTTGGCAGAGTGTAAGTGTCCAGGAAATTATCCATTTCTTCTAGATTTTCTAGTTGATTTGCGTAGAGGCATTTATAGTATTCTCTGATGGTTGTTTGTATTTCTGTGGGGTCGGTGGTGATATCCCCTTTATCATTTTTTATTGCGTCTATTTGATTCCTCTCTCTTTTCTTCTTTATTAGTCTAGCTAGTGGTCTGTCAATTTTGTTGATCTTTTCAAAAAACCAACTCCTGGATTCATTGATTTTTTGGAGGGTTTTTTGTGTCTCTATCTCCTTCAGTTCTGCTCTGATCTTAGTTATTTCTTGCCTTCTGCTAGCTTTTGAATGTGTTTGCTCTTGCCTCTCTAGTTCTTTTAATTGTGATGTTAGAGTGTCAATTTTAGATCTGTCCTGCTTTCTCTTGTGGGCATTTAGTGCTATAAATTTCCCTCTACACACTGCTTTAAATGTGTCCCAGAGATTCTGGTATGTTGTATCTTTGTTCTGATTGGTTTCAAAGAACATCTTTATTTCTGCTTTCATTTCGTTATGTACCCAGTAGTCATTCAGGAGCAGGTTGTTCAGTTTCCATGTAGTTGAGCGGTTTTGATTGAGTTTCTTAGTCCTGAGTTCTAGTTTGATTGCACTGTGGTCTGAGAGACAGTTTGTTATAATTTCTGTTCTTGTACATTTGCTGAGGAGTGCTTTACTTCCAATTATGTGGTCAATTTTGGAATAAGTGCGATGTGGTGCTGAGAAGAATGTATATTCTGTTGATTTGGGGTGGAGAGTTCTATAGATGTCTATTAGGTCCGCTTGGTGCAGAGATGAGTTCAATTCCTGGATATCCTTGTTAACTTTCTGTCTCGTTGATCTGTCTAATGTTGACAGTGGAGTGTTGAAGTCTCCCATTATTATTGTATGGGAGTCTAAGTCTCTTTGTAGGTCTCTAAGGACTTGCTTTATGAATCTGGGTGCTCCTGTATTGGGTGCATATATATTTAGGAGAGTTAGCTCTTCCTGTTGAATTGATCCCTTTACCATTATGTAATGGCCTTCTTTGTCTCTTTTGATCTTTGATGGTTTAAAGTCTGTTTTATCAGAGACTAGGATTGCAACCCCTGCTTTTTTTTGTTCTCCATTTGCTTGGTAGATCTTCCTCCATCCCTTATTTTGAGCCTATGTATGTCTCTGCATGTGAGATGGGTCTCCTGAATACAGCAGACTGATGGGTCTTGACTCTTTATCCAGTTTGCCAGTCTGTGTCTTTTAATTGGAGCATTTAGTCCATTGACATTTAAGGTTAATATTGTTATGTGTGAACTTGATCCTGTCATTATGATATTAACTGGTTATTTTGCTCGTTAGTTGATGCAGTTTCTTCCTAGCCTCAATGGTCTTTACATTTTGGCATGTTTTTGCAATGGCTGGTACCGGTTGTTCCTTTCCATGTTTAGGGCTTCCTTCAGGGTCTCTTGTAAGGCAGGCCTGGTGGTGACAAAATCTCTAAGCATTTGCTTATCTGTAAAGGATTTTATTTCTCCTTCACTGATGAAGCTTAGTTTGGCTGGATATGAAATTCTGGGTTGAAAATTCTTTTCTTTAAGAACGTTGAATATTGGCCCCCACTCTCTTCTGGCTTGTAGAGTTTCTGACGAGAGGTCTGCTGTTATTCTGATGGGCTTCCCTTTGTGGGTAACCCGACCTTTCTCTCTGGCTGCCCTTAAGATTTTTTCCTTCATTTCAACTTTGGTGAATCTGGCAATTATGTGTCTTGGAGTTGCTCTTCTGGAGGAGTATCTTTGTGGCGTTCTCTGTATTTCCTGAATTTGAATGCTGGCCTGCCCTACTAGGTTGGGGAAGTTCTCCTGGATGATATCCTGAAGAGTGTTTTCCAACTTGGTTCCATTTTCCCCCTCACTTTCAGGCACCCCAATCAGACGTAGATTTGGTCTTTTTACATAATCCCATACTTCTTGCAGGCTTTGTTCATTTCTTTTTCTTCTTTTTTCTTTTGGTTTCTCTTCTCGCTTCATTTCATTCATTTGATCCTCAATCGCTGATACTCTTTCTTCCAGTTGATCGAGTCGGTTACTGAAGCTTGTGCATTTGTCACGTATTTCTCGTGTCATGGTTTTCATCTCTGTCATTTCGTTTATGATCTTCTCTGCATTAATTAGTCTATCTGTCAATTCTTCCACTTTTTTTTCGAGATTTTTAGTTTCTTTGCGCTGGGTACGTAATTCCTCCTTTAGCTCTGAGAGGTTTGATGGACTGAAGCCTTCTTCTCTCATCTCGTCAAAGTCATTCTCTGACCAGCTTTGATCCGTTGCTGGCGATGGGCTGCGCTCCTTTGCAGGGGGAGATGCGCTCTTATTTTTTGAATTTCCAGCTTTTCTGCCCTGCTTCTTCCCCATCTTTGTGGTTTTATCTGTCTCTGGACTTTGATGATGGTGACGTACTGATGGGGTTTTGGTATAGGTGTCCTTCCTGTTTGATAGTTTTCCGTCTGACAGTCAGAAGGACTGTCTGTTGGTCTGTTGGAGATTGCTTGAGGTCCACTCCAGACCCTGTTTGCCTGGGTATCAGCAGCAGAGGTTGCCGAAGATAGAATATTGCTGAACAGCGAGTGTACCTGTCTGATTCTTTCTTTGGAAGTTTCCTCTCAGGGGTGACGCCACCCTGTGAGGTGTGGGGTGTCAGACTGCCCCTAGTGGGGGATTTCTCCCAGCTAGGCTACTCAGGGGTCAGGGACCCACCTGAGCAGGCAGTCTGTCCGTTCTCAGATCTCAACCTCCGCGTTAGGAGATCCACGGCTCTCCCCAAAGCTGTCAGACAGAGTCGTTCGCCTCTGCACCGCCCCCGCTCTTTCCCCTAATGGACTGCAGCTGTGCGCTGTCCACAGAGGTAGAGTCTACAGAGACAGGCAGGCTTCCTTGAGCTGCTGTGAGCTCCACCCAGTTCGAGCTTCCCAGCGGCTTTGTTTACCTACTTAAGTCTCAGCAATGGCGGGCGCCCCTCCCCCAGCCTCGCTGCTTCCTTGCGGATAGATCGCCGCAGAGGGCTGTGTTAGCAGTGAGGGAGGCTCCGTGGGCGTGGGACCCTCCCGGCCAGGTGTGGGATATATTCTCCTGGTGTGCCTGTTTCCTTAAAGTGCAGTATTGGGGTGGGAGTTACCCGATTTTCCAGGTGTTGTGTGTCTCAGTTCCCCTGGCTAGGAAAAGGGATTCCCTTCCCCCTTGCGCTTCCGGGTGAGGCGATGCCTCGCCCTGCTTCAGCTCACGCTGGTCAGGCTGCAGCAGCTGACCCGCACCGATTGTCCGGCACTCCCTAGAGAGATGACCCCAGTACCTCAGTTGAAAATGCAGAAATCACCGGTCTTCTGTGTTGCTCGCGCTGGGAGTTGGAGACTGGAGCTGTTCCTATTCGGCCATCTTGCTCCGCCCCCCTCTATATGCTTTATTAACACTAAATGTTAACCTAACATCAAGCACCACATTTTATATTGGCTGCTATGGCTGCTAGAAAACTGCTGTAGGATTAGCACTTCTGGTAATAGTGGAATGCGCATATATATAACATATATATAATATATATTATATATAATTATATATTATAATATATAATATATATTATATATATAGTCAACACTTGGTAATAATGTAGTCAGTCAACATTTTATTTTATATATATAATATATATATTCATCATAATCTCACTTAATTTACTTGTAATATAACGATGTACCACTAACTAGTCCCCAATAAATAATGTAATAAATTACTATTACTAGCATATGCATGATATTTATATTTTAAAATACCCCTATAAGATTGTGTCTTTGACTGTCAAAAGTGCACATTAAAGCACAAATTATACCAACTGCAGACTGAACGTATAGAGACAGGGCCCATATCTTTTTTTTAAAACCACTATCCCTTAATATGTCTATGAAAATGTCTACCACTAATGGGAATCTGATAGATTATTTAAGTACTGATTAATTAATTTTAAATGTGTTAAGTAGCTTATTTTATCTACTTTTGGGAGAAAAGCCCAAACATTTCTTCTTAGTTTCTATGTTTCTAGGCTATAATTAATCACTGACATTTGTAGATGTACACATTAATCCTTCCCTATCTCATTAATATTCCAATTGATTTGCTCTTTATATCTTTACAATCAAAATGATCAATGTATATTTCTATAAGAGGATCAAATTTCCTGTTTTGTTCTTTATTCATTGGGTAAGAAAATTTGGATAAGTATTTATTACCAGAACTAGCTATTTAAATTATTAAATAATTATCTTGTTCTTTTAGCCCAGGTTCTGCTCACCTTGAATATATTAGGATTCTGTTCTCTGCTGTGGGTAACAGAAGTGCCAATAAGTATCATGGAGTCATGTTTTTAAATAAAAGCTTCACTTCTATAGCCTGAGTAAACCTAGTCATTATTTTTCATGTCTACACTTCATTGTCCAGAAAAAATAGAAAGATTTCCTTTTATTTGGGCTTCTTTCTGTTATGATTTTCCAGGTGTGCCTAATCAAATAATCACCGTGCAGACAAAACTCTCCAGTGAATTTATTGACTCTAAACGGGAAAGAACATTTTCGTAATACTAATGATCCTAATCCTGTTCCGAATCAAACAGAAATAATTGTGAATCAGAAAAAAGGTGAAGAACAAGAGAGTGGATTATAATGTAAATACTTGATGTGAATATCAGAGAGGTTGACTAAATGTAATGGACATTCTACTTGCAAGGTTTTAAGATATTTTTCATAAGGACTGTTATGCTTTTTAGTCTGGTAATATAATACAGGTACTTACTTGTCTTTGTACTAACAATAAAACCTTACTAAGGGCTGTAAATAACTAATACTTATCACTCTTGCTAAGGCAGGTCTTATCAGTCTCCCCCATTGTAAAACTCTTGCATTTTATATTGAGTGTTCTATTTTTATACTTACTTTCCCTATATAAAAATATTATAGAGTATTCTTATCTTTTTTTTCTAATCATCCTCAATTTTTTCATTACTGGAATTGTCTAAGTTAAATTGAAAGGGTTAAAATTAAGAAGTAAATATGTTGTATACCAAACATCAAAGTGTGCATACTACTTTTTAACAATCAGAATTTCTGGGAAACCTCAAACTTGAATTTACATACATTTTACCTACAACCAAAACCAAGGGCATGCAAGACTTTGGTAGTGTGTTGGTTTTTCTACTCTGACAGGAGATTTTTGATAATTTCATCCAACATACTAGATCCTATTTCATCATTAGATGCTGTTGATTTTTTTATCCATTAGTTTCTTTACCCATAGTATATATGCATCCAATGTTGAAGGCAGATAGGAAAACCTTTACAGGTTAGTGATGAAATAGCTATTTTTCTCTTTACAGCTAATATAATACTTATTGTGTCCTCCTATATTTTCTTCTAACAGAAAAAAGACAATAAAAACAAAATAATGTAAACAAATCAACAGGATCCTAAGTCTATGAATAAAGCAACACATAACGGATGTGAGCCATCACATACATGTTAGAGAGAAGGATGCTATGTAACTTGGGCATATCAGCTTGCTTAGCTCCACTTCCCAGTAAAGAAGGTTGGTGATATGGTTGGCTATGTCTCTACCCAAATCTTATCTTGAACTGTAGCTACCATAATTCCCACGTTGGGAGGGACCCAGTGGGAGGTAACTGAATCATGGATGTGGGTCTTTCCCGTGCTGTTCTCATGATAGTGAATAAGTCTCACAATATCTGATGGTTTTATAAAGGGGAGTTTTCCTACACAAGCTGTCTTGCCTGCTGCCATGTAAGACGTGGCTTTGCTCCTCCTGGCCTTCTGCCATAATTGTGAGGCCTCCCCAGCAATGTGGAACTGTGAGTCTGTTAAACTTCTTTCCTTTATAAATTACCCAGTCTTGGGTATGGCTTTAATAGCGGCATGGAAACAAACCAATACAGTTGGGAACCATAATCCAGTTTTTTTGATCTGATGATTGTTGTTTGACACTCTAGAAAAAACCATTCCACATTCATTGCCTAGAGTTAGTGTTACAGGTAGAAGACAGAAGAGTGCATAGTGGCCCAGGAAGCCTAATAGAGAAAATATTTCAAGGAGGAGAATGTGATTGATTGTGTCAATGCTACTAATACCATGTAACAAGAGCTTAGCACTGACCTTTGGACATAGTATATAACACTTACCACTGGCCTTTACAAGGGCTGTTTCAGTAGAGCAATAAGAATAAATCTCAAATGAAGTTAGTCAAGAGGGAAAGGGAGGGAAGAATTGGAGACTGCAGATACACATAATTCTTTTCAAGAGGTTTTATTATTATTATACTTTAAGTTTTGGGGTACATGTGCAGAAAGTGCAGGTTTGGTACATAGGTACATAGGTACACACACGCCATACTGGTTTGCTGCACACATCAATCCACCATCTACATTAGGTATTTCCCCTAACGCAATCCTCCCCTAGGCCCCCATCCCCTGACAGACCCCAGTGTGTGATGTTTCTCTCCCTGTGTCCACGTGTTCACAGTGTTCAGCTCCCACTTATGAGTGAGAACATGCGGTGTTTAGTTTTCTGTTCTTGTGTCAGTTTGCTGAGAATGATGGTTTCCAGCTTCACCCATGTCCCTGAAAAGGACATGAACTCAACCTTTTTTATGGCTACATAGTATTCCATGGTATATATGTGCCACATTTTCTTTATCCAGTTTATCATTGATGGGCATTTGGGTTGGTTCCAAGTCTTTGCTATTGTGAACAGTGCCGCAATAAACATATGTGTGCACGTGTCTTTATAGTATAATGATTTACAAACCTTTAGGTATATACCCAGTAATGGGATTACTGGGTCAAATGATTTTTCTGGTTCTAGATCCTTGAGGAATCGCCACACTGTCTTCCACAATGGTTGAACTAATTTATATTCCCACCAACAGTGTACAAGTGTTCCTATTTCTCCACATCCTCTCCAGCATCTGTTGTTTCCTGACTTTTTAGTGATCGCCATTCTAACTGGCATAAGATAGTATATCATTGTGGTTTTGATTTGCATTTCTCTAATGACCAGTGCTGATGAGCTTTTTTTCATATGTTTGTTGGCTGCATAAATGTCTTCTTTTGAGAAGTGTTTTGTTCAGATCTTTCTGAACAAAAGTGTCTGTTCAGATCCTTCACCCACTTTTTGCTGGGGTTGTTTGTTTTTCTTGTAAATTTGTTTACGTTCTTTGTAGAGCCGGGATATTAACCCTTTGTCAGATGGATAGGTTGCAAAAATTTTCTGCCATTCTATAGGTTGCCTGTTCACTCTGATGATAGTTTCCTTGGCTGTGCAGAAGCTCTTTAGTTTATTTAGATCCCATTTGTCTATTTTGGCTTTTGTTGCCGTTGCTTTTTGTGTTTTCGTCATAAAGTCTTTGCCCATGCCTATGGCCTGAATGGTATTGCCTAGGTTTTCTTCAAGGATTTTTATGGTTTTAGGTCTTACATTGAAGTCTTTAATCCATCTTGAGTTAATTCTTGTATGAGGTGTAAGGAAGGGGTCCAGTTTCAGTTTTCTGCATATGGCTAGCCAGTTTTCCCAACACCATTTATAAAATAGGGAATCCTTTCCTGATTGCTTGTTTTGGTCAGGTTTGTCAAAGATCAGATGGTCACAGATGTGTGGTGTAATTTCTGAGGCCTCTGCTCTGTTCCATTGGTCTATATATCTGTTTGGTGGTAGTACCATGCTGTTTTGGTTACTGTAGCCTTGTGGTACAGTTGGAAGTCAGGTAACATGATGCCTCCAGCTTTGTGCTTTTTCCTTAGGATTGTCTTAGCTATGCAGGCTCTTTTTTTGTTCCGTAAGAAATTTTAAGTAGTTTTTTTTTTTTTCTAATTCTGTGAAGGCAGTCAATGGTAGTTTGATGGGGATTGCATTGAATCTATAAATTACTTTGTGCAGTATGGCCATTGTCACGATATTGATTCTTCCTATCCATGAGCATGGAATGTTTTTCCATTTGTTTGTGTCCTCTCTTATTTCCTTGAGCAGTGGTTTGTAGTTCTTCTTGAAGAGGTCCTTCACATCCCTTGTAAGTTGTATTCCTAGATATTTTACTCTCTTTGTGGGAATTGTGAATGGGAGCTCATGCATGATTTGGCTTTCTGTTTGTCTATTATCAGTGTATAGGAATGCTTGTGATTTTTGCACATTGATACTGCATCCTGAGACTTTGCTGAAGTTGCTTATCAGCTTAAGAAGATTTTGGGCTGAGATGATGGGGTTTTCTAAATATACAATCATGTCATCTGCAAACAGAGAAAATTTGACTTCCTGTCTTCCTATTTGAATATGCTTTCTTTCTTTCTCTTGCCTGATTTTCCTGGCCAGAACATCCAATACTATGTTGAATAGGAGTGGTGAGAGAAGGCATCCCTGTCTTGTGCTGGTTTTCAAAGGAAATTTTCCAGTTTTTGCCCATTCATTATGATATTGGCTGTGGGTTTGTCATAAATAGTTCTTATTACTTTGAGATATGTTCCATCAATAACTAGTTTTCAGCATGAAGAGGTGTTGAATTTTATTGCAGTCCTTTTCTACATCTATTGAGATAATCGTGTGGTTTTTGTCATTGGTTCTATTTACGTGATGGATTACATTTATTGATTTGCATATGTTGAACCAGTCTTGCATCCCAGAAATGAAGCCAACTTGATCACAGTGTATAAGCTTTTTCATGCGCTGCTGGATTCGGTTTGCCAGTATTTTATTGAGGATTTTTGCATCGATGTTCATCAGGGATATTGGCCTGAAATTCTCTTTTTTTGTAGTGTCTTTGCCAGGTTTTGATATCAGGATGATGCTGGCCTCACAAAATGAGTTAAGGAGGAGTCTCTCTTTTCCTATTATTTGGAATAGCTTCAGAAAGAACAGTACCAGCTCCTCCTTGTACCTCTGGTAGAATTTGGCTGTGAATCCATCTGGTCTTGAACTTTTTTTGGTTGGTAGGCTACTACTTATTGCCTCAATTTCAGAACTTGTTATCGGTCTATTCAGGGATTCGACTTCTTCCTGGTTTAGACTTGGGAGGGTGTATGTGTCCAGGAATGTATCCATTTCTTCTAGATTTTCTAGTTTATTTGCATAGGGGTGTTTATAGTATTGTCTGATGGTAGTTTGTATTTCTGTGGGATCAGTGGTGATATACCCTTTATCATTTTTTACTGTTTTTATTCGATTCTTCTCCCTTTTCTTCTATATTAGTCTGGCTAGCAGTCTATCTATTTTGTTGATCTTTTCAAAAAACCAGCTCCTGGATTCACTGATTTTTTTGAACGCTTGTTTGTGTCTGTATCTCCTTCAGTTCTGCTCTGATCTTAGTTATTTCTTGTCTTCTGCTAGGTTTTGAATTTGTTTGTCTTGCTTCTCTAGCTCTTTTAATGGTGATGTTAGGGTGTCAATTTTATATCTTTCCTGCTTTCTCCTGTGGTCATTTAGTGCTATAAATTTCCCTCTAAACCCTGCTTTAGCTGTGTCCCAGAGATTCTGGTATGTTGTATCTTTGTTCTCATTGGCTTCAAAGAGCTTATTTATTTCTGCCTTAAATTTGTTATTCAGGAGCAGGTTGTTCAGTTTCCATGTAGTTGTGCAGTTTTGAGTGAGTTTCTTAATCCTGAGTTCTAATTTGATTGCACTGTGATCTGAGAGACTGTTATGATTTCCATTCTTTTGCATGTGCTCAGGAGTGTTTTACTTCCAATTACGTGGTCAATTTTAGAATAAGTACGATGTGGTGCTGAGAAGAATGTATATTCTGTTGATTTGGGGTGGAGAGTTCTGTAGATGTCTACTAGGTCCACTTGAGATGTCTATTAGGTCCAGAGTTGAGTTCAAGTCCTGAATATCTCTGTTAATCTTCTGTCTCGTTAATCTGTCTAATATTGACAGTTGGGTGTTAAATTCTCCCACTATTATTGTGTGGGAGTCTAAGTCTCTTTGTAGGTCTCTAAGAACTTGCTTTATGAATCTAGGTGCTCCTATATCGGGTGCACATATATTTAGAATAGTCAGCTCTTCTTGTTGCATTAATCCTTTTACCATTATGTAATGCCTGTCTTTGTCTCTTTTGATATTTGTTGGCTTAAAGTCTGTTTTATCAGACTAGGGTTGCAGCCCCCGGTTTTTTTCTTTTTCTTGGTAAATATTTCTCCATCCCTTTATTTTGAGCCTATGTGTGTCTTTGCATGTGAGATGGGTCTCCTGCATACAGCACACCGATCGGTCTTGACTCTATCTAATTTGCCAGTCTGTGTCTTTTAACTGGAGCATTTAGCTGGTTTACATTTAAGGTTCATATTGTTATGTGTAAATTTGATCCTGTCATTATGATGCTAGCTGGTTATTTTTTCTGTTAGGTGATGCAGTTTCTTCATGGTGTCGATGGTCTTTACAATTTGGTATGTTTTTGCAGTGGCTGGTACCGATTGTTCCTTTCCATGCATAATGCTTCCTTAAGGAGCTCTTATAAGGCAGGCCTGGTGGTAACAAAATCTCTCAGCATTTGCTTGTCTGTAAAGGATTTTATTTAGTTAGCTTAGTTTGGCTGGATATGAAATTCTGATTTGAAAATTCTTTTCTTTAAGAATGTTGAATATTGGCCTTCACTCTCTTCTGGCTTGTAGGGTTTCTGCAGAGAGACCCACTGTTAGTCTGATGGGCATCCCTTTGTGTGTAATCTGACCTTTCTCTCTGGCTGTCCTTAACATTTTTTCCTTCATTTCAACTTTAGTGAATCTGATGATTATGTATCTTGGGGTTGGTCTTCTCAAGAAGTATCTATGTGGTGTTCTCTGTATTTCCTGAATTTGAGTGTTGGCCTGTCTTGCTAGGTTGGGGAAGTTCTCCTGAATAATATCCTGAAGAGTGTTTTCCAACTTGGTTCCATTCTCCCCATCACTTTCAGGTACGCCCATCAAATTTAGGTTTGGTCTTTTAACATAGTCCCATATTTCTTGGAAGCTTTGTTTGTTCCTTTTCATTCTTTTTTGCCTAATCTTGTCTTCACGCTTTATTTCATTATGTTGATCTTCAATTTCTGATATCTTTTCTTCTGTTTGATTGATTCAGCTATTGATACTTGTGTATGCTTCATGAAGTTCTCTTGCTGTGTTTTTCAGCTGCATCAGGTCATTTATGTTCTTCTCTACACTGTTTATTCTAGATAGCAATTCCTCTAATCTTTTTTTCAAGGTTTTTAGCTTCTTTGCATTGGGTTGGAATGTGCTTCTTTAGCTCGGAGGAGTTTGTTATTACCCACCTTCTGAAGCCTACTTCTGTCAATTCGTCAAACTCATTCTCCATCCAGTTTTGTTCCCTCGCTGGCAAGGCGTTGTCATCCTTTGGAGGAGAAGAGATGTTCTGGTTTTTTGGAATTTTCAGCCTTTTTGTGCCTGTTTCTCCTCATCTTCATGGATTTATCTATCTTTGGTCTTTGATGTTGGTGACCTTTGGATGGGGTTTCTGAGTGGATGTCCTTTCTGTTGATGTTGGTTCTATTCCTTTATGTTTTTTCCTCCTTCTGACAGTCAGGCCCTTCTGCTGCAAGTCTGCTGGAGTTTGCTGGAGGTCCACTCCAGACCCTGTTTGCCGGGGTATCACCAGCAGAAGCTGCAGAACAGCAAAAATTTCTGCCTGTTCCTCACTCAGGAAGTTTCATCCCAGAGGGGCACCTATCAGATGCTAGCCAGAGCTCTCCTGTATGACATGTCTGTTGGCCCCTGCCGGGGGGTGTCTCCCAGTCAGGAGACACGGGAGTCAGGGACCCACTTCAGGAGGCAGTCTGACCCTTAGCAGAGCTCGAATGCTGTGCTGGGAGATCCACTGTACAGTCAGCAGGCAGGGATGTTCAAGTCTGCTGAAGCTGTGCCCACAGCCGCCCCTTCACCCAGGTGCTCTGTCCCAGGGAGATGGGCATTTTATCTATAAGCCCCTGACTGGGGCTGCTGCCTTTCTTTCAGAGACGCCCTGCCCAGAGAGGAGGATTCTAGAAAGGTGGTCTGGCTACAGTGGCTTTCCTGAGCTGTGGAGGGCTCCACCAAGTTGGAACTTCACCAGGGCTTTGTTTACACTGTAAGGGAAAACCAGCTACTCAAGCCTCAGTAATGGCGGATGCCCCTCCCCCACCAAGTTCGAGTGTCCCAGATTGACACTCGACTGCTATGCTGGCAGCAAGAATTTCAAGCAAGTGGATCTTAGCTTGCTGGGCTCTGTGGGTTGGGATCCGCTGAGCTAGGCCACTTGGCTCCCTGGCTTCAGGGGAGTGAACAGTTCTGTCTCACTGGCATTCCAGGTGCCACCGGGGTATGTAAAAAAATTCCTGCAGCTAGGTCGGTGTCTGCCCAAATGGCCAACCAGTTTTGTCCTTGAAACACAGGGCCCTGGTGGTGTGGGCACCCGAGGGAATCTCCTGGTCTGTGGGTTGCAAAGACCATGGGAAAAGTGTAGTATCTGGGCCAGGGTGCACCGTTCCTCACAGCACAGCCCCTCAAGGCTTCCCTTGGCTAGAGGAAGGAGTTCCCTGATCCTTTGCACTTCCTGCATGAGGCAACATCCCACCCTGCTTCAGCTTGACCTCTGTGGGCTGCACCCACTGTTTAACCAGTCCCAGTGAGATGAGCCAGGTATCTCAGTTGGAAATGCAAAAACCACCAACCTTCTGCATCAGTCTCACTGGGAGCTGCACACTGGAGCTGTTCCCATTGGGCCATCTTGCTAGGTCTCCTCAAGAAGTTTCTTAAAAGGGAAAAGATAAATGGAAAACATTTGAAGACAAATATGGGAAAAAGGCAAATACAATGGTAAAATCAACAGCATGTTTATAGGCTGATTGTCATGAGCCGGTTTGAAAAACGAAAAAAAACCCTGAATATTGAGGAAAGAAAGGAAATAGTTGCTGGGGTCATTTTGTTGAGTAAGAGGGAAAGCATTCTAGTGCATAAGAAATATGCACATATGACAGTAGCTAAAAAACATTTCTCTTTCCTAATAATAAAATAGCAGAGAAATATGCCACAGATGTAGATAAGTGAGTTTAATTTTATAAAAGTGAGTCTGGTAACAAACTGAGAGGTTTAGTTTCTTAGTTTAACAAACGTAGAAGCTTAGTCAGGAAAGAGGAGAAGGCTTAGAGACTTGAGGAGATTGTAGAAGGCAGAAAATGATAGTTTAAGAGAAAGAAGAAAAATGGGAAAAGCAAATGTGGTATGATTATTATTCTATTCTGTCACTTGTTTTCTTTTCTTCCTTTTTAATATTTAAATGGGAACAGGTCAACTTTAGCAAGATTGATACATTTTAAAAAAGAAGAAGCAAATAAAAAGAAGGTACTTTCAGTATATTCTACTTCCTTCACGTCTATCTGAATGTGTACTTGAACATTACCTAAGGTACTCCAGGGCTGCATGCTATAGAACCTGATGATCAGTACAGACAACAGAAAGAAAACTGTTAGTGTAGGTTAATAATGTGGGCTATCACAGCTGGAAAAATCTCTCTCTGCTTTCTCTCTCACTAATTCTGTTTTAAGTATGATCATGGTAAAAGTCAGCCCACAATATGAATTCCAGTGATTATTGCTTTTTTGTGTTCATAAACTTGTCTAATCCCCTCCCACATAGAAGTGGGATTGATCTCTGTGACCAATAAATATCGTGGAAGTGTGATTTCCAGTTAATAAAAGGCATTGCAATTTCTGCTTTGGTCTTCAGGACTGCTTACTACGGGGGAAGCCCAGCCTGTTGTGAGGACATTTAAGCAGCCCCATTGAGAGGCTTTCATGAAAAGCAACTAAAGCCTCTTGGTAACATCTAGCACTAATATGCCAGCTTTGCAGCAGCGTGACCTGAAAGTGAACCCTTCACCTTTAATCAAATTTTCAGGTGTCTGTAGTCCATGCCAACATTTGACTACACCCTCAGGAGGTACCCTGAGTCAAAACTTCCCAGTCAAGTATCTTTAAAATTCTTGACACAGAGAAACTGTGAGACATATCAAGTTAGTATGGTTGGATTAAGGTAGTAATCTTTGCAAAAGATAAGTTGTTAAGTATTAGATAACTAATACAATTGTTCCACTGGAGAGATACCTAACAGGTGAAATTTTATGGTAAAGAAAAACCATACAGCTCACTGATTTTCTCTTTTCTTCAGGGTGCAAGCATTCCTGTAAGAGTTAGCTGGAATTTGAATCTGGGTAGGTTCGAGCCATATTCCCACTGACTCTTATTTTTAAATTTTCTCTTCTTCTTAAAACTTCACAGTATTTTCTCCTGCCTCACGTTTATTTGATGGCTCACTTTAGACAGAGAGCTATCTTAGTTCCTGTCTTAGTCTTTTTGGCCTGCTATAACACAATATTATAAACTGGGTAGTTCATTAACACCAGAAATTTATTTCTTACAGTTGAGAGGTCCAAGATCAAGATACCTACAGCCTCAGTGTCTGGCAAGGGCTTGCTTCCTCACAGATTGTGCCTTCTCGCTGCATCCTCATATGGTAGAAGGGGCAAACAAGCTCCCTCGGAGTCTCTTCTTTAAATAAGGGCACTAATCCCATTTATGAGGGCTCACCACTCATGACCTAATCAGCTCCCAAAGGTTCTACCTACTAATACTATCACTCTGCAGGTGAGGATTTCAACATATGCATTTGAGGGGGCGAACATAAACATCTGGATGATAGCAGTCTCCTTAGCATAAATTCTGCATTTCAAATTGCATTAAAAGTGCCTTACTAGTATCAGTGTAAATATACCAAATAGAACATAAAGGTAAATAATAGTAAATAGTCATCAAATACAAATGATCTATCACAACTTGAAAAATTAGAAACAGGGAGAAAATAAAATACAGATTTTTTTTAAAAAAGGCATATTTCAACACTATGCAAAGAAGAACATAAAGTCACTTCAGACTGACTAGAAGTCTAAGATTGTCAAACAGTGTGAACTGATAAAATCACGCACTTTACCAATTTCAGATATACCTTAAGGGGATCATCAGCTGAACAAAGATAAGCCACAAAGAGAAAGTGAAGGTACTAGAAAGATTGAAAAGAGTAAATGTTATCAGTATTATTTTCTGAATATCCATTTTTCATTTTCTTAGAAAGCTTCATCTTGTAAACATTTCCATAATAAATAGCTTGATATCTTTATCATCTTCTCTTTCATTTTACCATGAGAATTTCTGAAATCTATTAATTTAATCAAAAAATATTTACTGAGCATCTACTCTATGCCAGACACCATTGTAAGCATTGGGGATAAAGTAGTGAAGAAGAAAGACATAACCTCCTCTTCATGGAGCTTAAAATTAGTTAAGGATAAAAGCAGTAAAGAAACCTATTGCAATATCAGATAGTATTAAGTGCTATGATATCTTAAGAAAAATAAAAAGATAAGATGAAACAAAATTAAAGATCCATGGTTTATTTATAAGAGCATAATCAAAGTCTAGCACAGTGAGATGTTCTTAAATAAGCACAAATTTGTTTCTCAGCATTTGAGTGCAAGAACTCTGTTTCTTTGTGTTCCAAAGTTGAGTTCGATTTGGTTTCAATGGCTTCCTTATCTCTTCCCTCTTCTGAATATTTAGTGAGAAATTTAATATTACTTATTTTGCAGAAGTACCTTTCCTTTCCTTAGAGTCATGCAAAACTCCAAGCTTACTAACTTTGGAAAGCTTAAAGAAATAAAATGAATTTCTACACCATGGACCACACAAAGATATTCATTGTCCAAGGCTACACTGGTTATTCAAAGGCATACAGTACTGATTCGCTGGCCATAGTCCCAGCTTTCTCATTGCGTTAATTCCCAACTTGCTACACTTACATTTCAGTTCCCAGAAAACCAAGTGCTCCCTTAATCGTTCCCACCATTCCTGGTTCAGTGTGGAAGAGGGAAATACAGCTGTGTCTTCAACCTCAAAGCAGCCAATTTATAAGAGTTAGGGAAACCACATATTCCTAAGGGTCACCTCTCTCCTTTTCTCAAAACCTAGAACCCAACCAGTCTCAGACAATCCACCTGTACCTCCCCTGAGTTTCTTATCTATTCCATGACAGTAGTGGAAATTAGAGTCCCTAGGGAAACAGACAAATGATACCTATCATTCTTTTCTGAAAAGTCCATAGGAAAGTACTATAGCAAAGTTTTTATTATCTGACACAGAACATAGGATAAAAAGGTATTAAATCAGCTTCCTCCATTTTTAATAGAATTACACTGTCAGATTTGAGGATTTGACTATTAAACATTGCCATGTATGTGTATCCAAACAGAGTAAACTGGAAAAAATGGGACACGGTGCAAGACTTACATATTCAGTGTAAAGGAAAGCTAATTTGGGTTGGTTTGGCCTGTGTAAGAGAACTAGAAATCTCTGCTGTTTATTGAGGTAAATATTTGAAAATGGCGAATGAAATGAAGTATCAAAGAGTCTCATATTCTGAGTGAGTAAAGCAAAGCAGGGAAAACCCAGACAGCCAAATATATGTTCTCTAGGTATGGTCAAAAAAAAATTGACAAGAAGCACAGGCTTGGGATCAGGGGTAAGACTACTAGTTTTAGGAAAGGAAATTGATGAGAATAATACATGAATTTCAAAGCAGATTTTTGGCAAAAAAGGTTTTTTAAAATGCAAAAATCAAATCAACATGGGTTGCTTTTCATTTTTCATGAAGAACAAGATAGAATACAGTAAGGGCTTCAACATTTCTGACATGGTGGGTACACGCAAATAACCCTATGTCTCATGGCATGGGTTAAGGGTGCCCTATAGTGAGGAAGCTCATAAACCCCAGGTTATCAAGGGTAGACACATAGTTTACTGTTCTTTCATCTTATCAAGCCACAGAGAGACCAGATGAAAACCAGGTGAAGCTGGAGGAGATGTTATGTAGTACTGCTCCAGGGAAGGGCCCTGACTACTGTTACAGAGCTTCTTATAGTACAAATTTGTGAATAGCCTTGAAAGTGAGGCATAAAAGGAAGGGACCTAGGCACCAGAGAGTCTAAATATAAATAACAGTGCACATAGTTGCCTGAGAAACTGTATTTGAGCTATTAAAACATTACCCCTCAATCATTTTATTTTCATTGTTGTCCCTTTAGAAAATTTTACTGACATTTTCTTCCTAATAACACAATTGATGAAATTGTAATACCCCCAAATAGACTGCATTTGTTAACATACTGCATTCATATCTGTGCTTTATACTTAAAAAGAGTAAGATTTTTTTAAACACCCTCATTGTAAGAACCACATTTTACTCCCTTGAGAATGATATCAAGCAAGTTAAGAACACACGTTAGAGAAAGAAAGGGAGTCTCTACCTTCTAAAAGTGAGCTTGGGTGCAATCCCTCCCAGCAGGAAAAGTGTTCCTCCTGGTGATTCTCCTGTCATGAGGCAACCCAAACTTCTGTGGTCATCCATACAACAATCCCGCTTTTCTTTCTGTATTAAATCAAATAAATTAATGAAAAAAATCCAGACTTAAGATTGTAGAAATAAAAACCAAATAGTTGATTCTGAGTTATTACAAGAGTTTGAACTCTTATTGCCTGGCCAGTAGTGGCCATAAAATACTTTAGCAACAATTCTTAAAATATTAACATTGCAGTTCACAATTAAGTTAAACATCTACTCTGTGACACAAAAATTCCATTTATAGGTTTCTCAAGAGACTCATTTTCTAAACAAGAATGTTGAAACCAATTATAATAATAATAGCTTCAAACTAGAAATTGCCCAGATGTCCATCGATAGCGGCATTATTAGATATATGAAGGTGTATCCATGGAATAGAAAACTACCCACCCATTAACAAAAAAATGAACTGATAAATATAAACACATGGATAAATTTCAAAACATTATGTTGAACAAAATAATTTAGGCATAAAAGATACATGATATACGATACATGTATAAAGTATTTACAATGTATGATGTATGGTTCCATTTATATGAAGTTCAGGTCCATGCAACACTAACCAATGTGAATAGAAACCAGAATGGTGATTGCCTAGAGCAGGGGGTGAATTGGTAGAAAATGTCCATGGGCACCCTTATTAGGTGATAAAAATATTCTATATCTTGATGTCAATATTCGTGCTGTTCACTTAAGATTTGTGCATTTGACTGCATAAAAATTGTACCTCAAACGACATAATCATTTTAGCTGACACACAAAAAAGTATTTGACAAAATTCAGCACTCTTACTTAATAAAAACTCTTAACAGCTAAGAATAGAAGGAAACTTCTTCAACATAATAAAGGACATTTATGAAAAACCCACATCACAAACCATGGGGAACAACTGAAAGCATTTCCACTAAGATCTGGTATAAGGCAGATACATCTGCTCCCACCACTTGTATTCAGCATAGCACTGGCAGGAGGAAATCACTCCAGAAAAAAAAAATAAAAGCATCCAAAGAAGAAAGAAATAATTGAGATTATCTTTATTTGCAGATGACATGATCCCAAATGTAGGAAACCCCAAATATTTCACATACCAGAAAATCTGTAAGAAATAATAAATGAATTCAGTAAAGTTGCAGGATACAAAATCAACATACAAAAATCAGTTGCATTTTCACATATTTACACGCAAATACCAACCTAGTTGGAAAAGAAATCAAGAAAACAATTTCATTTATAACAGCATCAAAAAATAAATACCTACAAATAAATTTAACCAATGAGCAGAAAGATTCACACACTGAAAACTATAAAACATTAATAATAAAAGGAATTAAAGACACAAATAAATGAAAAGATATCCCAAGTACATGGATAGGAAGGATTAATACTGTTAAAATATTCATAATGCTCAAAGCAATATACAGATTTAGTGAAATTCCTATCAAAATTCCAATAGCATTCTTCATCAAAATATAAAAAGAATTCTAAAATTTGTATGAAAAACACACACACAAACAGCCAAAGCAGTACAGAGAAAGAAAAACCAAGCTGGAGTCATCACATTTCTTGATTTGAAATTATATTAGAAAGCTATGGTAAACAAACAGTAAGGTACAGGCATAAAAACAGAAACATAGACAACAGAACAGAATAGAAAGCCCAGAATAAATTCAAACATATATGGTCAATCAATTTTCACCCATGACACTACCAGATATGTAATTTGCAAATATTTATTTTCCAACCTGTACACTGTCCTTTTCATTTTGTCGATTGTTTCCATTAGTCCATTCTCACATTGCTATAAAGAACTACCTACGACTGGGTAATTTATAAAGAACAGAGGTTGAATTGACTCACAGTTCCACAGGCTGTACAGAAAGCATGGCTCAGGAGACCACAGAAAACTTACAATCATGGCAAAAGGTGATGGGGAAACAGGCACATTTTACATGGTCAAAGAAGGAGGAAAAGAGAAAAGCTGGAAGTGCTAAACACCTTTAAACAAGCAAATCCCATGAGAACTCACTCACTATCACAAGGGCAGCAAAGGAGAAGTCCACTCCCATGATCCTATCACCTTCCACCAGGTCCTTCCTCCAACAATGGGGATTACAATTCAACATGAGATTTGGGCAGGACACAAATCCAAACCATATTATTATCCATAAACTTTTCAGTTTGGTGTAGTCCCATTTACTTATTTTTGCTTTTGTAGTCTGAGCTTTTAGTGTGATATTCAAGGAATCATTGCAAGACCAATGTCAAGAAGTTTTTCCTCTCTGTGGTTTTCTAGAAATTTCATCATCTTTCATTTAGGTCTTACATTTCATGGTCTTACATTTAGGTCTTTTATACATTTTGCGTTGATTTTTGTGCATGATGTGTAAGATAAGGGTCCAGTTTCATTCTTTTGCATGTAGCAATCTAGTTTTCTCAGTTTCCCCACTTAATATAACAATCATTTCTTTATCTTCTTTTAAATGGGTTCATTTAATTTTAATGAATATTTTCATGTCTACCGTGAAGAACTGTTGTAGTCATTGCTCAGATTTACCTAGACGAAATGCACCCTACCTATTAATTCTATCTAGATGTACTAAAGAGTACCTTCTGAATCACAAAACAGAGAACTTCTCACTGAAAGTCATACTGGCCAAAGAACTGGAGTAAAACTAAAGGCAGGAAGGTATATTAATGAGCTGGGACAGTGAAGCTCGTGGGACTGATTTGTAATTTACAAAAGCCTGGTAAACTCTGCACCTAATTTGATAAGACATTAATAACAAAATTAGATCTAGATTTGAACATGCTTTCTCAGTATATTACAAGCAAAATGAAAGGTGATGGAGAAAAAGAAGCACATTACTATAGTTTCTATCACTTTAAAATAGGAAACCATTTGAAACAGAAATGCATATATGTGGTCATTTTATAATGAATACATTTAATGTGTACATGTTGCTTAACATTTTCATTCTGATTTTTATTCTTTTCTTAGGTAACGTAAAATGAAAACTGATGATTTTCCTTGTTAACAAACAGGCTTTCCCAAATTTGATCTAGTGAGCAAAACTGATATTTTCATGAAGACAAACTCCACCTGTCAAGGCTTTGGGAAACCTATATGTATGTTTGTGTTTCTGTGTGTGTGTGTGTGTGTGTGCTATATGTTTAATAACAACCAGTTTTAAAGCCTTCCTAATGGGTTGCTCAATATTTAACTGGCCAAATTTGTGTGAAAATATAATATAGTGGGAAATAAAGGAATACACAGATACAAGAGATTTTTGTTGAATATTTTCTTCATAGCAAGTAATGATGAAAGTTTTATTATATAAGGAAATGGTTCTCTGTTCTTTCCATTACTACTTAGGATACTTGACAGTAAATCCCTTAAAGATGAGGCCATCAGTATTCCAGGTAGTGTCTAAAGTAATGGTATATTGGTGAGCAAAATATGAGTAGTTAAATGTACCATGAGCTTTGGGACCAGAGAGATAAGCTTTTGTCTCTTGACCCACAACTGTCTCTCCAGTTGTGGGGCCTTAGGCAAGTTATATCACTCTTATTTTCCTCTTCTATAAAATTAAGACAAGAAATAATCTTCCTCATAATACAAGTAATCCTGAAGAATAAATACAACAACATAACAAAAACACCTACCACATATTTATACCTAGAACATAGCCATTTTCTACATAAGATGCCTGAGGCTGCCTTAAAATATTACCACAAACTTGATGGCTTAAAACAATGGAAATATTTTCTCACAATTCCGGAGGCCAGAAGTTCACCATGAATTTCACTGGCCTGGAATCACGGTGTTGGCAGGGCCATGTTACCTTCAGATACTCTAGGGAAGACTCAGTTTCTTGTCTCTTCTTGCTCCTGGTGGCTGCTGGCATTCTTTGGCTTGAGTCCACATCACTCCAATCTCTCCACATTTACAAAGCTTTCTTCTCTTCTGTGTATGTCTCCTCCTTTCTGTTTCTCTCCTATACTGTCATTTGTGATGCTATTTACTGTCCACTCAGATAATGCAGGAAAATATTCTTCTCATCTTAAGATTCTTAGTTTGATTATATCTGAAAAGACCTTTTTTTCTAAATAAGGTAACATTTACAGGTTCCAGGGATTACACTACAGGCATACTTTTGGTGGGGTGGGAGCATTTTATAGCCTACCACAGTGTTCAATAAATGTTAGCAGGCATTCTCTGTCATATACATCAGTGGTCCCCAACCTTTTTGGTACCATGGACCGGTCCTGTAGAAGACAATTTTTCCACAGACCAGGGGTTTGGGGGATGGTTTCAGAATGATTCACTTTTATTACTTTTATTGTGCACTTTATTTCTATTATTACTACATTACAGTATATAACAAAATAATTATACAACTCACCATAAAGTAGAATCAGTAGGAGCCCTGAGCTTGTTTTCCTGCAATGAGACAGTCCTATCTGGGGGTGATGGGAGACAGTGACAGATCATCAGGCATTAAATTCTCATAAGGAGCATGCAACCTAGATCCCTTTCATGTGAGCTTCACAATAGGGTCCGTGCTCCTGTGAGAATCTAAAGCCATTACTGATCTGGCAAGAGGCAGAGCTCAGGCAGTAACGTGAAAGAATGATAGGCAGCAGCTGTAAATCCAGATGAAGTTTCCCTCCCCTGCCACTCATCTCCTGCTGTGTGGCCTGGTTCTTACCAAGCCATGGACCACTACCAGTCCATGGCCTGGGTGTTGGAGACCTCTGTTATATATCATCTCTTAGAATATTGATTATGCCACTCATGTTTACCATGTAGATATGAGGAACAATAATTTTATCCTGTTCACTTCCTGATGCCATATTTGTAGGAATGGCCTATCAGCAGTGGGTGCAGAAAACATACTGTTTTTCACCATAGCTGGAGATAATCAAAAGTCAAGGAAAATCTTAGAATTTTTTCCAGGTATAAAAAGCATTCCACTAAGAAATACTAATATTACTATATCAAGAAGTAAGCACTCAACTAAACAAAGCTTAAAGACCAGTATTTCTCAAGTAATAAATGTATGTATATTTTCTGTGATACTTATATTTGTACAAAAATATGGAACATTCGCACATTCAGTTATTTGAATTTTGTGTCAGTAGAAAACAAAGCCAAAAAAACGTTGAGAGTTTCAAAGTAGGACACATATATAAAACAATACGTGGTGAAAGTACCTAACTTGGCAGATGGCTGAGAGTGAAATTACAAAGTGGTGCAGTGAGACATTTGATTAAAAAAAGCAATGATAAGCTGTCATCTAATGCATTATTAATTGCTCTAAAAACTCCTTCTTACCAAAATATTGTAAAAGACAAAACATTTTGCACATAAATATATGTTAAAGCTGTTTCATAATCACTCCCAAAGAAGACATTTTTTTTCCAAGCAGTAGGTTACAAATCATAAATATTAGACTTTCATAATCTTTCTACATAATTATTTGTAAACTATTACACAAAAGCAATTCTTCCGAAGGTGTTTGAAGAATGCTTACACAATGAAAATAAAAAATAAAGCAACAGGGATTCTAAACCTAACTTCTCCTTCACCCAAATGGAAAACATTTGTAACTGAAAGTAGAATGGGGGGGGAGGGGGGCCGAGCAAGATGGCCGAATAGGAACAGCTCCAGTCTCCAACTCCCAGCGTGAGCGACACAGAAGACCGGTGATTTCTGCATTTTCAACTGAGGTACTGGGGTCATCTCACTGGGGAGTGCGGGACAATTGGTGCTGGTCAGCTGCTGCAGCCCGACCAGCGAGAGCTGAAGCAGGGCAAGGCATCGCCTCACCTGGGAAGCACAAGGGGGAAGGGAATCCCTTTTTCCTAGCCAGGGGAACTGAGACACACAACATCTGGAAAATCGGGTAATTCCCACCCCAATACTGCGCTTTAAGCAAACGGGCACACCAGGAGGTTATACCCACACCTGGCCAGGAGGGTCCCACACCCACGCAGCCTCCCTCATTGCTAGCACAGCAGTCTGCAATCTAACCGCAAGGCAGCAGCGAGACTGGGGGAGGGGCGCCCACCATTGCTGAGGCTTAAGTAGGTAAACAAAGCCGCTGGGAAGCTCGAACTGGGTGGAGCTCACAGCAGCTCAAGGAAGCCTGCCTGTCTCTGTAGACTCCACCTCTGGGGACAGGGCACAGCTAAACAACAAAAGGGGAAGCAGCAGAGGCCTGTGCAGACGCGAATGACTCTGTCTGACAGCTTTGAAGAGAGCAGTGGATCTCCCAACACAGAGGTTGAGATCTAAGAATGGACAGACTGCCTGCTCAAGTGGGTCCCTGACCCCTGAGTAGCCTAACTGGGAGACATCCCCCACTAGGGGCAGTCTGACACCCCACACCTCACAGGGTGGAGTACACCCCTGAGAGGAAGCTTCCAAAGTAAGAATCAGACAGGTACACTCGCTGTTCAGCAATATTCTATCTTCTGCAACCTCTGCTGCTGATACTCAGGCAAACAGGGTCTGGAGTGGACCTCAAGCAATCTCCAACAGACCTACAGCTGAGGGTCCTGACTATTAGAAGGAAAGCTATCAAACAGGAAGGACACCTATACCAAAACCCCATCAGTACGTCACCATCATCAAAGACCAGAGACAGATAAAACCATGAAGACGGGGAAGAAGCAGGGCAGAAAAGCTGGAAATTCAAGAAATAAGAGCGCATCTCCCCCTGCAATGGAGCGCAGCTCATTGCCAGCAACGGATCAAAGCTGGTCAGAGAATGACTTTGACGAGATGAGAGAAGAAGGCTTCAGTCCTTCAAACTTCTCAGAGGTAAAGGAGGAATTACGTACCCAGCGCAAAGAAACTAAAAATCTTGAAAAAAGAGTGGAAGAATTGATAGCTAGAATAATTAATGCAGAGAAGGTCATAAATGAAATGACAGAGATGAAAACCATGACACGAGAAATACGTGACAAATGCACAAGCTTCAGTAACCGACTCAATCAACTAGAAGAAAGAGTATCAGCGATCAAGGATCAAATGAATGAAACGAAGCGAGAAGAGAAACCAAAAGAAAAAAGAAGAAAAAGAAATGAACAAAGCCTGCAAGAAATATGGGATTATATAAAAAGACCAAATCTACGTCTGATTGGGGTGCCTGAAAGTGAGGGGGAAAATGGAACCAAGTTGGAAAACACTCTTCAGGATATCATCCAGGAGAACTTCCCCAACCTAGTAGGGCAGGCCAACATTCAAATTCAGGAAATACAGGGAACACCACAAAGATACTCCTCCAGAAGAGCAACTCCAAGACACATAATTGCCAGATTCACCAAAGTTGAAATGAAGGAGAAAATCTAAAGGGCAGCCAGAGAGAAAGGTCGGGTTACCACAAAGGGAAGCCCATCAGACTAACAGCAGACCTCTCGTCAGAAACTCTACAAGCCAGAAGAGAGTGGGGGCCAATATTCAACGTTCTTAAAGAAAAGAATTTTAAACCCAGAATTTCATATCCAGCCAAACTAAGTTTCATCAGTGAAGGAGAAATAAAATCCTTTACAGATAAGCAAATGCTTAGAGATTTTGTCACCACCAGGCCTGCCTTACAAGAGGCCCTGAAGGAAGCCCTAAACATGGAAAGGAACAACCGGTAGCAGCCATTGCAAAAACATGCCAAAATGTAAAGACCATCGAGGCTAGGAAGAAACTGCATCAACTAATGAGCAAAATAACCAGTTAATATCATAATGACAGGATCAAGTTCACACATAACAACATTAACCTTAAATGTTAATGGACTAAATGCTCCAATTAAAAGACACAGACTGGCAAACTGGATAAAGAGTCAAGACCCATCAGTCTGCTGTATTCAGGAGACCCATCTCACATGCAGAGACATACATAGGCTCAAAATAAAGGGATGGAGGAAGATCTACCAAGCAAATGGAGAACAAAAAAAAGCAGGGGTTGGAATCCTAGTCTCTGATAAAATAGACTTTAAACCATCAAAGATCAAAAGAGACAAAGAAGGCCATTACATAATGGTAAAGGGATCAATTCAACAGGAAGAGCTAACTATCCTAAATATATATGCACCCAATACAGGAGCACCCAAATTCATAAAGCAAGTCCTTAGAGACTTACAAAGAGACTTAGACTCTCATACAATAATACTGGGAGACTTCAACACTCCACTGTCAACACTAGACTGATCAAAGAGACAGAAAGTTAACAAGGATATCCAGGAATTGAACTCAGCTCTGCACCAAGCGGACCTAATAGACATCTATAGAACTCTCCACCCCAAATCAACAGAATATACATTCTTCTCAGCACCACATCACACTTATTCCAAAATTGACCACATAATTGGAAGTAAAGCACTCCTCAGCAAATGTACAAGAACAGAAATTATAACAAACTGTCTCTCAGACCACAGTGCAATCAAACTAGAACTCAGGACTAAGAAACTCAATCCAAACCGCTCAACTACATGGAAACTGAATAACCTGCTCCTGAATGACTACTGGGTACATAACAAAATGAAGGCAGAAATAAAGATGTTCTTTGAAACCAATGAGAACAAAGATACAACATACCAGAATCTCTGGGACACATTTAAAGCAGTGTGTAGAGGGAAATTTATAGCACTAAATGCCCACAAGAGAAAGCTGGAAAGATCTAAAATTGACACTCTAACATCACAATTAAAAGAACTGGAGAAGCAAGAGCAAACACATTCAAAAGCTAGCAGAAGGCAAGAAATAACTAAGATCAGAGCAGAACTGAAGGAGATAGAGACACAAAAAACCCTCCAAAAAATCAATGAATCCAGGAGTTGGTTTTTTGAAAAAATTAACAAAACTGACAGACCGCTAGCAAGACTAATAAATAAGAAAAGAGAGAAGAATCAAACAGATGCAATAAAAAATGATAAAGGGGATATCACCATCGACCCCACAGAAATACAAACTATCATCAGAGAATACTATAAACACCTCTACGCAAATCAACTAGAAAATCTAGAAGAAATGGATAATTTCCTGGACACTTACACTCTGCCAAGACTAAACCAGGAAAAAGTTGAATCCCTGAATACACCAATAGCAGGCTCTGAAATTGAGGCCATAATTAATAGCCTACCAACCAAAAAAAGTCCAGGACCAGATGGATTCACAGCTGAATTCTACCAGAGGTACAAGGAGGAGCTGGTACCATTCCTTCTGAAACTATTCCAATCAATAGAAAAAGAGGGAATCCTCCCTAACTCTTTTATGAGGCCAACATCATCCTGATACCAAAGCCTGGCAGAGACACAACAAAAAAAGAGAATTTTAGACCAATATCCCTGATGAACATCGATGCAAAAATTCTCAATAAAATACTGGCAAACCGGATTCAGCAGCACATCAAAAAGCTTATCCACCATGATCAAGTGGGCTTCATCCCTGGGATGCAAGGCTGGTTCAACATTCGCAAATCAATAAACATAATCCAGCATATAAACAGAACCAAAGACAAGAACCACATGATTATCTCAATAGATGCAGAAAAGGCTTTTGACAAAATTCAACAGCCCTTCATGCTAAAAACGCTCAATAAATTCGGTATTGATGGAACATACCTCAAAATAATAAGAGCTATATATGACAAACCCACAGCCAATATCATACTGAATGGGCAAAAACTGGAAAAATTCCCTTTGAAAACTGGCACAAGACAGGGATGCCCTCTCTCACCACTCCTATTCAACATAGTCTTGGAAGTTCTGGCTAGGGCAATCAGGCAAGAGAAAGAAATCAAGGGTATCCAGTTAGGAAAAGAAGAAGTCAAATTGTCCCTGTTTGCAGATAACATGATTGTATATTTAGAAAACCCCATTGTCTCAGCCCATAATCTCCTTAAGCTGATAAGCAACTTCAGCAAAGTCTCAGGATACAAAATTAATGTGCAAAAATCACAAGCATTCTTATACACCAGTAACAGACAAACAGAGAGCCAAATCAGGAATGAACTTCCATTCACAATTGCTTCAAAGAGAATAAAATACCTAGGAATCCAACTGACAAGGGATGGAAAGGACCTCTTCAAGGAGAACTACAAACCACTGCTCAGTGAAATCAAAGAGGTCACTAAGAAATGGAAGAACATACCATGCTCATGGATAGGAAGAATCAGTATCGTGAAAATGGCCATACTGCCCAAGGTTATTTATAGATTCAATGCCATCCCCATCAAGCTACCAATGACTTTCTTCACAGAATTGGAAAAAACGGCTTCAAAGTTCATATGGAACCAAAAAGGAGCCCACATTGCCAAGACAATCCTAAGTCATAAGAACAAAGCTAGAGGCATCACGCTACCTGACTTCAAACTATACTACAAGGCTACAGTAACCAAAACAGCATGGTACTGGTACCACAACAGAGATATAGACCAATGGAACAGAACAGAGTCCTCAGAAATAATACCACACATCTACAGCCATCTGATCTTTGACAAACCTGAGAGAAACAAGAAATGGGGAAAGGATTCCCTATTTAATAAATGGTGCTGGGAAAATTGGCTAGCCATAAGTAGAAAGCTGAAACTGGATCCTTTCCTTACTCCTTATACGAAGATTAATTCAAGATGGATTAGAGACTTAAATGTTAGACCTAATACCATAAAAACCCTAGAAGAAAACCTAGGTAGTACCATTCAGGACATAGGCATGGGCAAGGACTTCATGTCTAAAACACCAAAAGCAACGGCAGCAAAAGTCAAAATTGACAAATGGGATCTAATTAAACTAAAGAGCTTCTGCACAGCAAAAGAAACTACCATCAGAGTGAACAGGCAACCTACAGAATGGGAGAAAAGTTTTGCAATCTACTCATCTGACACAGGGCTAATATCCAGAATCTACAAAGAACTCAAACAAATTTACAAGAAAAAAACAAACAACCCCATCAAAAAGTGGGCAAAGGATATGAACAGACATTTCTCAAAAGAAGACATTCATATAGCCAACAGACACATGAAAAAATGCTCATCATCACTCGCCATCAGAGAAATGCAAATCAAAACCACAATGAGATACCATCTCACACCAGTTAGAATGGCAATCATTAAAAAGTCAGGAAACAACAGATGTTGGAGAGGATGTGGAGAAATAGGAACACTTTTACACTGTTGGTGGGATTGTAAACTAGTTCAACACTTATGGAAAACAGTATGGCAATTCCTCAAGGATCTAGAACTAGATGTACCATATGACCCAGCCATCCCACTACTGGGTGTATACCCAAAGGATTATAAATCATGCTGCTATAAAGACACATGCACACGTATGTTTATTGCGGCACTCTTCACAATAGCAAAGACTTGAAATCAACCCAGATGTCCATCTGTGACAGACTGGATTAAGAAAATGTGGCACATATACACCATGGAATACTATGCAGCCATAAAAAAGGATGAGTTTGCATCCTTTGTAGGGACATGGATGCAGCTGGAAACCATCATTCTTAGCAAACTATCACAAGAACAGAAAACCAAACACCGCATGTTCTCACTCATAGGTGGGAACTGAACAATGACATCACTTGGACTCGGGAAGGGGAACATCACACATCGGGGCCTATCATGGGGAGTGGGGAGAGGGGAGGGATTGCATTGGGAGTTATACCTGATATAAATGACGAATTGATGGGTGCTGACGAGTTGATGGGTGCAGCACACCAACATGGCACAAGTATACATATGTAACAAACCTGCACATTATGCACATGTACCCTAGAACTTAAAGTATAATAAAAAAAAAAAAAAGAAAAAAAAAAGAAAGTAGAATGGGGATTACCTTCCATCTTTTCATAATGCAGCATTTTTTCAAGCAACAAATTAGCATTCAAATAATATGCTATCAGTTCTTTTCACAGGTAATTCCTAACCTGAAGAGTTCTTTTACTGTTCAAATCTTTACCTATATAAAAACTACCTTAACTTCAGTATATGAGCCATGAACATTTCAAAAACATATTATGTGGCACTATGAAAGCCACATATAGAAATCTCTTACTGGCAGCATTTAGTGCTCCTGGTCTCATACATGCTTCAGATTCACATACCTCCTTTGAGATTCCAAATGTTGACAGCCCACAGACCCTTTTGCACTATGCTTTCCACCCTGGGTCCTAATATCAGCATTGTTACCTAGGTTTGTGCATGTGAAGAATTATTTCTTTCATACCTTGACCTCTTTAGAGGAAATGCATGTATGCTTGCCTTGTAAAATTTATTTGAAAGACTGTTCCAAGGGATTACTAGCCTTGCTTATGTTAAATTTAAACAACCTCTTGGTTCCATCACTTCCTCAGTATTTCAAGTTGCTGCAACAGACATGGAGCCTTTATGTCAGACCGTCATCCTCTTCAACCTCTGCTTAATATTTTGGTTTTGTTTTACCATTTTTATAACCTGGTTATTCCTTGAGTAAGGAGAAGAATATTGATGGCCTTGGTGGCCCATTCTGTTCTCTCTTTGGGAATCGTAGGGAGACCTTATCTCAGCAGGTCTGAGAGAGTTGCGTTGCCTCCGGAAAGATAAAGGGTGCTAGTTTTGCAAAGTGTAAGCTTTTGAATAGGGTTACCAGAAAAAATACAGAATGCCAATTTAAATTTCTATTTAGGATAAACAATAAGTACTATTTTGGGGTATATCTCAATATTGTATGGGGGCATATCTATACTAAAAAGAAAATACACGAAAACATACTTACACTAAAAAATAAATTTACTAGTGATCTGAAATTCAAATTTACCTTTGTGCTCTGTTCTTCTGCCCCCTGCCCAACCAAAACAAACAAACAAAACTGGCATCCTTAACCTAGACACTCACTCCTTCCTCTCTTCAGTGATTTAGATAAAAACTCAGTAGATTCAACATAGCTTCATGGAAGTGTCCACTTGAAAAAAAGATAAACTTAAGACAGAACTCTGTGCTTCATCTGACAGGCGTAGCCTTGAGACAGTTCCATTGCTTTCGATTCTGAAACATATTTCCTACATGCAATCACAGTTTTATCTCACTGAAATGCTTTAAAAATTAAGTTTATATTTCTCTGTTATAAAGACAATTTATGCTCATTCTAGAGAAACCGAAAATTCAGAAATGTATAAAGTCAATCACCTTTAGTGCTTCTGCTTAATATGATAATAATACTATTAATAGGTTACAGTTATTTATTTCATGATCTCATTCAATTTTCACAGCAAAATATATGATAGGTTTTATTACATAATCTACTTCTACTGATGAAGCTGGATCTCAGGAAGAACTTGTTAAAGAGCATGAGGCTGGTAAGGACCAGAGCAAAGGTCTAAGCCATGGTCTCTCTAACTCTAGAGTCCTCTTCTCTGTGCTCCCTCTATTCTGTTAACATGTTGCTACATTTCATCTCAGGCTTCTTTTTAAGGGCTATTTTGCATAGTATTAATCATAATGAATATGAATGCTCCAAAACAGAGGATATTTTTTAAAGCATTTATTTAAAAGGAGGTACAATTTTGCACAGAATAAAATGCCTCAGATTCTGTCACGACACTTTACTTGATTCCCTTGGCAACCCTGACTTTTCCCCCTCAACATGGCTAATGTGAAAATTTTGCTTTCAACACATAATTCATAATATTCTAGAAGACAATATTGTGCTATAATCCCCCACGTGCCCACACACAGAGATGAGCACAAAGCAAGATTCCTATTAGTCTAACAGCCTCTAATTAGGTGTCTACATAATTGGAGGCTTTTCACACACATTATCTGTAATCTTCACAACAACCCTACAAGGCAAATATTATCATGAGGAAATTGAGACTCTGAGAGGTTAACTATCACCCTCAGGATGCATAGTACCTTTTTGGGAATGAGAAAAAGGCTTCCCTACTTCTAGGCAGAAGCAGCCCTGAGCAACCCTTGGCAAGATCACTGAATCCTTACTGTCTGAGAAAACTTGGACAGCACACAACCTACACAACCATAGATGGCAGCTATGTTCTATATGACACAGCCAGTAAATAGTAAATGAGGTTTAAAGTCAAATTGTCTGACACCCAAACACATACATATCTACTCTATTCTAGGCAATCTCTAAATCTCTGGTTCCTCATATTTCAGTATGAAACCTGATATGTTAGTTTGGAGACATCACTGGAGCTACTATATCACCTTTTCTCCTACAACTCCTCACAAGTCTCCAACTCCTACTCCAGATTCAATGCCAACACTCGTGGCTGCTACATCTTCTCTCACCTGCCCCTGGTAACATCATGCTTCATGCTTCAGGGGAAATAACATCTTGGCATCAGAGATACTTATATTAAATAGTGATTAAACCCATTAGTCTTTGGTTGAAAGCATAGAGTTAACTTGTCTTATTGGTGAGGAACGCATAAAAAGCTGGGCAATTTTAATCCTTGACATATGCCTTCATATTTTAATTGTTCTTAGGGTTCTTTCAATTTAAGAGACTCCTATTGGACCCATATTAAAATGAAAGGGACTTGTGTAAATGAAAACGTCACTATCTATAGGGTAGGCCATGGGTAGGCCCAATTGAGAAACTCTTGAGAGTGTTGAATTATGCAGCAAGAAGCCAATTGGCTAACTGTGTGTCTGTGGTTATGGTAGTGAAGAAGGCCCTTTTCAGACTCTCATGTAAAGTAGTATAAAAACTAGCTCTCCCAGAATCTAACATGGAAGATTCTGTACTTCTGGTGAATACCTAAACTTTAGCCATGTCTTCACAGGGAACTAAAAATCTTGAAGCCACATCCACCTCTGCCATCATTTATTTTTGCATTTGTATAAGAATCCTTTGCAGAGCTTGTTTGCCAGTGAAGTAGTAAAGTTAACAGACTAGGCCAAGATCCAATTACTATTCTCACCAGAATTCAAACCTAATCTAACTGTTTTGTCTTGCCTGTCACACAACATTTTACCTTATTTGTGCATCGAGTTACCCTATTTAAGTTTGCTTATTAAGTTTACTGAAAATGATTCCAAACATATTTATGAAATAGATAACAAAATGCACATACAGAAGCATAGCCTTTTAGAGTAAAGGGACATTTTACAGAATCAAGGCCAATTTTTGAAATAGATGATCAGTGCCATTCTTAGGATATGTGGTGCCCTGAGAAAATAATTTCTGTGAGGCTCTCATTTCTATAAACAATTCGATTAAAAATGTAGTAGGAAACTCATGGATGCCTATTAAATGTGGTAATTTATTGATGATGAAGTAGAATAATGGGTAAAGAAGAGGCATTTACATGTTTATTTATTGTTCATTCAGTGGACATGAAGATTCTTCATAGTGCCCAAGTACCACCTCTTCCTCTTCCAGTTTATAAATTCTCTCTTACACTCTGTACTGTGAAATATGCTATCTCTGATTAATTTCACATCTCCCTTCTTGAGAAAAACAACAACACTGTTATTATCCATAATGTCATGGCTTTATAGTACCTGCTAGTATTAAAAAATATAAAACTTGTTGTCCTTATAGTTCTCAATACCATTTATTTAATGCTAATTACATAATTTCTTTTTAAATTGTATTTATGTGTTTTTTAAGTTTTATTTTAGGTTTGGGGGCACATGTGAAGGTTTGCTACATAGGCAAACTTGTATCATGAAGGTCTGTTGTACAGATTATTTCATTACCCAAGTATTAAGCCCAGCACCCAATAGTTGTCTTTTCTGCTTCTCTCCCTTCTCCCATCATCCACCCTCAAGTAGACCCCTGTGTCTGTTGTTTCCTTCTTTGTGTTCATAAGTTCTTATCATTTAGCTCCTGCTTACAAGTGAGACCCTGCAGTACTTGGTTTCTTGATCTTGCATTCGTTTGCTAAGGATAATGGCTTTCAGCTTCATCCATGTTCCTACAAAAGACATGATCTTCTTCTTTTTTATGACTGGATAGTATTCCATGGAGTATACGCATCGCATTTTCTTTATCCATTCTGTCACTGGTGGGAATTTAAGTTGATTCCATGTTTTATAATGCTGCAGTATCTAGTGTGTTACCCATAAATACTGACTTCTATTGACTCTCTCAGAAATTATTATTGAGCATTGTTGACAATGACTACAAATTCAAGTTTTATCCAGATAAAACAGTAAACTGTAAGTGAAAATTCATTTTCTGATAATGTTAAATCTACTATTTATAATTTTATGTAACACAAAAGAAAACATTTTCAAATAATATATTCTCTTGAACTCTAGGTCTTGACCACTGCTTTCTTAGAAGATAACATATTTCAATGTTAATCATACCTCTGCTTCCCACACACAATCAACAATGGAAAGAACAGGCAAGGGATCCATGATCAGAGTAATAAGCAGTTTCATTCACACCAGGAAAGTCTGTTCTTTATCCAGCACGATTTAAGACTGACATGGGAAAGCACAATGTCACTGCATCTATTGGATGAAAGAAAGAATGTCAACTGGACAGTCCTATTGCATTTGAGGAGCAAATATTGAAAGCCCTTGGAAGACACAGGCTCTACTACTACACAGAGAATGTGGCACAGAGACTGCGTACATGGTGAGGTGGCCAGCTTGAGTGCCAGTAACAGAAGGTGCACAGGGTAAAGGATGCCTGTTTCCAGCACTGCTGCTCTTGGTTGCTATACCCTGGAGGCTAAACTGAGGTTGAAATATGGATGAGTGGGAACTTACACATGAAGCCACATACATGGCTTTGGCCCAAGGTTTCACAGTGGACCACAAGCAATCCAGAGCCTAAACTCATCCTATGTCTAGCATGAGTGAGAACCAGTATGGCAGTAAAATTCAGAAAGCCAAATCTCATTCAATTTGTCCAAAGAAATATCAAGCTGTCCACTGTGGCCATCAACTTGCCAGACCTGAGCTCAAATACAGGACCCTTAGAAAATGACATATGTGTTGGTCCTGGAGCTCACTGGAGCATCTGTTCCACCTTGTCCATGGAGGTAGAGTTCAGAGAGAATTCAGAAGCAAATCAAAGAGTGGGGCCCATATAGCCCCTGACATTGGTTTGGGGAACCCTACTGGGCACTGCTGGTTCTGAGTAGTCCCAGGCAACTAAGGGCAAACAGAAACGTATCAAGAGAAGTGCTCATAAATGCAGTTACCACTGAGTGCTGGGCTGGATCTAAAGTTGATATTGCAATAATAAAACAGAGCTAAATGATATGACCAAGGTCCCGCAAAGGTCTCCAAAAGAATTAATTCTATATCTCAGGTCTTTTTCCATACAGTGCTCTGACCCTGCTAATGCATATTCCACTGAATTCCAGAATGTAAGAGTAATCTAAAGTTTATTTGTCAATCTCCCCAAAAATGTATTTGTATCTGTACCATCTCCACTAAGCAGTCTTCTATCTCTATATAGCTCTTCTCTCTGCATTTCTAGTAATGGGAATCTTACCATCTCCCAACACAGCACATTTGCTCTCCAAAGAGTGAGTCAGAAAGGGGGCTGAAAGAAATCTGTGTTCCCGTGACTCCCACTTTGCAACTGTACAGCATGAAGTTGAAATACTCTGCAATATGATGTTTCTTCAAATACTGAGAAAAGAAGGAAGTCTTCTTGTAGTCTCCTGTTTCCTAGGTGAAAGACACTGTTTTGCTAGTGAGATATGATGTTTTTCAGCTCTCTCACCATTCTGATTGTTCCACTTTGTAAGTACTCTCCTCTTCTAAAATATGAACAGGCCTATTGCTTTAGATCTGAAGTTTTCATTTTCATATGTATTTACCAATATTTTATTATTATGAAGTTCTTATTATTTTATTAAATACCATATTTGACCAAAAAGAAATCTCTAGAATTACCTAAGGTTTAACTTCCCCAAGAGATGGTCATTATTTTCTAGATGGCATATTAGTAATACAGAGCTGTATGTTCCTGCCGAACTTTACAAAGCAACTAATAAAGAAACAAACAGATAACTTTGCTCCAGGTCCAAAAGTAATATATACTAAACATTATATAGAAACTACATAAGACAGCCAATGAACATAAAATGACATTTACAAAAGATAAAGAAAAAAATCAGGACACGTTATGTCCTGATTATATCATAAAAAGACTCTAAGAACTGGTACTCATATAAGCTAGTTATATAAACAATATTTCAGGTTAAAAAAACCCTGAATTTTGTCAAACAGTGTCTGCAACAATTATAAAACAAGCACATATGGCTTCTCTTAAGTCATTTTCTTTCTAGCAGCTGCGAATGAAATCCTAAGAGAGTTCACTCCAGGCAAATATGCCTTAATATGGAAATCAGCCTCAATATAGCCACATTTATCTCTGAAGGTCATAGAAAAGTTTTTTTGCCAAGTTATAGGCTTCATGTAGTTTAGTTCCTTTGTACTTTTTATCAACCATTGAGTCCTTTGCATGGAAAGGGAAAAAGTGAAGAATCATCTCTGTTATGATCCTAAGACACTTTTATCAAAGAAAGCATAGCTGACATGAAAAAATAAATATTCTCTATCAAGTTCTTAAAACAAGTTTCAAAAATGCCCAGGTCATGTTGAGCTCTATCTACTGGAAGTTTTGATAGGCCAAAATAGTTTTGACCCACCCTTTTGAGCCAATAAAAGAAAGAATGATTTTATTTGAAGAGGGTGGACTCATTAACTTGTCTAGCTTCTGTAGCAGCACATGAATTGTAGAAAAAGAATTATGGCTACAGGCCCTTAAGTCAGACTGTCTGGGTTCTAATTCTCCTACACAATGGCTATATAACTCTGAGCAAGTAACATGAAAGTGTTAGGATCCATCTAATAATAGTAACTTATAATGTATTTTACAGTTCAGAAGATGCTTTCATACCTGTTATTTTATTTGTTCTCATGTTAATTGTCTTGGAATGACAGGGTAATTATTCTTTCTTCAACATATATTCATTAAGAATCTACTTTGTGTCTGGGTATAATGCACTAAATAAGATAGACAAGGTCTGTGCTTTCATAGAGATGTCATTCTATAAAAAATGACAGACATTATCAAGTAAACAGAGTGACACCTAAGACAATTTCAGATAATAATTGTAAAGAAGCAAATAAAGTTGGAGATAATTCAGGTTTATTGAGGGTGACCAGTGAAGACCCCTTTGAAAAGGTCCTATTTAAGATGAGAATTTGAATGGAGAGAGGAAGTCAGTCAGAAGAAGACCACAATGAGTAGGAGGAAAGGAGCCTTTCCCAAGAAAATGCCCTCAGGAATAAAGCATTAGGTAGGGTTCCCTAACAAATGAAAAAGTGAGGGACAAGAAGGGGAGTAAGGTCAGGGAGGATAGAAAGGTAAGGGCCAGTATCACTCTGCAGCTGCAGAAAGCAGGATCATACTCAGTAAAAGACCTTTCCAAGGTCACACAAGAGCCAGGACTAATGTCTGGATATTCTCACTCCATATATACTGCTCTTTTCCTTTGCAAGATTTCATGCTTGATAAACCAGACTGCTAGACAGAACCCAACAAAGAACACTTGTTCACTTTAGAACATCTTTGTAAAAAAAAATTCGTATCTTCCTAATAAATTAATAACCTTACTATCACCATCAATTATTGAGCTTCTTAAAAGGCAGGCACTCAGCTGCCTTTTAAAATTACTTTTTATCCAATAACACTGAGATGATAATTTAGTTCATTTTTTCACTGATGAAACTTCACGTTAGAGCTATTTAGAAATTTACCTAAATAAAACATCTAATAACTGGTGAGCTTAATATAGGTATAAATTTTCTTATAACTATGTGATACTTCTGGGCATTCTGATGTAAGTCATCATAAACATCTGTGAGGAGATGGGAGAGTACAAACTTATCATCAGTCCATAAGACATCACGCAGACACCTTAAAAAACATCCTTCTTCAGTGTTGGGAGCTTGTAGTGGTAGATTTCTTACAATTGTGTTAAAGTTTATCTTAGAAGTCTCAAAATATACACAGTATATATCAAAGCTATGATTAGCAGAAAGGTTGCTAGGCAGTGATCTTACTACTAACAGGTCTATATTTATTTCAGTTGACATTAAAAACGGATAGGCAGTGACTTTATTCTTTAAGCTTGAACAAATACGTTAACAATGGTTCAGATTGCTAATGCTGCCTGGGTGTGATTGTTGGAAGTGTGTGTATGTTGGATAGTGTTACAGGTAGTTAGGCATGAGCCGGGCAGGAGAGGGCTCTTCCCCCACCCAGTAGGAATGTCAGGTGATTCAACAATTATTACACTGCCTGTCTAAAAATGAAAAATGATAATTCCACGGCAGTAGCCAGGGCACTAGGGAGAGACAATCTCCTGATGATCCACAGCTATTAACATTAAAGTGTTAATTGAATGCAGATGCCAGGGAGAAGAAACTACGTGGGCATATGCATTGAGAGAGAAAATGGTGAAGTATGACCTACTTGGGGACACTCCACCAGAAAAGGGAAGAAAGCCTCTGATGGGCATGTGGACAACTTTCTCAACACACTGCATGCTCAATTCCCAGGAGTAAGGAAGGCGCTGCGCATGCAGAAAGCCCACCCTAAGGGAAGAATCATGGGAAAGAAGTGAGCCCATAAAGTCCTCAGATCAATGTTAAACGATTTCTTTGACCTTCAGGTGCCCATTTGGGACTATTCCAAGTGAATTTTCCTTTCTTTCCTGTTCTAAAGCCTTTTTAAAAATAAACTTCTACCTCACCTCGGTCCCTTCTTCTGCTTTATGTCCCTCCATCACATTCTTTCTTCTGAGTAGACAAGAACTGAATCCGCTGCAGACTGATACGAATGCGCCACTGGGAACTCAGGATAACTCAGACACCTGGCACTGTTAACAATCGGATAGGGTAGGGGTTACAGTAGTGACGAGGCTTATCTTGTGTTGCATAACTGAAATTAATTTGGAGCAAGCACTAACAAGGATATTTTTATTGTCTTTTTGAAAATTAGATGTGAATTTATGAAGCAAACACAAGGACATTCAACTGCTGTCACATTTTGCATCATAATCATTACAGTTATAGACTCTAGAGTCAGTCTGAATTTAAATTCGAGTTATTCTATTTAATAGTTATGTAACTTTAGGCAAATTGCCAAAGTACCATGTGCCTTGATTCCCTCATCTTCAATAGAAAATCATAGAATCTAGTTTGTTACATAATTTACGAGGATAAATAATATTATACACGTAAAACATACCTAAGGATGTCTGACACATAGCCACAGATTGACTGCAAAATAGTTGTAGCTGTTGTTATCATGATCATCATTGTTACAGTAGTTTATGAATTTTACAAGCAACATTTTGTATTTTCTAGTAACCTTGAAGCTAGCTTAACAATTGCTTACCACTATAGTGAATGTTATGGAAAATGTGTCAACACGCAGATGAATTCAGTGCCATTTGGTTTCTTCCATTTAAACAGGATTTCTCTAGATCCTGTTTTTATTTTCCCATGCAGCAGAACAGCTCTTCCTAAAAGCAGCAGAGCAAATAGTAAGTAGTTCTGAAATTTAATTATCAACTATAATTTCTGAAGTTTTCCCATTTTTCCAAAATGAAGAAAAGAAGTCTGTTTTTTGGCCATTGTAGAGATTAAAGCGCAGACATCAGGCATTTTTGTCTGTTTTCAGTTTAACAAAATTTTATTGTAAACTGTATGCGCTAGGCACTGTTTGGCTTTGCATCACAGAAATAAATGATAGAGAGTCCCTAAGCTTTCAAAGCTTCACATTTTTCCTGCTTTCCTGTTGGTTTTATTTTTCTGTTGCTGTCTTTTTGCCTATCTGCATTTTAACAAAAATGAAAAGCAACTCATAAGTCAGTCCTGTCATGAGGTAGTTCAACAGTCACCAGAATAGCAAAATAAAAAGGGCAAAATTGCTTAAAACTTGCCTTGACTGAGAGGCAGTCTTGGTATAGTATAAGTTCCTCTTTGGAAATGTGTGGCAGTGATGGCATCCAAATATAATTTCTGGCCAATTTTATTAAAGACAAAGTATATGCAAAATGCTATTTTGACCCTCTCCATAACTTAATTCTCCCTGTAATTTAATAAGCTCTTCCCATTGTCCAAACGAGGACTTTGTAATCCAGAGATTACAGTGATTCCCCTGAAGTCATTTGCAGCAGGGGTAGAGCCAGAGGCAGAGACACTATCCTCTGATTCTAACATCCTTACATTTCCCACAATACTGTGCCTCCATTGTTAGGGTCTTATTCATGTCTTTCCTAATGTTTTCTCTCTTGATGCAGCAGTTAATTCAAGGAGTTTCTGAAGATTGAGGTTGCATTCATAAGATTTTAGATTATATAACACAACAAACTCCTCCAGGATAGTGAGCATGTATTATTCTTGTTTATATTGCCACATCTGAGTTGCTCTTTAGAGAAATTAACACAACACACCTCCTGAATGTTTCAACTAGTGAACCAATACATACAAAAGAGAAGCTGAGATAAACAACTTACTCCTGGATAGAAAAGAACCTACCTACCATTTTAAAAAGGCATTTTAAACTCATTATTGGACATGTTTTAACACCTGAAAGCACAAGACCTCTTGTTCAATGTATTTGTGGAACTTTTACAGGAATTGTATCGACAGCTGTCATAATACAGAGAGAGAATAACAAAGTAAAATTCTATAAGGCCCTCAAACACTTGTGATCACCTGAATTTGCTGTAAAACTTTCCCATGACTGGTAAGTAGAATATATAGCACATAGTGAAGCAGGAGAAGTCAGCAAAACTCACAAGCACAGATGGAATCTCAATAGTATGAAATATCTTTTCCTTAACCCAAAAAGTAATAGATACTGAATTTGCCCAAAGACAAACAAATGTGTCTAGAGATTCAATGGGAAAGTACAATGATAATTGTCTTCATATGAAAATTCATCTAATAATGAATGACAAGCCCATTTAAAAATATATATATATATATATTTTTTTTTTTGAGACAGTCTCACTCTGTTGCCCAGGCTGGAGTGCAGCTGCGTGATCTTGGCTCACTGCAACCTCCACCTCCCAGATTCAAGCAATTCTCCCTGCCTCAACCTCCCACGTAGCTGGGATTACAGGCACCTACCACCACACCCGGCTAATTTTTGTATTTTTAGTAGAGACGGGGTTTTGCCATATTGGCCAGGCTGGTCTTGAACTCCTCACCTCAGGTGATCCACCCGCCTCAGCCTCCCAAATTGCTAGGATTACAGCCGTGGACCACTGCACCCAGCTTAAAAAAAAAAAAATTCATTTGGTGTTTAGCTAGTCTTAAAACATAGCTTGAAGAAAAATCAACAAAACTGGACCCTTGCAAAACAGATAAACTCCTCTACAGTGCTTGTAGGCTGAACCTAGACAAATTCTGAGCTGGTTGGACCTGATAGGCAAGAAGCACTGGGAACTGACTGTTCTCCATGCTTTCCCCAGGATGGCAGAAAGCTTATAATGTGTAAAAGCAATCCCTGATAAATATAACTCTCTGTGAGAACACTGACAAATTCACTCCCTCATTTAATGAAAAGCTGCCAAGTGTGATGATATTTCTAGGAATGGTGCAAATGAGCCACTGTGAGAATGAAAAGAGAAAAGTCCAGGACAGACACTTTTCTATTTAAAAACAGAAAGCAGCACATTTGTAAGAGCTATTGGACTGATGAGCTTCTTTCAGATATGTACCCTTGTTTTTAGCAAAGAACTGAAAGTATCATTTCAAGAACATCAATCAAATACAATGCTTAAAATTCAAGTGCTTAAAAAACATACAGATCTTCCTTTGCTAAAGTTGAAGCAGCACTATTCATCTTGAGCTATTATGCAGATCACATAGGTGTAACACGGCAACACTATTTTTCATTTAAACCTTGTAAACTTGGCCGAGGAAAAGGAAGCATGCTCATAATCACCAGGGGAGAGAAGCAAGGAATTTTAGAAGCACAATTTAATTCTTGTTATGAACAATAAACTGAAGTAGGAGAGTCTAGATTCAATAGTGCGTGTCATAAACAGACAGCGTACCAGGGTTGTCTTTACTAAAATTCTGATTAAAATATCCAAAAAGATTTTTAGCACTGCAATCAACCATTTTGTGATATGGACCGTTTAGCAGAGGTTATGTATCAGCTCAGTTCCCATTTAGGTCAATAGATAGCTTTTGTTCTGATCGATTCACATGCAAGGCTCACCCTACAGGCTAGATGAGAAAGGGCAGCAGCTGTCTTCTGTTTGCTCCATCCTAGCTAAGGCAGATAACTACAGCCTGAAACTCTAGCTGTTTTGCAAGTAGATGTGGTTTGTAACAAGGGTAGTGGCCCAGAGAAGACCCTACAAATTCTCCAGTGCTATTAGAAAATATTATTGTGAAATGATTCTATATGACTAATAAGAGTATTTCTATTTACCCAATGTTAAACTCTTTGAAATGAAAGCCTACACGGAGCTTATCTAAAACCATTATGAGTTTCATAGAGAGGTAAGCACTTTTGTTTTCCAGAAAATAAACACAATATGAACAAATACAGCAACAAAAATCACAACTCTATCCTATATCAAAGAAACATATCACATCAGTTCTCTAACATACTGAAAACAAGAGAACTCATAGGAGCCTAGATTCAGAAAGATTTTCTGTGTAGTCTGACAAGAAGTGTTTTCCTATTGATAATCACATTTTGGGAAAAGTACTGCTGGATAGCTGAGCCCAAGATTAAATGGATCAGGATCAGACAAAAATTTCAAAATGATTTTTTTTGTTCTATTTGATCTTCTCTCTGAAAATATCAGACTTAAGAACAAATATATTACAAATGTACTATTTTTAAGGGATAGACAAGTGATAATCATGGGTAATCTGTTTGCTTCCAAACACACAGATACAAACACACCTACAGTGAAATAAAGTTCTTACTCCATTTTTACTATTTTTTCAACAAATACAAGATCAGAGTTACGACATTTTTCTTCTTTATAAAATAAGACTCCTAGAAATGTTTTTATATTTGTACCATGCTCAAACACAAAATAAATTAGCATTGTGCCTACCTTCTGAAAAAAATAAGCTAGAGAATAGACATACTTTAAAATCTTAACTATGCTGTCATCATTAAATAAAAATTATTATATAACACCTGAAAAGGTAGTGATAGTATTTGAGCTTATACTTGGAAAATGAATCAAAAGACAAAAATAAATTTCTGTGAGAAGAAACATGAGAAACTCAAACATAAATATGTGCAGTTGAATGAGCTTTATGAACTGCTTTAAAGAAAACACTCCTTAACGTTGGACAGAATATACTTTAAAAAGTAATTTATTTCATTCATGTATTATTTGCTGCACTTTAAAACATATGTTTAAAATGAAAATTAGGCTATAAAGTTTTCTGTTTGTTTGGTTAACTTCTTTTTGGAAATGGGAATCCCCTGTAGAAGACTGAATTTGTATTATATAAGTATTAGCAACCCATTATGTGTTGTAGTATCATATAGTGCCCATGGTATAATCTGTTCTGAGGAACTCTGTTGGTCAAGATAGCTATGCATAGTTAGAGGTGAGGGATCAAGTTAGAAAATCAGAGTAGTGCTTCCTTTCTCTTCTTCCTTTTAGGCTGCTATAGCAGTCATCAGCCCAGGGTGAGCTCCCACTTATGGAGAAGGCCAGGTCAGCTTTGTGCTCTTATCTGTAAGTTCATCTTGTCAACCACTAAACAGCACAAGAGTGATATTGTGTAGTTTAGAAGGTAGAAGAGAAACTGTATAAGTCCACATAGCTCAGTTCAGCAGAAACCTCTGCCTTGGAATTTTATTTCAGGAGAAAATTAAATATATATAAAATCTGTTACTTGGATTTCTATGACATTATGAGGCTATCTGTTGTGCATGTTTCTTAACAGAGACTTCACGGGACATTTCATGGGCTCAAACAAGAACAAATTAAGGTAAGGTAAAATCAAGTACAGTCATTTCCTGCTTAATATTAGTAAATATTAGTAAACAAATAATTGCTAATATTAATTGCTAATATTATTAATAAATACTTAATGTAGTACACTGCTTATGGAAATTAAATATTCTGCAAAAAATCACTAACTTGGAGCTTAGTATCATGCTAGGGAGGAACAACATTATATTGCATTGTACTGCTACTACAAAACTCTAATCAATTTCCCCAAACAAAACCAAAACAAAGTAAACTGCCTACGTAAAGGAACCACCTTACCACTAAGCAGTAAATGATTAAAACATCACTTTCTGATTACCAAGCAATGTGGTAAAAAACAGACTTTTTAATCTTTTTTATGTAGTAATAAGCAGTTTGTATGTCTTATATTTACCATTTAGCATGCTGAAAAAAAAATAGCAAATAAATTTGATTTAAAAATGCAAATATTTTACAATAAAATACAGGTAATCTACTTGTCTAAGTTTCTTGCTTCATGAAAGAAAGTTAGAAATCTAATCAAGGAGGTTGAAGTACATTTTTCTCTACTTTTTTTTTTTTGTAGAGATGAGGTCTCCCTATGTTGCCCAGTGATCCTCCCAAAGCACTGAAATTACAGGAGTAAACCACCACGCCTGGCCTATTTTTTCTGTAATTTATCTATGTTATTGCATATAGACACATTTGGTGTATTTGTTCCTTTTGGTGTATTTGTTCCTTTCAATTATGGAATATAATTGCATTCTATGATTGTATTACAACTTGTTCATTCATTCTCTTGTTGATAAAAATATGAATAGTTTCCAATGTTTGCTATAATAAATAGAATGGAATACTCATTTTGTACAAGTTGTTTTGTGCTTTTATATCTTTTGCATAAATACCAGGAGTATAATTGCTGAATCATAAGGTAAGTATAAATTTAATTTTATAAGAAACTGCAAAATGGTTTTCCACAGAAGTTGTACCTTTATCTACTCTCAACAGCAACATATGAAAGATGTTTATATAATCCCACCACTTATTTCCTGTTCTAATATTTGATTTATTAGCCTTTTTACTATTAGCACTTGTAGTTAGTGAGTCGTGGTATCTCATTGTGGTTTAATGTGCATTTCACTGAGTGATAATTTTGAGAATATTTTGATGTGTTTATTGTATATTTGTTTAATATTTTTCTTTTTTGTTTGCTTGTTTTTAGATGGAGTCTCGCTCTGTCACCAGGCTGGAGTGCAGTGACACGATCTCAGGTCACTGTAACCTCCGTCTCCCAGGTTCTAGCAATTCTCCTGCCTCAGCCTCCCGAGTAGCTGGGACTACAGGTGCACACCACCACTCCTGGCTATTTTTTGTATTTTAGTAGAGACAGGGTTTCACCATGTTGACCAGGATGGTCCCGATCTCCTGACCTCGTGATCCGCCCACCTTGGCCTCCCAAAGTGCTGGGATTACAGGTGTGAGCCACCATACCTAGCCTTATTTGTTTAATCTTTTTAATTAAGTGCCCATATAAGCCTTTGGAATATATATACACACATATATATGTGTGTATATGTGTGTGTGTGTGTGTATATATATATATATGGCTTTTTTTTTTCTTTTTTTGAGAAGGAGTCTTGCTCCCTCACCCAGTCTGAAGTGCAGTGGCACGATTTTGACTCACTGAAAGCTCTGTCTCCCAGGTTCAAGCAATTATCCTACCTCAGCCTCCCAAGTAGCCGAGATTACAGGTATGCACCACCACACCCAGCTAATTCTCGTATTTTCAGTAGAGACTGGGTTTTGCCAGTTCTTAAACTACTGACCTCAGGTGATTCGCCTGCCTCTGCCTCCCAAAGTGCCACGATCACAGGCGTGAGCCACTGCTCCCAGCAGCCTTTGTAAACTTTTTATTGAGTTGTTGTCCTTTTAGTTATTGACTAATAAGTTCTTTGTATAATGTAAATATTACTCCTTTGATAAATATATGTACTTAGAATCCGATTACACAGTCTGTAGTTTGCTTTTTATCTTCTGTGTCTTTTGATGAGTAAAATTTTTTAATTGTGATGAATCTGAGTTTAATGCTTTTTGCATTCTAAGAAATCTTAATCCTCATTCAGGTTACAATGATAATCTACTATGTTTTTTCTCTGAACTTTCTAAATTTAGCTTTTGTGATCTATCTTGAGTCAGTGTTTTGTACTGTTATTTTGTGTATGGTATGAGGTATGAGTCAGGGTTTATTCTTCTTACAAAGTGTTTGAATGCTATAACTTATTCTTTCTTTTTGACTGTATATTTGTGTGTACCTATTAATCCTCCCTTCATCCCCTGCCCATCCTTTCCAGCCTCTGATAACCCTCTCTGCCTCCGTGTTTGATATTTCACTAGGGTGATAATAGTTAACAATAATTTATCATATACATTAAAATAGCTAGAAGAAAAAAATTAAAGTGTTCCCAACACAAACAAATAATTAATGTTTGAGGTGGTGGATATCCTAAATATTGTGATTTGATCATTAAACATTATATGCATGTATTGAAATATCATATATACCCCATACATATGTGCAATTATTATGTAGCAGTTTAAAAAGTGTTTGAGCCAGGACGAGATGGGGGCATGACACTGCCTTTGGATTAAGAGGCTCTATGCTTCACAAATACTTGAGACTGCAGGGGCTCTGCCTTTCAGTAACACTTTCACTTCTTTTTACTTCATGCAATTAAAGGATTATATGGGTAAAGAACAACTGATATATTAAGTAAAGTACTGTTGCATTTATACCTTGGAGACATTGATCTCCACCACTTGTCTCTATTTTTAGTGACAGTTCAGTCAACCCTTCTTTTCTCAAACAAGACCTCAGACCTAGACCCAGTGTTTGCCCCTGGAGACTAAATCAGCTCATTGCTTGGCTATGACAGGCTCCTTTCTTGGAAATTACAGTTAAGAAGATGGGGAGAGTTAAGGGTAACATAGTTCTGAACCTGAGGCAGAGAGGCAAGAAAAGATACAGTTCAGTCAAAGCAACAAAACAGGTGGTGAAGGAAGGAAATTTTTAATAAAGAATATATTACAGTTGTATGGTTTTGGTCATGATATAGTAAAAAAGAGAAACATGACAATTCAAAAGAAAGAAGAAATTTAAAAGAATGAACTAGAGTATGAGAGAGGAAATGAGATTTATAGCACAATCCATTTGGTTTGGATTTCAATAGGAAAAAGAAGTTTTTCATTAGAAAAGGGGGGTAGGTGGTAATGTAATTACATATGTGGGTAAATTTGTTTACTTAGTAGTAGAAATATGAGATAGTTCCTTTGGATTGCATTTATTTTACTAGTAAAATATTTCATCAGCAAACTGATGAAACAAAGATGTGTTTTTGTTTCAGAAAATTTGAAAAGTCATGTTGGAAAACTCATATATTAAGGAAAAATAAAGTCTGTGGGAATTGTAATAATTTCCAAAAAGTGATTATTCAAGACAAATGTCTGCATGTTGATAAAAATTGTCAAGTTTGTTGTGTCTTCATTGCCCCAATCCCCTCCAAATCCTCCTTCCCGCCCCCACCAGATAACCTTGAAAACTAATCCAAAACTCATCCAAAGTCAGGATGAAAACCAGCACTCAAATAGCCACTGCAGTGGGCAGAGTAGATTTAATGCTCCTCCAAAATCTGAGTCCTAGATAATTGTTACTGTGGCTGGCTCTCCTACAATATTTAAATGTAACATCAGTTGATGTAATGGACTTGTAATTGTAAATGAAACATTACTCCTTACAGTAAGTGAAATTCATTTGGAGACTATTTTGCTGTTAGTTCAAGTGTTTGTTTTAACATATGTGTATAGAGTATTATTATTTTGCAGTTCCCTGGAAAATCTTGTTTGCAAAATTTAACTTTATTGGACCAGACTCAGACCTCACACATTACAGCCTTTTTTCTTCCTTGTGGGATTGGTGGAGGGGTGCTCAGATTACTTTTGTATGAAGAAAAATCTACCCCTTCTTCATGGCAGGTAACACCCTATACTGAGGTGTGCTGACTGTGAGCTAACACAGGTTGGTTTTTTCAATCTCCAAACTGTAAGATTTCTGATGTTTATGACTGGATATGGTAATGCCATTCATGGAGGAAGAAAATACAAGAGGAAATATTTGTGTGGCCAAAGCTTTTTTAGCTCAGTTCCAAAATACTAAATTTGATATACCTGTGTGGCCACCAAAGAAAAAGAAAAATCAGGGAAAACACTATTACAAAAAAAAGAAGGTGGCAGTTTTTGAAATAAAAGAGCCATCTCCATATCTAAAGCTTCAGAGATCAAGTAAGCCAAGAACTGCTGGGCACCTAGTTAGTTTAGCAATTCAGAGATTACTGATAACCTTGTCAAAATCATGTCCTCCTGATCAGAGGGAGATCCCATCTTCTGTGGTTTGAAGAGTAAAAATGGCTTTTATTTTACATGTAAAAGCTGACACCCAAAAGCAACCTTGGGTAGTTTGCTGAAGATCAAATATCCATGTCAGAAATTCTGATTCCCATTGCAATGACCCATCAAAATTATGCATTCAAGCAATTAGAATTTCATTTAATTAATTATGCTGCATTTAATTGTGTTTGCTATTTAAGGTATTTAGTTACATTAGTTTGAATGTCAGTTTGAACAAAATAAAATGATGAAGTGTAGACATACTTTAATAATACTCTATATACATATGTTAAAACAAACACTTGAACTAACAGCAAAATAGTCTCCAGTAGACATTATATGAATTTCACTTACTGTAAGGAGTAATGTTTCATTTACAATTACAAGTCCATTGCATCAACTGATGTTACATTTAAATATTGTAGGAGAGCCAGCCACAGTAACATGAGCCTGTCATCTCAGTTACTTGGGAGGCTGAGGTAGGAATATCAGGTGAGCCCAGGAGTTCACGTCTAGCCTGGACAACACAGGGAGACCGTGTTTCAGAAAAGAAAAAAATAAAAAATAAATGGGTGATCATACAATATTTTAAAGTTTTAATTTTTCTTTATATTCCTTAGAGTCATATGAAACCAAAACATCTGTAAATTTATTTATACTTCCTAGATGTGAATAAGCCTACTCATGGGACGTGGGCTAGTCAAACTTGCAATGTGACACTGTGACACAAGATACTGTCCTGCTTATTTCATAATAGTCTAAATAATAAAGATTCATAATCTTCATATTTTAAATTTTTACCTTATTTTTCCTTTGAAAATAGATCATATGACTTCCACTTTATTATATTAATTTATTTTAAAAATAATGATATTGATGACAAATGCAGGGGCTAGAATTTTTATAGTTTTGCAAACTATTTGACCTTCTGAGTATGTGTGTACATGTGTGTATGCCTGCGGTTTTTAAAATATATCTTAAGTTCTGATACAACTTCTTATTTAATAGCAATAGCTTTAAACAAATAGTAGTTGAGGACAAAGAAGTTGCTTCCTAGTAATATATCTACAATTTAAATATCAAATTTATAAATATTATTCAATGTAAATATACCAAAGCAAAGTCTGTTTAGATCTGTTCTTACCCCATCAGTAGGGACTGTTTCTTGGAAAGAATTTGGTACAACTTAGTGTAATACCCCATACGCCTTCACTACAGAAGAGTCTCTTATCCCTGCAGAATGATACAAAATTTTGAAGCTTTATCCTTCAAAAAAAGTAAGTGTGAACATTTAAATGCACTGCTACCATCATTTAAATTTAATATTCAGATCCTAAATGGACAATTATAATTTTGACCAAGTGATTAAATTTCCTTTCAGTTTCTCTTTGATGGAAATTTCATTAACTGTCCTCATAGACTCCAAGTTCTATTCTGTAAAATAACCCAATATCTTTTCTCAACTACTTATTTAAAATTCTAGTTAGACAGAAATACATTAAGATATAATTGGGCACTGGAAAATTGGTGCTTTTATTCCAGTTTTTTTGACCTAAAATCAGACATTTGAACCAAATGATTAATATTTAAAATGTGAGAAAGATTGAATCTTTGGAATTAAACTATATTTTAGGTATATCATTTGCATAATGTTCTTTGCCTAAGTCATTATGAATCATTTTTTATTATATTTGAAAACTTACTGAGTATATAGCACAATTATGAGCACCTGAAACTGTCTCATTGCAAGAGGAAAATACATTTCTCCATACTTTACTGACACATTAAATTTTATCCCTAGAGAGGTGTTGAAATTTGAAACATGTATGAACTTGCAACAAGTAGGGCTATTTTGGCAGGAGCACTGTGGTGTGCTTTGCAAAGACCCTATGTGTCAGACCCTGAGGTATTTTATATATTTATTTTTTCCTCATTCAACAAACATTTAAAATTATAATTACTTTTTTTTCAGGTAAACAAATTGTTTTATTTACCTGTGTGAAAATCTGACAGGGCATTTGAAAGTCACGCCGTGTATGAACCAAATATTCCTAGTCTGGCACTTCCCTGTGCATTACGGAACATCAAGCAGAACATATCAACAGTACTTCAAATCATTGGCACAGGCAAACATGCTCATAAAAGTTGCCAAAATTCCTCCCAAGGGTGTCCAATCTTTATCATGACGTCCTATAACTATGCAGCAATGAAAAAGGCTTGGGCTAAGTGAAGTTGCACTGTTATCTCTTCAAATCCACTAGAATGAATTAGTATAATCACTTTATTTGTGCCCAGTGTTGTATTAGGCTCTGGGATGGAGGGAGAAATGGTTGCCAGTTACACAAAGATCTGTAAGAGAGAATTCAAGATGATGAAAGTAAGAGAGAGAGAAGCCACTGCTTTCGGAATTAAATAAGAGTATGGACCTGTAGCAAAAATGAAAATTCCTTCACATTCTACTCTCTTCATTTCTACCATGGTCAGAGCAGCATCAAAAGTAATCAAAAACCTTAACACAGTATAATATATAGTATTTTTTCTGTAAGAAAGTCTATATATAAGAACATATAGATATAGTCGCTTGCATTTGCCTAAAGAAACACTGGAAGCATCATAAAACCATACAGATAAAAATGGAGACAAGACAGGGGCAAGCCTTCCCTGAATAAACTTTTAAATATAATTTTTGAGTGTTGGATTACGTAATTATATTATTTCAAAAAATAATAATTTGTAAGTACACATAACTAAAGGAAAGCACATTGAGACCTTGATGAAATGGCAGGTGTGCTGGAGTTACTCAGAAATAAAACCGATTGTTTCTATTATAATATGTGTTAATATATACCCTATCGCTATCCAACCTCTAGGTGGTGGTGTCTGGGAAGAAATAATGGCTACCATTTATTCAGGGCAATCTCTATGCCAAGACACACAATAATGTTTTATGTAAGGCATTCAGCAAGTTTTCAGAGTTTTTATTATCTCTTTTGTTTTGCCTTCAGATTCACACTGAAACAATGACTTTCTTCCCCTAAAAAACATTTCCTGGGACCCTGAGTGCTTTTATCAATCAACACCTCTGAACAGCTGGCTCCCAACTCCTGACTTCCAGGAAATAAAATCAACTGAATATTCTTCCACAGGCAAGGCTGAGTTTTTAAACCCTCTAAACACAACCCTACACCCACCCATCCTAATCCCCAAAAGAAAGTGAAACTCACGGGGATAAAGACTCTCTCTGCTGGAACACAGGCCTAAATTTGGGGGCAAGCAAAGTGCCCTAGTCCCTCCTTTGCTTTCATGTCAGATACGGGATGGGGGATCAGTGTCTTCTTTTGTTTTCTTGTTGACGCTGGTCTGATATGTTTTTCCTTTCTACCTATCTAACACTCCTTTAACCCATGTTGTGCAATGTTGTCGACTCTGGTTCTAATCTAAAAGTGTGGCAGGTAGGGAACAAGATGAACCTACCTCAAATTATGCTCATAAGTCAATGTGTACCAACCTTGTTTCATACCTGAGCAAAGTCTCTGCTGGGTTGACCAGCACTGACAGGGTGGGTCCATAACTGAGTCTCCATGTCTGACCCAGCCAGGAAGTGTTGAATAGGCCCTGCAGAGTAGACGCTTACAGTCTCTGTGCCCTTCTAACCTTCTACCTTTAAGAACTGGGTAATATTAATACTTACCTTACTAAAACTTCAGTTATTGGCATTAAAGCATTGCAACGTAGTTCACTGGAGGTCAGGATAGAAGAGATGTGGCCACCTTACATCCAGGTCTGCCATAGTGATAAATACAATTTAATGGACATCTTCCAAATGCCAGATTCCATGTTAAATCTTTTACACATTTTATTTATAACTGTCACCACTACTGTAAAATATCATTACTTCTTTTTACAGATGAGGAAAACAAATCTTTCTCAGCTAACACTGCTTCCCCCAAGTGACCTGTTAGTCACCAATTGGTAAAACAAGAAATCAATTCACAGTGTGCCAGATTTCAAAGTCTATGTTTTTTCGCTATAATCTCGGGCTGTTATTTATTTAGAAGAGGAAGAAATCCAAAAAAGGGTTACTAAACAGCAAATCTGGAATCAGTCATAGGGAAGAGCAGCCAATGAAACTACTCTGAGTATCACTTGAAATGCAAGCTAAACAAACACTGATTTCATAAAACAGTGCTTATCTCATAAATTCTGAATCTCAGTAGGGAGGCTAATAATCTCCAAAAGGCTCGCAGAAGCAACATGCTGAGAATGCCACATTGAATGAAGGTTCTGATCAGTTAATATGAGTCCCAGAGGAAGTCAAACAGCACTGTGCAGGTTCTATAGTAAAAATAATAATCATTTGAGTTATAAATACAGTGTTTCATTTGGGAAAGGGACAGTGAGATATGATAAACATCTTTAAAATTTTAAAGTAGTGTGGGGGGGAAGAGGCTATGGATGTTCTAGTTTATTCCAGAACAGCATTTGCTCACTGAAGTGGCTCAGTAATAGAATCGTGTGAAGAGTTCTTTAAAACTTCCCACACCTAGACCCAATCCTAAAAGTTGTATTTAAATGGTTTGGGGTACAGTTCCAGCTTTGGAAAGGTGGTCTAACTTGAAGCGAGACTCATAGCCAGTGTACTAAAGAGAAGAGAGAGAACCAACAGTTAATAGTAACAATGAGGTAGGCTTCAAGAATCCCAAGATTGAAGTAATAATTTTGAATATCTAACAAAGGCACATGAATAAACATATGAATATGGCATAGTCCTTCACAGTCCTTATTCACACAAAACTGATATACAAAGTATCTTTATATGAAATTTTAATATAATATATACTATAATAAGAATTGTGCCACATTGTTCAATAGATATAACAAGATCCAATGAACTAAGAAGAAACCCTAAGTATATTTATGTTTAAGTTTGAAAGATCATAGGACAGTTAAGCTGGAATAATAATATTAGTATAAGGCTTAAAATACAAAACATTAAAATTATGTAATCAAGCCAACAATGCAAAAGAGTACCTCAAAAAGCAAGGTGCTTTCTGCCAACGAAAATAAAAAAACATAGAACCTTTTGTCATATATGTGAAAGAGACTCCTGCATTGGGTGAGAAATCAGACTATACAGCTGTATCAATGAGGATTTTTCAGAGGGGAAAGAATCAGTAGGAGAAAGATCTCTAGATATAAAATGATAGATAAGTAGAGATAGATATAGATAGATGGTAGAGAGATAGATAAGATAGATAGATAGATAGATAGATAGATAGATAGATAGATAGAAATCTGTTTTAAGTAATTGTAATTGGCTTATGCATTTGTGGGGACTAGCAAGTCTGAAATCTGCCAAAAGGCAGCAGGTAGAAGCTGGAGGTACAGTCTTCAAGCAAAATTTCTTCTTCTTCAGGAAACATCAGTGTTGTTCTTAAGGTCTTTCAACTGGTTGGATGAGGCCCACCTATATTATTGAGGATAATCCCCTTTACTTAATGTCAACTGATCGTATAATATTAACCACATCTATAAAATACCATCACAGTAACACCTAGATAGGTGTTTGATTGTATAACTGAGCATTTTAATCTTGCCAAATTGACACACAAAACTAACCATGATAGCAACCTATAATTCTCTTTTCAACTGTAGGATTTTATTATTCCAAGTAGAAAATAGACAAGTGATGAGGGGACTCTCCTTTACACTTGTAAATAGTCTGTTCAGATATAGTAGTTACAACTGTCATGCTCACTACCTACTACCACATTCTACATGATTATCATCCTTCCCTGTTATCACTGTACATCTTAATACCTTTTACAATCTCAAGACCTTTTACATATTTAACAAAAGGTCAGAAGTCTAGGTCTGTCCAAACACTACCCTGTCCATTACTTTTTAACTTCCCTCTGATATTGCCAATGCAAGTGTATATAGGAAACAATAATCAATTTTGTAAATAAAATATCAAATCATTTTAGAATCAAATTGTCATTATGCCAATACAGTATTCTGTGAAAAGTAGGTTTTAATGCCTTACAGCAGATATTTAAGTAGAATTTCCTACATCTTTCTAAACCCTACACTGCGAATTGAATCTTGGATTCTTATGCCCATTTGGCTGTCTGCACAGAATAAGAACTTGAAACACAGACCTGCAATTGAAACTTGAGTGTGTTGTGACAACTGGTAAAGTGTGCAGTGGGAAAGACCTGAGTTGTCTTAGTTACCCATGGCATATGTGCGACAAAGTGAAAGAGAGTAAGCTTGGTATGAGTTTATGACACCTTTTTTTTTCTAACAGACACAACCTATGAGTCTGGCTCCGGAAGGAAATGAATTTCGCTTGTCCATATTAGTAATTTTCCTTCCTAACTGTGATGATCAATAGAGGAGGGCACAGAATGCCCAGACAGCTGGTAAAAACATTATTTCTAGGTGTGTCTGTGAGTGTATATCTGGAAGAGACTGGATTAGCATTTGCACTGGTAGACTGAGTAAAGAAGACCATAACACCAATGTGGGTGGGCACCATCTAATCCACTGAGGGCTCTAATGGAGCAGAAAGGCAGAGGAAGAGCAAATGTTTGAGTTTAGTCATCATCTTTTTATGCCCTCAGACACCGGTACCCCCGGCCTCAGACATTGGAGGTTTTTCAGACCCAGACTGAGACTTACAGCATTAGTTTCCCTGTATCCTTAGCCATCAGATTTGGACTGAATTACACCACTGACTTTCCTGGTTTGCCAGCTTGCAGATAGGAGATTGTGAGACTTGGCTACCAAAATCAAATCAACCAATTTCTACAGTAAATCTCTTCCTCTCTCTCTGTTATGTATATATGTGGTGACTGTTAAGAGGTTATCAGGTCATGAGGCCTTGGCTTTCATGAATGTATTGAAGCTGTTTTCATGAGAGTAGGTTTGTTGTATCTGAATAGAGTTCCTTAGAAAGGGGCAAGTTCCTCTCTCCACTCTGCCCTTCTGCCCTCCACCATGAGATGATGCAGCAAGAAAGCCCTTGCCAGATTCTTGCCCCTTGATCTTGGACTCCCCAGTCTCCAAAACTATAAGCCAATAAATGTCTATTCATTATAAATTACCCAATATGTGGTATTTTATTATAGTGGACAAAGCAGACTAAAACACCATCCTATTGATTCTGTTTCTCTGAAGAACTCTGATTAATACACTAACATAAAGGGGATACTAAAAGGGGGTGGTGGTGGTGAGATAATAGCTACTCTGCAAAAGGAAAGAATCTGGGATACCCTCACCCGTCTCACCCATAGCTCCAGTGGAAAGAAATGAAAAAAGCTACTATGCATGTTCTGAATAAAAAAAAATCTTGCCAGATATGTGCTTAGATTTGGGTTTGGGTGTAGTTATGAAATAGGTTACGATGTGCAGCAGGTAATATTAATAGCCATTATAAAGAGTACACTAATTGGCTTCCTAGGTAAATAATATAAGGTAATACTCTCTTGATCATACTAGTACAGCATGGTATTATCATCTGGAGCTTAGATTTGTTCCAGCTTTACAGAATAAAAGCAATGGACTTTTCTGTCTGTTTTTAATCACTGATGTCAATATTTTGATTAGACACAAACTTCAAAATGTTAGAAACAAAATGAACAAATTTCATTACAATGAGATTTAAGTATTATCAAGATACTTAATCTAATATATGAATAATCAGATTTAGCACTCACGAGCAGAGATATTCTGAAATATATTCCTTTAATATTGAATTTTGAATATAATTGTCTTTATTATTACATGTGTCAATTCTTTTTTTTTTTTTTTTTTTTTAATTATACTTTAAGTTCTAGGGTACATGTGCATGACGTTTATATCATGTATAACTCCCCAATGCAATCCCTCCCTCCTCCCCCCTCCCCATGATAGGCCCCAGTGTGTGATGTTCCCCTTCCCGAGTCCAAGTGATCTCATTGTTCAGTTCCCACCTATGAGTGAGAACATGCGGTGTTTGGTTTTCTCTTCTTGTGATAGTTTGCTAAGAATGATGGTTTCCAGCTGCATCCATGTCCCTACAAAGGACGCAAATCATCCTTTTTTATGGCTGCATAGTATTCCATGGTGTATATGTGCCACATTTTCTTAATCCAGTCTGTCACAGATGGACATTTGGGTTGATTCCAAGTCTTTGCTATTGTGAATAGTGCCGCAATAAACATACGTGTGCATGTGTCTTTGTAGTAGAGTAATTTATAATCCTTTGGGTATATACCCAGCAGTGGGATGGCTGCATCATATGGTACATCTAGTTCTAGATCCATGAGGAATCGCCACACTGTTTTCCACAATGGTTGAACTAGTTTACAATCCCACCAACAGTGTAAAAGTGTTCCTATTTCTCCACATCCTCTCCAACACCTGTTGTTTCCTGACTTCTTAATGATTGCCATTCTAACTGGTGTGAGATGGTATCTCATTGTGGTTTTGATTTGCATTTCTCTGATGGCGAGTGATGATGAGCATTTTTTCATGTGTCTGTTGGCTGTATGGATGTCTTCTTTTGAGAAATGTCTGTTCATATCCTTTCCCCACTTTTTGATGGGGTTGTTTGTTTTTTTCTTGTATATTTGTTTGAGTTCTTTGTAGATTCTGGATATTAGCCTTTGTCAGATGAGTAGGTTGCAAAATTTTTTTCCCATTCTGTAGGTTGCCTGTTCACTCTGATGGTAGTTTCTTTAGCTGTGCAAAAGCTCTTTAGTTTAATTAGATCCCATGTGTCATTTTTGCTTTTGCTGCCGTTGCTTTTGGTGTTTTAGACATGAAGTCCTTGCCCATGCCTATGTCCTGAATGGTACTACCTAGATTTTCTTCTAGGGTTTTTATGGTATTAGGTCTAACATTTAAGTCTCTAATCCATCTTGAATTAATTTTCGTATAAGGGGTAAGGAAAGGATCCAGTTTCAGCTTTCTACTTATGGCTAGCCAATTTTCCCAGCACCATTTATTAAATAGGGAATCCTTTCCCCATTTCTTGTTTCTCTCAGGTTTGTCAAAGATCAGATGGCTGTAGATGTGTGGTATTATTTCTGAGGACTCTGTTCTGTTCCATTGGTCTATATCTCTGTTGTGGTACCAGTACCATGCTGTTTTGGTTACTGTAGCCTTGTAGTATAGTTTGAAGTCAGGTAGCGTGACGCCTCCAGCTTTGTCCTTTTGACTTAGGATTGTCTTGGCAATGCGGGCTCTTTTTTGGTTCCATATGAACTTTAAAGCCGTTTTTTCCAATTCTGTGAAGAAAGTCATTGGTAGCTTGATGGGGATGGCATTGAATCTATAAATCACCTTGGGCAGTATGGCCATTTTCACGATATTGATTCTTCCTATCCATGAGCATGGTATGTTCTTCCATTTGTTTGTGTCCTCTTTGATTTCACTGAGCAGTGGTTTGTAGTTCTCCTTGAAGAGGTCCTTGACATCCCTTGTAAGCTGGATTCCTAGGTATTTTATTCTCTTTGAAGCAATAGTGAATGGAAGTTCATTCCTGATTTGGCTCTCTGCTTGTCTGTTACTGGTGTATAAGAATGCTTGTGATTTCTGCACATTAATTTTGTATCCTGAGACTTTGCTGAAGTTGCTTATCAGCTTAAGGAGATTTTGGGCTGAGACAATGGGGTTTTCTAAATATACAATCATGTCATCTGCAAACAGGGACAATTTGACTTCTTCTTTTCCTAACTGGATACCCTTGATTTCTTTCTCTTGCCTGATTGCCCTAGCCAGAACTTCCAACACTATGTTGAATAGGAGTGGTGAGAGAGGGCATCCCTGTCTTGTGCCAGTTTTCAAAGGGAATTTTTCCAGTTTTTGCCCATTCAGTATGATATTAGCTGTGGGTTTGTCATAAATAGCTCTTATGATTTTGAGGTACGTTCCATCAATACCAATTTATTGAGCGTTTTTAGCATAAAGGGCTGTTGAATTTTGTCAAAAGCCTTTTCTGCATCTATTGAGATAATTATGTGGTTCTTGTCTTTGGTTCTGTTTATATGCTGGATTACGTTTATTGATATGCGAATGTTGAACCAGCCTTGCATCCCAGGGATGAAGCCCACTTGATCATGGTGGATAAGCTTTTTGATGTGCTGCTGAATCCGGTTTGCCAGTATTTTATTGAGGATTTTTGCATCGATGTTCATCAGGGATATTAGTCTAAAATTCTCTTTTTTTGTTGTGTCTCTGCCAGGCTTTGGTATCAGGATGATGTTGGCCTCATAAAAAGAGTTAGGGAGGATTCCCTCTTTTTCTATTGATTGAAATAGTTTCAGAAGGAATGGTACCAGCTCCTCCTTGTACCTCTGGTAGAATTCAGCTGTGAATCCATCTGGTCCTGGACTTTTTTTGGTGGGTAGGCTATTAATTGTTGCCTCAATTTCAGAGCCTGCTATTGGGAAGAAGTTGAATCCCTGAATAGACCAATAACAAATGTCAATTCTTAAAATATTTTTACTTTCCAGAAACAAACTTAGAATACTGTCTTTAAACTTAGAATAGTGCCTTTAAAGTGAGTAATAAACTTTGCCAACTGTTTTATCACCAGCTGTGCCTACACTGAAGGCATATACTTTTACAGAAAGGTAGAATCTACAGCTTATTTTAAAATTTTATTCATTGGACAACCTATAAATAGATTGAGTTGAGAATATTGATTGTTCATGAGTAAGCTGGCCAACGCTTTACTAAATTAATGAAATAATTAGTTAAAAATTAACTGAAAAACAGAAACAGACAAATCAAATGAAATGTGAAGTGTTAAATTTTAAAGCAATGCATTTAGAAACTCAAAAGTATAAAAGGGAACATAATCAATAACTTCTATAGTTCCACATTGAAAATTATGTGAAGACACTGACTAGAACTTTTCTAAGTCATTTTGAAGATAGCCAGTTTAGGATATCTTTAATTAAAATAGCAAAAAACCTTACTAAGTTACAATTAAGAATAGAGTGTTTACATTCATTCAAAATCTATTCTACAGTAAGTCCTATTTTAATATTGGAATTGTTTTTTATTTCATTTGACTGAAACTATGAAAAATCAAAATTTAAATAGTTCACACAAACATATCTGGTTTTGAAAGGAAAATGGTGCAAATATAAAACTCAGAAGATGCAAGGAGTAAAATAAGCAATTTAAAGTAGAATGAGTACAGATATGGTATCTGGGGGCTATATTCCACTAACTGGCTGAGTGAAACTGGACAAGTCATTGAGCATCTGGAGTCTTTAATTTCTTCCTATGCAAGTTGAGGGGATGAACGATGTCTGTAAGACTCCTCTTTCTAAATCATGATAAATCCTTGATCTTTAAATAGGCCCAAATACAGATGGCAAGTAATATTTCTATAGATTCTGAGCACAAACCTCCCCTAATAAAAGTTGTTCAAAGAGTCTCCATAGACTTTACAACAAAGCCTGTAATATGGGATACCTATCATCAATTCACTCCCTACTATATGCCATTCCTATTCCCTTTGGGCTTATTGTCCATTGCACTAAGTTCTGGGAATGATGAATTGCTCACATTTTCTCTTATCCCCAGGGTTTTATCTCTAGATTCACTCAACAAACTTTAAAGAGGCCAAGCTAAATTGTTTTAGTGAGTGAAGCAACTTGCAGTGGACAAATAAAAGGATCTGAATTTGTAGTCCTTATTGTTGATGGGTATTATTTTGCGCCCATATACAAATCCTTGAGCTTCTCCTCTAGCAAAGAGAGGTTCAAAGTATGAAAGGATGATTGTTTTCTCCTAAACAATAACCACCAAAGGCTTACTGAACCTAATCCCCATCTTATGGGATCATTAAGGCTTTGGGAAAAACAGTTATCCCTAGGATAGATGTTGGCAAAGAGGTGGTGAAAAGGGAACACTTTTACTCTGCTGGTGGGAATGTAAACTAGTGCAGCCACTACGGAAAACAGTGTAGAGCTTCCTTAAAGAACTAAAAGTAAACTACCATTCAATCCAGCAATCTTATTACTGGGTATCCACCCAAAGGAAAGTAAGTCATTATATGAAAAAGACACTTGCACACACATGTTTATAGCAGCGCAATTTGCAATTACCAAAATATGAAACCAGCCTAAATACCCATCAATCAACAAGGGGATAAAGAAAATGTGGTATGTGTACACGATGGCATACTACTCAGCTATAAAAAAGAAAAAAATAATGGCATTCACAGCAACCTGAATGGAGTTGGAGACAATTGTTGGAAGTGAAGTAACTCAAGAATGGAAAATCAAATATTGCATGTTCTCACTTGTAAGTGGGAGCAAAGTTATGAGGATGCAAAGGCATAAGAATGCTATAATGGCCAGGCGCGGTGGCTCACACCTGTAATCCCAACACTTTGGGAGGCCCAGGAGGCCGGATCATGAGGTCAGGAGTTTGAGACCAGCCTGACCAACATGGTGAAACCCCCTGTTTACTAAAAACACAAAAATTAGCCGGGTGTGGTGGCACACGCCTATAATCCCAGCCACTCAGGAGGCTGAGGTAGGAGAAATAGCTTGAACCTGGGAGGTGGAGGTTGCAGTGAGCCAAGATGGCACCACTGTACTCCAGCCTGGGTGACAGAGTGAGACTCCATCTTAAAAAAAAAAAAAAAAAAAAATGCTATAATGGAGTTGGGGACTCAGGGAGAAGACTGGGAAAGGGGTGAGAGATAAAAGACTACACATTGAGTACAGTGTACACTGCTCAAGTGATGGGTGCACCAAGATCTCATAAATCACCTCTAAAGAATTTATCCTTGTAACCAAAAAACACCTATTCCCCAAAAACTATTGAAATAAAAAAAAAAGTCTTATAATTGTGACATAATAGAAGTTAAATAAGAGAAATTTCCGTTAGAGAAATTCTTTTCCACGCTTTCAGTGATTGTGTGGGCTCCAAGAAGATTGAATGTGATTATCCTAGTAATGGTATTCCTGGAACTTAGTGAAATGGAGAATAAGCTAGAAAAGAGATAGGACACAAACAAATGGAAAAACATTCCATACTCATTGATAGGAATAATCGATATTGTGAAAATGGCCATACTTCCCAAAAAAATGTATAGTTTCAATGTTATTCCCATTAAACTACCATTCACATTCTTCAAAGAACTAGAAGAATTATTTTAAAATTTATATGAAACCAAAAAACAGTCTGAAGAGCCAAGGCAATTCTAAGCAAAAGGAACAAAGCTGGTAGCATCACATTACCCAACTTCAAACTATACTGCAGTGCTACAACAACCAAGACAGCATGATACTCATACAAAAGCAGACAGATAGACCAATGGAACAGAATAGAGGCTCAAACTATACTGCAGTGCTACGACAACCAAAACAGCATGACGTTCATACAAAAACAGACACATAGACCAATGGAACAGTACTACAACAACCAAAACAGCATGACATTCACACAAAAACAGACACATAGACCAATGGAAGAGAATAAAGCCCCAAGGGTAAGACTGTACATCTACAACCATCTAATCTCCAACAAAGTTGACAAAAACAAGCAAGGTAAAGGACACCATATTCAATAAATGGTGCTGAGATAACTGGCTAGCCATATGCAGAAGGTTGAAACTGGACTCCTTAAACCATATACAAAAATCATCACAAGAGGGATTGAAGACTTAAATGTAAAACCCAAAACTGTAAGACCCCTAGAAGACAACCTAGGCAATACGATTCACGACACAGACAGAGGCAAAGATTTCATGATGAAAACAGTAAAAGCAATTGCAACAAAAGCAAAAATTGACAAATGAGATCTAATTAAACTAAAAAGCTTCTGCACAGCAAGAGAAACTATCAGCAGGATAAACAGACAACCTACAGAATGGAAGAAAAATTTTGCAAATTGTGCATCTGACAAAGACCTAATATTTAGCATCTTAAGAAACTTAAACCTTTTTACAAGAAAGAAAAAAAAAATTTAAAAAGTGGGCAAAGGACATGAGCAGAGACTTTTCAAAAGAAGACATACATGTGGCCAAGAAACATATGAAAAACTGCTCAACATCACTGATCATTAGAGAAACGTAAATCAAAACTACAATGAGCTACCACCTCACACTATTCAGAATGGCTATTATGAAAAAAGTCAAAAATAACAGATGCTGGTGAGGCTACAGAAAAAATGGAACACTTACAGACTGTTAGTGGGAGTGTAAATTAGTTCAACCATTGTGGAAGACAGTGTGGTAACTCCTCAAAGACCTAAAAACAGGACTACCATTCAACCCAGCAATCCCATTACTGGGTATGTACCCAAAGGAACAGAAATCATTCTATCATAAAGCCACATGCATGCATATGTTCATTGCAGCACTATTTACAATAGCAAAGACATCCAATCAACCTAAATGCCCATCAGTGGTAGACTAGACAAAACGTGGTACATATACACCATAGAATACTATGTAGCCACAAAAAGAATAAGATCATGTCCTTTGCAGGAACATGGATGAGGCTGGAGGTCACTATCCTTAGCAAACTAACACTGGAATAGAAAACCAAATACCACAAGTTCTCACTTATAAGTGGGAGCTAAATTATGAGAACACATGGACACATAGAGGGGAACAAAAGACAGTGGGGCCTAGACAAGGGTATAGGATGGGAGAAAGAAAAGTATCAGGAGAAATAACTAATGGGTACTCTGTTTAATACCTGGGTGACAAAATAATCTGTATAAGAAACCCTCAGGACACGAGTTTACCTATATAACAAACCTGCACCCTGGAACCTAAAATAAAAGTTCAAATAAAAAGACATAGGAGTAATGTATAGTGGATAGGTGATTGATAATAGGTATCCCATGTTACAGGCTTTGTTGTAAAGATACTGCCGATTCTTTGAACAACTTTTAACAGAGTTCCACAAGCTGGACTGAGAGTAAAGACACCAGGCATTGAACAGTGAAATATGGTCTTCCCCATTAGTTAAAATCTAAAAACTCTCCTATATCTGAGGAGATCTGAGACATAGTCCCAGATACACAAAGTAACAGCTATCTAGAATGGGGTAGGGGCAGGGGAAATATCTAAAGCTCTTCTGTAGTAATCAGAAGATATCAGAAAAATATCAGAAAAATTTTCTCTGTAAACTTTCAGAGTCTGAGGCACAGTCAAGCCCTCAGTAACCAAATGGAGACTTCAGTTCTACCATTTTCAAAGGATGATTTTCACTACTTAAATCTTTTTGTAAAACATTATAAGAGCAGGTGTTTGGGAGAAAAGATATATCAGAGAGTTGAGTTCAATTTTGTATTTTTTAGAATGAAGCATGATAAATGAACTGAAATATCTAAATAAATGGTTTAACAGCTAACACTTACAAAAATTACTATTTCCTAAGTGCTACATATGTGTAATTATTCAATACTTACAACAAATCTGTGAGGTAGTTATTATTATCTTCATTTTAGAGATGAAAACTTTGAAACACAACAAGGTTAAATAAACTGCCATACCAATCAGAAAAAGGAAGGCTAGTGTACAGATTCTGATATATCTTACACAAATTCTGTGCTGTTAGCCATTGTACACCTGAAATAACTCTATTATCCAGGTAAACTTACTGCTCTAACACCTGAAATCTCAATAACTTAAGTTAGAAACATTATTGCTTCCGCACATTACAATCTAATGTTTGTGTGTGCGTGTGTGCACTTGTGTGTGTGTGTGTGTGTGTGTGTTGGGAGGAGACAGAAGAGGGACATGGGCCATTTCCAACTTATGACCTGCCATCTATTACGTCTTCCAGGGTCTCTAGAGAAGAGAAAATAAAGTAGAATTGTGTGAAGATGATTTTTCTTCAGAGTTGAACATATACCCATTTTTTTTTTTCCACTGGCCTAACTTCCAGGGGCTGAGGAAGCACGCAACTGAGCCCAGAAAAGCAGATATATCCATCTCTGTCACAAGACAGGGGCTACATAGTGAAGAAGTTAAAACGAATCTGGAGAAGCGATACCAACTCTTAGCATTGTTATTCACTGAGAATTTCTCTTTACTATGAAAAATCCATTTCATGCTTGTCTACTTTGGTAAATCACAAAATTGAGTTTTAAATTGGTTAAAAATGAGAGTGATCACAAGGAAACTGAAAGGCATTTGATGTTGATAATCAGAGGCTGGCATTTGCCCAGATGTTAACATAATCTAATTCTAGTTCATGATCATAATCTGTGTTATTTCTCTTCTTGGAGAACGGGTGCTGATTTCTTGCAAGCTGTTGTCCTAATAAATGCCAACATGTTGGGTTTTATTTTTCCAAATATAGAGAAAGACTCATAAGATACACTATTGTAAACTATATTCTCTAATATTTAGCAGAAACTAAGACACATATCGCAAACTACAAGAGAAAAAACACGGCTTTCATATTTGCTATAATATCTGAATCCCAACACTTTGGCAACCACTCAGTAGGTGAAAGACCTACTTGAAGAGTTGCCTTTATTCTCACCACAGAACTGAGTGATTTGAAAAGGGAGATAAATGTAAAGTTTATTGAGTTTCACAAATGTTGTATTAGAATAAATTTCTCATTACTAAGAATTTGCATTCATATTTAACAATATAAGGAAGAAAGTATTCTGCTATTATTGTTATATTGTAATAAATGAACCATTAAATATTTTCTTATTCATAAAACTTTGTTCATATTTAGTGGCATCATTCAGTAGATGACTGTAATATATTAATTGTAAATAACTTTTTAAACTTAAATCTGGGATATTGTGATTTTAGAAACGTCAAGATAGAGACAAGAAATTAGAAGAAGAGAAGAGTGAATTAAGAGACAAATGCAAAACCTGGAAAAGGAGTATACATTGGGACTAACATTTGCTTTTATTATTACATTTTTTAGTCTTTAGAGTCCAAAGATTATGAAAACAACGCCAATACTAGGACAGATAATATTTCTTCTTCTTCTTTTTTCCAATATGGGAGGATGAGGAGTAATTTTCAGTTGGGGGTATATTTGAATTTTTACAAAACATACAATAATACTATACAGCATAATGAAGGAACAAAGATATATTCACTTAAAAAACAGATTTGTGACCTTCTACTTATTGGTTGTATAACCTTTCAGATTTCACTGAATCTCTCATGAATTCAATTTACTGTCTGCAAAAACAGGGATAAGAAGAATCACTAACTTATGGAAGTACTATGTGCCTTAACTGAAGCAATACATATAAAGCACTTGTACCATACCAGGGCATATGTTATGACCTCAGTGAATCTATGCTATGAATAAGATTATATGAGCTATTATTGTCACCCCAAAGCATTAATTACTTTAATCTTTTCATCTGCTACTTTTTGCTATATATTTGTTCACATAGTATTAAAGCAGAAACCTACTTCAAAAGGTGATGAGAAGTAAAAAACCATATATCTGAGAGACCTCTGGAGAAAGCCAGGTTATGTTCCCTTTGGTTTTATGTCACAGCACTAGCATGAGCTATAGGAAGGAATATACAAAACACATATTATATTTTCAAACAATATTAAATCTAAAATGGTTTAAGAAAAACTTTGAGAGAAACTCAACTGAAATCGAGGCAAAAGTCTCAGAACTCTGAGCCCAACATAACAAAACATAATTCTGCAGAGACGGATGCAAACTAATGTCTCTAGGGATGCATAAATACTGATAGTCAATGAACAGAGAAGACAGAAAACATTATTACTGAATAATTCCTGGGAGTATTACTGGCAAACAAAGTAAATATGAATTTATATTGAAACATAAGAGCTATGAAGAGTGATATGAAATGTTTAAATGCTTAATAACAGTGAAGTACTTGTTTCAGTTGAAACAACTGAGGGAATCCATGATTACGTGATTATGAATGGGTGATTCTGCTGAGAGAAATCTCCTATGCTCGATTCTTTTAGGGGGGATGGTGAGAGAAACTGGTTGAAGGCAGAGTCCCAGTTGACTAATATTTTCATTGGGAGAATGTCAAGAACCACTCTTGTTGAAGGAGAAAAGCATATAGTGGAAAATCAAACAAGGTGATTAAGGGAAAGCAAGTTTAGGATGAGTTATTAAAGGAAGCCTTCTTGACAACAAGACTACCAAGGAAATATGGTGCCGTTTTTCTGGTAATAAAATACTTTGTAGTATATAAAAATGATGAAAATAAGAAAAACATCATAGATGTGATTATAAGCTATTTCATAATGGCAGTTTTGATCAATATAAAGATGCCGATATTGGATTTCTGGGTTAAGATACTGGCAAGTAAGAAGAATTGGCTTTGCTTTCCTCAGTGGTCTCAATTAAGTATTTTAATTTTGGTATTTCAGGTCTCTTTTCTATTTATTTTTGGCGTGGCCATAGCTACCACCTAACTCAAGTAGTTTGCCCTATTACCTGCTTCCTTGTTTGCTTTAATGCTCCCTGACTCCAACATAAGTTACTAAACGTGGCCTAACATAGTAACTTTAATTACTTCCTTGTTGCTAATCTGTGAGAGAGCCAAAATAAAATGTAGAGACGATCTCTAAAATGTAACATTTTATTTGTAAATCACAGAATTGCAATATGGGGCATACACACAGACCAAGTGGTCCTCAGTATGTTCAAAGAACAAAGAGAAAGTTGGGTTTCATAAAAAAAGAGAACTATTGTGTATTGTTTTGAAAAAAAGTTCATTGGCATTAGTAAAGTTTTGAGGGTTTGGCAAACTGATTTGTGTGTGATGGCAATAGGTAAAAGCTAGTCGTAGTCTTAGAGTCTACCAGCAGGTCATTTCAGCAGCTATTATGTAAAAGTAGTCTTAGGGTTACAGAGGGCAGTCTCAGCAATCCAGCTTGCAGGAAATTATATTCTTGGAGCAGTTTTATGTGCCCCAAGTACTTTTCCCCCTGACCTCTTGATTCTGATTTAGTTGAGTATGGTGAAAATGACTTAATCTGTATGAACAATTTTAACATCTTTTAATGGCTCCCAATTACCTACAAAATCCTCAAGAAAGAAAAAAAAAAAGGTCATATTAATGTTGAGATTGTGTCAAGCATTGAGCCAGATACTTTTAGTCTCACTGTATTAAAAGGAGGAGAGAAACTATCTTCCTGCATAATAGAAAGTGGTAGAGCATTTAGGCTCTCTGTTGGTTGCTGATAGGGTTGCCCTTTCTGAATCCACCTCTGCATCCATTGTAGGGATTATAATTTCCCATAATGCAGCAAAGGGAAATGCAAAATGCAAATGGGTGGTACAAAAACCACATCATTAGAATGAATGAATTTATATGAACAAGAACAAGGAGATATTTGTGAGTAGGGGGCTTTAGAAGGCTTTAGTTGTTTGTTTCTCAAGCATTCTTCCATGTAAAGGAATAATTATAGATGTTCTACCATTGTGGTTATAATAAATTCCTATCTACATCCTCAGATTACTGAGAGAAACTGGAGAAAACTCCTCCTCTGTCATGTAGAATTACACTAGAAATGCAAAAGTATTTGGTTATCAGTTGTACACAAATACAGGCAATTTCTGGTTTATGATGTGAGGGAAGAATGAAGGATTCTTACCAAAATCAGATAGAAATTAACTGAAATACATAGTGACAAATTTACCCTGCTTATGAGAATAAATGAGGCAGCAGGCGAATAATGTTAATTTAGGCAGGTAGAGTTTTACAGGTAGATCATGGAGATATATATAATATGATTAGCTGTATGTTTTAGCCATTTATTTTGACTTTGATGTTTTGAGTATATCAATAGCATTGTAATGTTATTTCATCAATGGTAAATGATCCTCCCCAAGCTAGTGTTAGGATGCTGTCCCTCTCAGAAGTATAAAGGAATGGCTGGGGTGTCTAACTAGGTCTTTCTAGCTTTGTCTTTCCTATTTTTTCTGCAAGTTGTCCCCTGATTCTCATTTCTTAATTTCTCTTCTCCCTCATTTCACATGAATGCTCCATCCAGTTTCATTTCACTGAAAGATTATTATTCAATGTAAAAAATTATTCAGGCATTATCAGTTCAAATATCCAATTCATTCGGTTTTCAGAATTCTCATTAGTTGAAGTTTGGTAACTGATAAGTATAGACCTCCAAGCCCCTGGCTCTGCCCATTTAAACATAACACAGTGGCCTAATACAACCAACAAATTCCTTCCTTTTTCCCTTAGAAATCAGGTCCTTAATGATGTAGCTCCATGATATTAACATGTTGCTGCCTGATTTTCTGAGTCTGTGAACTTGTGCTCTCTTGCTTTAATTAGGACTTTGACAGATCTCCATTTCCTGAAATGCTCTTCTAATCAAATGTTTGAAGATTCAAGTCCCCAATTTGTATTCTAGCTGTCTTTTTCTTGCCAGTCTCCCTTCTTGAACTCTCTCTCAAACCTTCTTTGACAAGTCCCATCTTGTAACATTTGGTTAGCATACACAGACCCTAATGGCATTTTGCCAGTCTTTGGTGTAAGGGAATATTTCCTAAACAGCATTAAAAATAAATTAATTAATTAAAAATATGAAATCAAACACATTAACAATACAATACAATCTTCTACTACTCAAATTTCATAACTAAGGGGACAACACAAACTATCCAGAATGGAAAAAACACTATTTTCCACACAGATAAATGAAAATGATCTCATATCCAAAACATATAAAGAACTACAAATCGACAAGTAAAAGGCAAAAAAATATGGCAAAGTGTCAGGAATATGCAAAGCAATTCCTTTGGACAGTATCCAAAGAAACTGTCTATAGCTTCAATAAATATACAATGATTTGCCCATGTTCATTAGTAATCAAGAAAATGCAAAGGAAAAATTATAATGATGTTATAGCTAAAAGAGAATATGATAAGTTAAATGACTACTATGTTCTGAATGTTTGTGTACCTCCCAAATTTATATGTTAAAATTTGAACCCCAAAGGTAATGATATAAGGACGTGGGGTCTTTGGGAGGTTTGTAGGTCATGAGGACAGAGTGGTCAAGAATGAGATTAGTGTCCTTCTAAAAGAGCCCCTAGAAAGTGCATCCGCCCCTTTTCAGCCATGTTAGGATACAGATGACAGATATCCACAAACCAGTAAGCAGGCCTTCACCAGACAGTGAATTGCTTATTCTGGATTTCCCAGCCTCCAGAAGTGGGGAAATAAACTGTTGCTGCATATAAGCCACCCAGTTTATGGTACTCTGTCATAGCAGCCAGAGCAGTCTAAGACAATGACTGACAAAGAAATAGGCAATCTCTTACATTGCTAGGGGACATGTAAATTGGTACAAATATTTGGAAAGGTCTTTGGCATTATCTACTATCAAACTCAGCATCCTACAGACTAAATTTCAGACAAAACCAATTTTCATGCATATGCGTAACAAAAAATATGTAACAGTACGGTGTTGGTGGTATAGTGGTGAGCATAGCTGCCTTCAAAAAAATGTATAACATACATAAAAATATTTATGATATTTTGTCACCATCAAAACCTACTAGAAACAACATTGTCTGTCAACAATAGAATATATAAATTAATTGTGGCATTTTCATATAATAATATGCCATAAGCAATAAAATTAAACTATATATATATATATGCAAAAATATGGATGAATCACAAAGAGAATTTTAGTAACAAACCCAGTTATAATAGAATATATGTCACATGAGTCTATATACATAATTTTTAAAAATCAAGCTAAATTAATCTCTATTCTAGGTAGTTAAGATAGTGGTTTCTTTTAAATAATATGTAGGAGGTAGAGATTTGGCAGAGACACAGAGACAGCTTTTGGGCTACTGTTAAAATCTGAAAATCATTATATGTGTATATTTGCTTTGTGATAATTCTTCAAACTGTGTCCTTATGAATTCTGTAATTTTGGGTGTCCATTACTAAAAGGAAAAATACAATAATTCTCATTGGGATCAAATGTGTTTTATTTGACTACTGGACTTAGATAGAAAAAGAGCATGTTAAATTCATTTTTTATCTACATATCTATTTTTTTTAAATTGCTCCAGGCATAGTGGCTCATGCCTATAATCCCAGCATTTTGGGATGCCAACACAGGAGAATCACCTGAAGTTTGAGACCAGCCTGGGCAACCCATGACAGATTCCATCTCTATAAAAATTAAAATGAAATAATTAGTTTAGCATGGGTGGCACATACGTGTAGTCCCAGCTACTTGGGAGACTGAGGCAGGAGGAGTAACCCAGGAGGTTAATGCTGCAAGGAACCATGATTATGCCACTGCATTTCAGCTGGGGTGATAGTGTGAGACTTTGTATCAAAAATAATAATCATCATAATAGTTGTCATAAAAGATATGGTAGTTGAAAGTTTCAAAGACTGTTTCTAATGCTGGAAGTCATATCTCCATTATAGAAATATGAATATCAAAAATAAATAAAATGCAACATACCATGTCTTTTTTCTTTTTCAAAATGTGAATTATTTGAAGGGTAAAAGTCATTAATAATTCATTTTAATAATCCAGTTGCTGGTTGGAAGTTAATTTATTTTCTTGATATATAACATTTGTACACATTTCTCGAGTACATGTGATATTTTCTCACATGTATAGAATGTGTAATGATCAGTCATGTTATTTAGGGTATCCATCACCTCAAGTGTTTATCATTTCTATGTTTTGAGAACACTTCAAGTCCTCTTTTCTAGCTATTTTGAAATACAGAATACATTGTTGTTAACTATACTTACCCTACTCTATTATCAAACATAAGAACTTATTTCTTCTACCTATCTGTATGTTTGTACCTATTAATTAACCTCTCTTCATCCTCCCGCCCCCACCTATGCAGCATTTTCAGCCTCTGGTATCCATCATTCTACTCTCTACTTCCATGAGATTAACTTTTTTAGCTCATACATCTAAGTACATGTGATATTTGTCTTTCTGTGCCTGGTTTATTTCACTTAACTTAATGACCTCCAGTTCCATTCATGTTGCTGTAAATGACATGATTTCATTCTTTTTTATGGTCAAGTAGTATTCCATTGTGTACACATACCACATTTTCTGCATTCATTCATCTGTTGATGGACACAAGTTGATTCCATATATTTGCTATTGTAAATAGTGCTACAGTAAACATGAGGGTGCAGGTATCCTTTTGATATACTGAATTCTTTTCCTTTGGATAAATATCTAGCAGTGGGATTATTGGAATGTATGGTAGTTCTATTTTTAGTTTTGGGAAAAATCACCATAATGTTTTTCATGATGTCTACACAATTTACATTGCCACCAATAGTGTAGAAGCTCCACATCCTCATCAGTATCTGTTATTTTTTATCTTTTTAACAATAGCCATGCTAACTGTGTGTGAGGATATCTTATTGTGGTTTTGATCCACATTTGCCTGATGATTAGTGATGCCAAAGATACTTTCATATGTCCGTTGGCCATTTTCATGCCTTTTTCTGAGAAATGTCTGTTCATGCCCTTTGCCCATTTTCTTTCTGTTTTTTCCTTTTTTCTTTTCCTTTTTTTTTTTTTTTTTTTTTTTGAGATGGAGTATCACTCTGTTGCTCAGGCTAGAGTGCTGTGGCATGATTTTAGCTCACTGCAACCTCCGCCTCCCAGTTCAAGCAATTATCCTGCCTCAGCTTCCCAAGTAGCTGGGATTACAGACACATGTCAACTTGCCTGGCTAGTTTTTGTATTTTTAGTAGAGATGAGGTTTCACCATGTTGGCCAGACTGGTCTCGAACTCCTGACCTCAAGTGATCTGCCTGCCTCAGCCTCCCAAATTGCTGGGATTTTAGACCACACACTCGACCCTTCTGTGGTCAGGATTATTTGTTTTTTCTTTGTCTTTTTTTTTTTTTTTTAATTATACTTTAAGTTCTGTGGTACATGCACAGAATGTAAAGTTTGGTTACATAGTTATACGTGCGCCATAGTGGTTTGCTGCACCCATCAACCCGCCACCTACTATCCCTGCCCTAGCCCCCCAAACCCAGATAGGCCCCGGTGTGAGATGTTACCCTCCCTGTGTCCATGTGTTCTCATTGTTCAACTCCCACTTATGAGAATATGTGGTGTTTGTTTTCTGTTCTTGTGTTAGTTTGCCGAGAATGATGGTTTCCAGCTTCATCCATGTCCCTGAAAATGGCGTGAACTCATCCTTTTCTATGGCTGCATAGTACTCCATGGTGTATATGTGTCACATTTTCTTTTTCCAATCTATCATTGATGGACATTTGGGTTGGTTCCAAGTCTTTGCTATTGTGAATAGTGCCACAATAAACATATGTGTGCATGTGTCTTTATAGTAGAATGATATATAAACCTTTAGGTATACACCCAGTAATGAGCTTGCTCAAATGGTATTTCTAGTTCTAGATCCTTGAAGAATCGCCACACTGTCTTCCACAATGGTTGAATTAATTTACACTCCCACCAACAGTGTAAAAGCATTCTTATTTCTCCACATCCTCTCCAGCATCTGTTGTTTCCTGACTTTTTAATGATCACCATTCTAACTGGTATGAGATGGTATGTCCTTGTGGTTTTCATTTACATTTCTCTAATGACCAGTGATGATAAGCTGTTGAGTAGTTGCAATTTCTTGTATATTCTGGATATTAGTCTCTTGTCAGATGAATAGTTTGCAGATATTTTCTCCCAATCAGCAAGTTGTCTCTTTATTGTTTTATTTACTGTGCAGAAGATTTTTAGTTTACTGTAGTTTTATTTTGTCTATTTTTGTTTTGTTTTTGTTGCCTGTTTTTGAGGTCATAGCCATAAAGTCTTGCCTAGACCAATATCCTGAAATGTTTCCCCTGTATTTTCTTCAAGTAGTATTATAGTTTTGGTTCTTATGTTTAAGTCTTTAGTCATCTTGAGTTGATTCTTATAATGGTGAGAGATACAGGTGTACATGTTCATTCTCCTGCACATGGACACCTAATTTTCCCAGAACAATTTATTGAATAGGGTGTCCTTTCTCCAGTGTGCATCCTTGGTGTCTTTTTACAAAATCAGTTTGCTGTTAGTACATGGATTTATTTCTGGATTCCCTATTCTGTTCCACTGATCTATGTGTCTGTTTTTTTAACCAATATCATGCTGTTTTGGTTATGACAACGTTAGAATATATTTCATAGTCAGGCAGTGTGACGCATCTGATTGATACTTTAATATTATCCATGTGCCCAAGCATTCATCCCACATTTGCTGAATTACACTCATAATGCCATGTGGCTTTCTGCACTGTGGCTTAAGACATTCTTTTAAGTTTGGCTCCCCTTCTGGTTATTACCTTTGAATCTGGGAACAGAGATAATTTCTCCATTTCCCCTTTGTCAGCCCTCAGTCATTTTTTTTTAATTCATGAAAGCATCATTTTTTTTTTTTCTGTTCCAGTGCTTTTTGAAATAATATCTTGGTTTATAAGCAAACTTGCCAAGATCTAAGTGTCCAGCCTCTGTGCCACTTAGACTTTAGCAATATTCAGGTAAAACTGCTAACAAAATATATGAATACTGATAATCATTATTACACCTGAAATAATTACCATTTAGACATATGATATGCCCTATAATAAAGAAAGTGGTAACTATTCACCAAAGGGCTTACTTAAAATGTTAGTAAACCTTCCCAGCTACAAGTTGGAATCAACAGATACAAGGTATTCATGCTGTATGAGTCCTCAATCCTCTTCTGAGAAGTGACATGATTGGACAACATATAGGTGACTACACAACAATTTCTAGGACAAAATATCCTCCTGAGTTCTCTCTGTATAAAATACATGTAGGGGTAGCCTTGTAAGCCAATATCAACATTCTGTGTTTCAGCATCAAATACTCTGGGTTTAGAAATGTCAGATGCCCAGAGGAACGATGAAAAACACGAGTTGCCCAATTCCTGGTGATCTTGCAGGAGCTCAGCTCATGGGCTTTCTCTACCAAATGTGGGAGAAAGAGGAATTGGCAACTCTCAGCTCATTTCTAGGCAACCAGAGGAGAACTTCTATTCATCAAATAATGGTGATCAGCCCTCAACAGCAACTAACAATTGGTAAGCAACGACTACGTTCCAGGCCTCTTCTAGGTGTCTTCTAGGTGTCTTATATATGCAAGTAACAATATAATCTGAAGGCAAATAATGCGTTTGGTGATATCACAAAATTCAGAGACCATATTAGCATGCCTAGACTAGCCACAATTTTGGTCTAATCCTCACTCTCTTGCTACAATCTTCACTCTTGCTACAATCCTCACTCTTACTACAATCCTCACCCTCGTCACAAATATACAAGCTGGCTCGAGCTGACTCATACTAAAGGATGGGGAAGAAATATCTGTCTCACTCTTTCCTATCATGCTGTGCTAAAGCCAGTTGAGAATTTTCATGCTAGTCATTCCAGGCGGAGGAACCAGTTTTTCCCAGCAACTAATTGCTTAGCCAGTGGCAACTGCGTCTAGTAGCTAGCAATGCAGTGTTGAGGGAGGGCATAATTATATTCAAACCCTCTTGCTTAGGTTTCAGAAGGTTGTTAAAAAAATTGATATCACTTTCAGTATACTGTTCAATTCAAGGCCCTTAACCAAAGGAGTCCAAGACCCTTTGCAAGATTATGTTACATTACCCACACCCAACTCTATTACCTCCACCACTCTGCACTCTCAGACTCTGCAGTGAAGAAGCAATTTCTGTGGAAACTTGTTATCTGCCTTGGGAAAACATTCTTTCTAGTTAGGAGGGGGTTATGGATGAAAATATGACTAGACAAACTCTCTTCCCCCAATGCTGCCACTTGTGTGAGTTCAGATTCTTCCACTGATCATAACGATTTTTAAGGAAGAACAAACATATTCTCAGCTTTATTTAGTTAAAATGGATATACTCCTAACTTCATTACCCTTATAAGGTAATAACCTTAAACTCACTCACACAATCACATTCTAGGATTCAATTACACTGCAACAGCTTTTACCATCTACCTCTTAATGACACCTGAACATTTTTCTCCTTTTCCTTCATTATTAATGTGGTCCTAGAACTCACATCACGGTGTGTCATGGAAAATTGTTTTGGAAAGGCTTTATTTTTACTTACCAATCATGGGTCTTGATGCATATCACACATGCTTATCCTAATAAGATTTGCTATCTTTATAGCTGGATACAGAAGGGATATGTTTTCTCAACCAATTTCCTAACAGAAGTACCCTAGCATCCTTAAGCAAAATAATACATGCCATGTTCAAAGCTAAGTATTAAATGTAAGTTATTAAGAAGAAAGCCTTTATTGACTTCCAGTGGAAAAAAATAGGAGGTCCTTTGTCAGTCCATTTGTGCTACTCTAACAGAATCTCCAAGACTGGATAATTTATAGAGTAGAATTTTATCTTTACATAGTTCAGGAGGCTGGAACGTCCAAGATCAAGGTGCCAGTATCTTACAAGGGCCCTCTTGCAGTATCATCACAGGGCAGACAGTAGAAGGGCAAAAGAAAGTTGAACTTGCCCTTTCATAAGAGCGGGCAGAGCCCTCATGTCCTAATCACCTCTCAAGGGGTCCACCTCTTAATACTGTTACAACGGCAATTACTTTTCAACATGAGTTTTAGAGGAGACTTATTTACATCACTAAGAGACGACACTCTTACGTTCCCTCCCACTATCTGAAAATTTCCATTATCTATAGAAGTCAGCCCTGGGAAGCCTTGATAAATTATTTAGGAGCTCATATATATGGAAGTAGTTAGACACAACTTAAAGTTCTACCTTACTAGGCACTCCACTTCACCTGTATTAATCCCTCAAAAAATTTCAAGAGGATTTTTTCATTTAGTTTTATTGTTTTTAACTTTTTTTCTCAATTGGCATTGACATATTCTTCTCACAGCTCAAACCTACAAAAATTATCTGCAATACCTGCAATATTCAAAGTATAACCTGAGAGGAGGATTGATGTTTCTGTGCTAATTTCTAGAAAATTCTGATATTGGCTGTTATTTTAGATTTTATTTTTTAGATTTGTCTCTTTGGGGAGAAAGAATAGCAACTTTTTCTCTTAATCCTAGTTTAGAAAGTAAGGGCTTTAATTTAATAACCAATAGACTTCTCATTATTTATATGAGAAGAAAATAAGTCTCTAAATCTCTGGTTGCTCATTTCAAATAGTTAGAAGAGGTAAAATCAGAGCAAAACGTTGTGAACTTAACTAGATTGTTGGAGTACAAATTACTTGGCTTAGGCAGGTGGGATAACAACACAGTGGGATACAGTTATTATGAATACTTGATAATATATAGGCTTAAATATTTACTTAAGCATTTATTAGGTATGTCTTCTACATATTAGACACTTAGCTATAAGTTTGTATATATTTACTCCATGTGTAGGTCACTTTGTAATGAAATTAAATTAACTTCAATCTCAGAAATGCCATAAGACATATTTTAAAATGGTATTATCTACATATTAGTGATGCTTCAGTAACTGGAGATCACCTAATTCCAAGTCGATAAATGCATCTCTCATCATCGTTAATCAATCAAAAGTATGTACCAAGGGTACTGTCACCATCAATTGTTTGAATTGTTCCAAATTAATGCATGAAAAATAATAAATTCTCAAAGGCCAATCAATTTATTTTTATATGCTATATGTTGGGATGACCTCTCCTCACTTCAAAAAAAAAAAAAAAAGCAGTTGTCTTAGTTCATTTTATGTTGCTATGATAAAATACTAGAGACATTTACAAACAATGAAACTTTATTTAGTTCATGGTTCTGGTGGCTGAGAAGTCCAAGAGTATGGCATTAGCATCTGATAAGAGCCTTCTTGCTGCATTACAACATGACAGAGGACATTATCTGTCAAGACAGAACAAGAGTGTATGTGCTCAGGTCTTTCTTCTTCCTACAAGCCACCAGTACCATCACAGGGCCCCACTCCCCGTGATGACTTTATCTAATTTTAATTACCTCTCAAAGGCCCCATCTCTACATACCATCAACATGTGAATTTGGGTAATAAATTTTCAACGCACAAAATTTGTGGGACAAATTTCAAACTATAGCAGTGGTTCTGTGTGGTTTTAAAATCTTGGATTATTTTCTTGATCAGTTCTTACACTTTTACTTCACACTAACAGATATTTTATGTTTATTGCAGTATTACAGCATCACATGCATATATCACAACTATCATAGCCCGTATTCCCTGAGCATAGAGTATAAAATAAGGGCTGTGGGCTGGGTGTCCACACTTGTAATCCCAGAACTTTGGTAGGCCAAGGAAGGTGGATCACATGAGTTCAAGACCAGCCTGTCCAACACGGTGAAACCCCATCGCTACTAAAAATACAAAAAAGAAAGAAAGAAAAAAAAAACAGCTGGGTGTGGTGGTGAGTATGTGTAATCCCACCTACTCAAGAGGCTCAGACACAGCAATCACTTGAACCCAGGACGTGGAGGTTGCAGTGAGCCGGGGTTGCACCATTGCACTCCAGCCTTAGTAACAGAGCAAGACTTCGTCTCAAAAGAAAAAAAAAAAGATGTGTAAAGATACAGTTAATTGGTTTAACAGAAAAGTGGTCCCAGAGAGCAAGAGTGAAGATCTAAAAGATGGAAAGATGAAGGCAAGAAGAAAGGTAAGCCAATTCACAGAGGTTTTCTTAAACCGGCTATATCTGTGACTAAAGTGTTTGATCTAATTAGTCCCCTTCTTCGGAGCCTATAGAATATGTTACAGATTAATCTATCATTTCATACCCCTCATTGTTTGGGTTGCTGAGGGGGCATTTGTTCCCTGCATTTTGAGTTTGTACATACATGAATGCATGTGTTCATTGCCAAAATGAGAGACAGTTCTGAAAGAAAAAAAACGCTCCATAAATATTTGAGGCCAGCTGCTTAGTACTAAAAAGGCTGAAGCCCAATGAAAACATTACAGCCATGACTGGGCTAAGTGGACAGACCAAGAGACTGTTAAGCTGTGCCCAAGAGGTATCCAAAACAAAAACATAGCCAGGGACATTTGATAAGCGTTTGACGTTTACACTATCACAGAGCAAATATTACTGTCACTTATATTACAAACTGTCTTTAGTTCATTCCAAATACTATCCTGCTTTATTTTTTATGTGTTCTCTATTCTCCCTTCTTGTCTAGAATGTATTATTTCTAATATAATGAAGAAGGAAATGCACAGGTCCTCTTTCTCATTGCTCCACTCCTGTATTTAATGTTATGCCATTGTTGTATTGGCAGTGAACGGCAACAGAGACAAAATTTTGATGTATCTGCCTAAATTTTCCCTCACAAATATGTATTCATTTTGGCTAAATTATTCAGTCTTTAATGGACAACTACTCTATAAATATATAGCCAATGTGGAGAAAGGAATTGGCAGAATGTGATAAAATCAGACAATATCAACTAAATACAGATTTGATGCCTGAATGGACCAATAATTACTAATTCTGTGCTTCCTCTTGCATTATGTGATCTTTACTGATAGGTTTGGAGGTGTCTCCACCCAAATCTCATCTTGAATTGTAGCTCCCATAATTCCCACGTGTTGTGGGAGAGACTCAGTGGGAGGTAATTGAATTATGGGGGCAGGTCTTTCCCATGCTGTTCTTGTGATAGAGAAAAAGTCTCACGAGATCTGGTGGTTTTACAAAAAGGAGTTTCCCTACGCAAGCCCTCCTGCCTGCCACCATGTAAGAGGTGACTTTGCTGCTCTTCGCCTTCCGCCATGATTGTGAGGCCTCCTCTGCCATGTGGAACTGTGAGTCCATTAAACCTCTTATTCTTTATAAATTATCCAGTTTGGGGTATGCTTTTATCAGCAGCGTGAAAATGGGCTAATACATTTACCTAAGAATTATCCTGAAGATTTACACAAGCGTCTTTAAAGATAAACTATATATTTACATATACAGTACATGTAAATTTTGTTTTATTGCACTTAATTTAAAACATGCATAGTATATGCATAAGCAGCATAAATGACATTTTGTAAATTACTAAGTGTGAGAGAAATTCCCGGCCAACCCAAGTAGTTACTGTATTCAGTGCCTAATGTTTTCAGAGATTCTGATTTATCCAGGGAACATTTACATGCAGGCTATAACAAGTAAGCAAAGCTTTGTCACTCTTCTGATTAAAGGAATTGATTTGACTTTAGGAAGAGTGACTTTAATTAGCTGTGCAAATGCCATTAATTCCAATTAATCTTCTCACACTGTCAAGACAAAAATCCTGGGAGAAGATAAATTGCGGCAAATCAACATAGCCCTTGTTTTTACCAGGAACAGGTGCTCGAGGAAAGAGGAATGCCATTAATGGGTGTCTATATCAAGAAGTATTTATACAAGACAGTAATTCAATGTGAAAAGCTTTTAGATGATTTCTTATATCCTATTTATATATCCATTAATTGTCTTAAATAAAATAGGAAGTGTTTACCATAGAGATTTTGAAAAATTATTATTATAATTCTATGGAAAACTATGCTACAAATTCAAATAATCTTATTTACAGTAGAAAATATGAAGATTAAAAACCATGTTCAAATGCATTGTACTCTCCATGTGTTATTTAGTTCAAATACAAAGAAAAAGCATTCTGGTCAACATGGTAGCAATGATTAATAGTTACTATATTGAACCAAAACACCACAGTAAAATACCAATGAGTATAAAGATAAAGTAAAAGATTTCCATATACTAAAGTGAAAGATTGTTCACGTTAATAAGGAGTACTAAAAAAAAAATGTATTAGTCCAACTATATATATATAAACATATGTAGTCATTTATATATATAATTGACTATATATAAAGGCCCTGAGGGTAAGAATCAGGTTAACATATTTTTTTGAATAGAGAAAAGACAAATTGACTAGAGAATAAATTAACAAGAGGGTGATTTGTGAGAAATGAAATCAGAGCCTGGAAAATATTACACATATATAGTTGGACTACATATATATTTTTTCCATATATAAAAAATAATACTAAAATATATATGTAGTCGTTTATATATATGAAAATATATGTAGTCATCAATATATAAACATATGTAGTCCAACTATATATATAAACATATGTAGTCATTTATATATATAATTGACTTCATCTCTCCATGAAGATGATACCATCCAAAGTGTCCCTGTCTCAGTCTGTCTGTTGGTGAGTTTATATTTGCTATTTAGCACTTACCATACTTGAGGTTATTTTTTTCTTAATTTGTTACCTCTGTGCTTACCATACTTGAGGTTATTTTTTTCTTAATTTGTTACCTCTGTGCTTCTCCCAAGCTCCATGAGTGGAGGCATAGGCTCATAACGTTCTCTACCTAGTACAGTGCCTGGACCTTAGTGGGCACTTCATCAATAAATAAATAATAAATAAACAATTCACTAAGCCATGAAAAACAAACACCTTTTAAAAAATAGTAAATTATGGGCCAGGCGCAGTGGCCCATGCCTGTAATCCCAACACTTTGGGAGGCCAAGGCGGGTGGATCGTGAGGTCATAAGATTGAGACCATCCTGGCTAACATGGTGAAACCCCGTCTCTACCAAAAATACAAAAAAATTAGCTGGGCGCGGTGGCGGGCGCCTGTAGTCCCAGCTACTCGGGAGGCTGAGGCAGGAGAATGGCGTGAACCTGGGAGGCGGAGCTTGCAGTGAGCCGAGATCGCACCACTGCACTCCAGCCTGGGCGACAGAGCGAGACTCCGCCTCAAAATAAATAAATAAATAAATAAAATAAGTAAATTATGTTGATTTATTTATAATTAACATTTATTATGTGGGTTGTGTGTCCCTGAGGCCACCTTCACGCTCTAGGATTTGCTAGAACTCACAGGACTTGGGATAGCTATTATACTCATAGTAACTGTTTTTTATTACAATGGTAGAACAAAATTTAAAATCATCAAAGGGAACATGTGCATGGGGTGAAGTTCAGAAGAAGGAAGAAGTAAACTTCAGGTGTTCCTCCAGCAGAGACACACAGGGACATACAATTCTCCCAGAAGGGATGTGTGACAACCATGGCCAAAATGATGCCGGTTGAGGGAAGCTCACCTAAGCCTTGAGGTCTACATGCATGTAAGTAGTTCTCATGTGAACCGACCTCAGCTACTCAGATCCCAGCACCCAGAACAAAAATATGTGTTCACCATAAATCATATCATTAGGATAAACATATCTAGTCACACTTTCAGGCATACAAAAACATTCTTAGCAGGGAATATTTTATTTTCTAAGGGTTCAGAGGTTATCTCCCAGTAGCCAGTTCTAAAGACAGGGCGTGTTTTTTGTTTTTTTTGTTTTTTTTTGTTTTTTGTTTTGAATGCACAGTGTTTCAGCAACCTAGGCCTGCTAAGTTAACCCTTTCCTCCATGACTTGCTTGGCATGTCTGCACCTAACTGGCTCAGAACTTTTTCTGATTATCTAAAATATCCAGTTGTAGAGTCCCTAATATCCTCATTTGTTTAAGTTTAATGAAGGTATGATCAGACACATCAGACACTGAGCCCCTGGGAAATACTGTCCCAGGGGACTGGGCCTTCTGTTTTGTCCTTAAGAGAACTCAACTTCCCAGTCTATCCCAAATCTATTTTGTTTATGTTCATCTATCTGCCCCTGACATTTTATGCTTTGCTTGTTACTCCTGATTGAAATTGAAGTCTCTCACCTGGGCTTGGGATTCAATAATTTCCCACCACCTTAGGGACCTTCTCCATCATCAAATCTATTTACTATATTTTTGGGGGGGAGGTTCTCCCCCTCTCTGGTTCCTGCTTGTAATCACATAAAAGTCCCAGAGCAATGTCAGTAGTAAAACTAACAAAAAAGAAAAACAATGAGAAACATAATAAAACTTTCTTGAGAAGCTGCCTCCCTCACGCAATTGTTCAGTCTCCTGTCTCACCTTTGCCTTGTTTTCCCAGTGGAGCATATTTGCTGATCAGCTTCCTCGCCTCCCACTATTCCTCTGCTTCTAGCACTCTAGTCTCCTCCTCTGCCTTCCCACTAAAGTGAGTGATACCAAATTTACCAGAATCCTCTAATTAACATAGTCAGAACTAATTCTCTGTCTCATCTTACATAATTTTTCTTTAATATTTGACTTTATTAACCACTCCTTCTTTCAAGAAGTTCTTTACTCCTCCAATTTCCCTGAATCCATTTTATTTCTCCCCTTTTTCTAATGGCACCACTACCCACACACTCTCTTTCTGCTCTAATCATTCTTCTCCACTCTGTTTTTCAGTTACTTGATTTCTAAAACAGAAATAATAATACCTATTTCACGGACTTATTGTTACAAAATTGTGGGGTTGGGGGAGAAGTTCAAAAACTCCCCTAAGATATGACTGTCTCTTGAATCATGTTTTGATTACTTGGAATCCCATGAGGTTGTAATTTATGGCCAAACCACCCTAAATTATATAATTTATTTAATTATCAATGTAATTTATCTTTTTCTTAGAAGATCTTATATAATTTTTGAAATATCAATTATGGCCTTATTTTAAAATTAGAAAGAATGAGTACAACAAACATAAAATTGTTTCCAGGATCACAGATCAGTAACAGAAACAGATATATGGAATGTTGACTTTATTGGGAGCATTATCGACTTAACTGCACTCACTGATCTTTTGAGTGATTGATTGGTTTCAGTTTTGAGTTCTTCCAGGAAAAGTAATTTACATAAACCAAAGAACAGCTGGTTAATGAATTTTACTTCTGAGAAGTTGTTGGGAACACATGGTGTGTTCTTCAGGGAAGCACAGAACTCTGTGGCTGCATTTTATAAACAATGATGAAAGTTTTTCAATTTATGAAGAGATATTTTTCTCAAAGTTTAAACTTTATATTAAGAAATTTATATTTAATAATTTAGACAGGCACAGGGAGCAGCTGCTTCTTTATTCTTTAAGAATTTACAAAATTAATTTCATTTATTTAATATGTATTTAGTGCCTTCTAAGTTCTTAACATTAGAAGTACCCTGCATTCCACTGTGAAAAATACAAAGACAAATCAGGATAATTATTTCTTTTTTTTTTTTTGAGGAGGAGTCTCGCTTTGTCGCCCCGGACTGGAGTGCAGTGGCCGGATCTCAGCTCACTGCAAGCTCCGCCTCCCGGGTTTACGCCATTCTCCTGCCTCAGCCTCCCGAGTAGCTGGGACTACAGGCGCCCACCACCTCGCCCGGCTAGTTTTTGTATTTTTAGTAGAGACAGGGTTTCACCGTGTTAGCCAGGATGGTCTCGATCTCCTGACCTCGTGATCCGCCCGTGTCGGCCTCCCAAAGTGCTGGGATTACAGGCTTGAGCCACCGCGCCCGGCCAATTATTTCTTAAGTTACATTTTTAAGGGCATCCCAACATTTGTTATACTCAGCTTGGCTTTGACGGAAAAGCTCACATTGATCCCCCTCCCATGAGGGAAATCAAAACTGAAGACATCCGTTTTAAAGTTATCAGCATATAAACAATATCTAAACCAGGGAGGCAGAAGTCACTGAAGATATAATGATAAATGAAAGAATAATAAAAACAAGATTGGGTCACTGAACAACACTTTACTTTGACTCTTATTGTTGAGTCAATGAAGAAGCTTTTGGGGAAGGCTTGGCAGCCATTTTATAGACAGGATCCTGGTGCACAGACTGGATGGTCCAGACAACCTCTTAAAGAGAACCTATGCCTGAACATGTACTTTCTAATTACAGTATTCCCTTACTATAATAATAAGAACATCACACAAGTATATAACACATACTGTATGGCACGCATGCTTCTCTGGCACGCTATGATTCATGTCTTCATCACAACAACTCTGTCAGGTGGGTGCTATTATTATCTCCACTTTACAGAAGAGGAAATTGAAGTTAAATACTTGTTCCATAGTCGTATGATAAATAATAACAATAAATCACAGAGTTCAGATTTGAACCCAGGCAACTGAATCCTGAGCCTAGTTTATGCTCTTAAATCCTATACTACTTCATTTCTACAGAGACTACAATGTGGCTGCTTTTAATTCCTGTGCCAGCAACACAATTTGCTTATGTAGGTCAGAAAACAAGAAATACGCTGAAATTGAAGAGCTCCATTGGAATCACCTACCTTGATTGGAATCATCAAGGTTGCTGATGTGCTCTAAGTGGTTGGAGAGAAAACTGAAGATCTTATTAATATTTTGAACTGATGTCCTCAAGGTTTGTTGTAATAAAATTCTCAAAACTTAAATGCCATCTGACTATACTGAGCAATAAGTACTAGCATGAATCATAAACCCTCCAACTAAGCCTTAGTCTTAGACAAATGATCTATTTTCTATGAGCCTCAGCCTTCTCATCTGTAAAATGGGAATAATAATTATCTACTAACCATCTAGAATTGGGGTTTATCATTTAATAATTTATATGAAAGTACCCCGAATATTACATGAATTGGCTTTTATTTTTAATCCTTCAATGAATTTTTTTTACCTATAATCCTTTCGTGTTTCATCTCAATACTCACTCCCTAATGTCATCATGGACTCTAAAATTCTAAGATAATTAAGGTTAAGACAAAGACCACAAGGTGACAGAACATTTTGAGATTTTACTGGCTACATGAAGACTTCCTTGCCCTGGAATTCAGACAGCATTCCAGTGCAAACCTGATTCAGAAGAGGATGGTTTATAAAATAGAACTAGTTTTAAATTTAGATAGCAAAGCAAGTCCCTTTTCACTAATATCATACCCCTTTCAACACAACACCATACCCATCTATACTCAAAGAGGAAAGCCTTGGAGAAAATATCAAGAGAACTGGAAACCTTAACTCTTTTATGTTGTATTGGATAGCTTTTGGCATTGTCAGCATTTACTCATATGCATAAAGAGTTTGTGCTTTAAAAGACAGATATGCATGAGAAATAAATTTAAGATAGAGCTAAAAGCATACCTTTCTATCAATTTCCAAGCACAGCACTTTTAGGCTTAGATGTGAGAGCTGGAGGGCTGTATATGAACATGTTTCTAGAGATAGACTTAACACATGTCCAAAATTTATTTAGCAGGAAAGGAAAAGAAAATAGAACCTACATATGGCTAGTCATAAAAAAAAATCTGATTTAGGAGATACCCTATGAGTGAAAAATTGGAGCAGATTTGAAAGGTTTTTGCACTTTCCAAGTCCACAGCTAACTCAATTTTAATATTAGGCATCCATATCCTTAATGATATCATAATAATTCACAGCAAATGAAATTTCGATTCAGTTAAATAAAGAGCAATCAAATAAATAAACACACTTAACCCAAATCATAATTTCCCATTATCTTAAAGATGATGTTTCAGGTACATTAAGTAATAAATTATTTTAAAATAAATATTATGACTTTTTAAGATAATTTATAAATTATTTTTGTAAACAAGAAATTCCTTTAAAATATATTTCTAAAGAGTAAAACTTAAAAAGTCAAAGATGTGACCGGCGCAGTGGCTCATGCCTGTAATCCCAGCACTTTGGGAGGCTGAGGCGGGCGGATCATCTAAGATCAGGAGTTCAAGACCAGCCTGGTCAACATGGTGAAACCCTGTCTCTACCAAAAATACAAAAAATAGCCAGTCGTGGTGGTGCACGCCTGTAATTCCAGCTACTTAGGAGGCTGAGGAAGGAGAATCACTTGAGCCTGGGAGGCAGAGGTTGCAGTGAGCCAAGATTGTGCCATTGTACTCCAGCCTGGGCAATAAGAGTGAAACTCCGTCTCAAAAAAAAAAAAAAAAAAAAGTTGACAATGCATGTATACTACAACCTAGCAATACCACATTTCCTATAGAAAAAAAACTGCTTAAATATAAAATAGGCATCAAATCTCATTGGCACTGTTTTTATTAATACTAAAACAGGAACACAACCTTACCGTGTCCTTCACTCAGGAAATGTAATAAAACATTCTAAGGCTGCTCAGATGAATAAATTAGATTTATGAGTATCGAAATAATAAATCTTTTTAAAAAGTTAAAGTGTGATAATATTCACATATTTTTCTACAAACAAATGTAGCAACACTACAAAAAAAAAAAGCTAAAGAATAATAACATGCCCTTTTCAAAGAGTGATTCATTTTGTAGGAAAAGTTATTACTGAAAGTACTGGTGAAGGTGAAGGATGACACTTTATGTGAATTTATAACACGGTCTGTTTTGTATCAGAAAAAAGATCCCTCAGCCAATTTTTGGCCAAATAATATGTATTTAAATGATTGATGAGAACATGGGTACCTGTTTTGTGCTTTCTATATTTTGAAATATTTTGCAAGCTAAATAACTTAGTGAAAATAATATAAAAATGGTAACAGACAGCTGTTATAGATGCTCTATTAACAAGTTCAACATCTGGAAGGTGACACTCTTCTAGAGAGTTGTGAGGCTGTGGGACAGGTAGAACTCAAGTTGGTGGTTCATAGTCACTAAGTTCCCTTTGGTTTCAAAAATATATGATTCTATGAAATAAGTATGAGAAAACCCTTGTGGTGAAGTTTAGTTTAGTTTTTTTTTTTTAAAGCTGCCTTAAACTAAAATGAACATATAATTCTAAAAGCATTGTGGCTTATTTTGGCTCTGCTGGCTTCAGGATTGTTTTATTCTCATATTGAGAAACGAAGCAAGCCACCACTAGTAAATGAGTGCAGTGGACCCTATCAGTACCCTGCCAAGATCTCCTGGGACCCCTTCAACTTTTTCTGTGCATCCCTCCCTTGGCATGTATGTGCTTTTGCTTCTAATAGCTAGCATCTGTGACTGCCTTCAAACAAATGGCCCGGGATACTTGAGCCACTGTTGCCTGCTCAGACAGTGGAAAGTGCTTGATGTTTGATTTTCCCCACCTCAGGGCAGTCATAGCCAATGACTGATGGAAAGTGTGAGGTAATGCATATGTGAATTAGCTTGATTTAGCCACTCCACAATGTCTACATATAGCAAAACATTATGTTGTATATGATAAATATACAATTTTTGCCATTTTAAAGAATAAACATTAAAAAATAGAAATCCCACCTCCTCATAGAAGAAACTCTGAGGCATAGTTTGCACAACAGAGCTCCCCATGGCATCAGACTGGAGTCAAGATTTTACCCAAAATCACACCCTTGTTTGACCTCTTCCTTTTCCTGGTTCTGCATTTTGTGCTCCCTTACTGTTTTCTCCTGGGAACACTTAATAACGTATTTGCTTGCAAATCCTTATCTTGGGGTCTGCCTGAGGAAGTCTGAGGCAAAACAAGCAAGTAATGAATTTATTCATTCTTTTAACATGACACTTCATGGATTAAATCATTTTTGTAAGTTTTGTCACTCAAATATGATCATCTCTTAAGTTCTCATGAATTCATATCTAGGTCCTATGTAAAAACAGGACTTTGAGTAAGATAATGAATAAATTTCAGGAAAATCTCAGAAAACACAGGAGGATACTTCAGTCCCCTCTGTCAGAGTATAATATTAAGTGAAGAAGTAGGGTTTATTCTCCCCCATGTTATCACGGGCCACTTGATAGGTTTAAAGTCTGTGCCCTCTTTTCTAGCAGCTCCTGGAAAGAGATGGCAGAAGCCATAGTGCCAGATGGTCCACTGTTGTGCCTGGTAGGTGATGTCAGCAGGGCTTGGCAGCATGGTGGCACTCAATGAAAGGAACAGAAGCACTCAGCCATCATGTTGACACTTGGCCAACGCAACAGTACACAAGTGGCTGTGGCACTGGTGCCCAGGAGAGCAAAGCCGCCTGGTGGGCAGACATTTCCTAGCATAGGTAACAAAGGCAATGTCTGACAGATGCCATATGGTACCTGACTGAGCAGTTCTGAGAACACATGTGAGTGACTCTTTGGATAAGGATTTTGCAGAGGGCTAGAGGGTGGCCTGAAGAGTCAGAGACTAGTGCTAATGGAATGGGATACTATTACTATAGTCCATTCATACTATCCGCAGGGAGAAATAGTCTATTGGCTTGTCATCATAAAGGAGAGGAAAAATTGTTTGAAGCCTATGGCCTCAATTATTGTTTTCTAAAATGTGTAAGGCAAGAAATGGCATTGCTTTTATAAAGCATTTACATTTCTAAGAATGAATGATGAGTGGGTAAATTGTACTTAAGCATCAAAGTTTGGAATATCTAATGTGAAAAAGGTAAGAGAGGTAATTAAAAGACAGATACAGAGATTGCCACACATCAAAGGCCAGGTTGTGATAAAAAGTCATAAATGTGTATATATATCCAGTGAGCATGATAGATTTTCTTCATAAATGTTAAATGTAGTGTTAGAGATGTTTAGATTTCTTGAAGTTTACAAATGAGTAGGCAGGTACTGCATAAAGATTCTTGATCACACAAAGCTTCATTTAGGCCAAACAACACACAGCTGTAACTCAACACACACTATTTTTTGCACAATTAGTGTATTTTTATTTTAGACAACAGAATGAAGTGAATTAGTCATGCTGCAACTTGAATAGATGAATATGACTTTCTCTCACCTTAATGGAATTTCACCCCACAACTTTGAATTAATCTGCTAGGTAATAAGAAATCATGCTCTTGGCTACGTAAATCATAGAGCATTATTTCATTAACTAAAAATAGTTGTGGCATTTACAGAATTAATTTATTCCACTTATACTTCTGTACAGAAAATAAATAATATTCATAAAAGCATCTGTTACATTTAATATATATTGCTTTGAAATGTACATATGAATAGATCATAGAAATTAAACCAATTCTGGTCTAATTTCTATGACTCATCATTCCTTTTATCAGTAATTACTATATTTCTCTATACTATGTTTTAATGTGTTAATATCCTACTTTCATTTTAAAATTGTTTCCCATATTATACAGCAACTTCAGTAGTTACACGTGATCATATACAAAATTGTTTAAAATACAAGGCTTCCTTAGCTTCTCTCCTAACAAGGGACTTTTAATATCCATTGGAATATACTTTCTGCAGATGTGTTTTCTGAAAATTATAAAAATATAAATAATTACTTTATCAACCAAAAATCTTAGGTCTAGGGTGTCTTTTGAAAGCACTGTGTAAAAGCTGCAAATCCTGAGAATATATTCACTAGATTTTCAATAGTAGTCTGGCAATAAAATTTTATAATGCTGTCTAGGGTGGGAGAGGAATTATAACTTTAATTATTAATTATTAGAAGCCTGTGCTATTTGGAGGACAGAAATATGGGATTTTTTTAGACTTTACAACATTTCTGACATCATTTGCATCCGAATCCAGGCCTGATGTCAGAGGGCTCACCAAGAATTGCAAGTTTCCAAGTATCTCAACTTCCCATTTCCACGTAGCCTCAAAACTCTGCCTCTGTAACAAAGGGTCAGACAAAATAGTTTGCATTCTAGTAGACTGAATCTCTCTTTGCTATTTACAAGGATGGGGCAAATTTCACTTTACTAAGTACAGAAGTGAACTTCGGGAAGTGTCACATTGAGAGAAAAATGTATCCTTTTGGCTAAGTGAATGAGATTTACTCTCAGACAGATAAGATGCGAATATTTATTTTTCCACTTAGTTAAAAACTTGAGCATTGCACAAATCAATAACTCCTTCACTAAATGCATCAACCCATAATGTTGTTGCACTTTACAGTCCCTGGTAACATGAAATATCATATTACATAATCATGTATGTCCTAAGGAGTCAGTATGTGTAGTGGAAAGCAGGCATATTGTGATGGCTAATTTTATGTGTCAACTTGGCTGGGCATGGTGCCCAGTGATGTGGTCAAACATTCTAGACATTTATGTGAGGGTATTTTTGAATGAGATTAACACTGAAATCAGTGGGATTTGAGTACAGCAGATTGCTCTCCACAATGTAGGTAGACCTCATGTAATCAATTGAAGGCCTGAATAAAACAAAAGACTGGCCTCCTCCCAAGCAAGAGGCAGTATTGCAGCAGATGACCTTTGGGTTTGAAGGTGTGTATATATACACATACATACAATGCTTCTGCTTCTCTGGAGAACAGTAATACACTTTTGTTTTTTCATTTAGATATTATAGGTTTAAATTCCTACTCCACTGTGTAAGTATTGCACAAATGTGGTAGATTATCTAATGTCTCTTAGTCTCAGTTTCATTATCTATAAAGATAATTTTAAAAAACACTAGTTATATAAAATTCTCAGCACCAGTAATGACCACGCAGCTGAAACGAAAAGGTGAACACATTTCTCTTTCTGTACTCTATACTGTATTCATGTTTCTGGTTCTTACATATGAGATTATAAATTATTTGAAGGAAATGAGCACATATTATACTTCTTTTTATTACTAAGTATTTAAGACATAACTTCTAGTGGACTGAAAATAGAGAATAAAACTGTTTGTATATTAATGAAAAATGAGATTATGTGATTTGAAATCGGGCCTGATATTTAATGATTTATTTTTTCCAAACTCTATAAATCATTCTTATTATTTGTTGAAATTCCTACAGAGCATTGCAGTTGTGCTCACAAATATGTCACATGGACAAATTCAGAATTAAGAGGCAATGAAATGAACTCTGCCTCAAAGGGAACTGCAAAGGTATATAGTCAAGGGGCATAGATACAGGGAGAAGTAAAGAATTGGGGCAATTGGAAATCAATCTGCCCCAACAATAACTGTACATTAGAAAGATATTTGATAACCAAAGATAAATCTCATATAATTAAAAAGTGGTAGGGCAGTGGGAACATAGAAGGAAGCATAGTAAAATATATAGCCTGCGTGAAATAGAGGAATTACAGATATTTTATGAATACGTAATTATAAAGGTAAGCACTAAAGTATATCATTGTTCATAAACTTCTTAAATACCAGAATAACTGACTTTAAATATGAAGAGTACAACCTCAGAAGCTTGAAGTTGCGGTGAGCACAGAGAGAAATCCAAAGCAAAAATTTTAAATGGAAAAAATATTCAATAGAAGACTAAACTTATTTTCATATCAATAAATTTAAATGGCATTAATGCAGTTATTAAAAATAACTTCAAATGGGTTAACAAAGCAAAACTCTATTCTTGAAATGGATGAGACACATCTAAAAGAGAGTGATTAAAAAAATAAGAAAGAGTAAAAAGAGAAAATAATTCAACTTGAATAAGCAACGTTTAACAAAACTATGAATAAAAGCATTATTATAAATGCTAAAAGAAAGAATGGCATGCCAAATTTAAATGAATATATAATTCTGTAGAAGTGTTTTTAAAATGACTAGAAAATAAACTTTTTTAAATTGTAAGGCAATATTGCAGTAATTCATTCATTTTTTAAAAGTTTAACGAAGTAAAGTGATTCTTTTACTTACAAAGTAAGTCAAGATTGTCCAATCTAGTGTAACAATTTGATGTCATTTTTAAATTACTTACACTTAAAATAATATTTGATAAATGTGGTTCTATTTATGTGAAAACAGCAACAAACTACAGAAGTACTAATAACCAGAGCTGTAATAAAGCAAATTTTTGTTTTCAAATAAATGTTTCATTTGATTGGGAATATCAGCATTAAGATAATTTCAAAGTTTTAGCCAAAAAATAAATGTTTGTAAATTAGTACATATACTACGAATAATCTTATGACTTTATAAAAGGTATTTGCTGAATATTAAAGTAGGATTTGGAAGAAAAACTTTTAACTTGTAGAATGTATCACATTAAATATAATCTCGAAGTATGTGAGAGCGAAAAGGTGAAACAATAAAAATTATTTTACTATCTTAAATGTTGACTTTTAACACTTCAATTACTATAGATAAATTAATCCAAGGTATATTTAATAATGGCATCTATACCTATTATTTTAAAATTATTAATGGAAAGCACTAATTGTTAAATTATATAAAAATGAACCTTTGCATTTCAATACCTTATTTAAGACTAGAATTTGAACATTACACTAAACTACTTAAGACATTAAAATGACAGACCCTGGAAAGGCCACTACCCAAACATCCTGAATTAATTAATCTGCTCAAACTGACACAGCAAAATACCATCCACTGTCGAAGTTTGTTTTCTCACATTTCTGGAGGTTGGAAGTCTGAGTTTAGGGTGCCAGCACAGTGGTATCCTAGTGAGGGCTGTCTTTGTGGCTTGCATATGGCCACCTTCTCCTTGTATTCTCATATGGTTGAGAAAGACAGAGAGAGCAATCTCTATGATATGTCTTTCTATAAGGGTACTTGCCATAACGTGGGCCGACTCTCATGACCTTATCTAAAGCTAATTACCTCCCAAAGGGCCCATCACATTGGAGGGTTAGGGCTTCAACATGTGAATTTTTTCTTGTATTTAAGGAAAACAAAAAGCTTATAAAGTATGAGACAAGAAAAGTAGAGCAGTCTGAGCTATGTGAAGTAAGCAAAATTTATCAGGTCCAGAGAGATTAGAGTATGAGAAAACTTCCCTCACATAAACCTCCACCCTTCTGTTCTCCCACCCTGGCAGCCATGCCCCAGGGCAATAGTTTAAATGCATTTTGTTCTTTTCTTCTCTGTAGTTTCTTGACTAGCTGCCATACCCATTATCTTCACGTTCCTGGAATTTGTGATACAGGGAACAATGTATAACCAATCAATAGGTTATGTTATTTTAATATTAGTATAAATTATTGGTACACAACTTAGGAACTGCCTCTTCCTTTCTCCTTTAAATACTTAACTTGCATCCATGCTCCCAAGGTTACAGTCCTCAGATTTGCCCAAATAAACTTTCTATTTATATTAATTTTGCCTCAATTTCTTCTTTTAGCTTGACAAGTACTAGTCACAATATGTGGGACATACCAAGCTTTAATCAATGACATCTATTACTGCTGCTGCTACTACTACTTGCAATAATACTATGTACTATACTCTCTTAAGCAACAGGCATCACTAAAAACAGAATTATAAAATGCACACAAAGTTGTTTGCTTTGTAGAAATGATTCATTACAATGTTTTCTAAGTTCTGAACTCACCAAAAATGAACATAGAAACTTCATGACAACAAACATATAAGCTTAATTGTTGGCAAATCACAGCTGGAATACACATCTCAGGCTTGTTACATAAATTTTCTATTTCTTTTCTGTTCCCTCAACTGTCTCATGCACTAATCCCTGGTCACACACTGGGCAATGGCAGAAGTGGACTGCCTTATCTCCTAATATCACAGAAGCAGCAGGAGCAGAGAGAAAGATTGTTTATGAACTGTGGCAAGCCATACAAAGGAATAAGAAAGAAGATGAGAGGTGTGGGGACAGGTTGACTTCTCTGCTTCAGAACTGTTTTTCCCATTCTTACCCAGTTAAATAACTAGATTTATCACAGATCACATTTTCTGTAAAGAAAAGTAAGTATGGATTGAAAAATTCTGCTCTCTCCCTCACATTTCTTAGATGACTGAATAAAACTCCTATTTAATGGAGAAAGTAAGGAAAAGAGAGTTGTTTCCTACAAAGCGTTATATTTAAAAAAAAAAAAAAAAAACAGCAGTCTTGACACAGTGGCTCACATCTGTAATTCCATTGTTTGGAGAGGCTGAGGTGAGAGGATTGCCTTGAGACTAGGAGTTCAAGACCAGCTTGGGCAACACAGCCAGGCATCGTCTCTTCAAAAAATAAAACATCACCTGGGCATGGTGGTGTGCACCTGTAGCCCCAGCTACTCAGGAGGCTGAGGCAGGAGAATCACTAGAGCCCAGAGGTTTGAGGCTGAAGTGGGCTATGATTGCACCACTGCCCTCCAGCCTGAGGTGACAGAGTGAGACTCTCTCTAGAACAACAACCAAAAAATTGATTTCAGAATAACTTACCAATCTTATTCATTCTGAACAAATTTTCTATAATTATTTGAGGTGAGAACTATAGGAAAATGGCTTAGCAGAGCTCCTCCCCTTGATGAATGAGAAAAGGAGAGCGATGAGGAGAAACAGAAGCTTTGTAGAGTAAAATGTACAGTAGGAAAGTTTCTCAACTATAAAGCATGTACTATGTATATGCATGTATGCGTGTGTGTGTGTGTGTGGGTGTATAACCAAGCTGCTTGCTTACATGACTTTTCTGGATAGTTGGTTCCACAGCAATCATGAGTACAAACTATGTATAACATCGCTTTTACACTAGCAGATTCCTGGTTTTCTTGCCATGATTTGTAAAGTCTTCTTGGGTCATCATTTATTAAACCCTAAGTAGAATCAGAAAAACTTGTACTGATACCAACAAGTTTCTTATGTGAAAGATATTTTGAAAGTTTTTTTCTGAGTAGAATATACCTCAGTTCTCAGTTCCCTCTACAGTCCCATATTTTGAGGGAAACTAGCAGTTCTAAAGGCGAGTTGTAGTGGACAGTTGTTAGTTTTGACTTTCAAGAATCTGTTACCCATTTTTGGAAGCTTTACCCCAACTTCCTACTGGGGCATCACCCACTCTTGGAAGGGCTGTCAGTTCCTGGATATTGCTTAGTTCTCTTCACCCCTATCTTGAGGGATGGAGCACATGACCCAGTCCTACATTAGTCTCTGCCTTGCATTCTCCTGCCTACATTGATTAGTTCATGGACAGTTGCAGCCCTGAATCTATTGCAGAGAGCCTCAAGAAAGAGAAGTCAAGATAGAGGAATAATCTTGTAAATAAGAGGAAAATGAGAAACAAATCCAAACAATGTATTTTTCTTATCTGATAGCTAAAGGCCTCAGGGCTTTTCTAGAAGCTGTTCCCACTGCCTAGAACTTGGTTTCCCAGAAAGTCATATTGCACATTCTCTCACTTCCTTCAGGAGCTTCTGCGAATGTAAATGAGAGATGCTTTTCCCCACTACTTTATCTTATTTTCTTATTCCAAAGCTTTCTAAGGTACTGTTATGTAGCTTACGTATTTGTTACTTTATTATTTTCCTATTCTACAGAGGGGGTTTATTTGTTTTGTTCACAGCTGTATGATCAGTACTTATCATGAATTCTGAAATATAGTAGAAATTTAAGTGAGATTTATTGAATAATTTTTTAAAAGATCAAACAAGGATTGTCTATTTAATTAATATTCTAAAATTAAACACACAAAAAGTTGCAAAAATGCACTACGAAATCAAACATACCTTTCACCTGGATTCACCAATTGGTAATATATTGCCACATCTGTTTACTACCAGCCTATGTATATCAACTTTCCTTTTGCCAAAGAAACCAAGAGTACACATTTTCTTTTCCAAATATGTAAGGCAATTGTACAACTAGCTGGTTGTACAATTCACTTTTGTGAATAATGTCACAAAAAGTAACAACAGTAAAAGCACTCCTACAAAATATCAGCATCACACTGTGCAATCTCAAAAGATAAAACTAAAAATAAAATCAGTTATTTTTTTCTCCTACCTATATGGATTTTTATGAACAAATCATAATAGAGAGTAAATCTGAATGAATATTCAGCTCTACATTTATTAGATAATTAAGCCTGATGGGAAAGAATGATTTTGTGTAGTGGGTCATATTGCTGGGTTCTTTAATATTTATCTTCATTAATTTTGTCCTGTATTTGCATATGAAGTGTTCTGGGTTAGAGACAGATTTCTTATTAAATTACTCACAGTAAATAATAACTGTGTAATCCCCCTTGCCCATGGCTCTAGTTCTTACCCTTAGGATGATGCTATAGAGGGCCAGAGCAAGTATCCTATGTAAATGCCATTGGTATTGACACTCCATACATGGATAAGTCAATAGGAAAAATTGTCTTTCTCTCCTTATGAAGAAGGAGTTCATAGTAAAAGGGACTCCTTATACTAGCTCTTCAATATATCAATAAAATATCTTACTGTGATCCAGATAGCCTTATGTGTCTCCAGCTTATATGACCTAGGGATGCCTCCAAATTCTAGGCTACATCCTTTTTGACAGGGCTTTACCAAGGGACCTTGTCTAGATTGTAACCATTTGGCCCTTTCTAGGAGATAAGAGGAGTTTTACTATTCTTTCAGATCAGAGCAATTACCAAAGTCTGTACATCTGATACTCATATTATGTGAAAAGTCTCATGAGGCTAGGGTTTTGCATGAGCACTGAGAAAGCCAAGGTTTTATTTCCTCATATATGGTTAAATAAAGGACCCCTTCTTCAAAATAATAACTATTTATAAATACAATTGTTTATAATTTTAGTCACTTTTCTGTAGTAACAACAAGAACCTAAATCATGTCCAAGTATCTTCTAAACTAAAAGGGAGGTCTTCATTCTCTTATTTAAAGGTTCCAACCCGTACCTCTCTCCATAACTTAAAAAAAAAAAAAAAAAAAAAAATTTACATTTTCTGGAGACAGAGTCTCCAGGCAGCAATGCAGTGGTGCAATCATGGCTCACTGCAGCCTTGACTTCCCAGGTCCAAACAATCCTCCTACCTCAGTGTTCAGAGTAGCTGGGACTACAGGTAATTGGTACCAACCTGGCTAATTTTTTTTTTTTTTTAATTTGTAAAACAGAGCTGCTGCCTGGCCAACATGGTGAAGCCCCATCTCTACTAAAAATACAAAAATTAGCTGGGTGTGGTGGTGCGTGCCTGTAATCCCAGCTCCTCGAGAGGCTGAGGTAGGAGAATTACTTGAACCCGGGAGGCGGAAGTTGCAGTGAGCTGAGATCGCACCACTGCACTCCAGCCTGGGTGGCAGAGTGAGACTCTGTTTCAAAAGAGAGAGAGAGAGAGAGAGAGAGAGAGAGAGAGAGAGAGACCCAGACTGCTGGGATCACAGGCACCACCACCATGCCCAGCCCTTTTCCATCCTTGAATAGCCTAGTTTTTCTTTAAAGAAGAGTCAGTACTTCGTATCTCGGCTTTGTAACTTGCAATCATTATTCAAAATGTCTTAATCTGGCCCCTGCACCTGCTTCTACACTTGAAAAAATCTCAGTAAAGTCTGTTGCAATAATCTCTAAATTGTTTAAAATTATGATCACTCTTTTTGTTCAGATTTTATTTAGATTATGTTTCAGGAACTGAAATTTCAATACTTCAATATGTATTGAGGATTTATAATATATGTTTCTCCCTCAGTGTATTTGTGGAATGAGGAAATTCCAGATAAAGATGAAAAAGAATGTTAAAGTTCTGAAGTGGTAATGATCACAGTGTCATGGCAGTACTGAAAGCAGTCTCCCACGGTGGAAGCAAGTCAGTACCCGGGCAAATTGTATAAGATGTGGTTACAGTAGGAAGGGACGAGTCAATCATTGAAGCACTGACTGCCTGTGAAAGCATTTGGAGCTTAGTTACAATGAGTCATAATGCAATGGGTAGGCTTTGAGGGATCTGACATAGAAGTATTTATGGCTAGAGGTTGTATAAAGAGGTATAGCAGAAATTGTAAATGCCATAGGGTCATTTTAGTTACCTGTGCCACATTCCCAGCTCCCGACCCCACAAAAAAAAAAAAATTGCTTATATGGTAATTATGTTGTTTTAATGTACCTATAAATCAATGTTCATTACAAATTTTCTATCAATAGATAATTGATCATGGCTATGATTGAAAATATATATCTTGCCTATTATAGGTTTTTACATATTTAAAATGAAGATATTGGGCAAGATTGACACCTGAAAGTCGCAGACCTAAGACCTGTTCAATTCTTTAGTGTGACTTGTTCATGCGTAAATTGATACATGTAATGAGCTGTAAATGTACATTAATTTCAGACTATTAAGTGGCTATTTATAATAAACATATCTTTTCGTAGGCAGTCGAGAGGGCAATGGATTCAAATTTGAAGACCTACATTCAGCTTACAGCTCTCTGCTATATTCTGTATTTATTTACTGGTATATATTTAACCTTTTGTTAGCCAGTTTCCTCATCAACAAATTTGAGCATACATACAGTATATATAAAATTGCCATTTTAATTTTTTCTCTTGGTATAAATGCTCTATGCTATGCTACAGAGATATTTACAATTTTTTATCTTCATCTTAAAAATATACTGTGAGACACAAAACCTTTATTTAAAAACTAGTTTTGGGGAAATGCTATCTATTTCATTATGGTCATGTTTACTTACAATAATATGTAGCAGTGCTCTATGATGAAAAGCCAGCATAAAAACCTTATTGCTAAACTACTCACACTTATAATACTCTTGATAGATTTGCACACATGGAGAGTTTATTTATGCTTTCTAGATTGGTTTTTAATATTTGCTATTAATTCCACATATTCTCACTTTATTTGAAGAAAAATAGTCAAAAAATTTAGATTATTTAACAGGAATTATTCTTACTATGAATAATGTGTGCTCACTTTTGATAGATTTTAATTATAACTTGTTTTTGGAAAGAAAAAGTAACTCCCAGTAAAACTCCATGTAACATAGCTATGTACTTTTTAGAACTTTTTCTAATGATATTGTGATAGGGTTGGGGTAGGTGACATTATTGAACTACTCTATTTCACACATTTGTAAGGGAACTCTGAACACTCAATAAACACTTACTGACTGAGGACTTGAAAATTCTTACTCTAGCTCAGAGGAGCTAAACAATTGCTATATATCATCTTTATTCCTGAAACTATACAGTGTCATTTCCTTTGTGTTTGGTTTACAAATCTGTGTTGAAGACAAATATGCCAGGACATACTCACATATTTAGCTATAATTTTTACATTTATATGCATATGGATGGTGAGTTGCATGTTTGTGTTTATGTATGTAGTATTGAAGATGAGATGAAGAGAGAAAGGGATTGCCATGATTTGTCAATATGATGCCATATTTGAATCTCCCTTTAAAAATAATTTTGCATATATAATTCTCATGAGTATTGAGTTTCTGAGGAAGTAGGGTACTTATTTATATTCAGTACAAATTGTTCACTCATTCTGGATTATTAGTTTCTTATCAGCAAGTATTTGGGGTAAACTGCCTACAGTTAATTTGTATATCCCGCCATGAGTTTTATTAATGCCAAAAGGAATAACAAGACAGCATCAGTGGCATTAAGCCAACATAAATAGTGTTACTGCATAGTTACTAAATATAGACCTTTAACTAGTTCTGCAAAACCATTGTGAGATATTTTGCACTGTTTTCCCAGTATTGTTTGTACACCCATATATACTATATAATACACACCATGCATAACACCGTATACATACACATATACATACATATATGCCTTCTAAGTGTATATGGAATTATGTGTGTATGTATGAAAATTCGCTTCAAATCTATTTATAAAGTATTATCAGAAAAATATGAATATTCTACAGGAAATTAGAGGTGTTTTTCTGCATCTAAACTGATACTTTCCTTCTGACAACCAACAATTACCAGAAGAATTTTTTAAGTGCCTGTGAAACTCAGGTTTATAAATCCCATTCTCTTTTAGAATGTTTGGAAAGAAAGTTTCTTTTACTCTTATTTTTGAAAGCACAGTCCACATTCCGCTTCTTAAATATTTTCTAGACAGTTTTATAGAAAGAATGTGAAAGGTTGTAGGCATTTGCTCTTTCTGTAAGGTTTCACTTTATTCCCTCTAATGTTTCCGCCTTCTAGTTGTGTGACTTTCGCCAAAATACTTAGACATCCTGAGCCTGTTTCTTGTCTAAATAGAAAAGATAATGGCAATACCTACATCATAATAATTTTGGGAAAATTAAATGAGGTCCTATTTCTTATATGCTTAGCACTAAGTAAGGATTCAATAGTGTTAGTGCTCATCAGTATCATCATCATCACCACATGTATTCTATACATGGATTCCAATTTTCTACTGTGCTTAGATGCCAATGTAAGTTTGGCATCTAAGCCAAACTTAGGAAAGATGGCAGCTCTGCAGACTTCCTCTGGTTTAAAATTAGTAGTAATTTTTTTTGTCATGAACTATCTAAACCTTATTTTTCTTAAGATTTCAATCTACAAATCTTATTATATTATTTAAAATTTACCTATTTCTATCTAAAAATAAGATTTTACTTATTCTGTAGAAGATATTCGGATTGTCTCAAACTAAAAAGACTAAATTTCCTTAAATGTCTAACTCCATTCACAAAATTGGATTGTTTCTTAAATATTTTAAACTTCGGCTTTATATTTAAAATATTTGATTTTATTTTTAAGCAGTTTGAAAGCTTGACAGAATATAACCCAAAGAAGCAAAATATTTATTAACCCTTAATCAAATCATATAAATCTAATAAATTAAACTTATGGTAAATCAACTTATTTTGAAAATGTAAACAATGAATACATTTAGTCAGGTTTTCCTTATATTGTCTAATTTAAAATCATAGTTTTTTTAAGACAGAGTCTCGCTCTGTCACCCAGGTTGGAGTGCAGTGGCAGAATCTTGGCTTACTGCAATCTCTGCCTCCTGGGTTCAAGCAATTCTCCTGTCTCAGCCTCACAAGTAGCTGGGATTATAGGCATGCACCACCATCCCCGGCTAATTTTTGAATTTTTAGTAGAGACGGGGTTTTACCATGTTGGCCAGGCTGGTCTCAAACTCCTAACCTCCAGTGATCCACCAACCTTGGTCTCCCAAAGTGCTGAGATTACAGGCACGAACTACCATGCCTGGCCCATAAGTTTAATATCAATTACACATTTCAAATTAAACTTTCAAGACTAAAATGCTGAATTTTCTCAAAAATAAACAATTAAAAATACACAGATTATGCTGAACTTATATAAAATTAATATTTACTTTATCTTATCAGCTCTATACTCAAACCTTTATCTTCCAAGAATAAAATAACCACTTACATGATTAAAAATCAAAATTACCATCTCAGAGGGACTAAGATTATCTTATTTTATTTTTTATTGTATTCTTTTCAGCTTTTGATGTCATTAAGGAAAGTCATAAAAAAGGAACAAAAAGCCACTACAATTATTTTAACCTTTAAGCAACTGTTCTCAGTTCCTCCCCAGTCCACAGGTCAATACACTGAGTCCTTTCTACAGCTGTCACATCTACAAGAGATCACAATTGTCCAACCCTTTGCAATCTAAGATACACAATTTTCTTCCATATTATTCTACAACTATACCTAGATTAGGTTCAACTAATTACTCAAGAATTGGACTTTGTACTCCTTCATTACTTTTCTTTGCTGCTTACCCACAATTTGTGACACTTTAGTACTTCTTGACTTAGAGAGTCAAGTTTTTGGCTACCTCTGCTCTTACTCTCATAATGTGGTTCTCTATAGTCACTGTAATGACTTTTGGTACTCCTAGTATTTCCAATTTTTCCTTCATTTGTACTTTATTAAACAAGGTAACTGAACTATGGCCCAAGGGCCAGATCTGGACACCTTATTAAATTATTTACCATCTATGGCTATTTCGCAATAGTGACATATTTGAGTAGTGTAACCAAAACCATATGGCCTACAAATCCGAAAATATTTACTCTCCGGTCCTTTACAGCAAACTTTGGTGACTTGTGTTTAATTTACATTAATATTAGGTATTCCTGGAATCTTAACTCAAAACATCTAGTTGTCCTAACAGTTCAATAGTTTGGTTATCATAGCAGCTGGCTATGGAATTGGTCTCATCCTCCTGAAACTGATTCCCCTGAAACATTTTATCAAAAAGAACAATTGTCTCTACTATGTACTTTTAGAAAAGGTAGACCTGCTCCCCTTTTCCTTTCAGACTTTAGCTGCCTGAACTAATTTATACCCGAAGCTTAATTAGCTCCCTAACTGTATCTCCTATAAGTTGTCTTAGCAACGCTTGGAAAATGGGCATTTAAAATTGTCTTTGAAACAGACCTGTTCAAAATGAAATAAAACATTTTAATATGAAAATATATAGGATTTTCAAACAGAGTCCAGATAATCCTGACCTCTGAGAGGTTACAATTTGAATATATTGAAGGGTGTGGAAATAAACCTCAGATCCCTCATCATGAAGAAATGCTTTCCTGTGAATATAGAATGAAGAGTAATTTTTATACTGTCAAGTTATTTAATCATATATAGTAAATATGAGGTTGAATTAAGATTTCTGTATATCTTTTTAATTTAAAAAGGCAATTTACAAATATTTATTAGTAAATTAGTCTTTACCCCACATTAGGAACATGAGTCAAAATGAGCAATCCCCCCTAATTCTAAACTATTTGTATGTTTATAGAGGAGATGCATGTTTATGAATATAATTATCACATAGCAAGCTGCCGGAAGTGCTGTGAGAAATGTATTTTGCACAATGGGAGCACATGAGATTCACTTAAACCAGAAGGTCTGGATGGGTTTATTGAGAAAGTCACAATAAGCTGTACCTTGAAATATGGGCGTTTTCTGAGGTGGAAATGAAAGAGACAAGTTTTTCAGATCAAGGGAACATGTGTACCAAATATCCAGGCTAGAGATTAATCTTTTTGGTGCTACTAATTTCCTGGTATAAAATGGTTGCAAAATGTTATCATTAATAATATTCTTGTCAGTAATAAAACTATTCAGCCAGTCAATGCTAGATATTTGTTATGCAAAATAAAATTATGATTTGAAAAGGCCATTGAAGTTTAAAAAGAAAAAACTATAAACAGGCAATTGGTCTTTCCATGGTATATAGCTTTTCAAAAAAAGACTAACCTGCTGCTGCAGCATTTTAAATATAGTATCAATAGCACAATTCTTTTTCTAATTTTCTCTATTAAATTTGTTCTTTCTTATGTTCTGAATAGCATTTCATTAGAAAATACAAATATTAATATTTGATGCCACCTGCCAGGAGCATCACAAAAATATTCATTTCTGTTTAAAACCAGAAAAGAGGTTACTCTTACATTTTCTTAAATCATATTTAATAAACAAAGTACTATTTTTTTCTAGGAGGTGCTGATCTCACATTGAATACATGTGTGGCACAATTACACACAGAGATTGCTTCTTAGGAAGCAAGTTGAATTGAAGGAGCACAATACCATCTAGTGTCAGCTACACACAGCATCTACTAACTAACATGGAGAAGAATGGTAGACTAAATTAACATGGAGAAAGGAATGGAAAACAAACCCTGTGCCCTTTCTTAAATAATCTGATAAACAAATGTGTTATCTAGCATTGGGTGCTTCCTGCTCCTCCCTTATCTTTAATTTAATTTTGTACCAAAACTGTCAAGAAAAAAATATCAGTTTCCTCAGTAGTAGTCTTCCATTTTGCTGGTGACCCCACACACAATTGCCCAACAGATTACTAAGCAATACTTTTTAATTGTGTGATCTGTTGAGTTGGGACCATGTCAACCCACAGTAATGACATTCAGAAAATTTGCTATAGTACCATTTAGTAATATTTCAGCCTCATATGGAACATTTTGGCAAGTCTATTTTCACTGATTCTTGCCTTTTTTCTTCCACTGTAGTGAAAATTTGACATGTCCCCACATTGGACCGGGTGAGTTGCTTCAGGAAGTCATATGTTTTGGGAATTTAAATCAAATTTAAATGAGGTTTCCTGCATGTTTGGTCCTTATACCTTAGGAGCCGTGGGTGCCAGAGCCCTGTCTTAGGAATTTGTCTCTTCTGAAAATTGCTCTAGGGATTGGTTTTACTGATTGGACAAAAAATAAGTATTTTGAACCAATTACAACAAAACAGCTCATTTCTCTTTCACATACATCATGCAATGTCTTCACAATCAGATTATGAGATTTCTAATTACAGAAGAGGATTTTTATATTTTCTACTAAATATATTTATATTTTCTAGCAACATTCGTCCACAAAAGTTACTGAAAAACAGCTGTTATCTAGAGTGTGGTTTGAAATATATACTGTTATTCTAAAACGGTATTGATAAGATTTATAGTTGTCCTGTTGCAGGGATTTCCTAAGAACTCAATCCACAGCTCTTCTAACATGTTTTGACAGCTTTATTGAGATATAATTTACACATTAAAAAACTGCATGCATTTAATATGTACAATTTGAATATTTTTGGCATATCTATGCCCCTAGGAACTTATCATCTACAACCAAGACAATCAACATCTCCATCAGTCCCCCAAATTTTCCTCTGTCCCTATGTAATCCCTCTTCCTACTTGCCATCACTAGGTGGTATGGACTAAATTGTGCACTGCCCATCCTCTTCCTTCCCATTTTATGTGTTGAAGTCCTAATCCCTAGCACCTCAAAACATGACTGTGTTTGGAGACAGGCGTTCAAAGAGGTGATTAAACTACAAAGAGGCTGTTAGGATGAGCCCTAATCTGATCTTACTGTTGTTCCTATGAGAAAAGAAAATTAAAACACACAAAGAGATACCAGGGTATATTTACACATAGAGAAGACCGCATGAGGTACAAACAGAGAAGGCAGCCATCTGCAAGCCAATGAAAGAAATCTCAGAATGAAATTAACCCACCAACACCTGATTTCAGACTTCTAGCCTCTGAAACTGAGAGAAAATATCTACTGTTTAAACCATCAATCTGTGGTACTTTCTTAGACCAGCCCTAGCAAACTATCATACCATGCAGTCACTGACTAGTCTTCTGTCACTACAGATTAGATTGCATTTTCTGGAATTTTATATAAATGTACTCTTTGGGTCTGGCTTATTTCATTCAGTATAAGTTATTTGAGATCCATCCATGTTGGACTGTATCAATAATTCATTCCTTTTTATTACTGAGTAATACTTTGTTGAATGGATATACCACCGTTTGTTCTTCCATTTATTTGTTACTGGACGTTTAGGTTGTTTTCTGGTTGAACTATTACAAATCAAGCTTCTATGAACATTTATTTACAAGTCTTTTATGGACATGTGCTTTCTTTGATCTTGGATAAATATCCAAGGTTGGAATGGCTGGGTCATATGATAGAAGTATGTTCAGCTCTTTAAGAAACTGCTGAACTATTCTCCAAAATTGTACCATTTTACATTCCCACCAGCAGTCTTTGAGAATTCCAGTAGCTCCATATCTTTGCCTAAAACTAGTATGGTCCATCTTTTTTAATATAAGTGTTCTAATAGGTATATAACAGTATCCCATTGTGCTTTTTAAATTTGCATTGTATTATGACAGTGATGTTGATGGCCATCTTTCCGTTGCTTATATACCAAAGTGCATCTTTTCTGCATTCTTTTTTGAGTTGTTTTCTTATTACTGAGTTTTGGAGTCTTTAAGTATTTTCTGAACACAAGTCCTTAATCAAATAAATGACTTGAAAATACACTCAGTCTGTCTTCTTATTCTCTCACTAGAGACTTTTATAGAATAGATATTTTTCATTTTAATTAAGCCAATTTATCAATTTATTATTTTATGGATCATTTGGTATTGCATTTGGAAAAATCTTTGCCTAACCGAAGGTCAAAATTCTTCTCTTACATTTTCTTCTAGAATTTTTAAAGTTTTAATATTTAAATTTAGGTTTATAATCCATTTTTGAATTGGTGTTTTTGTACTACTGTTTTTCCTTTTTGTTTCTATCTGTAGAATCAATTAAGGTAATAATAGTTTCTATCTTAAATGTCCCGCTAGCATACTTACCTATTTCAATACTCATTCTACCTTCTCCTCTTCCTGCCCCCCCCCCCTTTTTTTTTTTTTTTTTTTGAGACGGAGTCTCGCGCTGTCACCCAGGCTGGAGTGCTGTGGCCGGATCTCAGCTCACTGCAAGCTCCACCTCCCGGGTTCACGCCATTCTCCTGCCTCAGCCTCCCGAGTAGCTGGGACTACAGGCGCCGCCACCTCGCCCGGCTAGTTTTTTGTAGTTTTTAGTAGAGACGGGGTTTCACCGTGTTAGTCAGGATGGTCTCGATCTCCTGACCTCGTGATCCGCCCGTCTCGGCCTCCCAAAGTGCTAGGATTACAGGCTTGAGCCACCGCGCCCGGCCACCCCCCCCTTTTTTTTAACATCCTTCCACCCAGGCTTTAGCTCCCATCTCCTTCTAAGTCATCACGCCCTTGCTGTGTCTATGACACTAACGTGGTTCAGACCATTTCTCTCCTAGTTTCTTTCCTTCACATATATCCAAGCTTACGTCTTTCTTATTTAAAATAATAATAATAATAATGCTTTTTGAAGCTGCATAGCTTTCTAACTACATAACATTAACTTGCTTTGTTCTTTCCCTCAAAACTATTCTCTTGAAAGAATTATCTGTTCTCTCATTTCTCTCTCCTCCAACCAACACTGCCAGGTGTCTGGCCCAGTCATTGAACTGACACTATTCTTCCCATCAACACTTGTGATTTCCCTTTGCCACTTATACAGATCCCATTTCAGCTTTCATCACACAGGTCTCCCTGGGAGGCATTTACACTGTGGATCTCTGTTACTGGAAGGCATTTCCAAAGCTTGTCTGAGTCTTCCACATTGTCTCTCCTCTTTCTCTCTGTTACTTGAGACATGTTTTCTCCATATTTTCTCTTCTCATTCTATACATTCCACTAGTGACCACACATAAAATCAAGAAATCAAATGCCACATCTAAAAATTTAATCTCCTAAGCAGATTTCTGGTCCAGACTTATTTACCCAGAATATCAACTTTCTGTTGTATATTTCCAATAGCAATGTCAAGTGTGATATGTGACAAACATAATGCCATTCTTCTTTCACCTAAACACAGGGCTCCTTTGTACTTCCTCTGGGGTAGATGGCACTGCATTCACTCTGTCACCCCACCACTGTCCCCACCATTCCCAATGAAAAATAACCCAGATATTTCAGTTACATCTCCTATATATATCTCCAATCTATGCCTCCTCTTCATATCCACTGCTTTTCTCCTTAGTATATCTCATCTAAAATTCTAGAATAGACTTCAGATGGACCTGCAGATTCTAATTCTTACCCTCTCAACATGTAACTTGTATACTGATGCATGAGTAAAGTTTCTGAAACACAAATATGCTTAGGGGAACCCCATGGAAATAATATATTTAGGCATCTCTAATACCTATAGAAAAAATTCAACCCATTCTCATATAACATTCAGATTGTTGTCAGTCTTTCTCTCACATTTCATAACTAACAACTGCTCTACACAAAATCTGAGATCTAGCAATGGCTAGCTTCATATAGTTTCCTGAGCATGGCATATTGATACAACTTTCAGGCCTCAGATGAGTGGACAAAATTAAACTCACAAGGCAGTAATGGCATTCAATCCCTGAAAATTTCCCTGCTTTTCCTAAAAAGGTCAAATATATTCTGCCCATTATAAAGTAAATGCTGATCTTCCTATTTTATTTTCCTTTATGCTAATGGAAAATAACTATGATTTAAAATATAATTTATTATACTTATAATAATTTGTTTTTACTTGATGGTTAATGCTTGGGCATAACTTAGAATAAAATGTATAAATGTAAAAGAATCATTTATGTACTATAAATCATTGATACGATATTCTCAAAGTGTTTTGTGAAAAGCACATTAAGAAGTATGGATCCTAATGCATAGGTAAGAAAATATAGAGATAGGTTAAAGAGCTAAAATACCATAAATCCCAACCTGTCTCACTTCCCATTATTTTTATCTGCCGGATATTAAAGATCCTTCTTATCATAAAATTATCTGCAAGGGGAACATTGAATTCAGGACTGATGAGAGTCTTGAAAAACAGAAACAATGAAAATTCACAAGCTATCTTTTCCATTTCACTTAGTGTCCTGAAGCCAAACAGGAGTATTCCCTAGAATTACCTGTAAAAACATTAAAACACGGTGCATATCTGGATTCTACTGTTTGCTAGTTGTGTGACTTTAGGCAGATCATTAACCTCTGACTATAAACTCACTTATGAAGGGCCACAGTAAGAGCAAGTTCTCTTTAGTAAAAGAATTTAATGAAATATATGTGTGAATCAGAATAGGCTGGGCTATGGCTTAAAGCTACAAGTTTTATTTCCCTCTCATGCTCCAGATCTGTCTTGGCTGGGCAGCTGAGGTTTCAGCTTCATATTACCTTCTCTTCGTGACACAGCCTCACATACCATCCACATATGAAATGCTGCCACTCTGCCAAAAAGGAAATGAGAACGTGGTGTGTTGTATGTTGACTTTTAAAGCTTCCACACAGAAGTAACACACGTCACTTCTGCTTATATTTCATTGGTCATATTTCAGGAGGAGGTAGAATTATATTCCTACCATGCACTCCAGGATATATCCAGAAACATTTATCTATATCAATATTTATGCTAATTTTTCATTTTGGCATATTGAATGGTAATGAATGGATAATAATAGCTCACTGTACTGAGGGCTTACTCTGTTCAGGGCACTCTGGTAAGGGCTTTGCTTCCGTCATTTAATTTAATTCTCATATTGGCCCATAAGGCAACCCACTTGATCTGACAGACACTGTTATTTGTCCTTCTAATGTTCATTTCTGTTTGTTTATTTTTATGACTAACAGAACTGAGATTTCATTTGAGGTGACTGTGTTTAAACTTCACATTGTTCTTAGCACTATAGCGAAGCAGGTGAAAAACTTCTGGCCAATCTATGGTATGTGGAATTCCACAGAGCATCCCTTCTTAAAAGAAAAGATAAATGAGGCAGAAGGCAGAAATAATATCAAGAGATAACACAGCCACTTACAGACAATAAGGTAAAAAGCATGGAGGTGGGAAGGTAGTCGTGGTAATACTGACCATGATGTCAGCATACGGCTGATCGGATACCAGCAGTCTGTCTCACCTTCCTGTTCTGAGAACTAAATAAGCTTGCTCTTCTTTGAGTTGAATTTTAAAGTTTTCTCTTATTTTAATCTATATCATTCTTACTGGATATAATTTCCATACCCATGAATTAATAAGAAATGAAAATGAGTCATACATATTATAGATATACTGACCAAAATAACAAGATCAATTAGTGCCAGAGCTTTAGAACTTGGATCTATAATGGCCTGACTCTAAAATTTTGGTGATTAACAAATGACTATCAAATTTCCTGAATATTCAATCAATTCTAAATAGTTCAGAGTCAAATCCTAGGCACTTGATAATTCAAAACATGTGTTAATCAAGTCATTAATATAATTTTGGTACCACTAAGGAACCAAGCAATTTTTGATGTTTATAAACAGAGTTTGTAAAAAAACAATGCTTCAGTTCAGTGGTATCAAAGTTTTATAACTAATGTAAGTTGGCAGTGTGATTTTAATGCTTATATATATTTTTCAATGAAAGACTGACAATATGAGTGAATATAGGGTAACAAATACCTTCATTACACCTCAGTTCTTTCACATGTGAATTGAAGTAGTTGATTAGGTAATACTCATTACTTTCTGGTCTGTGTAATCTATGATTTTACTGTGGGGATGAAAGCAGGTGCATTTTAGAAATCTATCCATTCTTTTCACACTAGCCATATAGAGCAACTAGTACTTACTTGTTTTAACATCTATCTTCTCTAGGGCTGAAAATCTCATGAGGGTATGGCCATGCTGCCTTGATTACTCTGTGCTTCTCACATTTAACAGAGGATCTGCTCAAAATATCTTAACTGGGGAGAAAAATGTTAAATATCATTCTGCTTGGAAACAAGGGCAGAAAATATAAGGAAGAAAAGCATCACTTTGAATTCAGCAGAGCAACTTGTATTCATTCTTTACTTTGTAACAGTGTGAACATTACAAGAGACAAAACTAAGTTTAAAGATATAAAAATAGTTTCTCTCTACTTACAGATATTTTTGAAATTATTGATCTTGTGTTATTGTGTGTTCCTAGTCTCAGAAAGTAATGATAATAATAGTAAATATTAATCTTCAAAAATTGATTTTTTTTTCTGGATTGAGAGCAGATCAACCTGTTTGATAACATTGTGTTGATGATAAATAGCTTCTAAAATTTGAGTGGTTTAGCAAAATAAAAGTTATTGCACATTTGCTCATGTCACAGTCTTGTATGTGTCTTATTCAGTAGAATGGACTTCCTCCCTGAAGTAATCCTGGGATCTAGGTTCCTTCCATATCTAGTTGTACCATCTCCTTGGCCTCATGTCTATCTGTAACTACGTGGCACAGACAAAGTATGAAGGAGATTGTGTCACAGTACTTTATGGTCCAAACAGGGAAAGTTTCAAATTACTAGCACAAAGATTCATTAGTAAGAAGTCACATATATGGCCTCATCTAACAGCAAGGTAGACTGGGAAATGTAGACTTACTGTTAATCTAAAGGAGGGGATAAAAATTTTCAGTAGAACTATTGGTTGTTGCTACTCTTGAATTAACAATTCTGTAACTTGTGATTCTGTGGGAAATAATATAGGCCTTACTTCATGAAAAGACAAACAGCTATCCTTATATATTTACTCTGATCTTTCAACTACCCTTCAACCATCTCCAAGCATTGGCTATTTTATCTTGATGACGTTAAGGTTTGTAAAAATAAATTGAACCCATTTTGGAAATTTCAGTGTGGAATCTGCCAGTGATATTATTTAAGCTGCTTGCATCACATATTCTTATTTCCTTAAAAATCTCATCAGTGGAAGATTCTGTGATGCTAATTCAATCTCAGCCTCTGTACTAAGAATTCACATTATTTCCATTAGAAGTTCCATTCATAACAGAAACAGCATATAAAACACAGAATTGGAAAGACATTTAAAATAAATGTAATGAGTCAGTGGCTTCTGTATTCCCTTTATTATATACAAATGCCAAATGAAACTTTCAGTAATGCATAATGGCCATTGTTGGGTTTCATGATCATTTCACGTTTGCTCAAAAGTCAATTAAATAATTGAAGTTGGCCGGGCGCGGTGGCTCAAGCCTGTAATCCCAGCACTTTGGGAGGCCGAGACGGGCGGATCACGAGGTCAGGAGATCGAGACCATCCTGGCTAACATGGTGAAACCCCGTCTCTACTAAAAAAATACAAAAAACTAGCCGGGCGCGGTGGCGGGCGCCTGTAGTCCCAGCTACTCCGGAGGCTGAGGCAGGACAATGGCGTGAACCCGGGAGGCGGAGCTTGCAGTGAGCTGAGATCCGGCCACTGCACTCCAGCCTGGGTGACAGAGCGAGACTCCGTCTCAAAAAAAAAAAAAAAAAAAAAAAAATAATTGAAAGTCATCTGTAAAGTCAAACTGATTTACTGTGTGTGTATTTTCTCTCTACAAACAAGTACCTGCAAATAATTTTCAAATATTTTCTTATATTTAAGAAAAAACTAAAGGCAACATAACAAAAATGAAGGAGGAACTATTTTAAAGTTACATTACATCATTTTTTACTTTGTTTCTAAAATTTAGACTAGTAAGTCTGATACCCATTTAATAAGTTTTTACGTGCAGGTCCTTTATCTCGGTTCTTTGATTTTAAACAATGTTTTTACCCAATTAAATTTTAATTCTCAAGGATCAGGAATTACGTCTTCCCATTTCAAAATTATATCATCTACCTATGTGCTAAGTACATTTTAGACACTCAATAACTTATTTTAAATGTTGAATATATGTAAGTGTTGATTTCAAATATCAGATTCACTCTGACACACACCTACACACAAACGCATATGCATACATACACAAAGGTTTTTTTCTGTGTAATTAAGGAAAGTTACAACCTAAGTTTCAATTATTTAAATTATTTCTACAGACCGGGAGAGTTGAAGGATCTTTTCTCAATACCTATGCAAATATTATAAATTTTAGATAAGAGTAATACATTTTATGGACACATTAAACTTATTCTAATTATACATTTTATTATCAAATTTTAAAGGAAAAAATATTTACAGATCTAACAATATATTTGAATGGTAACTAACCATGTCTTTTGTTTTCTTGCTACAAGAGCGGGTATTGTGGTTTTATAACTCACAAAATATGTAAGATTATCTTATATGTAATTTAACATGTAAATGTAGAAAACTCAAGCACTCATTTATTTGAAACATTATCATTAAGTAACTACACAACTCTAATTAACAATTTTTGTTTTATAATTGTGTGGTTTATCCAAAATATTTCCCAATTGCTATTTCTAATATTCCATTACACACACACGTGTGTGTGCACGTACACACACACACACACATCTTGGGTATCCTCCTTGTTCTTCCTTCAGTGTCACTGCCTTAATTATCACCATCACCACTGCCAATATCTCTACCTACTCTCAAAAATAAGTTAAGAGAAAAGACAAATCAGGATGTGAGTCACCAAGGATATAATCTTGACCACTCATAAGACAAAATATACTATATTTTGAACACTTTGAGAACATTTTCAGCAGGATTTGGAAAATGACTCTTCTAACTTCTGGCCCCTTCAGGAAGTAGTTGTCACATAAAATATGTAAAATCAGGACTATCTCTGCGAATTTGCCAAATATCTTATATAGTGAGTATATGAAAATGCATCTCCTTCATTCTCTAAACACTCTTCATTCCAGTTCAGAGAAAATTCTTCGTTATAACCTTTAGGAACAAAATAATAAGACCCAGGTTGAGTCTGAGATCACTTTACAGGAAATTGTATTCTTATTACTCATTCATTATATTTTAATTCTTTGAAAACTGACTCACTGGCATTCATTACTCACTATTATTGAGAACTAGATAAACTAGAAAGAGGTTATTTTGACAATTCCATTTATTAGCATACTTGCTTTATGTAAACGAAAGAGTGCATCTAAAATGCTTGCTGATCATTGACAAGCAATAATGAAAAATATTACAAATCACTTACATCTATTTTGGTATGATATGCGTCAAACAATTGTCTCAAAACAAAACTTCAAAATTTTCCTGGAGAATAAAGGCAATATGGGAGGCATAATTTTGATGCTCCTACAAGATTCTCATCCCCTGGTTATTTAATCAAAGACTATGCTAGGCAATGCTCTGAAGGAACTTTGCAGATGAGGTTAAGATTATGAATCAACTGACCTTTAAATAGGAAAGTTAACATGAATTTTCTGATGATGCTCTTAAAAGCAAAAGGAGGGCTGAAGAGACAGTGAAATGCAGAAGAAGGGGAAGGCTTAGAAAATACGTGGTAGAAGGGAAAGTCAGAGAGACTCAAAGTGAGACAAGGACTCTACCTGCTCTTGTGGACTTTGAAGGGGGCCATGAGCCAGGAAATGTGAGCAGGCCCAAGAAGCTGAGAATAATCAGCAAAGAAACTGACACGTCCATCTTACAATCACCTGAAAATGAATTCTGTCAACAACCTTATTCTTCAAGACTTTGAAGGAACATGCGGCATTATTTAGGCATGATAATGAAAATACAGAATCTTTAAAAGATACTCAGCATTCTTCTGAAAAAATGAATGCATTAATAGAACATATTCTTTTGAAACATGAATGTAATCATTTCCAACGTTTGAAATGCTATGAGTCATCCAGCATCTCCATTTTCATAATTAGTGTAGCTTAAAGTCAGGGTCATAATCATAATTCTCCGATTGATCATTTAACTATAATAAAATATGTTAAGCTTTAGAGAAGAAAGATAACCAAACACAAAGTGGGATGTGCTAGGTACAGAATGTATGAAACACTCAAACATGTACACTTAAGTGCATATATTCCCTGTCTACATAGCCAACTTATTTCATCAAGCTCCTAGGTGAGGAACTAAAACTAATAGTTCTAATAGTGGATAATTTTCTGACACTCCCAGAGCTGGTAAATGATAACTCATCTTCCTATCTACCTCTGGCCAGGTTCTGCCCACTATTCATGTTCAATGCTATCAAGTAACCCAAACAGCTGTTAAAGAGAAAACACTAATCAGAAGAAAAGATACTACTCTGTTCTTCTAATGTGTTTGAGGTCTAGAATGTGACCAGCTCAATTTACCCTACGAACATAAAGTGTAATATCATCTGAAAAAGTGACATCTGAGGAAAGACAGCTGAACTGCTTCACCACACCAGGGTGGGGAGAGCGCAAACACAGATGGGTTGTTCTTGGGTGCACTGGGTAGAGATCCCAAAGATGTGAAGATGCCTCTGGAGAGGGCTTGGAACTATAGCTCCTCGCACGTTCATTATTTTCAGCTGTTTTCTCAGGACATTTGTAGCTGCACACAGGCTGACCAGAGCACAAAGAAGATGCCCAGTCATAGAGAGCTGCAGACAGTGAGGCATATTTCAGACCCAGTCTGAACCTGGAGACAAATTAAATCCCCTACAAATCTGTATTTCGGTTTTGCTTTTGTTTTGTCTGATGTTCTTTCTAGAACAAGCATACTGGGCCAAAAGTTTGGGATAGGACAAATCAAATGGAAGGAGGAATAGTAAAGTTTCCATGAGCTAATAATTTGGGGCTAAAGCAAATCAGATCTTACCTGTCAGATTTGCTGCTGATTATGTCCAATTTTGTCTATTAATTTCCATGAAAGTTCCAGACTTGTGGTCTAAATATTTACTTTGAAACAAAATAACATATTAGGAATTTTTGCATATTTTGTGATATGATTCCCCAACCAAAGTTAGCTGTTACCTTCCTTTCTTCTCTCTTCTTCTATCCTGAAATCAGACTTAAACATAAACTCATAGGACCCAGTGATTATATTTTATATTAAAGTTCACATAGCAGCTTATTCAATGCTTGACAAATTAACAAGCTTAAATCTCTAATTGCATTCTAAATATACTCATGGAATTTAAAAACCTGATAATAGGAGAAAAGGCCTATATTTTTTATATCTCAGGTTCTACTATACACTAGCCTAGGGTTAGCAAATATGTAGCCTCCAATTCAGTATCCATTGTGAACATTACTAATCTGTCACAAGAGTTTCCCACTGAAATGGCAAGAATATCCATCTCAACACAGAGATCCAGATAGATACTCTTAATGATTACATATGCCATGTGGAGTGAAAAGAATACACCTGCTGTGGAATGCTTTATTTTCTCATTGAGAGATAAGGAATCTGAGAAGTAAAGAGTAAATACTTTGGAAAGAAGACAGAACTAGTAAGTGACTGAAATGAAATTTGAATTTCCTTCTGTGTAGATTCAAAACCTTTGCTCTATCTAACCTACCACGTTATTTTTCAAAGCAAACATAATAAAATCTATTAAAATTAGAATATTTCACATCTTCCAACAGAGTACTGTCTCTGGTTTCAGAAAGAATGGGTTCATATACTATCTTTGTCACTTATTGTTTCTGTGAGCTGGACCTGGTTACTTAGGCTCTGTCTGCTCAGTCTCCTCATCTATAAAGTAGGGTAACGAATACCTACTTAATTGTACTTTTATGAGGAGTGAATGAGATAACACGTGAATGCTTAGTCCATTACCTAATACCTAGTAACTACACATTAGAAGTTAGCATAAATCATTTTTATTGTCACCTGCTGCACTGCATGAATGAAACTATTACTATGATGCAAATAAGATGGAAATTATTATTGTATACTATAAGTATGATGTGTCAATTACTCATCTCAAGGAATAGAGCCAGTTAAGCAGCATGAATATTTTTTCTCTGCATTGATACCAAAAATAATTATCTTCCATAAGTGCCCATTCCTATATTCCATGGCCCATTGAAATACTTTGTAAAAGTCCTATACTTCTAACAGAACTTATGGAACTATATAACTAGATAATGTAATTCATCATGCATAATGCAAGCCTAATTTGTTTGAAAAGCTGAAAAGTTTTATTTTATGGGGAATCACTACAAGCTGATAAAAAATGAAGATAGAAGCAGATTATCTTTTCTCTTGCTTTGACCAGTCAGAATAACTGTCAGTATTTTGTAAATTCAAGAGAGGCTGTTGGCAATATAGTGGTGAGCACTGCAGGGGGTGGCAGCCATTAAGAGAAAAGCAGAGGTGGCGCTGAGAAATTAGAATGAGAAACTAAGCATCAGGATCTCCCAAGAGGTATGTAGTATTCATTCAATGTGAAGGCAAGAGATCAGACATTCACAGCACGGGGATCTGTACTACCATGCTGTGCTCTGCACTTTCGAAGGAGCCTATTAAATGACAAGGCTAACACTGGAAAATACTAAAATCTCACCAAAAGGCCTGTCATCTAGTGTTGAAATAGAGCCTCATGGATGTAAGCTTCTACCATCTAAAGAAGCTACAGGGGCACATTACAAGTCAGGAAGTCATCTAAAAGTACCCTGGGAATTCTCACATCCATGAGCAGAATTCTTAGAAGGGGAGAATTAAGCTCCATTGGTTTTCATTTTCACGCAGTTATTCTTTTTTAAATTTTGAGGAAATTGCTACTGCTGTTAGTGCATAGCAATAAAGGACAGTATAGACAAAGGGTTAAACAAAGAAAAACTGTCAAGCAGCACTAAAGGTGATGCTTCCTAAAAAGGTAATGTATCAGGTCAGAAACAGGGTTGTTAGACTCATTTTCCAGATAGGAAAATTCAAGTCCTGAGAAGTGACATGACTTGCACAGTTAGTGGCAGAGGTGACATTGAATGTCCAGTGTTACTTTTGGCTTTAAAATGTCACACTAGTGCCCTATGTACCTTATCCTTTGACTCAGTGTGGTGGGCCAGCTTCCAAGATGGCCCTCAAGATTCTCATCCCATCATGAAACAAATCTTCTTCCAGTTATTAAGTCCAATACTAGTCTAGATAATTCTGCTGTGAAGGTTTCAATCAGTTAACATTAAGATAGGGAGATTATCCTCAGTGGGTTTTGACCAAATTAGTTGAGGCCTTAAAAAAACTGGACTTTTCCTGGTGAGAGAAATTTGAAGCATGAGGAAAATTTGATATGAGAAAGTGGTATGGACTAAATCATGTACCCCTGAAGTTTATATGTTGAAACTCTAACCCCTATGCGACTATATTTAGAGATAGGTTCTATAATGAAATAATAAAGACTAAATGGGGTCATAAAGGTGGGGTCTGGTGTCTTTATAAGAAGCAGAAGAGGTACTCCTCTCTTTGTGAGCACATAGAGGAAAGATCATGTGAGTATACAGCAAGAAGTTGTCTGTCTACAAGTCAGGAAGAGAGGCCTCATCAGAAACCTACCCTGACAGTACCTTGATCATGGACTTCTAGTCTCGAGAATAGTGAGAAAATAATTTTTTGGTCAATTAAGCCACCTAGTCCATGGTATGTTATAGCAGCCTGGGAAAACCAATGCAGGAAGATTCTCCATTGCTCAGTTTTGAAAACTGAGAGAGTCATGCAACAAGGAATGTGGAAAGTGGCCACCAGCTAACACCATCAAGGAAACAGGGACCTCAATCCTACAGTTGAAAGAAACTGAAATAAGATTCAAGGATGTGAGCTAGGAAGACAACTTCAGGTTTCATATGAGGACACAGCCAGCTGACACCTTGATTTCAGCCTTGTGAGAACCCAAACAGAGAATTTACGCCATGCTCAGACTTCAGCCATTCAGAATTGGGAGCTTTTAATAAAGGGATCTTGGTTTAAGCTGCTAAATTGGTTAGTATGTTTTACAAAATGACAGAAAACTAATGCATCCAGTAATATTAGTTCTAAAATTTGACATTTAGGAAGTAATCAGAGATATAGACAAAAATATATATTTAATGAAATGTTTTCAAAATAGTAAAAAGTTGAAAACCTTCATGTCCAATAAGAGATTAATTGCATTGCTTATGGTCTGTCCAGATGATGAAATATTCCATGGCCATTTAAAAGGTATGTGAAAACAACACCATGAGAAATGTAAAAAATGAACAATGTGATATTTATATTTATATATGTACTTACTAAATATTCAAATATTAAATATGCATATATAAAATTTTACATTTTAAGACTAATAAAGGTTAGCTCTAATAGAATTAGAAATTATTGATTTGGTCTTTATTTGTGGTGTTCTTTTTTCATCAATTCTTCTAAAATAGTAGTTATTATTTTCAATAAAAAGAGAACAATAATAAATTGCATTTTTGAATGCTACCTCCACGGGAAATATTGTTTTATATGTCTCTAATCCTAAAGAAGAAAGATCCAGAGATACTTTGAAATGGGTTGCCCGATATTATTTTGGAGAGAAGCTTCTTTTTGTTTTTCTTAAAATAATTATATTTCTTTATGACACAGGAGGTATGAATTGTAGGTTCAGTTGCTACCTAGAGTATGAAATGGATACTGAAAATCTCAGGACATGTTCTTTTCACTGGGGCGAAGTTTTAGGGTCACAGGAGATTCACTTTATAGAAACTGGACAGATCAAAGTTAATATATATTTTCTGCAGCTCCTAAAATAGTTTAAAATATGTTTTTGATAGCTCATAAACTATCAAAGTAATAATTATTATAATAATAACTGATAGATTAATTCAGATAGGACTTTTGAATACATTAGTAAGTCAGGTGTGTGGCCACAAAACAATGATATAACGGGGTGGGGGGGTGTAAAAAGGGAGGCACTGAAGTCTCTAGTGCATTCAGTGCCCTGGAGTACCTGTGCACCAGTTGGTAGACAGTATAACAAAAGTTCAATGATAATTTCATATAAAAGTTTCTTGTGCTTTATCATTCATAATTAATTATAGTTAGTTCATTAATTACCTTCTTGAGAAGTAAGACTGGAAAGAGAATTAAATGGTACTTTAAAAAGTTAATTTTGCAAACAATTAAATTAAGCCAAATATAATTGATAATTGCTGTAACAACTAGCCCCTAGACATTCCACTTTAGAAAAATTGTTTAGACTTTGGTAATATGAGAAAATGTAAGTTCTCTTCATAAGTTTAAATAAGCATGAAAAAGCTGAAATAAAGACAATTAAGCTTTTTATGAAACTTGACTCAAAGTAAAAGTGACAAGTTTAGCAACACAAATTTGAACATTGTTTCTAGAAAAAAAAAAAAAAAATGGCTGATGAAGACCAGGGCTAACCTTGGGGGAAATATCTATACTAGTCATCACAAAAACATGAATTTTTAAAAAGCAATGACTCCTGTTATTCTTATTTCCTCTTGAGAGAAAGCTTCTCTCAAGAAGCACAACCCTCTTGAACTTTTCTTTCCTAATGCATATATGTATTCTTCAGAGTTTTCAAGCTGACACCATACAAAAAGCTTAGCAAATGGTTTTAAAATACCATTATTGAACAAGTACTTTGTGTCAGGAACTATGCTAAATGTTAGGCATGAATCTAACCCTTCCTTCAAACTGCTTAGTGTCCCTCAGAGGATAAGCCTGTAACATAGCAAAGCACACAAAAAAAGGTGCAGCTTCTGCGTAGGCTGGCCAGAGCAGCTTAACAAGGAAGTGGTACCGGCCAGGGTGTGGAGGGTGTAAACGGCACCTGACAAGATAGTTTGATGGGTAATGAGACTCTGATGAGGAAGCATGTTACAAGCTTAGGAACAACATGGAGAAAGACTTAGGGTATAGTATGTGGGAAAGCCTTCTAGACAGGCAGCTTGCAAGCTTTTCCTGGAAGTGATTCAAGAGTTTTTGGAAAGGATCCTGACATCAATACATTTTATTCATTTAACAATCAATTATGAATTTGACATTAAGCTCAGGTGACCAAAATTTTACCAAGACAACATTTTTCTGTTGGGGATCTCACAAGACATCAGGAGACAGGAAGAAAATCAGACCAAAAAAAATGTGGAGCAGCCTTAATTGTGGTGACCCCTAAGCTGTTGCCTTTCTTTTTTCATCTCAGAGCACAGCCTTTATTTTTTTCTTTAAAGCAGGAAACTGCCAACTTTGGATGAATTGTTGATTGGTCCTAACCGTCATGACAATGCCAGTTCCCTTCATCTAAATCTCCTCTTCCAGCCTCCCTTGCAGCCAGTGAGCAAATTAGTGTCAAATGGCGAAGATGACTCCTGGATGTGCTTTCTTGTTGCATTTATGATATACATTATATTTTCTAGGTTTATGTATGGCTATGCCGTTTTTTTTCCCAGAGAGTATTTTTTTTTTCTTTTGTTAAATTTTATTGCCTTTTTTTCAAGTTCTGGGGTACATGTGCAGGTTACATAGGTAAAGTTGTACCACGGTGGTTTGCTGCATCTATCAACCCATCACCTAGGTATTCAGCCCAGCATGCATTAGCTCTTTTCCTTAATGCTCTCCCATATATACATATATGGCTATGTATGTATATGTGTGTGTATATATATGTATATATACACCCAGAAAAAATAAATTATCAAATACCATGGGCCATATTTTAGCTTATCTTATTTCAATGACAGAATTTATTTCCAGTTAAAATAAAGACAATTATCTGCTACCAAGGAATTGAGCAGTCCCACTATTCTCTGGTGGTTCACACAAAGGACAGGACCTGAGTAGAGAAAAATATATTTCTTAAAAGGGAAAAACGGGAGCTGAAGCCTTTATCACATGGCATATGGTTATGGGACTAGGGATGTATATACATATATACACACACACACATACATGCACACATACACACATATGCTTGTGTGTTGTCTTCCACATAATAGTACTTCAGATATCTGCCTTAAGCTATTATATAAATATTTGTGTGTGTATATATATTATACAATATATTATATATAGAAAACACAAGCATATATATGTAAACTTATACATATACTTACTATATATATACACACATATGTGTGTGTGTGAGTTTTCTCTTCCCCATAACAGTACTTCAGATATCTGCCTTAAGTTATTACATGAATATTTGTGTGGATACAGGAGCCTAAACATCCCTAGTCCCATAACCATATGCCATGTGATAAAGGCTTCAGCTCCCATTTTTCCCTTTTAAGAAATATATTTTTCTCTACTCAGGTCCTGTCCTTTGTGTGAACCACCAGAGAATAGTGGGGCTGCTCAATTCCTTGGTAGCAGATAATTGTCTTTATTTTAACTGGAAATAAATTCTGTCATTGAAATAAGATAAGCTAAAATATGGCCCATGGTATTTGATAATTTATTTTTTCTGGGTCTCTTTTATTAGGATGTCAAATTTGAAAACAAACATCGCCATAATTATGAGTAATATTTTCATCTTTGAAACAACTCAGACATTGTCAAAGTAATACCTGTTCTTCCACTAGAGTAATTTTTGTCCTGTGCTCCAAGGCCCAGCATTTTCATAGCTCACACGATTAGTTATTGAAACATATTCAGAAAAATGTACTAATTTCGCTTCTGCCATCATTAGCAGCAGCTAAACATTGGGCACACATGGCCGTAAAGATGGGAACAGTAAACACTGGGGACAACTAGAGAGGGAGAGAGTGGGGAGACAATGGTTGAAAAACTATCTTTTGGGTACCATGCTCACTACCTGGGTGAGGAGACTATTTGTACCATGAACTTCAGCATCATGCAATATAACCATGTAACGAACCTGTACATGTACTCTGAATCTAAAATAAAAGTTGGAATTACAAAAAATAAAAATAAATATGTGAGTATCTATGGATATGACAGCTCCCTTTTATTTCTGTAGCACTGAAATGGTCAGGGGCTGCAGAGGAGAAAGAAGACTCTCATCCAACAAACTTACAAAACCACTGTAAAGAGTAGCAGAAAATAACGCTTTGTATTATATATCTAGGAAACAGAAACAAAGTGAATCATTTTGGCGTATAAGAGAATTAATAATAAGGAACCCCGTAGGTACTGCTAAAAGACTCAGAACCTAGAACATCGAAGTATGAGAAAAGAACCCACCACAGGAAAAGGAATTGGATTTGCTTTCTCCCATAATGATGGGTATGGAATCTGTCAATACTTTGGCCACTGGAAGAAGAGAGTAAGGCAGACAGCAATGATAAAACCATCAGAGACAAGAGCATGGAAATAAAGTCTTTCATGGAGCTATGATAATGGTGGAATGAGCAGAATTTCCACCTTAACATGTTGATGTCAATGTTACATTGCTCCACAAAATAGTGGTGCCAATCTGCAAACCCACAAACAGTATGTGAGAGTAAATACTCCCACTTCACCTACACTGGAGATTGCAATGTTTTAATGATTACTAATATGATAATCTTATTTTGCTATATTTTTATATTTATGAGCTAGAGGGACTTTTCATACATTTATTGATAATTCATAGTCATTTCTCTATAAATTGGTAAAAATGGACAATAAATGGTGCAATAACAATAACTAATATTAAATAAGAGATTCTACTAGGCTCCCTTGAGGCAAGTCTCAGAAAGGGATACTGTTGATTCAACAAGGCTCCCATTAGGCCCACCTACTCTTCTTTCTAGCTTTTGTGATTGAGGTGGTGGATGTGCTAATAATCAGATGCATGAAGAAGTGGGAATGACCTGCTTCATACACCAGCCACCAAATTAAGTTCATCTTGCTTATTGTTTCGTGCCAACTATCCCTCTTATGTCAAGATGTTAGAGACCCAAGGAAAAAGAACAAAGTCTGATTCAGGATAACAGGTTAATTTACGATGTTTCAAATCTGATTGTTTCCTGGTAACAAAGGCAATAACAGACATTAGAATTGCTTGGATTTTTTCTATAATTGCTTCAAATCCTTTTTGGACACTGTTGAAATAACTTCTTAACTGTACATTTATCTGGAGCCAACATGTGCCTTACTAAATTTGTATCCCCAAAGTTTAGAACAGTGCCTGACACAAGGCAATTGTTAATTAGTATTATTAAAACTTTTCTGGTTATGTAAGTGTAAACAAATTAAGATATTATAATAAAATAACATACAAACGACATCCAAGAATATAAATTCTTATGAATTCCACCCCCTCAAGTCTATTCTGACATCTCTTTCTATGCAGTTGAAATTCTAAAAATGTCATTATATTGACATAGTGCTTCCCTCTTCTCATCATTCATGACAATGCATTTTTCTTTCTCATTTTATGGGTAGAGGCTATTGGCATTTTTCTATAGAAGCATTTGCAGGGATTATACATTCTCACAGTTTGCTGCATTCTTTGATAGAAAAATGTGCTGCATTGACCTGATAGTTGTAAAATACTTAAGATTTACTGTCCTTCTGTCCTGTGAATGATGAGAAAAGCTCTTCTCTGCTAAATAGTAAAGAAAAATTATTTTTCTACATAAATATTATCAGTCACAGCTTTATCTTCTTGATAAATATTATTGTCTCTTGAAGAACTTCATAAAAAGCAGAAAATTCGAAGCCAATAAATTCCCATTAATCTTTATGAATCAAAAATAAATCCTATAGGAAATCTAATTTTTCCTCTTAAAAAGCATTATTTTTATTTCCAAGATTTTTATTTCCAATTATGAAGGAAGCATATCTCATTTTCTGTAATTAGAGACTATATAGCTATTTCAAAAGAAATTTAAAAACATATAATCTGATTACCATGCAGGGATAAAAGCTAGTAAGATTGTATTTTGTTTCGTCTCATATTTTTCTACATGTGAGTATCTGTTTATAAAGAAGATAACATTTTGTGAATACCATTTGCAAGTCTGTTAAAATACAAAATTGTTATGTCATGAATATATTCTCTTGTCAATAAATACTGTCTTAAAAGATATTGTGGGAACTTAACTAGTTTATTTGAACATCTCCCTACTGCAGCAAATTTAGGTTGTTCACAGTGTTTGACCATAATAAATAACACTGCATTGAATATTTAATTTTATATCTAGTTCACCCTTAATTTGAAACCTAGCATCCCTGCCAACTGGTTATATCTTCTGGGTTACTATTAATTCTCCTCAAAAATAAGCGAAAAGCTAAACAATTTTAAGTGCTGATTACATAATGTCAGTTTGCTTTCCCAGAAATCTGTATATATTTACATTGCCCCCATAGTATATGAGTGTACACATAAAATTTAATATTCCATTTTAATAATGATGATTCCCCCTGGAAACTCGCTGACTAACCAGATTTTCAACTAAATAACACAAGTGGACTTTGGTATTATGTGTTCATGAAAAACACAAGTTTATTGCATGTACTTTTTCTCCCTAATGACAAACATAAAGTATTTTTTAAAAATAAATTAAAGCCATGCACTTATATGTAAAATAAACTACAAAATTATCCCTGAAGCTCTAATCCCCAATCCTACTATCTTACTTTCTAGAAGAAATCAGTTTGCTGTTACATTTGTGTATAGTGTGTGTATTACACAAGTATATATGTGGTTAAATACACACACACATATAAATACACATACACCTATATATACACACATACACACTCTATATGTGTTCATAAAATTAGTTATTTTTCTTTTTCCAAAATTGGAATCATACTGAATGTGTGGTTGTAAACTGTTTGCTATTTAACAATAAACACTTTATGGGTAATTTTCTTTTTATCCTTTATAGCTCTTTTTTAATATAAAAAGTGTTTATTTACATTGATATGTCCAGTTAACATCTGTTAACTTGGTAATCTTGATTTATCCAAAAATAAGTATTTTGAATTTTGTATAAACTCTTTACATTTCTATCTCTGTTAGTATTATCATGAAAGACCAACAATTAAATATAGTGCAAAAATAGTTTTCTGGTGAAGCTACCGCTACTTTAAACTTTTAAAAAATCACTATATGTTATCAACCAAATTACAGCAAAATAAGTTTCTTCAATGACTTATTTTCAAAGAAATAGAAAGGAATTTAACTGCACTTTGCAAGTGATTTGGAACAGTGTGAAGAAGTAAGCATTTTCATTTAGTCCCATCATCTGCACTGGAGACCATAATGCTCAGATCAGATTATGAATCTTTGTCTTAATGAATAAGAATGGTACAAGAGCCCTTGATAATGCTATTTAAAATTTTTGTTAGGGAAATAATCTATAACTTGATGGATAATTCTTCTCAGAATATTTAGGTATACTCCTGGTTGTTTTCAGAAAAGAGTGAAGTGAATTAACAATGTTAAATAGTTAAATTAATGTCCTTATTATTTCTTAGAAAAATATAGTATGAAGTTCAAATTAAATCGTTGATGAAGAATGTGGCTTCAAAGGGGGAAATAAAAGAGATGACAGAATCAAATAAGAGGAAATAAGACCCAGGTACGGCACAGCTTGAACAGAGTTTCAGGCAGTTTCACTGGCTAAATACTTTTTTTTTTAAAAGAGTTTTGCTTTTGCAATTCTTCAACTTCTACAATTTTATATGCTCGAGGTATATATCAGTTTTAAATGTTCAAAGAAATCTATTTCTAGACACCTTTGTAGTAAACTGTCAAACACAACAAATAATCACAAAAAATGTAAGAGAAAATCAACTCATCATGTGCAAGATAATCTCAATAACATTAACAGCTGATTTTCAGTCAGAAACCATGGAGTTCAAAAGGCAATGGGACAACATATCCAAAGTGCTAAAAGTAAATATCAACCCTAAATTTTATATCCAGCAAAACTAACCTTCAAAGAGGAAGGAGATATTAACATATTCCTATGTAAACAAAAACTAAGAAAATTCTTTACTAGCAGAGCTTTGCTTTAATAAATACTGAAAAGAGGCATTTATTGTGAAATGAAAGGACCCCAAACAGTAATTCACATCTTTTTCAAATAAACAGCACCACTGAAGGTAACATAGGTAAATATGTAACATAATATAAATTATTTTTGTGTGTAACCCTTTCTTTTCTATCAGTTTTAAAAGAAAACTGCTTAAAGCAATAATTTAAAAACTGTGTTGATGAGCTTATATGTATATAGGTATAATTTGTATGACAGTGGTGCAAAATTTTAAAAAGCTATATAATGTACAATGCTGTACAACATATTACATATTGTATAATACAATGATATGGTATAATGCTATAATTAAGCTGGTATTAATCTGATCTAGATTGTTTTAAATTAAGCTTTTAAATTTAGTCCCCAGTGCGATAATAGGAAAACAACTTTGCAATATAAGAAAAAGTAAAAAGGAATTACAATATTATATTATTTAAATAAAAAGATGACAATAATTCAGAAATAAAAGGACAAATAGAATTTAAAAATATAAGATATACATAGATACCAGGTGACAAATAAATACCAAATGACAGCTGTAAATATTAATTTATGAGTAATTACACTAAATGTAAATAAATCAAGCACTACAAATTAACATATTTCCAGGATAGATTAAACAATGGTACAACCACAAACTATCAAACACACTTTAGATTTAAAAAAAAAGAGGTTGAAATAAAATGTTACACAAATATATAACATGAAAACAATTCCACAAAGAGAGCTAGAGTGGCTATAGTAGTATTATACTGTATACACTTGAAGTCGAAATTGTTATTAGAGAAAAACAAAGGACATTTCATAATGCTAAAAGAGTAAATATATTATGAAAACATAACAATTGCAAACATATATTACTAACAATAAAATCCTAAAATGCATGAAGCAAAAACTAACAGAAGCAAAGGGAGAAAAAGACAATTCAACAATACTCATTGGAAACCATTTATTTTATTTTTCACCTCAAGACCATTAAGTATATTAGAAACTTTAATATCTAACTTTCAGTAATGGAGAGAGCCAGGCATATGATCGACAAGAAAATAGAAGACTTGAAAAACAATAAAAACCAACTAGACCTAACAGACATCTATGGAACACTCCACCCAGCAATAGCTCAGTACCTATTCTCCTTGAACATACACGGATCGTTCTCCAGAATAGAGCATATATCAGACTACAAAACAAACTAGAACAAACCTCAATAAGTTAAAATACTTGAAATCACAGAAGTATGTTATGTAATTATAATGGATGAGTATTAGAAATCAATAAAAGAAATTTGGGAAATCTACAAATATGTGAAAATTTAACAACAGATTCCTCAATAATTAATCAGACAAGAAAGAAACCAAGATAAATTAGAAAATATTTTTAAATTAATGAAAACCTAAATATATCATTACAATTTTTGAATAAACCTAAAGTAGTGGTTTAAGATAAATTTATAGCACCAAGTGCCTATATTTAAAATAAATATCTCTCAAGCCTGTAATCCCAGCACTTTGGGAGGCCGAGACGGGTGGATCACGAGGTCAGGAGATCGAGACCATCCTGGCTAACACGGTGAAACCCCGTCTCTACTAAAAAAATACAAAAATACTAGCCGGGCGAGGTGGCGGGCGCCTGTAGTCCCAGTTACTCGGGAGGCTGAGGCAGGAGAATGGCGTAAACCCGGGAGGCGGAGCTTGCAGTGAGCTGAGATCCGGCCACTGCACTCCAGCCCGGGTTACAGAGCGAGACTCCGTCTCAAAAATAAATAAATAAATAAATATCTCAAATCAACAACTTGTTTATCACAAGAAGCTAGAAAAAAATCAAGCTAAAATAAAACAAATAGAATAAAAAAAATAAAGAGTGGAATAAATGGGGAAAATGATAAAATGTAGAGAATATCAACAACTTAGAAGTTGACTGAAAATATCAACAAAATGGGCAATTTTGCTAAATGACCAAGAAAATAAGAGAGAAAAATCATTTACTAAAAGCAGGAATGAAACAGAAGACACCACTACTGACCTTACAAAATAAAAAGAGGTGATAGTAAGATACTGTAAACAGTTTTATGCCAGTGCATTAGATAGCCTAAATAAAATGAATAAACCCACAAATAATGGAAACTACCAAAACTGCCTCAAGAAGTAGAAAATATGAATTATCATATAGGTGAAAAACTTGTATTTGAAATTACAAAGCTATGGCAAAGAAAAGCTCAAATTCAAATGGTTTCATCAATCTTCCACCAACTCTTCCAAAACAAATAGAAGAGAATGCTTTCCAAAGTATTCTATAAGGCTAGTATTACTAGAATAATGCCAGAAAAAGACATCACAAAAAAAAAAAAGAATACCATAGAACAATATCTCTTAAGAATGTAGATACAAAATTTCTTAACATAATGACAGCTAACTGAGCCCAGCAATATATGTAAATGATTATATATCTTGATGCACTGCGACATATCCCAAGATTGCAAAGTTGGTTTAACATCTGAAAATCAATCAATGTAAAACAGCCTATTAATAAGATAAATGACAAAACTCATATGAACATCTCCACAGTTACAGAAAAATTATTTGGCAAAATCTCATATCCTTTTGTTATTAAAACACCCAGAAAACTAGATTAAAAGGGGTCTTCTTGAGCCTGATAAAGCACATCAATGAAGAGTTTGCATCTAACATACTTCATGTTGTAAGATTGAATGTATTTCATTAAGAACAGGAACAAACAGGGATGTTCACTCTTGCCATTCCCATTCAACATTTTACTGGAAGTTCTAGCCAGGGCAATTAGGCAGGAAAATGAAATAAAAGGCATTCGGATGAATTAAAACTATCTATATTGGCAGATAACCCAACAAAGTGCTCAGAGGTAAGCATATTCCTTAAAGAATCACACACAAAAAATAAAATAGAAGCATTTTTCCAAATAGATTTGTTTTCGTATGTATATATTAAAAGAAAAAAATCAAACAAAAAATAGAATGGGCAACAGGACAACAGTTTTAAAATGCATTTTTACTACAAAACAATGCAAATTATTTGCAAAAAATATGAAAGTATATGGAGTAAAAGTCAAGTTTTTCTAAGTTCCTCTTTTCAGAATGATCCTTGATAATCATTTGTTTATACCTTTCTAGTTTTTTAGATAAAACATTATTGTTTATAGAGGTATCATTAGTACTTTGCAAATACATTTTCCTTTATTCCTTTATTTTCTGTGCATGTGTGGGGAGGTGCAATATGTTCCTCTATTTTCCCTTTATGAATCATAGGTTTTCCGTCATGTTTTGAAAGACTTTCCTACTCCCAAGATTTTACGATTTTTTTTTGTAATTTGTACATCATAGTAGAGCAAAGGATAGAAAACCTTTACATATATAAAATATATTAAATATAAATATATAAAATATATTATATAAATATAAATATATAAAATATATTATATAAATATATAAAATATATTATATAATATAAATATATATTATATAATATAAATATATAATATATTATATAAATATAAATATATTTAAAAGCCTGTTTTATATATATATATAAAATATATATAACAGGCTTTTTACAGACACTGAAATCAACTGGTCCCTGGGAAAAGTATGACATTGCATTTAATGGAGCCGAACATGTTTGCAATCATCAAATACAAGATCAATTAACCAGAAAATTGATAGTACCATAAATTTATACAGAAGCCTCTCAATGAACCCACTTGCAATTTATGAGCAGTTGGCAAGAAGGACACTTACAAAAATAATCCACACATTTTACTATTAAGTCACATTGAGACTTAGAGATGTAAACTGTGCATGCATATGCACTCACACACACACACACACACACACACACACACAAAAAGCTTACAGAATTAAAATGGATTCTTATTGTTCTTAGAAAAACTCATATTCAAAATGTGTCTATTAGGTTATATGTTTTATTATCATTTGTGCATAAAATTTTCTGACTTTATTATAAGCCAAACTTTCTGATGTCACTTTTCCAATATTTTTATTATCAATTAGCAATCCTATACTTGAGGCCCCTTTCCTGGTTAACAACTTTTAACACTCCCCTCCATAAATTCAGAGAAGTGCAAAAAGTTTTAGACTTCTTACTCTACCCAAACTTCACATAATGGCTTATGCATTCTCTGAACAAGCTGTTTAGATGTCAGCTAGGTTGGGTATCTTATTACTTACAAGTACAATAAGCATGGCATCTGTTTTTATTGATGAAATTGTTAGATAAAATATGATCGTATTCAGAAATCTACCACAAAATCTTCACATGGATTGACAGAAAAATATTAATCTACTCACCTTGTGATGGTAAGTTAAAGAACTATGACACCATCCAACTACATTGAAATTCTGCCAACATTTCTCAATGATGTCTTCAAGGATAGAGTGAAAAGTCATGTGCAGAAATATAGCTATTCTATATATACTGCATTCCCTAGCTTAATCAGACCAATAACCCCATCAACCTAAGAGAATGAAATTAAACTTGTGATTGCCCTTGTTATTGTAGTCAAAGGTACGGAATCCTACTGTATCAGGAGCATTTATCTAAGAGGAGAATTAAGCCTCCTAGTTATCTGTTGTTTTTTTAACCTTAGTTACTAGTTTTTTTGTAATTGCACAAATCAAGCACTCTAATTGTAGAAGTCTGGATGTTACCAAAGAGAACAAAGAAAAATAATTCATAATTTCTGTATCTGAAGATAAACTGTATTAGGATTTTATTGAATATCTATCTAAATGTATATTTATGTTTATAGCTATGTTTTATTTCAAATATAATCCTACCACTATCAATTGATACGCTGAAAACAAATGTACAAAAAAACGCAAAAGCAAAACCAAGCATAATGACATTAAAAAAACTAAATCCAAATATAGACACCTTAAAAAATGTATGTATTTAAGCATCAACAGCAGGTGCTAAAGTAATTTTTTCTTTCTTTGCCACCACCTTGTTTAGATAAATGACATTCTCATCAGCTACACACTGGCTTTTGCAAAGTTCAGTATAATATCAGGCCCCAGTGGCTTTTCTCTCAAGATTGTCTTTACATGCTGGTAAACTGGAAACCCAGGAAATTACATTTATTAGAAGAGAATTAAATCTCTTTCTCTCTGTATTCTTAGAAATAGATATTATATAGGTCAGCAAATCTAACCACAAAATGTATTTTATCTCAATATTGGATATAATTAAGTTTTGAATCATAATCAAGATAAAGTTTTTTAGGCAATGATAATTTGTCCACCAGTATTAATGCATTTGACTTGCAAGTAATAAATAAGTCAATTGTATAAAATGGCCCTTAGGGAGATAGTTCTATGAAAGTCAGGACCTCGTTTTGATGGCATAGCTTTCAGAAATGAGTAGTATGATTAAGGGATTGGTTGGAATGGGGTACAAAGGGTGTGTACCACACAAGGTAAGGTGAGTAAATCCTGGCCACTATGTGAAACTGCTGAGTTGCATATTCTGCTTGCTGGGAGGCACTGAGACATAACCATCCTCATGACTCTGGAGGAATGAACAGTTTTGGTGCAATTAAATTCTTGTTTCAAAGGGGTTTGTACACAGCATTCATCAAGCACCAAATTCATTCTACAGTTGTATTTTGGGACTAGGAATAAGAAATTAGGAAACAGGTAATTGGTTCTTCCTTTTGTAACAATCTGGTGTTATTGATCTAAACGGGTGTTTATCTGGCTTTGTTAGGATTGATAGGATCAAATGTTTCCTACTTCCTCACCATGGGTCTAATTACTCTAACTTAGGAACTGTATGAAACTATATTTCTATGTTCTATGGACATGTACAAATTAAGATATTTATTAGACACTTAAGTGGAAGTGTTGAGAAGAAATGCATTTATACAAATCTGGAGTTTGGAAGAAATATCTGAGCTAGAGACATAAACTAGGATGTTATCAACATGTAGCTATATGCACTTATTTAAAGCCATGGAACTGGATAAGATCATCTATGTGGTGAATGTATAAAGAGAAGATGTATAAAGTGTATAAAAGCTGAGTAATGGTGCCCGTCATCTTAACATTAAGAGTTGAGGGAATAGTGGAGGAAACTGCAGAGAAGACAAAGGAATAGTAAATAGCCAGTAATAGGAGGAAAACCAAGAAAGTGCTGTGTTTCAGGGGACCTCTATGCTGATTTCTAGTGCTCCTTCTCTGCACAATATCCCCTGCTACAAACTTCAGTCACACCAGTAGACCCGAACATCAAAGTTGACTTCCCCGGCTCACTGAGACTGCTGTTTTCTTCTTGAGCCTCACCACCTTATGCTGTGACCTATAAAGTGGCCCGAGGGGAAAAATGGGGACTATCATTGGCCTCAGCTCATATAATTTCTCTCTCTCCAGAATTACATATATGTGCTGTATACTGGGCAAGGTTTGAAAACAATTGTCTCTTACGTGTACTTTAGTTTTATAGTCATTTTAAGCAGAAGAGCTAGTCTGGTAAAAGTAACATCATCACAGCTAGAAGCAGAAATCTTCACAGTCTAGTATATTTTAAAAGCATGAATAGCTCCGTAAGAGGAGATATTAAAGTAGGTCATGAAAACAGGAAGGAAATAAGCCAAGGCCTTCTATTTAATTTTGTTTTATTTTATTTCAATTTTTGGTGGAGTTCTTCCTCTAAGATGCCTACATTCTTTTATCTATATTACAAACTATAATTTATAGATTATATAAATAAAACAATGTCACATAGTAAACTTTGTCCGTTTTATTGAATTATACTTATTACGTTATTCTTAATGAAGGCTAAGTTTTCATGTAATCTTTAAGGGTACATCAAAAGTCAAACGTATTCAGCCAGAGTCAGTCACAATATAATTTATTTTAAAGAGTTAACTTCAATTCAAAGAGATTAGTATATGACATTTACCTTCAGTCTAAGGGAAAAAAATTTATGTGTGAAGAAATATTTAAAGGGAGTGTTCAATTGAGTTACTATCTACTATCTATACTAATATAGAGAGAATTTTGGAAATTAATTTCTTCTCTTCCACCTCAAGAATGGAAGTTTATTATAGGAACTAACTTGCATAGGGTGTTGGATCTTATTTAGTATTCCTCTAATTTTCATTAGAGGAAAATGAACTTACATTTATGGAGTATCTACTATGTGCCAACAATTTTATGTACATGGCTTAAGTATTTATATTAATTCTATAGCAACTAATTTGCAAGGTCAAAACTAGTAGTTGGTATAGATGATGTATAAAACTTCCATTTGAGCCCTGAAATAATGCCTTTCATGTCAATTATGCTTCACTGAAAGGATTTAGAAATCAATTTTATATTTGCTTTTTTAAAAAGTGAATTAAAGGGATGTGGAAGAAAATAAAAATTTGTTTACAGCATTGAGTGTAAATGTCTCTATTAGCTCACTAAGTGCTAATCCCTTTAAGATCCAGGATTGTGTATATTTTTACTAACTTCTAAGTACTTATGGGTGTGCTAGCTAACCCTCAGTTAATATGTATTCATTATTAACAAAACATATAATTTTCTAAGATTATGCTGGTATCACTATAATTGCTGTTTGAATGTTTTCTAGAAGTACCCATTTGTAGTATGAACAAAGAAGGATAGCTTGGAAGTAACCCTGATTATATTCCATACTAGCATAACATAAGCTAAGTCATAAGCAAAAACATACTGGTATAAACAATAGGGCCAGTGCTAAACTCTGAATTTATGGAAGATGACACATTTTCATCCCTAAAGTTAATCATTTTTTAGCAGTTGTACAGTTTAACCTCATATGGCTGTCCAAGAATATCCGAACCAGTATTGGCCACATGTGTCCTGATATACAAAAAAGAGGAATTGTTAAAATACGTTGGGAAATGTCTTTGTACTAGAACTTTATTTTACACACATTTTCTTCAGAATCGTTTACTTGAGAAAGTATTGAGGATCCGCCAAAAACTTCTGTTTATGTAGGTTGTATCTACTGATATTACCGCATTTGAAATTAAAACTGAAATTTTTACATTTATGAAGATTTATCTTAAAATATTTGTATTGACATTAAAACATATTATAAAATTATATTTGTTGAAATAATGTATGAAAAATAAATACATTTTAATAAAAAGTAACTATTTTTTAAAGTAAAAGTTTAGTTAGAAGAGTGACTTTTTAAATGTGTCTTTTCAAATATCATTAATATCTGGCTTATGAGAAGACAGCCGGATACTAATATCCGCGTTTGTATTTAATACATTGCAACATGTTGTTTTAGTATATAAAGAAAATCCAGCCATACTGAGATAAACAGTTGAAAATAGAGAAGTATCTGTAAATGTTTCAGATAATTGTGAATATTATTTTTGATGCTATACCCAGACTTGGCAAGTGGTAGTCCTTAAAAGTTAGTCACAATCTTGAATCTGAAATCATGTTAATGAACTTATACTTTGCTATATAAAAATCTATTGGTTTTTTTGTAGTCTGAATAAATATTTTACCTGAGAATGGTTTTGATCATTTGAAAAATGTTGGTATACTTAATTAGACAGACAATCCAACTGTTGATGCATTTCACTATACAATATTAAAATAATCACATTTGTTAATATCACCATTTGATCTCAAAAGAAACTATTCTAAGTATTGTCATGTTGAATTTTAAAATGTTGCCTTAATTTTAAAAAGATCTTTTGATTAATTAGAATATCCCAAAGACAGAATTCATTCTGACGGATTCAAGTTTTTCAAAATCCTAATTTTTGTTTGAAATTTGGAATTTTATCTTTCCCATAAATATTTGTTTTTCTTGAAATGACAAGCTCCTTTTGTTCATTAAAAAAAAGTCCATCAAATACCCAAGTTTGAATAACCATATTTTTCTGTTAGTCAGTCATTCTTTTATGTAAAAATAATGTTCCAGGAAAGAAGGGGCAAGTTCACATCATAATTTAAACTATCAGTGTACAAATTCTTTTCCTTATGACAACTATAATATTTGAGAAAGGAAAAGTTCTTGCTTTCTGCATATTCCTCATTTTGTCACACCATGGACTGTGCACCATCAGTACAAACGTCAACAGAGTGCAAAGGCTAAATACTGTCTTAGTATTATAAGGAAAATAGTTGCCACTGAATGGACTCCTTGCAAGAGTCTTAGGGAGGCCCAAGGATTTGTGGGCTATACCTTGTGAACTGCTGTGTTAGATGATGCACCAAGACCTTCACAGGCTTTATCGCATGTCAGGTTTACAGGAAATCTATAAGGTAGAAATTGCAATTTTTTTGCATTTTATACATTTTATTTTATTTTACAGATAAAAGTACTATACCGTATTTAGAAATATTCAGTAACTTACTCACTCTGCTAACAAGGCTCTCCCAGGATTAGACATGAATTTTACTACATAAGCTATGGTTTCATTTTCAGATAATCAATAATTAAATCAAACATTTTACTATTGATTATTTTCTGTGCATGGTGTTTATATATTTTTTAAGAGTTTATTACCTTGGTGCTTATATTTTACAAACTCAATTTTCCTGTGTTACACAATACTCTCAGTCTAATCTCTCTTCCCACCCATACCACTTGCCTGATTCCATGCAAAAATTTTCTCTTTCAATGCATCACTCCACCAACCTGGACATTTTTATTTCTGTTGCCACTGAGGTCTTGAAGATGTAATAGACAGAAAAAATGTTTATGACTTTCTTCCGTATATTCTAAAATTTACTCTACATAATTTTTTACATCACCAGCACTTTCAACATTTTGTTTCCAGAAACGTATGTTACTTATTAGTAAGTATCGCATAATTTGTGTATATTATTAAAAATTAATGATTTTCTGTATAAGACAAAACATTTGTACTAAATTATAACTCAGTTTGGACAAGATAATAGTTGCCCAACTGACCACTTAGCTCTTGGGCAAATGACAGTGAAGAACACAGGGTAGCAGTAGAAATGCCTGTGGCCACAAAAGGCTGAGTTGTGATGTTGTTTTGGTGATTCCAGATGGAGATTATTATCCTCATAGTTTTAAAGTTGAATATGAACATGTACATGCATGCTCAGAAGATTTCAGGGTTCACTATAATCACATTTCTGACAGTAAAACATGATGTTTTTTGCCCTGTTGATCTCACAGGTGGATATAATAGCCAGTCAGCCTGTGTTTGCACTGTTACTCTTATTAAATAAAAACTTCTTATGAAATACAAAATACTACCTAAAAATTATCTGGCTTGAGGTTTCTTTGTTTTTCTAAATGAAGGTTAAAAATGCTTACCTGATAGAGTAATTGTGATAATTAAATAAGCTAGTGAATGTAAATTGATAATTATAGTGCCTGAGATATATAACCAATCAAAAAAGTTTAAACTAAAAATACTGTTTTTGCTTTAACTTTCTGGAATTTAGTGATTATATTGAGGTTTTATAAATTATATTTATGACATAACTGTCCTCAAATACATTACGGTCTGTATCTGGATGTATAACTATTAGGTAGATATTTCAAAAAGGAAATTTTTGCCTTAATTTTAAAAAGACCTTTTGACTAATTAGAATATACCAGAGAAATAATTCTCCAAACTGCTCGAGCAGATCTTAGATGATCCTTTGTCTGGTAACTGTTAAAAAAACATTAGAGTCATTATGTAGTTATTGTTCCTTTTCAATTATATAATACATTAAGTTTCTCTCCAAATCTAAGGTTCTATGACATTATATTCAATATTCACATGTGCGAATTTAAGGTTAATTTAAATTATGTAATATAATTATATTCTCTATCCCATTGCTTTGAGTTTGGGGTGAATATCGCCAGTATAAGGTTGGAAATCAGCACATTTGAAAAACAAGATATTTCCTACATCATATAGGAGACAATCTAGACTAAAAATATTTGGATATACAAGACATATTATATATGTATTTTTGTATTATATTACGTAATTTACTATAGTACATTTTGAATAAGTGAAAAGTTGTCATTCTTAATTCAAACATGGTTTTATTTTCCCATTAACACAATGTTTTTAAAAAAGCAAAGTCTTTAATGGGTCAATAAAAAGCGCTTTTATATTTTCATGACTTTAAGGCAAATACCTGTCCATAAAATGAAGAAGACTCAGTAAAAAGAGAAGCTACAAGAGTATCCCTTCTGAATGACTATCATTTCAGACAACAAAGTTATCACAGTACAACTATTGCCATTTGGGGATAACCACATTTTAAAAGTCACACTTTTAACAAAAGAATACTGTTTTCTTTTACTAGTGCCAATGAATTAATGGAAATAAAATCTCATCATTACTCCCTCCACTGTTTGGAAGGTTGTGCAGGACCATCTGCTGATAAAAGAGACACAACCCTGACCGAAATATTCAGGGTTTCCATTCACATCCGTTTGCCTTTTAGTATCAGCGAAATTATCTTTGAGCAGGTCCCTTGGAAATCTCGTTCTCTGATGATTCCCTGTGTATTCTTCCCAATCTGTCTGCTCCCTCTCTGATGGCCTCTTTCTGAATCCACCTCTGAGACCATTATTCCAGTCCCCTTGAGGACAAGTCAGTGAAACCACATTTCTGATTTTTGACCTCAGAGGCAAATAAGGACCTTTACATTCTTCACAAAGGAGCAATAAATATAATATATTCTTGCATACATGGACCATCTGGCAAACTTGCTATGAGTTAGAGTTGAAAACTGTATAATCTACACCAGCGGTAAATATGTAATAAACAAGCTAAATGTGGATAAAGCCCACCCCATCACACAGGTGCCTTCAGCCCACAGGTCAGTGCCAGTCTCTGTGACTGCCTTGCTTTGTGAACTTGGACAAACAGTCTAATCTGCTCTGGTACTTTTTATTTAACTTGTGTAAATTCAGTATTTCTTTTCTCCACATAGGTATGTCGTAAAAATAGCAAAATGGTTTTAAAAATATATTATTTTGAGATTCCAGAAATAAGTGAATTATTTTAATTGGATATATTAATAAATACATGTATCCATCCCTGTGTATAAAAGTTAATCCCTGGTTACGTACAGCATTAATTATATTCATGGTCATCACTATTATTATTTGTAAAGTATATTTATGTACAAGTGACCAGAAACATGAATGGCATTATGATTAACAATGGACTTATTCAAATATCACTATTTATAGTAATTAATAATGACTGAGCTCGTACTGCACATCAGACAGTGTTCCAGGGGCTTTACTTATATTAACTCACGTACACAAACAATGAAATTCAGAGATAAGTTCTGTTAATACCCTTCCTGTTTTACAGATGATAAAATTGATTCATGAGTAGGACAAGTCATTTTTTCAAAGTCACACAGTTGGCAAATTTGAACAAGATAATTTGACTCCATAGATTCCACTTATTACCACCATGATACACATTCTCTCTAAACACAAAGGGAAAATTGTAGGAGTGGTACATAAGGGATCCATCCTAGAATCAGAGCTGCCAGGCAAAGAGGAGGGTATAAAGCTCAATGTGATTCACTTTTTTTTCAAAGCATGAATCAAGTGACTCAATATTGCCATTAAATTCATTCAGTCCCTTGGTTATAATGTGTTTCAAAGTCTCCACAGAATAATAGCACTGTCAGCCACTTTAAAAAGTCATAAAATAAAATTTCAGTTTATTAACAAGGAAGATGAGATGCAGAGAAACGAAGAGCCTTGATCAAAGTCACCGTGTCACTGAAGAGCTTAATTGACCTGCCACACACCCATTTCCAAAAGTCTCCTGATTCTAGCCCCCTACTTCTTTTACTTACCTCACTCATTGATGTTCTGTAGAATCTTTGGTCGTAATAAGGAGGAGTGCTTTCTCCCACAGAATCACAAGATAGTAGTTATTTATTGATTTAGGATCAGGAACAATATTTTAACCTTAAAATACTTTCCAGTCTTACTTCATCTTGTACCATCATTCTTCTAACCAAAATGGTTTAGCCTAACTACACACAACTTAGGAAGGTCTTTAAAGCAGTATTATGCCCCTTTCATTTCTCTCATCACAGACTCCTGACATTCATCCCTTGATCTTGTATGACTGTCTGATCTGAGGGCTATGACAGCTAAATTGCTGCAAATTCTAGTGAGTGATACCACCAATATGGCTCATTCCATTTCATACTTCAAGAAATATTGTTTAACCAAAATAAAATAATAAAATAATTTTAAAAGGCAAAATATGTGAATTAAAATATCTTAAATTCACTGATTGTTGAGAAAAAAAATATTCAGTAAAGCAACCATCAGAAAATCAGCCAAAAACTTTAATTAAAGCAATCAGAGACTACCGCTTCATTTTGCCATATGTTGAGTAGGTTTTTTAAAACTTACAATTAAAAAAAAAATGCACTAAGAGTCTTAAATAGTACTTAGAGTGAGAAAAGAATATGTGTGGTGTTATACTTTTTTTGTTGTGAAGTGTGAGGTTGAAAATAATATTCTCAGCTACTGAACTGATAGCACTTTATTTACAGTGCACTGTATTTACCCTAGCAGGCTACAGCCATAATCTTTTGCTACTGACATTCTGGAAGAAAAAAATCTCAGTGCCAGGAAGAAGTAATGATGAAAGTACATCCATGTGGTTATATTTTTCAAGTTTGTGCAAATATTTCTTTAACAAGAATTCAAAAGCACATCACTAGAAATCTAAAACAGATATACTGAATATGCTTTTTGTGGAAGCTAAATTATGTTTTTAACCTTATGTCTACAATGTTTTGATTTTTAACCTTGGACAAATTTTACTAAACTTTTGGGGCCTTAAATTATCTACCCATTCAAATAAGTTTCAAATTCCTTTTTTTCTCTTGCAGACTAGTTTTTTATTGTTATTTTATTTTTCATAAAGATTCAATGTAGTTCAAAACTATGACTTAGTTGTCATTTGATGTGCATGAACAACTTTTAAATTAGAAGAAATAAGACTACCATAATGAAGGAAAAGCAGTACCCTCTATTTATTTATATTTTCTAGTTTTTAATTTTCACCTATACATGGATGGATGGATTTTTTATTACAAAATATTACCAACAACATTGGGTTATTTCATTTCACTGTTTTTACAAGAGCCTATTCAGAACATGGGCACTAAATATACAAGGGCAAAGTACAAATGAGGATCTGAGTTGGATCAGGAATTAATCCTACTTTAATACTTAGCAATTACAAATCTGATGGAACACTTGAAATTTTGCTTTTAATATTGGGTTCTATAATTTTAAAAAGACTTTCTTGAAAGGAAAATAGAAATAGTTACTCTAAAAGAAAAGAAGCAGCATAAGTGACCAATAACATATGAAAAGATTTGTCCTCTTATTAGTAAAGAAACTTAAATACAAACGATAAACATACTGAGCATCTTCACTGTTGTTGAACGTATGGGGAAGCTGGAACTCTTACTCTTTACAGAAGTGTCATTTGCTAAACGTGAATAAATTGACGAGCTATTGCAGTTTATAAACTATCCCTGGGTTTAACAGCATAAAACAACAAGCATTTATAGGCGCACAACCCTGCAGGCACCTTGGGATGTCCTGCTAATCTGTGCTGGTATGCTCACATATTTAGAGCCTGAGCTGGGACAACTGTTCTGAATGAGCTAGATCCACATGGCTTGCTTAGCTGGAGGCAGGGTCTCATGGCAGTAATCAAAAGTATGCAAGGCTTATTTGAGGCTTAAGCTCAGAACTAGCACAGTGTCAATTCCAGGGCATTCTATTAGGCAAAGCAATTTTCAAAAACAATGCCAGATTCAAAAAGTAAGAGAACAGAATCCATTTACTTATGGGAGAAGTAAAAACCTGTTGCCATTTCAACAGTAAGCTATAGGTAATTTAATCTATACATATCAGCCTAAAAATTTTCCATACTTATACCCACGAATTCCATATCTGTTAAGTAAATATACATTATGTGTGCAAGATACTTGTGGAAAGCTATAGCAGCATTGATTATTTTAGCAAATGTTGGAAACTTTTCATTAATAAGATTTTATTGTAATAAATTGTTACATTCTTTAATGAAAATTACTATAGGACTTAAAGTGATGTTTAAAATGATATGTGTGCTTATACACATATTTATAGAGATAGCAAACACTATAAATACATTTTAAAGGAAAAGAAACTAATTCCAAAATTAACAGTGACTTCCTATGGATGATGAGGTTATAATGGATTTCACTTTTATAACTTATTTCCTAAATTTCTTTTATAAATAATTCATGCACCTATCCATTAATTTATGTTTTTCCCCTTTGGTTTCCACAACAAAGTAGACTCTGCACCTGTGATCTTAAATCTTACGTTCTAGCTTTGAAAACAGACATTAAATATTTTTAAAAATAATTAAATGAATATATGTTCTAGAAATGAAAGGTAGAGTCAGCAAAGAGAATGTGTTCCAGTGAGATCTAAGCTAATTTGGTGAATTGCTGGTGTCATGTTCTGGAAAAGTATCAGAGAAGGTGTCTCTACAACAGTGTCATTTTAGCTGCCTTCAAAAGACAGCATAGGAGTGACTTAGATGTAGAAGCACAGGCCATTCCAGACAGAGGTAATAGAGAGAATACGAGAAGGCCCAGAGGTAAGAAGAAAGAAAAACTGAGACACTAATGTTAGCTGTAGGGTATTGATTATTTACTTATTTTATCAAAAAGATCACACATGCATATGGAAGAAAAAGAAAACTACAAATGTGCCACGAAGAAATGTAACTTTTCCTATTACGCTAGATTTACTGAGAGCTACAATCAAATTACTGGAACCTAGCTAACTCAGTCTGAAAGATCTCAGGGTCTCAATTGTGCAGGCTTGGAAGCAAGTCTATTTCTCATTTCGGAACATGAGATCAATTGATCCTATCCAGAGCACTCAGTTCTGGACATCAAATATGAATAGCCTGATCACCTGTCCTCTCGTTTTCCTCTGCAAACTACTAGTCGTTTCTCCCCACTCATCCTCTCTAGCTGGTGTCCTTTTTGATCCCTTCTCTTGAACATTCCGGACTCTTATCTTGTCATCAAGAAGCATCTTTAACCTTCTTATTCAATGGGTATTTTATCTCTGAATCTAGACTAAAAGCTATTCTGTCCCAGGGACATAATTTACAACCATGTTATTTCTAGGGCAGGAGAAAGGTAGCAGCATTTTGTTTGATTTTCTTCACTTTTTCTAGACCTCTGGCAGCATCAATTTATATACCCCTCCTCAACATCATCAATTTACAAATCTTTCTGATCTTCTCCATATTCATAAAGGGCTTTGTAGGAGGGTTCAAGTCTTTGTCCATACCTCTTATCATATTCTTGGGAGATTTCAATGCCCATGGGGTTTATCCAATAGATCTCAATAGCATCATCTTTAAAAATTTCTTAATCCAATGACCTTCATTCTTACTCCATTTTAGCCTCCATTCTGTGTCCATATATCAGATTTTTGTGATTATATGGTACTGTTCCTCCTCCAAAGCTCTAAACTTCAAACATCAGCTGTCTATATTTCTAGTTTCTCTTTCATTCTCCTACGCTGCACAACTTTTTCCACTGTGCTGAGATTGCAGTCCCATGACACCTCCATTTTCGCCCCGTCTGTCAATTCCCTCTGGATTTCTCCCTCTTTTCTCACTTGAACCCGGTTGTTGGCAACCTCAGCTATTACTTTTCCTCCATTCTCAGCTTCTTGCATCTTGTCCTGTTATTTCATTCACTCTGCAGAACTTCAGGTCAATATTAAAGTATTTTCTATTTAAACAATTATGGAGGGAAATATGAAAGCAAATAAATTAGTACCATTGTAGGTCAATGGATTTCAATTCATCTCGGGGTTCTGAAAATGCCACCTGATAATCCTTTAGCTTGCCTTTTTCACTTCTCCTGCTCCATGCCCATCTCTGCCTCCCAACCTCCCATCCCAGCCACACTCATCTCACATTTTCTAGCCCAATCCACTTCAAAAGATGACTTCACCTCTTTTGAGAATGATTAGAAAATCATTACATCTTTAGTCTTGTAAGAACTTTCTCATTGCCCAAGAATTTTTCCCACACTTGTATTTTGGTCCTTCCCAGTGATCTGTGACCCATCAAATGGTATACTTTCCACTCTTACAGGGAACTCAGAGGTAGCAATTGTTTTACCCTTGCTGTCAAATAGTCTGTCTGTTTTTGCAGATGTAGAGTTTGTGGTGTTTATGCTTGTATAACTTCGGTTTCTCTCTGATTTTACTTTTCATGCTTTTTTAAAAGCATAAAATGTTTCTAATGGTATATTTTGAAATATTTTTAAAGTACAGAAAAAAATACAATGGACACTCATGTACCTGTTACCCAGATTTAACAATTCAAATAAATGTTCGTATTTTCTTCCATTTTTATTAAGAAATAAAATATTACAAATAGTCCTTAGTGTGTTGGATATAAATATACATACTTACATAAAAATTATCCCAGGAAACTAGCACATTATCCACTGGATAGCAGATAACATTCTGCATGTTTTTATACATTTAGTTCATAATACACATACTTAAAACAAAACATAGTGTTGTTGGAGCATTAATTCATTTCAAATAGAATGAACAATCCTTTTGCTTATGAATGCGCTATTCAAAGTGCTTTTTTTAAAGGTTTGTGACTTTCTTAAACAAGTATGTATTTCTGACATATGTTTGGCATAGCTAAACTTCAGATTTATATTGCCACCAGAGAAATACAGAACATCTGGCATTTTTGGAAGTGATCCTTTCTTGATTTATTTAAGTATAATACATGTATTTACATGATGGTGGTTCTGCATTTTATACTAATAGACTCTAAGTCTAATGAATCTGAGAGTAAGTTAAATATCTGTTCACTCCCTAGCTTCCCTAAAATGACTCTCTCATCTATTTTTTCCTTCTAGCTATTCTTCTAATGCATTGCCTAATTGCCTAAGATATAAAGAAGCATTTTGCCTAAATGAAGCAGCATCAGTAAAACAAATGATGCTAGACTTTGACTATGATATTCATTCTAGTGCTTAATCATTCATCCAGAGAAAATTATCTCTAAAGGGCCCTGTTCCCTCTCCTATCTGTCTCAAAAAACACCCACCTACGTATTCTGGAAACAGTTTATTTTATTTGAATTTTAGTGAAAATGGACTTATGTATGAGAAAATTTACCAAGTTTAAAGTCATGTGGCAGATTTCTTTTTTAAGTATTAAAATGCTACCTGGGCTTCATTCCCTGAATTCTTCTCTCAACAATATTGAAAAATAGTTGTGCACGAGTAATAGAATTAGCATCACCTGCTTTAATGTAACACTAACTTCAAAAATATTTCAGCATTCTAAACATAAAAAAAAAAACAGAACATTGCAAATTGTGTTTAAATACAGAAGGTTCTTAAACTTTCATTGACACAGTGCTCTTCGGTTTGCTGACAATGCATTAGAAAGAAATGCATTCGAAGAATTGCTAGAAGGAAAAAAGGCTCTACAGTTATTTTTTTAAAGCAGTTTAGAAACTACCACACTTCACTAAAAACAAACAAAATAAAACCCACAAACACTTCTCCTCTCGCTGACCCCCTTTGTCCACAGCTAAGAATGGCAGCAGAATGCTATGTCACCATACACAGAAAGGAGACAACCTGAACCTGAATGGATACCCACTGCAGAGACAACAGGTCCAACCTGATGGTGCACACCCTGAGCTACAGCTCCTTCAAAAGTCATCTTCCCTCACAGCCTCAACACCAGGCAAAAAGCATCAAGAGTTTATCTCTGTTGTTTTGTTCTTCCAAATCACAGATACATACAGTTAAGAACTCAGAATTTCTAGCCAATAATCACCTAGTTACCACCACCTTAGAAATAAAAATGCCAGAAACATCTTTAAATGCTTTGTCCCCCCAGCAGCAAAGTGCACAGAGTAAGAAGAACACAAGAGTGCCTTTCCATATAAAATTTTTATGGAAATAGATACAGCTTTGATACAGTTTCAGGATGCTACACACTCATGGCCACTTCATGTGAACCACTGAGAATTTCTAGAGCACTTTGAGAGACTACACTATGATGGTAATCAATTTTTTTCTTTTACCATACAACCCAGGAATCCCACTCCTATGTATTTATTCAAAAGAAGTGTAAATGTATATCTACACAAAACCCATATGCTGATGTTTGTAGCAACTTATACAGAATTGCCACAAACAGGAAACCTCTCAAATATCTTTTTTTTTTATTTTTTTCATTTTTTATTTTTTATTATACTTTAAGTTCTGGGGTACGTGAGCAGAATGTGCCTGTTACATAGGTATACATGTGCCATGGTGGTTTGCTGCACCCATCAACCTGTCATCTACATTAGGTAATTCTCCTAATGCTATCCCTCCCCCAGACCCCCATCCCCTGACAGGACCCAGTGTGTGATGTTCCCCTCCCATGGTAATCAAATTTTACAATTAAACCTAGTGAGGGTAACAGACACTTCTCAAATAAGGGATGTGTTGGTAGCAGTGCTCACCTACTCTAAGGTATTCACAAGGAGACAGTTTTTTTTTTTTTTTTAGTTCATCCTTCTCTTCTTCATCTTTTTCTTCTTCGTCTGACACTTCCAACTTTTTATGGGCAACTTTAGCGGGACTGTCCCTCTGCAGCATCAAGTTTTCCTTTAGACTTATAGTTGGCAATATCCTTCTTATACTTCAGCTTCACTGCCTTAGTGATGTCAGGCTGCTTTTCACTGTCACCTAAGTTATTCTGCATCTCAGCCAACCTTTTTGTTTGTTTTGCACATCTCCAATGGGGGTGTCAGGGTTTCTGGATCGGATCTTGGGGCAGGATTCTGAACAGAACGGGAAAACTTCAGACAGAGGCCTTTTGGGGGCATTAGGGTCCTTCTTCTTGCCTCCCTTAGCTGGTCTGTACTCCTTCATTTCCCTATCATTGCATTCTTTATCCACATCTGCCATGTTATAACTTCAACTTCTCTTTCCCATTGTCTTCGACTTCTCATAGCACTTCTTGAAAAACTACAAAATTGACAGAGATCTCCGAGTTTTTCTTATGTTTCTGCACGTTTGCACAAAGAAGACATAAGCAGACATCTTGCCCTTGGGTTTCTTGGGGTCACCTTTAGCCATGCTGACTATATCGTTTGCTAGTCTCTACAAAAAACAAAACAAAACAAAACAAAAACAAAAACAAAAACAAAAAAGATAGAGTCTCACTCTGTCACCTAGGCTGAAACGCAGTGATGCAATCATAACTCACTGCAACTCAGATTCCCAGGCTTAAGCAATCCTCCTGCCTCAGTCTCCTAATAACTGGGACTACAGGCACATACCACTACCCCTGGCTAATTTTTGAATCTTTTATTTTTTGTGGAGATGGGTCTCGCTATATTGTCCAAGGTGGTCTCAAACTCCTGGGCTCAAGGAATCTTCTCACCTTGATATCTCAACATGCCAGGATTATATGTGTGAGCTACAGCACCCAGCCATGCACCTACTTTTGCATGGAACAGAAAAAATATATATCCACAAGCTTCCAGGAGGATCAACAGTAACTCCTGCTGGATTTCATTGGATATTTTATAGCCAGGGCATCACAAGATGAAAACAATATAAACAGGTGGGTCCACACACTCCCCAGATCAGTTTCCTTTCACTTATCATTCATTAGCTATTTAATAGGAACTTCAGCTTTCTGAGTCTATCCTTGTGTTACTGCATCCATCAGGGTCTTGGGAGAAAATGCAAGTAACTAAGGTGAGGTTTTGAAGATAATTTAATGAGAAGACTAGGTATAAAGGTGTTGAGAAAAGAAAGCAATAAGAAATATTGAAGAATACTGGGACAAGTAAAAGTGGAAGGGAGTGAAAGGAGCTGTGGAAATCACGTTGTAGCCTCAGACTCCCTGAACAGGGCAAGTCTGCGCGAGAAGATTGTAGCAGAGGCTACAATCTCCCCAATGGAATTTGGGGGCCCACTGAATCTGCATAGATTACATGCAACTTGTTGGCATTTTGAAGAAAATATGAAAATAACTAATAAGTTAGAATAAGAGAAGTAATCTCTGGCCCCAAAACAGAGGATCCTCATATTAGAAGTTATGACTCCATACCATACAGGGAATGCCAGTCCAAAACACAGGAAGTCCAGAGACTACAGCAAAGACCGGCCAAGCTGCCTTCCTTCATATTATATATTTCACAAGATGTGCTGGTCTATAAAAATACCCTCCCTCTATTGCAGGCAGCAAGACAACTCTTTGTTCCTATGGATTATGCTGCCATTAGGATAGAATGTAAGATGCCCTTAAAATTCTTATGCTTATATATTGTCGTTCTGACCAATTTCTCTCTCTCTCTCTCTCTTTAAAATAAACATAAGTTCTTGTGTGGCAGAAAATCAATAAAAATGTCTTAGACATTCATCATAAAAGAATGATAAAGACAGAGTAGTAACTTGATGAAAGCTAGAGTCATAGAAGTTCCTGGAAGGAGCTATAATATTAGAGAGAGAAATAGACTAGAATCAATGTGCCCAGGTTTAGAGGGAGGTGGAAAAAAAATCAACTCATCCTCTGTCCTTCTTGTTCTGCTCTTCTATTGGCCACACTCAAGTGGAAGCCAGAGTCCAAACAGTATTGGTGATGCTTCTGTAGGACAAGCCTCAAGGATTTCTTTCAGAAAAAGACTTTTGAGAAACACTGGCTTTAATTTCTTCATCTGAAAATAGTTTAATGTTAAGTGCCCCCTACATGTCACTACATAGATACAGTTCTGACTTTATAATATTACATTATCTTTATGTTAGCTATATCTTCTAATTCAGGATACAGCATAGATTTTTAAAGTTTTATGCACTGCTTATAGGCATATGTAATACTAGGTACTTGTGCAGCTAAGTTAGACTTTTATTTGTTTTTGCCTTGTGGCTCTAATTATTGAGGTATAAATTTACACACAGTAAAGCATAAAATATTAAGCACTGTAAAATTATATGTATATATGCATATACACACACACACACACAACTACCAGATAAAAATATAGACGATAAGGCAGGATTTTATATAAGAATCTACCAGCCCTGTTTATAACGGAATCATGAAAATGAGGTGTTCATTTGGGGCTGAGAAAAATGTTTCTCAGGCCTGCTTTTCCTTTTCCTGCTTATTTGCTATAGTCAACCTAACATGCTCTACTTAGACATAATTCTCAGTATCTGGCTCACATCCCAACAGTATAAACTGTCACGGTTGTACGGAAAGACAAAGAGGAATCAACATTTGGCAAACATCATGATAAAAATTGATTCAGGGCAAAAATATCAACAGATGTTAATAAAGTAAAAGTGCAATGAGGAATAGAATAGTTGTCTGGTCTCAAAATATTAATTATACAATATATTTATTAATTATAAAATAAAATAACTTTACAATGCAGAAACCCCAATTGATCAGAGATAACATCAATAATTCTTCTGGATACGAAAAACCAAGAGCACAACACTTCTGTGGGTATTCCCATCAACACTGAATAATAGGAATTCAAGCATGAAGAAACATCAGACAAACCTAAATTAACAGTCATTCCACAAAATACTAAGCCAGTACTCCCCAAATATGTAAATGCCATTAAAGACACTGATGTACTAAAGAGCCGTCCAGAATAAAAGGACTACAGAGACAGGATACCTGAATGCAGTGCATGATTTGGAAACTTCCTTCAGTGTAAAGGATAATATTGCGACAACTGAAAAACTCTGAATATGTATCAGTGAATTTCCCAGTGTTATTAAATTAATTAATTAATTTTTTTGATAGAGTTTCCCTCTTGTTGTGCAATGGCATGATCTTCGTTCACTGCAACCTCTGCCTCCCGGGTTCAAGTAATGTTCCTGCCTCAGCCTCCTGAGTAGCTGTGATTATAGGCATGGGCCACCGCACCCAGCTAATTTTTTTGTAGTAGAAACGGGGTTTTTCCAAGTTGGTCAGGCTGGTCTCGAACTCCCGACCTCAGGTGAACAGCCCGCCTTGGCCTCCCAAAGTGCTGCAAAGTGCTTACAGGTGTGAGCCGCCATGCCCAGCCCCAGTTTTAATTATTATAGTGTGGTTATGCAAGGGAACATTCTTGTCTTTTGGAAGTACGCACTGAACTGTACCACATAGAGACATGAACTATTCCACATAAAGTGATGTGAATTGTATAACACAGAGATTTAAAGATAGAAACAGAGATAGTAATGGAGAAAATCATAACATTTAGAGAATTTTAATGAAAGGAGTTTGGGAATTCTTTGTACTAATCTTGAAAATTTTCTAAAATTATATCAAATAAAAAGTTAAACAGAGGGGCAAAAAAAGGAGGAGACTAAACTAGGCAAAGGAGCCCTACGGCAAGACAAAAAAACTAGTCCCAGTCCTAAAACAAATCAAAGAAGAAGTGATGATATTTTCGGTGAGGAGTTAGAGATGTCCATTCCTCCTATCACAAAGCAGAAATAAATACGTCTGTTTTAGGAAAAACAACAAAACAGAAAAACCTCAAAATAGAATAATTTTGAGGAAAGCAAACTCCAGGCACAAGCATTTTCACTGATACATAGTACCGCATGCTCCATGGCTGATACACAGTACCCCACGCTCCATGGCTGATACACAGTACCCCACGCTCCATGGCTGATACACAGTACCCCACGCTCCATGGCTGATACACAGTACCCCACGCTCCATGGCTGATACACAGTACCCCACGCTCCATGGCTGATACACAGTACCCCACGCTCCATGGCTGATACACAGTACCCCACGCTCCATGGCTGATACACAGTACCCCACGCTCCATGGCTGATACACAGTACCCCACGCTCCATGGCTGATACACAGTACCCCACGCTCCATGGCTGATACACAGTACTCCACGCTCCATGGCTGATACACAGTACCCCATGCTCCATGGCTGATACATAGTACCCCATACTCCATGGCGCACAGGCTCAAAATAGTTGCCCCCAAAGGGACCAGGGTTGTTGCCATAATGGGTGTTCTCATTGAACAGTGAGGACTGCTTGGCTGCTGATCACACAGCACCCTCAGTACCTTAGCACTGCACTAAACTCTGGTAGAGGGATCTTCAAGAAAGGCTGATGTTAACATTTCCAGCAGCCTGGAAAAATGGGAACCGTGAGTCAGATTTGGGTTGTTTTAATGAAAATAGAGGGTTCCAATTTCTCCGCATCCTTGCCAACTCTTGCCCTTTGCGTATGTGATAACAGCCATTCTAACAGGTGCAAGGTGCTATCTCATTGTGGTTTTGAATTGCATTTCCCTAATGATTAGTGACTTTGAGCATCTTTTGATACACCTGTTGGCCATTTATATGTCTTCTTTAGAGAAATGTCTATTTAAAACCTTAGTTCATTTTTTAATCAGGTTATTGCATTTTTGGACAATGGTTAGTAGGAGTTTCTTACATATTTTTGAAATTAACTTCTTATCAGATATACGGTTTGCCAAAAGTTTCTCCCTTTCTGTGAACTGCCTTTTCACCCTGTTGATTGATTCTTTTGTCACATATTGGCAAGGATGTGGAGAAACTGAAACCCCTGTACAGTGTTTGTGGGTATGCAAAATGGTAAAGCTGTTATGGAAAACACTACAGAGGCACCTCAAAAAAATAAAAATAGAACAACCATACGATCTAGTCGTCTAGTTTCTGAGTCTATATACAAAAAAATGAAATCAGGATCTCAAAAGAATAAATACAACCCCATGTTCCTTGTAGAATTAGATTAACAATAGTCAAGATGTGAAAACAACATAAACGTTCATCAACAGATTAATGGATAAAGAAAATGTGGTATGTACATACAATGGAATATTATTCGGCCTTCAAAAGGAAAACATTCCACAATATGCAATATCATGAATGAATCTGGAGGACATTATGCTCAGTGAAATAAGCTAGATACAGAAGAACAAATACGGCATGATTCCACCTATATGAGGTATCTAAAATAGTCAAACTCATAGAAGCAGAAAGTAGAAAGGTGGATACCAAGGGCTGGGGGAAGAAGAACATGAGGAGTTGCTAATCAATTACACAAAATTTCAGTTGTCAAAGATAAATAAGTTCTGGAAATTCACTCTACAACATTGTGCCTACAGTTAACGATACATTGTACACTTAAAAATCTGTTAAAAGGGTAGATTTCATGTTAAGTGTTCTCACCACAACAAAAAGACCCCATGAGCACCTAAAGAAAATATAAACAGAGAAATGTGACAAATACTGGACTAACATTCTGTGATGATTTAAAAATGCTCTCCACTTCTTTGTGACTCTCCCATAAGGAGGGGAGGTCTGTATTTTTATTTTTGCTTTTTTTCTCACTGATTTTGGAATGGGCCTGTGACTGCTTTGGCCAATAAAATATTAGTGACATGTACCGGCTTTCCACTCAGACTTTAAGAAACCTGGCAGCTTTCACTTCCTCTCTTGGAATGTTTGTGTTGGAAACCCCGAGATGCTTTAAGAAACATGCTGGAGAAACTAGGTGCAGGGGCCACATGGAAACAGAAATAATTTGAGACTCCATAGGAAAAGAGGCCTGAGCAGCCCCACTATGCCAACCTAACCAGTCCTCCTCTCTTCCCATCCCAAGGCACCAGACATGTACATGAGCCATCTTAAATATTCCAGACTAGGGGAGACCCCAGATGGCTGTATTCCCAGTTCACATCACATGGAATAGAAGAAACACTCAGGTGAGCTCAGTTAACATTCAGAATCACAAGAAGTCATAAAATGGTTATTGCTTTAAACCACTAAGTTTTAGGGTAGTTGGTTATAAAACAAGGACAGACTCATATTCACTCACATGTGTAATTATTTCACTCATTCAATAATTATTTTATTAAGCATTTATTAAAGACCCCAATGGCAGGTTCCTTGCTGTTGATTTCTGCTTCCTTGGAAAATAAACATAAAATACATGAGAATAAAATACATCCATGATGTTTGTAACTAAAGTGTATGGTATAATAAAAGGAGATTGGACCCAGGCAGGAAAGTCAAGGTGAAGCCACATCATTTGACTGGAGAAATACCCAAGGTTTGTTGTCTCGTGCTAAGGAAAACAAAGACATGGACATACACACAGAGTGGGTTTTAAGAGCAGAAAGTTCAATAGGCAAAAGAAAGAAGAGGGAGCTTCCTCATGCAGAGGAAAGGAGTGCCCAAGTTGGTTTCCAGGTTTGGGGTGGGATGCGGTTGATATTCTAGAACAGCTTGAGGTGGCAGTGTCTGATTTACACAGGGTATAGTGGATTGGTTTGACCAGGTGTGCCATTTACATAATCCCCGGAGAGGATGGCCATCCCACCCTAATCTTTTATTATGCAGATGGGGTTCCCACTTGGCAGGTGCCATGACACTCGCACACATGGTGGAAGAAAAGGAGAAGGGAAGAGAAAACCTCCATGTTGGATATACCCTGCTTCTGTTGTAGCTGCTGGCATTCACCTACGCAAGCTTCCAGCTTGCTTATCTATGCTTGCAGCTTGATTTCTATCAGGCTGTTTTCTGTTAGAAAAGAAATAATTTGGCCAGGCGCGGTGGCTCAAGCCTGTAATCCCAGCACTTTGGGAGGTCGAGACGGGCGGATCACGAGGTCAGGAGATCGAGACCATCCTGGCTAACACCATGAAACCCCGTCTCTACTAAAAAATACAAAAAACTAGCCGGGCAAGGTGGCAGGCGCCTGTAGTCCCAGCTACTCGGGAGGCTGAGGCAGGAGAATGGCGTAAACCTGGGAGGCGGAGCTTGCAGTGAGCTGAGATCTGGCCACTGCACTCCAGCCTGGGCGATAGAGCGAGACTCCGTCTCAAAAAAAAAAAAAAAAAAGAAAAAAAGAAATAATTTGGGGGCTGCTTTTTAATAAAAGAAAAATATTACTGAGGATTCTTGTACCCTATCTACCTAAATAATTTTTTTAACTCCTATACTGAAGGCTGTGAGGATTAAACTGAGATCAAGCAGTAGGAGGAGGTAACTGGCATGGGAGAAACAACCTCCTGTGGAAAGCCATCATAGTATCACAGAACATGGTACACTGAGGACTGAGAGGCTCTTGTGTCTAGGGCCCAGCTTAATGAGCAATACGTGGTCAGGTGAGGCCAGAATCAAAGCATGAAGCCAGAATATAAACTTAATTAAACTGTAAACATCTGGTTAGGGACTGTCTTGTTTGCCTTGTATTTTCCTGGCACCTGATAGGTGCTCAATAAATGCTACATCTTTCTAGGAAGGAGGGAAGAAAGGGAAGGAAAAAGAGAAGGAGGGAGAGAAGGAGGGAGGGAAGGGGAAGAAGTGAAGAGAGAGAGGAAGGAGGAACTTGTCCTTTGCACTTGCGTTACTCTGTTTAGACAAGAACACACTCTCATCCAGTAGTTCTCAAATTTTGTCACATATTACAATTACCTGGGATTTCAAGAAAAATCCTTGTATCCAAGCTGAATCCCATACCTAATCAATTAAATCCTCTCGAGTGAGACTCAGACATCACAGGTGCTTCCACTGTGCAGCCAAGCTCGAGGAGTGGTGTTCCCAGCAGTCTATGCTCCTGTATAGGGAATGATGCTCCCTGACTTATTTTCTACACAGACCTTGTAGTTGTAAAGGTCAGAATATTAATCTAGGTCCTAACACAACCAGATGTTGGTAAGAAATGGGAACAAAAGACCACGTCTAAGAATCACTGACTATTACTGAAAATAGAAGACATAATTTGAAATATACGTCTCCATGCCTGTGTCAAATAACCCATAATAGCTGAATAATCAAATCTCTGAATCAATGAAGTCCATGTTTCAGGGCCCTGACTTCAGCTAGCAGCATCTTTACCTCACCTATCATTAATTAATTCCTAAGGAAGCTGTCCTCTTTCTGACTTCTCCCCATCAAAATCCATATACTGTTTGACAGACTAACAGAACATTTTAAAACATAAGTTGTGTTTGTCATTCAAACTGCCTTGTTGCTTTCCACCAGCTACCATATAAATTACATCCTATCAGTAAAAACTTTTATTACACTGTTTTTCTGACACATTTTTCAGCAATATGATGAGCTTTGTTTGCTTATTTACAAATTAAACTCATCCTTTTTATAAAATTATCACGATGCCTAACTCACCCCCGTTTGAGTCCACTTACCCTACTTATATAATTATTCCACAATATACCTTTGATTTCCTTTTCTACTGCTCCTGTCAAGTTAAATGTCCCCTTCTACATGTATCTATTATATCTTCTACTTGTCCTTTCATTTCGCTCCTTACGCTTTCATTAAAAGTTCAATGTCTATCTTCTCTACCAGTGTGTAAGCTCCATAAAGGAAAAGCCTGAGTTGCCACACTATCAGAATATCCTCAAAGTCCAGCAAAAGGCTGTGCACTTAATATAAACCCATGAAATGAGTTTATGAATGAATAAATGAGCAAGTAGATGAATAAATGCCCATTGAGGATAATAAAGACAATTTATCTTTGACATTTTGTAGACATCTCAGAAAAGTTCTAATTCTGTCCACAGTCGCTTCCTAGAATAGATTCAGAAGGAAAAAGAGAGAGGAGCTGTTACTCTAGGCTTTCATTATGTTCTAAAAACTTTCCTTATGTGGAACTCTTAGAATCACTCAATCACGGATTATTGAACTGGCAGCGACTACTACAGTACAGTTTGTTTGGCAACATCAAGGGCCAATACATTTCTTGGAAAAGTAGTCCCAGGCCTGAATAATTTGTATTTGTATCATAAAATATTTGATTACTCTGGTATATTCTTATGACACTGAATTGATGAGTATTTCTCTTGGCATCATCATAAATACATTTATATTAGACATAAAACTACCTACTTTCCTTGTTATAGATGAGTATGTTTTTGATGATTTTAAATCTCAAGTTGTGGCTCAGCATCACAAGTGGAAGAAAAAATAAAAGGAAAAATGAATGGCAATCAAAGGTAAGTTTGTCATCATTATAACAATAATGGTAATAGAGGTATTAATGGTATCTACAGAAGAAACTTACATTTTTAAGTATATACTATAGATTATCCACTTTGCTAAATGTTTTTTGTATATTATTTAATTTTTACAACGTCTTCATGAGAGTGTTCTATTTTTCTCGCTGTACAGATAAGGAAACAGGTTAGAAGAATTAAGAGACCACCAGTCAAACAGATCATTACATATGGCTACTAGGGCCTCAAACTGAGATCTTTTTGTTTGGTTGTAAGATCAATACACTAACATCAGGTGGGGTTAATGGCTCCAGTTTCAGGTTCTGGTTGTGCAGAACATACATCTACCTTTTTGTCAAGGCATCATTTCATTTGCTTCATCTCCCTTGGAAGCCTACGGGCAAGTTAATTGAATGCGATCTCACACTGACTCCCTTTACAAAAATAGCCTAGTCAGAATCTATGTACATACTCCAAATTGGATGCATAACAATGCCATTTTACACAAGAGCACTGAATATATTTACAAATAATTGTCTAATATTAACTAAGATACTTAGAGAAGAGTGATAAGAAAAAAAAAAAAAAGAAATTAAGATGGGACACTGAACCAGAATGTGCAACTGGCAAAGATGCAATTAAGATAAACATGTTCCAAGAATCTTACCTATAAAAAAGTGAATATTGAAAATGCTGGAGTACAGTTTGTAGAAAAAGAGTTGTGCCTACAAAGTGAACAGAGAGATATGGTAGACCTTCAGTAAATCTATGAAATCAATTCCTGGTAGGCTCAATGCTACTTGTATTTCAAGAAAGAATTCAATCAAAAAAAAAATTTTTTTAATGAAATCACCAGTTTAGTACAAAAGATCTCAGAAAAGGATATAAGGCTCCTAAGTATAAAACACACATAAATGAAAATAAACTGCACATACAAGTGTATTGAGGAGAACAAAACTAAATCCAAATTTATATTTAAATGCTCCCATTTAAATTGTCTAAGAAATAAATATTTAACTTCAGTAGAATGAGAGAAAGCTTGTTTGGCTGCACAGCTTCTTCAATTCAGTTCTGCTTTCTGGAAACATTTACAATGGGAGAAAGGTTAATAAGCTCCCCTGATGGTAGTAAGGGCATACACACTAGAGAGGAGAAAGAATGATTTTTTAAATTATTTCTATCCAATCTGTTTTTCCTTTTTACTCTAATGAGACATGCTAAGTACTCCTATTATAGTAATTTACCATAATATATATGGTGAAATGACCCTGACACCAGGCAAACCAAAGACTGTATCTTTTTAAATAATTGAAAAACAGACACAGAAACATTTTCTTTAGAAATGGACCCTTAGATTGTCTACACAGTATGCTGACTAGTGGAATACTTAAGGAACAATGACACCTGTATTTATATATTTCTAGGCAGTTACAGCTGACAGTATAAACTCATTTTATAGGATTGCTAAAACAGCTGCAGGAAAGAGATAAAGACATTTTATCATTTTAATTTGCTATCACGTAACATAACAGCAGTGGAACAAAATTGTCTGGGATTATTGAAAATAATCTGTCATCAGAACTGATGGTATTTACCAAAGCAGTTTCACTAGCAAACTTCACTCTGTTCTCAAGTTTGAAAAATAAAAATCTATTCCATGCCGTGTGAAAATGTCCTTGGTTCTACCTGTATTTATAAATAATTACATCAGCTACAAAAAAAAAACTGATTTTGGATAAAGAATAGTATTCTTCGTAATCACAAATAATTATCCTAGAAAATTGTATTAGAATACATCCAAATCATCTGATTTAATAGAACTATCCCTTAAGACCTTTTATATATAGGTTTAAAACATATCTTAATTTTTATTCACCAATATAATCTCTATTCGTGCAATTTTTAGAATGTGCTAAAAGCAAACAACCTTGATAAATTCAAAAAAAAGAGAAATATAATCCCAGAGCCTCATTATCAATTTCAAGCCGTATCACTTTTATGTTGGGTTTCACATCAAACAAATACCTTAGGTGGCCAGAGACAGACTTCAGGTTGTGATGGCAACATGAAAATTAGTTTAAGTCCATCAAGAGCTTACACCAGGTCAGGAAGTTATTGGTTTGACGTGTCTATTAAGGGGAGAAAGAGCTTTGCTGGCATAGACCTAAGGACCTAAGACACACATCACTGTTTCATGCCCATTTGGAAAGCTGCAGGTCTCTTGTAAGAATGTGCCCCTACTCTTCTTTCAGGGATAAGTTATTGCTTCTTCCTTGGAATACCAACAGCACCTGTCATTAAACATTTTATCATAGTCTGTTTTCATGGTTGTAGAACTGAGAAAGTCGTTCAGGAGAAGGGCAGCTGGAAATGACATTTATGTGCCAGATGTTGCTCATGAAAGTGAAATGTGGAGAAAAGCTGGGAATTTAGAACATTTTCTTCTGACTCCAAAACCTCTTCAGAATCTCTCCACTATTATATTATTGTTTGTGTCATATGCCCAGATAGGTTTGTAAGCAATTTGAGATGAGGAATAAGGTTTTATATATGTCTCTGCACCCAGGACTACCTATACAACTGTACCTGTATAAACTGTTCAATGGAGATTTAGCTATCAAAACAAAACCCATAGCTGTGTTGGCTATTTAGTTTTGGTATTTTCTTAATTTTTTTTTACATTTTAGAATAAGCTTGTCAATGTCCAAAATGTCCACTGGAAGTTTGACTGGTAGTGCTCTGAATTTCCAAATCAATTTGAAGATAATTGACATCTTAATAATTCTGAGTCACTACAATCATGAAAACAGTGTACTTCTATTTCGGATTTACTCTCAGCAGTTTTGTGATTTTCTTTTTTTTTTTTTTTTTTTTTTTTTTTGAGACGGAGTCTCGCTCTGTGGCCCAGGCTGGAGTGCAATGGCCGGATCTCAGCTCACTGCAAGCTCCGCCTCCCGGGTTTATGCCATTCTCCTGCCTCAGCCTCCCGAGTAGCTGGGACTACAGGCGCCCGCCACCTCGCCCAGCTAGTTTTTTGTATTTTTTAGTAGAGACGGGGTTTCACCGTGTTAGCCAGGATGGTCTTGATCTCCTGACCTCGTGATCCGCCCGTCTCGGCCTCCCAAAGTGCTGGGATTACAGGCTTGAGCCACCGCGCCCGGCCCAGTTTTGTGATTTTCAATGCACAGGTTGTTCATATCTTTTTTTCTCTCAAATTTTAAGTTCTGGGACACATGGGCAGGAGGTGCAGATTTCTTACATAGGTAAATGTGTGCCACGGTGGTTTGCTGCTGAGATTATTCCACCACCCAAGTATTAATCCCAGCATCCATTAGCTATTCTTCCTGATGCTCTCCTACCCCCCACCCCCAAAATGCCCCAGTGTGTGTTGTTTCCCCCCAAGTATCCATATGTTCTCATCGTTCAGCCCTCACTTACAAGTGAGAACTTGCAATGTTTGGTTTTCTGTTCCTGAGCTAGTTTGGAGGATTACAGCTTCCAGCTCCATCCATGTCTCTGTAAAGACCATGATCTTGTTCCTTTTTATGGCTGCATAGTTTTCCATGGTGTATATGTACCACATTTTCTTTAACCAGTTTGTCAGTGCTGGGCATTTGGGTTGACTCCATGTCTTTGCTACTGTGAATAGAGCTGCAATGAACATGTGTGTGCATGTATCTTTGTAATAAAATGATTTATATATCTTTGGGTATATACCCAGTAATGGAATTGCTGGATCAAATGGTATTTCTGCTTCTAGATCTTTGAGGAATGACCACACTGTCTTCCACGATGGTTGAACCAATTTGCACTCTGATCAACTGTGTAAAAGCATTTCCTTTTCTCCACAACATCACCAGTATCTTTTATTTTTTTTATTTTTCATAGCAGCCATTCTGATTGGCATTAGATGGTATCTCATTGTGATTTTTATTTGCATTTTTCTAATGATCAATAATGTTGAACTTTTCTTCACGTTTCTTGGCCACATGTATGTCTTCTTTTGCGAAGTGTCAGTTCATACCCTTTGCCCACTTTTTAATATGGTTGTTACTTGTAAATTTGCTTAAGTTCCATATAGACTGGATATTAGACCTTTGTCAGATAGACTGCAAAAATTTTATCCCACTCTGTAGGTTGTCTGTTCACTCTGGTGATAGTTTCATTTGCTGTGCAGAAGCTCTTTAGTTTAGTTAGAGTCCATTTGTCAATTTTTGCTTCTGTTGCAATTGCTTTTGTTGTTTGAGTCATCAAATCTTTGCCTGTGCCTATGTCCACAATGGTATTGCCTAGAGTTTCTTTTAGGGTTTTGACAGTTTTGGGTTCTACACTTAAGTCTTTAATCCATCTTGGGTTACTTTTGTATAAGGTGTAAGGAAGTAGTGCAGCTTCAATTTTCTGCACATGGCTAGCCAGTTCTCCCAGCACCATTTATATGGGGAATCCTTTCCCCATTGCTTGTTTTTGTCAAATTTGTTGAAGATCAGATGGTTGTAAGTGTATAATCTTAGAGTTATCCCTTCTGTTCATTGGTCTATGTGTCTGTTTTGTACCAGTATCATGCTGTTTTGGTTACTATATCCTTATAGTGTAGTTTGAAGTCAGGTAGCATGATGCCTCCAGCTGTGTTACTTTTGCTTAAGATTGTCTTGGCTATTTGGGCTTGTATTAGTCCATTTTCATGCTGAGGATTAATACATACCTAAGACTGGGTAATTTATAAAGAAAAAGAGGTTTAATGGACTCACAGTTCCATGTGACTGGAGAGACCTCACAATCATGGCAGAAGGCAAAAGGCATGTCTTACATGGCAGCAGGCAAGACAGAATGGCAATCAAGTGAAAGAGGGTTCCCCTCATAAAATCATCAGATCTGGTGAGACTTCATCACTATGCTGCGAACAGTATGGAGGAAACCACCCGCATGATTCAATTATCTCCCACCAGCCCTCTCCCACAACATGTAGGAATTATGGGAGCTACAATTCAAGATGAGATTTGGGTAGGAACACAGCCAAACCATATCAGTGGATAAAAAAAAATAGTTTTATCCAATCCTGTGACAGTGTCAATGGTAATTTAATGTGAATAGTATTAGTCTATAAATTTCTTTGGGCAGTATGGCCATTTTAATATTGATTCTTCCTATCCATGAGCATGGGATGTTTTTCTACCTGTTTTGTGTCATCTCTGATTTCACTGAGCAGTGGTTTATAATTCTTCATGAAGAGGTCCTTCACTTTCCTTGTTAGTTGTATTTCTAGGTATTTTATTCTTTTTGTGGCAATTGTGAATGAGAGTTCATTTACGATTTGGCTCTCGACTTGCCTGCTGTGGGTGTATAGGAATGCTAGCAATTTTTTCACATTGATTGTATTCTGAAACTTTGCTGACATTGCTTATCATTTTAAGATGCTTTGGGTTTGAGACTATAGGGTTTTATAGATACAGTATCATGTCATCTTTAAACAAAGATGGTTTGACTTCCTCTCTTCCTATTTGAATATCTTTTATTTCTTTCTCTTGCCTGATTTCCCTAGCCAGAACTTTTAATACTATGTTGAATAGTAATAGTGAGAGTGGGAATCCTTGTCTTGCGTGAGTTTTCAAGGGGGAATGCTCCCAGCTTTTGCCCATTCAATATGATATTGGCTGTGGGTTTGTCATATATGACTCATTATTTTGAAGTATGTTCTTTCAATACCTAGTTTATTAGGGTCTTTTAACATGAAGGAATGTTGAATTCTATTGAAGGCCTTTTCTGCATCTATTGGGTAATCATGTGGTTGTTGTCTTTAGTTCTGTTTATGTGAGGAATCACATTTAATGATTTGTGTATGTTGAACCAACCTTGCATCACGGGGATGAAGCCTACTTGATTGTGATGGATAAGCTTTTTGATGTGCTCTCAGATTCAGTTTGCCAGTATTTTGTTGAGGATTTTTGCATCTATGTTTATCAACAATATCGACCTAAAAGTTTTTTTGTTGTATTTCTGCCAGGTTTTAGTATCAGGATGATGCTGGCCCCACAAAATGCGTTAGAGAGGAGTCCCTCCTTTTGTAATTTTTTGGAATAGTTTCAGTAGAAATGGTACTAGCTTTTCTTTGTACCTCTGTTAGAATTCAGCTATGAATCTGTCTGGTCCTGGGTTTTTTTGTTTTGTTTTTTGTTTTTTTGTTAATAGGCTATTTAATAGTGCCTCGATTTCAGAGCTTGTTGTTGGTCTAGTCAGGGATTCAGTTTCTTCTTGGTTCAGTCTTCGGAGGGTGTATGTGTCCAAGAATTTATCCATTTCTTCTAGATTTTCTAGTTTACATAGAGAGAGGTGTTTGTAGTATTCTCTGTTGGTTCCTTGTATTTCTGTGGGGTCAGCGGTAATATCTCCTTACCATTTCTGATTGTGTTTATATGAATCTTTTATTATTCTATTATTAGATAGTGGTCTATTTTTTCCAAAAAAAAAAAAAAAGTTCCTGGATTCATTAATTTTTGAAGGGTTTTTTGTCTGTATCTCCTTCAGTTCGGCTCTGATTTTGGCTATTTCTTGTCTTCAGCTAGCTTTTCGGATTTGTTTGCTCTTAGTTCTCTAGTTCTTTTGGTTGTGATGGTAGGGTTTCAGTTTGAAAACTTTCTAGCTTTTTTTTTTTGAGGTCTTTTCCAGCTCTTTGATGTGGGCATTTAATGCTATAAATTTCCCCCTTAACACTGCTTTAGCTGTGTCCCAGATATTCTGGTACATTGTATCTTCGTTCTCAGTTGTAAAGTTTTTTTGTTTTGTTTTGTTTTTAGCCAGAGTCTCTCTTTTTTTTGCCCAGGCTGGAGTGCAGTGGCGTGATCTTGGCTCACTGCAACCTCTGTCTCCCAGGTTCTGGCAACTCTCCTGCCTCAGCCTCCTGAGCAGCTGGGATTACAGGTGCATGCCACCATGCCTGGCTAATTTTTATATTTTTAGTAGAGATGGGGTTTCACCATGTTGACCAGGCTTGTCTGGAACTCTTGACCTCAAGTGATCCACCTGCCTCGGCCTCCCAAAGTGGCAAAGAACTTCTTTATTCCTGCCTTACTCATTTATCTAGTTTTCAGACTTTTAATGAGTTTCACTAGAGCTCAAAAATTACTGCAACGAATTCCATATATTGGAAAATTATTTCATTTCCAAACTGCCAGCTTATTTTTAGTTATTTGACTGTAAATGTGTCTCCTTTGATAAGAGATTCAAATTTTCTGAGTTTGTAGGCTTTAATACCAGTATGCAAAGATTATGTGCCTGACTAGTATTGAATGTGATTGCCTATAGCTTCGTACATGAGTCACTATGAGACAACCTACAGGTCCTCAAAATTAAGCTTTGTACTCTGGACATATTAAATAGCATTGGTATATAAACATATTTCATGGCATCTTCGTGACAGAATGGGTTTTTTAGTTGCAGAATTTTTGTATAATTCAGATATTTAGTAAGACTAACACAAATCCAAAAGTAATTATCTGCATATAAACATACATCCTGAGGCAAATCAATGATGAACAACTGGTATTTATTGAATATTTTTAATGTGGGAAATATGCTTCTATATCTTTTAGGAGCTTAAAGACTAGCTAGTTCATCAAGATGAAATTAAATATGGCACTAAATAGTGTTCTGTGGAAATTGGTCATCAATACAACAGTAGAGTTAAAGTTTGCAAGATGTAAACTAATGCTATCAATTTTGACTAATATTCCAAACCAGGAAATTAGAAGTCATCCTTGCTTCTCTTATTTAGTCACCAGAGTTGGTAGGTTCTAATTCCCAAATAATTTCAAAATCTGACTTTTCACATCTATCTCCATTGACTTGACTTGGACTTATATCGCCTCTAATCTGAGTAGTTCCAAGAGCATCTGAAGTATTATCTGTGTTCTCTTCCAAATAACACAAAGTTTTTCATGGTTCTAGTCTCTTCATCTTGATCTTCTTTGCCCAGAGCTTCAAGGATAAACTCAATGTCACTTGGTTGCTGTTGTCTGACCTGCCCCAAAGTCCAGTAAGAGTTGGCTATCATGTCACTTGTGTTTACATATCATTTAATATAGTCTTTTTTTTTTTGTAAGCACTTATCACATTGTATTATTTGTATTGTGCCTGTCTCTTCTGGAGGGTAACCATAAGGTTTATTACTTCTCTGAATTCAAAGAATTTGGTCAATGCTTGGTTCACAGCAGGTAGTCAGTATTTAAGGAACTGAATTGAGTTCCAGGACTGTTAGTATCTTAAATGTCTCATGAGTGAAGAACATGACTGGAACTGACATGCCTTGCTCTTGTCACTCACTTCCACTTCCATCCCCATCCAGAGATGTAAGTGCAAAACTCTGTGAAATTAAAAAAATCATAGACCAGAGATTTTAGAAGTATGGACCATTTGATTATTTTTATCCCAACAACCTTTCCAGCCTGCTTTATAACAAGGTAGCTTTTCAGCCAAATTAAAAAGATCAGGGAAAAAAAAGTGTTAGTTAATTATTTCTGGAATAGAAAACTGAAAGATACACTTTGTTAGTTTTCTTGGAAGATATTTTTCAAATTATTATTTATGAAAAAATATTAAGAATTTTGATACATATTCAAAATATTTTCCATCATTGCATATCTACCTATGTTATTTTGTTTCAGTTTACAAACATCTCTGATGCTAAAATACCTCCTTCAATATATAATTAAGGATTACAAACATGCTTCAGTTTTCAAACTAATGTCTATACTCCAAGTACAAATGAAATCATTATGAAGTTTTAAAACACCACAATATCATTAATACTATAAAATCTTAAAAACTACTTTTATCATTGTTCAAGTATTTTATGAATATCTCAGATCCAACTTGAAAGCATTTTTTCATGTAGTACTGTTTTATATGCATTTTAATGTCTTCTCTACTTTCCACAATGATCCCATGAATGGTTGAACACAATTTGAGATAACATCTTTGTTTTTAACATAATTCATTTGATTATGTGATGAAACTATTTCATTTATGTAATAAAGCTCCAATACATATCTTTTACTTTTTCCTTGCTTTGTAAATTATTTGGATTTTTTCCTCAAGTCAAATTCCCACAAATTATTATATCAATGAATGAGAACATGTGCATGGCCCTTAACATATTATGCCAAGTTTCTTGAAAAAAGCTGTGCCTATTTATTCTGACTCTCAAGAATGAATATAAGCATATCATGTTCACTGGGCCCCTTTCTAGTGCTCTTCTAAAAACAGCCTTCAACTCCTGAGCTTGTTGTGCCATTCCCAAAACTGCTCCTCCTGAGTACAGACTGGTAGGAGAAGAGACCCTGAGAGAACCTTCGCTGTTACCACCATATCCCCCACTCTTGTTGTTGCCACCACTTTTGCCTGCTACAGGGCTGCAGCTTCATTAGGGGCAGACAGGGAAGGTTCAAAGAGCTCTATTCTGTAATAAACTGTCTTCCAAGTCCTCCAACCAGTCTTTTTTTTTTTTTTTTTTTTTGTCTGTAGCTTTTCAATATCCAAGAGATATATATGACTAAGAAGATACAGAAGTCAAAACAAACAAATAAGCAAATAGAAGAAATAAAGTAAACTAACTCTCCAAAGTATGGTCATTCTTTGAGTTTTGATTATGTCTACCCAGTTCACCTACTTTTCTTTACTTTTAGAGGCATCTTATAGTTGCTTTATGAATTTTGTCTTCCTTTCCTTTCACCTTTCATCAATGGGAAAGATAGAATGGAGTGTACTTATTCCTTCCTAACTGACATTAGAACCTATCAATAAGTTTTTAATCAGGAGACTGAGAAAGTAGACTTACTCCTTTGTCACTAGTTGATTTCAAAGATAGTGGCCTGGTTACAGTATATGTTTGGTTTTGAGCCAGTTTGATCCAATGAATATGAGATTTACCATTGATTCATTTATTGGAAATACATGACATTGGAATTATACCAGTTGGGCAGATTTAATTCTACATTAAATTTGCTAGATGAGAAACATATAACCAGTTGTCTTTTTCTTTTCTTTCCTTTTCTCCCCTCCCTCCCTCCCTCCCTCCCTCTCACCTTTCCTTCCTTTCCTTCCTTTCTACCTCCTCCTCCCTGCATATGGGAGCCTAGATTCATGGTTAACATTTTTTTTTCCTTTATAAAGGACCCGAGAGTATTTTAGGATTTGAGGGATACAAAGTCTCTACTGCAACTACCGTATTCAACTCTACTGTTGTGGTGTAAAAGCAGGCGATGGACAATATTTAAATAAATGAGCTGGCCAAATTTGGCCAACAGGCTATAGTTTGTCAATCTGTGGCTTAGAATGATGAATTAACATATTTGATCTTCAGTATTTACCCAGTAGTAGGGTTGTTACAGTAAAAACCCATCATAACATTTTAAGTGGCTTAAAAAATGTTTGAGTAAAAATGTGTTTGGGGTTATTGAGAAGTTATTGACGCCTGATATGATACTGAAATACTAGTATGTGTGGGTCCAGGTTCTGAGATTTCCGGGAGCCAATTTCTTCTAATTACTTTTTTACATTTGATTTTTTTATCTATGTATATGTTCTTCTAATGAACTCTTTACTAGAATTTAGGCCATTAATTAGAAGACCTAAATTAAGAGTTATGTGTATATATATGTGTGTGTGTATATATATGTGTGTATACACATATATATACACACACATATACACACACATACACATATATATACATATACATATATAGATACATTATTTTTATATATATGTGTGTGTGCCTAGGTAATCTGAAAAAAAAGCTGACTTTTAATTATATAGGTTGAAAAATACTGGAAAATAACATTTAATTAGACTCAAATCAAGAGCTGCCAGATTCCACACTGAAATGTAACATTACTGAAAACAGAATTTTTGAAGGTTCTGTATTTATGAGTATTCAGTAAGAAATTATTTCAGCTCCCATTTTTAGTATAGCACTCCAGACAAGAAATAGACTATCTTGGCTTTTAAAAGTTCTGTTAATTCTTCATATGAAACAAAACTCTAAAACAGTTTTATTTTTGTAAAACATTCTTACAAAGTATGAACAATTATAGTTGACTGACTTAAGTTGAGAAGTTTCTGTATAAATAAATAGCACTCTCAATTTTTGCATTCACAATTCAACACTGTCTAGCTCTGTTAAAATGGTGTCATTTCACAATAGTTGTATCATCTACGTTTCAGAAAACAGGGTTGTTATCCTGCCCTTCAGACAGGACAGGACCAGAAGATACTGTAAGACAAACATAAACGCTGTAGTGCGAAGAATCTAAGGAAGAGGTAATAACCAAAGCCATAAAATGATATATATTTTACTGCAGAAACATGAGCAATATCTATGTGGCTATTCATGCTACAAACTAAGCCACCCACAAACATTCAGCAGAAAATTCCCTTTGAATAGTTATAATTCAAGAAACAGAAAGCTCTCTCTAAAAAATGTGCCAAGTATTTTTAATAGAGAATTCATAAAGAAATACAGCTGCTCAAGATATGAATGATAAGAGGATCAAACATATAGAACAGGGCTTTGTGAAAAGCAAAATTTGGCTTAAAGGAATGTAGGATGAAAATAAATGAAAAAATAAAGAACTATCAGAATGCCTCCAGAAGTTATAATGGATATGGGCTCTATCGCTTTTCTCCCAGGTGATAGTAGTTTATTTCCTTGCCCAAAAAACTTTTTCAAATCACATTTGCCACTACCCAGACCAGGAGCATTACATAGCCACTAAGTTTCACTTTCTTAAAAGAGATATGTTAAGAATATGAACGTAATCTATGCTGAGGAGCAGTTTACCGGCTTCATGGAATTTACAGTACCAGGAGATGCCAACCCAGTATTCAGCTGGGCTTTTTAAATAACACTACATATGCAACTTTAAGTATCATGAGTTCAAACTTATAAGATTGTGCAGAGGAAAGTGCTGTTAATGTTAATAAAGATCGCATTGCCAACTGAACTATTACTCACCTACACCTCATTTGCTTTGTTAGTTTAAGTCCAATACAGCATTTTGGGAATCTGAGAGGCTAAATAAAAAAGCACATGAAGAGAAGTTTACAGTTTGATTTGACCAATAATTTCTGCTATCATGAACTTCTAGGTGTCACATTCTAGACTATCTTTCTTAAAATTCTCCATCTTGGTATTATTATAAAGAACAAATGGAGGACTGAGTCACTATGCATATTATTGTCTCTTAAAGTCGGCACTCCTAACACTGGGCTTATCAGGGCCTACTGAGAAAAGGGGAACTTCAGGAAGGCCCTGGCTTCAGGGGTGAGGATTCCACCCAATTCCTGCATTATCTCCTTTCAAATTTCATTTAGGACGATTGGAATGTCTAGACAGATTTTCGGTTTGAGTGAAGCAAGCCTAACAAAAAGTTTTCTTTACTACTTAAGAGAGGTGTCATTTGGTTCATTTCTCACAACATTTTAGAAAGACGCCAATGTCCCTGAAATGATGTTGAGTGCTAGAAAACCAGTTATCATAAAATGTTAGGGAAAGATGATAAAATATGTGTCCGTCCAATCTCTACATTTAATTTTTGTATTTTACTTTTTGGACATTTTAATTCTATTCTTAAGTTGTCTCATTTGTAAAATGAGAATAATAGTACCTCCTTCATTGAGATGACATAAGAATACAACCTAGAAAATATTACAACAGGAATAAATACAAGAACAGCTGAGGGAGTGATGTAATAAATTTGCCTTGAAGAGCAGGGGTTGGTTGCTCTCTCTCTCTCTCTCTCTATACACACACACACACACACACACACACACACACACACATTCCTATATATACATATATACCTATATATACACACACACATATACACATACACACACACTATATATAAAATATGATGTATGTATATGTATATATACATACACACATATACATACACACTAGGAAACATGAGCCGGACTTTATATAATAAAGAATAAAAGCAGTGCAGAAGGAAATGCATTATAAATACACTAAAATATAGCTAGAAAGGGACATGGATAAATAATTCTGGAGGAATATAGGGTTATAGGCCATGATGCTAGAAAATCATTGTGGGGCACAATTGTGAAGTCTTTCATAGCCTTGCTAAGTAGTTTAACATTTGTGGTTTTCATGAGAAGCCATAAAATATATTTAATGAGCAGTAATATGAACAGCCCTAGGGTTGCTTGATGACCTTCCAAAAGCACAACAGTTTTAGCAGAATAATGATGAAAACAAGTCATTTGTGTTGAAGTAAATCAGATCATACAAAAAATCAATTTCAGATGGATTGTAGATCTAAATGTAAAGGATAAATAAAGCTTTTAGAAGAAAATATTAAATGTCTTCATGAACTGAAGTGAGCAAATATTTCTTGAAAGGGCATAAAAAAACACTAACCGTAAGTGGAAATTTTGAAAAATTAACCTATTAAAATTAATAACTCTTATTCATCAAAAGGCAACAATGAGAGAAGTCACAAAGAAGAAACAATCAATATTTATATCTAGCCATATATCTACATCCAGAAAATATAAATAGCTCAACAAATCAATAAAATGCAGACAATTCAATAGAAAGTAGGCTAAAAATATGCATATCTATGACCTAGAAATCATATTCACAGATACATACAATAAGAAAGTGTACATGTGTTCACCAAAAGGTATGTTGAAGAATGTTTAAAATACAACTACTCGCAAAAATTCCAAACTGGAACTAACCAAATATCCATTAAAAAAAAAAAGGCTAAATTTTTATATGTATGCACAATGAAATCCTACCACAGCAAGAAGAATGAACAGCTACATGTAGAGACACTATGGATAAATCTCACAAATATCACAAGTCCTGTACACTATGGTAGTCCAGGGTATTATGTTCTCACATGGAGTGTGAGAAGCCTAACACCTAGAGTGCATTCTACCTGATTCCATTTCTATAAAGTGCAAACCCAGGTATATGGTGTTAGAAGTTAGCATAGTGGTTATTTTCCATTTGGGCCTAACGATCGAGAGGAACGATGAAGCTTCTAAGAGGCTGATGAAGTTCTGTCTTGTGATCTGGCACTGGTTACATTTTTGGTTCATGTTGAAATCCATAAAGTTTCATTTATGCTTTGTGCACTTGTATGTATACTTGAATAGAAATTATGAGAATTACTAAAACAATATTTAGAGGACTTCTACTTCCAACATCATGCCTAATTAAATATATTGAAGAAAAGTCTTCCAAAGCAAATGCCAACACACTGGATAAACCATGACTACTTTTTAATGCATAGCTGAGCTCACAGTAAATTACAGGAAATCTGCATGGGACACATGAAAACATAGGAGCTAGAGCCATAGATGTGATCCTTGAACTCTGAGCTGGTGCTATCTTGAGGGCACACCTATCCTGGGGATTAAATCACAGCCCTGAACTACCACAGTTTACAAGACTTGACTAAATCAATGAATCTCTCTCTTTCTCTCTCTCTCCCCACACCCAAAAGTCCATGCCTCCCTTTCTCTCTCTCATTGATGAATCTTTGGGATAGAAAAGAAGTTAAAATCCGGGCCGGGCGCACTGGCTCACGCCTGTAATCCCGGCACTTTGGGAGACTGAGGTGGGTGGATCACCTGAGGTCAAGAGCTCAAGACCAACCTGGCCAACCCAGTGAAACACTGTCTCTACTAAAAATACAAAAATTAGCTGGACGTGGTAATGGTTGCCTGTAATCCCAGCTACTTGGGAGGCTGAGGCAGGAGAATCACTTGAACCTGGGAGGCAGAGGTTGCAGGAAGTGAGCCAAGATCACACCATTGCACTCCAGCCTGGGCAACAGAATGAGGCCCCGCCAAAAAAAAGAAAAGAAAAGAAAAAGAATAGTAGTTAAAATCCAACTAATGAAATACACAAAATTTTCTGTAGAAAATAAGCTGACTTTGACTGCTTTTCTGTCCCAGTTTTCCCTAAAATATATATTGTCTTGTTCTTCTCATTTTCTGACAGAAAATGGGCTTGCCCTCAGCAATCTTGCAATTAGAATTCAACCCACCAGTAGACACTCTTTTTTTCCCTAACACCATTTGAGGCACCAGAAGCTCTCTGTTTTACAGATAAAGCTACCTATAGATACCTCATGTTCATCTAATTTCAAAAGAAAATATTATAAAAGAGTTCTGAATTGGAACTCAGGAGGAAACAAAAAAGCACCTGGTACCCAACATGTCCACTGATTATATGGTGCCCTCAAGCGTCGCTGTTTAGGCCTCAGTAATTTCATTTGTCAAATTTAACGAGTGGACACTGGTTTACTGGTTTTTCTAGGTATTATGTTCATAAGCTTTGGAGTCAGGCAAACTGAGAACTGCCCTGTATTATGTAAGTAAATTGACAGGAGCATCCACTGAAACCTCACATAGACTTTGCAAAGATGAAGCATATCTGTGTGCTTGAAACAGAAAGATCTTTATGATGTACTGTTAAGTAACAAAGCGCAGAGCAGTATGAATAGTAGTTTATTTATAAAAGAAACAGTGTGAATACAAATATATTATTAATAGAATATATCTGCAGAGATCTACATAAATCAAGTTTCTTCTAGGTTAAAAAGAGGTAGTACAATGTTTCTGTATTGATTGAATAAATAACATGTGGATACATAACTTTTATAATTTTATAATCACAAAATTTAGTTAATTCTTTTTCAATGGCAGGCACAAAGCTGTAGTTAAATAAAATTTGGTAACCTTTACCGTGGTGAACACTCTAAGAAGCTACTGATTATTATTATTTTCCTAAAAACTAAAAATAAAAATATTTGAAATTAGTGGATTGTATGACAATGTGATAATAAATGTATTTAACAGCAAATACATGTTACAGTGAATCTCATTTATTCAGGGATAGGTGGTAGTTAGGTATGAAATCAAGCTTGATCAGAAAAAGATCAGATAGAAATAGGAGAAAGATAAAGGATTTGGCCCTGTTGCCTTCTTAGAGAGAAGAAAGCTGACATAGGACTGGTAATAAATAGTGTAGAGATGGGGCATGCCAAGGGACATTGTTAATGACATCTTCCTGAGATTACAGAAGCAACCAAACAAATGTCCTGGGTGGAAAGATGTAGAAGCTGCGAAAAGGAATGATACACTTCTAATACAGGGTCTCAGACTACAATGGTGATAGGAAAGTAGGATTAAGTAACTCAAAACAAGGGTTTTACTCTAATTGTCAAATTCAATTTAGGGTATGCAACATAAGGCATAGCAGTGAGGTACAACATTTAGTGATGAGTTTTTCTGACCACTAGGAGCTATTTAATAGAATTCCATTTTTAGAGGCACAGTGTCCAGAAAAAACAAACAAACAAACAAAAACCCAGTTTTTCTAGTTATGAGATTGAATCAAATAATCGTCCTGTGCCCAGAGTGACATAACTCTAAAATGAGCCTTGTTTCTCAGAAGTGTCCCTGTTGCTAACTGCTCACAAATTGTATGCTGGCTTATTGAAAGAATCTTGTGTCAATGCTGTCACTTTTGTCCCTTTGGCTCTTTATGAAACTACCCATTTTAGCTCTTTTGAAAGAATGTTCTTTTTTTCTCAGGTTTATTAGATCTCTAATACTGATCAGAAGTTCTTGAATTCCTATCATCTTTTTTTCTTCAACCATGGTTTAGAGGAATACAGAGAATATTTTCATAATATTCAAGTAAAAAGAAAAATCTTTCTAAGCCTGTCAGGAAACTAAATAACCTCAAAAAGATGAAATATGGCAAATGGTAACATATGGTAAATGGTAACAAATGGTAACATATTGCTAACCATAACTAACTCCAAAACTCTGAGCAGTCAAAAGCAATCATAATCTCAAGAAAAATACATGCCTTTATAAACAGCAAAAGCTCCTACAAGAAAAGATGGGCAAGAAAATGCCTCAGTAAATTAGACCAAGAATGTGCTTGAAAAGATATCTGAAAAACAATGACATCAGAATATGGGAAAATGGTCTAATAAAGTAATTTGAATTAAAATTATGCTGTTGTCAAATTTCTATAATGTGAGAATGAAAATTTTAGAAGTATACATTGTTAAACATAATTGAATGGCAATTTGTTAATACTATATATCAAAATTAAGATGTAAAATCTTTTAATCAGAATTAAACCTTAAGTATCCTCGAGTATAGCAAAGAGTAAACAACAATGTCAGTACCCAGCACCAGATTTGCATTAAGAGATGATACATTTAATGAAACCTTAAGGAGTAGTGAACCAAGTAAAGGCCAGCCAACGGGTGGCAGAGACTGCCAGCGAGCACCCACATAAACCCACATTTTCCCCTACATGTTAAAAAGCCTTCCTGGCTGAAGACTGAGGCTATGTGACTATGTTTTAGCCAATTACATGTGGGCAAAAATAATGTATGCTGCTTTTAAGCTTTACCTTAAGACACCTGCTCAATCGTCCATTTTCTATCTACAATGACTATGGAGTCCATATGTTGGTAGCATCAAGCAAGGAAAATAACTTGAATCCTTGGCTTATCAGACAGTTCCCAAGGAGAGTCACCTAACCTGAAGTGACTGTGATGTCACCAAGAACAAGCCTTTATTGTATTAAGTTACTGAGTTTTTTAGGTTTATTCGAAATTTATACAATTGCTTAGAACAGTGCTTCTCAAATTTAAGTGGACATAAAAATTCTTCAGAGACCTTGTAAAAACCCAAGTTTCTGGGTGACTTCCTTAGATATTTTGATTCAGTAGGTCTGAAGATGGCAAAATTGGGATTCTGCATATGTAACAAACTCTGGGTATTAATGCTGCCAGTCCACAGACCACACCAGACTAAATATTCTGAATAAAATACTGGAGTGGAATTAGATAACAAAATGTGTGTAAAAAAAATAGGTCTTGAGGCAGGATGGAAACTTAGGCTGATGGAAATGAAGATGGGTGAGTGGAAAAAATTATTGTAAGCAAAAATGATGAGTCAAGATGATACAGAAAGTTCAAGCTGTGAACTTTGAGGTCAAATTGGCACCAAATCAGAATTCCCAGAGGAAGCACGTGGCACTAATTCAAAATTAGTTGACCCACTAATATTTAATGGTATTGATGGAGGGCAGAATTTGCTCACAAATAGGGCACGTCTGACTGCCAACACATCCATCTCATGTACCTAGAGGTCTCCAGTACAAATTGAATGAATTCTGAAAACTCAAAGGACAAGACATTTTTTATCAAGTGTAAAAGCTGCAGTGTGAATGGGCATTTTGACAGACTACTCCTGTGTGAACAGCCTTACCTCTGTAAGTGGTATATAAATTAAGGCTGTCTATAAATTAAGGCTGAAAAACAAAGAGGGAATCAGAGTATCACAATCTTTGTAGTCACCAGAGGCATCATGTAGAAGCAGTGGTACACTCAATGGTAATGTTCACAGTGGGTGGGAATCAGAGACACACAGATGGACTTACCACTGAGTGTGGAGAAAGTGTGACCAAAGACCCATTTCCAAAATGAAACCCTATATCCCAATCATGATATATGGTAGAAGCGGTATATGGTGATGTTCATGAGTGGGGCTTCTGCAGCCAGGTAACCTGTGCTCCAGTCAATCCTAGTCTACCACTTGTTATCTTAGTGATCTAGGAGCAAGTTACATTTCTCCTATTCCTCAATTTCCTCATTTACAGCACTGTTTGTTGGGGGAAAAAAAAAACAACAACAACAACAACTGTAAACTAGAGTTTGATAGAGAACTAGACACTAATTTTTTAAAAAAGAATGAATTAGGTATGTATATATTGATATGAAAAATTCTCCAAAACAGGTTGACAAACTATGGCCTGTGGTGGCGCACCACCTGCTTTTGTAAATAAAGTTTTATTGGAATACAGCTATGCTCATCCATCTATATATTGTTTATGGCTACAGAAAGGAAGCCTAAAATATTTATTATCTGGCTATTCAGAAAAAAAGTTTGCTTAGCCTTGCTGTAAGATATTATGCTAAACAATAAAAGTAATGAACATCTTATATTATTTCCATTATATGCCATTAATGTGGTAAAAAAAATATGTATACACAAATGTATAGAATCTCTCTATGGATTCAGAAACAAAAATGAAAAAATTATGATGTGCACTCTCCTCTCCCCTCCTTAGCATCTTTTGAAACTTTTGTCATGTAACATGAATTATATATACATATAAAAAGCATTATGCGTGCATAAACAATGTTCAGTTAATCATAGACATATACAGAAATAGCACAAGTGTTGTACAGCCAGATTAAACCATTTGATAAAAGTTCCATCTATCAGCAGTTTGGCTACATTAAATTATGCAGGCAATTGATCTAATTGATCATTTTCACTGATTATTCTTACATTAAGAAAATTCATATTTAAAATCTTTCTGTCTATAATAGAACTGCTTACTTTCACTACGTCTTGAGTTTTAAAACCACCTTAAGAATTTTCAATGTCATCTCTTCATTAATATTATTGTAAATTTGGAATACTATTTTATGTTCTGTTCCTGATAACGACTTAGTTCATTCCCACTGTTCTAATATAATACCTTAGACTTAGCAATTTATAAACAATAGAAATGTATTGTTTACCATTCTAGGGGCTGGGAAGTCCAAGATAAAGGCACCAATAAATTCAGCGTCTAATGAGGCTGCTTTCTGCTTCCCAGATGGCACGTTGCTGTTGTATCCTCACATGGTGAAAGGGGTGAATGCTGTGTCCTCTCATGGCAGAAGAGTTGAAAGGACAAGGCAGCTCTCTGAAGCCTCTTTTATAAGGGCATTAATCCCATTCATAAGGGTAGAACCCTCATGGCCTCATCACTTCCCAAAGGCCCCACCTTTTAATACTAACAACTTGGGGTTAATGTTCCAACACATGAATTTTGGAGGACATGTACATTCAAACAACAGCAACCACTTTCTAAAATCTCTAAGTACTTCTATGTGCTGTCCCAATAACACCAGGGAAAAAAAGTTGATCATGGTGTTCTCAGTCCTCCTTCATGTCTAGTTTCTGAGCTACAAGTTCCGAAAAGACTGCTCCAAACCCACGTATGAGAAAGGCTTGACTGGCTATGTAGTAGTAGAAACAACCCTGAAATTAATAACTTAACAATATTCATTTCTTGCTCATACTACATGTCCAACTCTGGCCAGGGCACTCTGCTCCATGCAGGCACTCAGAGACCCAGCACGACAAAGGCTCTACTATCTTGTGGCTTTACTGTATGGAACATGTAACTTCAGTTGCTGTGTTATGGAAGAGTGCACTGGAGGGTTGGACACTGACTTTTAAGTGTTTGAACTCAAAAGTGACACTAGACACCTCTGCCTACAGTGTAGCAACCAAACTTAGTCACAGGGACCCAACTAATATTTTGAACCAGGAAGTACCAATAATAATACTTTGATCTCTAATAATACCTTGGTCCAGTTTCTCAACATTTTTCTTGTTTTCATAGTTTTCGCTGTTGAAACACTGTCAGTTGAAATAAGCAGTTTTACTATATAACGCTAAGGCCTACATAACTTTGTCCAGCAAGGGAAAAATGTAACTTGACTGCAGAAACCTATGGAGACTAACACCTAGAGCACTGTTTCTCAATGACAGCTGCACACAAGAATTAGTGAGAAGCTTTAAAAACTACTCTGTCTGAGCCACCCCTAGAGAGTCTAATTCAATTGATCTGGGTAGAGGGAGCCCAATATATCTTATGACACCTCCCTACCTTTTCTCTCACTGAGTGGGTGGGAGTTTGTAAAAAAAAAAAAAAACTCATATCTATAAATGTTCAGATCCTTTTAGTTTAAGTCATTAAAATTTTAGTCATTTATAAGCTCCTGGGTTTATGAACTTCTTTAAGTCAGATATTAGGTGCTGAGAGTAGAACTTCATAACAAAAAGATGACTGTTCCCCCATTTATTGTAAAGATGGTTAGAAGGCAATGCTGGTTAACTTGTTTTAACCTGTTTGAGATTCACCAAATTGAAGTAAAATGAAATATATGAGTCTTATTAGAGAGCTTGCTTAGATATTCATTTTCCTAAGCATTCAGTAGGTGACATTAACTTTGTAAATAATTTTCTGAGCTCTAAAATGCTCCATATGAGAAAAAGAAATATATGAAAATTGTTAACTGTGAGATCATCATCATATAACTTCATTGAATATGACTCATATACAAATCAGTTAAGTTACTTCTGCAAATGGTATTCTTGATGACTGTTCATAAAGCATAGTGGCCTAAATAAGATACTTTTGCATAAAGCATCAACCTCTGGTCATGTACCTGATTTATTTAGATTAATTTCACTTTCATTTATATATAATTATCCTTTTTCACATTTTTCTACTAATCTTTACTCTTTCTGAGGCATTCTTTAAACCACTGAAAGATAAGATACTATTATATTCCTTAAATGACACGCTTTTCTAAGAAAAACTTTGAATCAGTAAAGGAAAAACGTTGATAACTTCAATCAACATTAAATCAAGGAACAAATAAAAACAAAATTTATGGCAAGAAAGCAAAGGTAAACAAGTTTGAAAAACATTTTACAGTATATAAGTCACATGAATTACATGAAACTCTTATAAAATTAGTCAGAAAAAACAATAAAATTAATCAAAAAAAGCACAATGATGAGTGAAGATATTTTTTAAATTCTCTGGTGGGACAAAAATAACATTTATAACATTTATAAATCCATAGAGGACTTATAAATTTGCCATATAAATTTCAAATTTGCTGAGGCAAGTCTAACCACAAAACAATTAAAACTTCTGCTATTAACAAATGAAATCAAAAAACAAGAAAACCTAGTAGAAAATTGGATAAAAGCATAATGTTAACTCATATAAGAATAAAGATAAATGCTAAATAAAGTTATAAAAAATGTCAACCTTTTTAATTACTAAATAATTAAGTAGATTTTTAACTTTTAAGACTGGCAAAGATTTAAAATTAATAAAATTCAGTATTGGAGGGAATGTAAACTGATATTTTTTGGAAAACAATTTGTAAATGACTATTGAAAATTTCACTTGTCTTTTAACTACCAATTTCAGTACAAAGAATTATAAAAACGATATACTTGAGTTGGTAGATATATGTTTTAGGGCATGTACTGCAGAAATTCTATAGGTCCACTCGTAGGAGCAATTTATATTTCAAAATTATTTTATGACTTTAGAAAGACTTTAGAAAATGTACACACATGCACAACTGTGTGCTATGTAGTACCATCAGAGGCATTCATGGAAGCATTTCATCACAAAACAACATTAATATTTCCAAATAGGAATATATGAATATTTGCACGAAGTTGAATAAACACAGACACTGAATAGTTTTAGGTGAGTTCTGGTGAGCTTCTGACATCAAATGACTTCAGGCTAGGTTAGTTTCAACCTCCAAATTAGTGAAAAAGAGACTTTTAATTTTAAGTGCTTTTGGGGTTTCAAAACGGAAAATAAGGGAACATAGACCTAAATTATTTAAAAACCTGAAAACTAAACTAATAGTTATCTTAAATTTATGATTCTCCCATAATATATCTACTAAGGGATCATTTTAAGCAGTGATAGAATTAACATTAAAATATAAATGCCTAGGATATATGATAAAGTGAGAAAAAGAACAGCAACATTATCCATTTCTTTTGTGCAACAAAATTTCTGCTGATATTTCCTTTTTGTTGAGAGAAATAATGCAAGACTTAAAGACTACTGGGAGGGGACATGCAGATTTTATACATTGCCCAGGATCCTTTTTTGAAACTTGACTTCTTCCTCTTCTTATATATATAATCTATTACCTATAGGTAATAAAATTTGTTAGAGTGCATCAAGATGCACCTGAATGACCAAAGTTGTATGACAACTAGGGACAAGGATATCATCTACATGAAGATAGAAAGAGAGAAGATCAGGAGCTAGACTTTGCAGAGTCAGGTGACAAAGATAAATGGAACCTCAGTCACACCTAAGATTCCCATTTACAGAGCTGTTGTCTAATAGAATCTAAAGATCTGTGATTTGTAAGACTAAGGGCACTGTAAGGCTCAAATTACCTAATAAACACACACACACATACACACACACACACAACACTGCAAATAAAGTAGAAAAACACTGAAAATTTTAGAAGCAAGTCAAAATCTATGAAAATCCACGCATGCATGAAAGGATATGTAAACAAAGCTTAAACATTTTTTAATGTTTCTTTTCTCTGTGTTTCGTTTAAAATAGTTTCTATACCTATGTCTTCAAATTCACATAAGGTGCCTAATCTCTCTCAGCATAAGGGATTTGTGTATTAAAATGACAGTAAGGACTTTCATTTCCAACCAGGATGGAATTCCGGAAGCAGATTTGTGCTCCCACCTGAAATAAGTAAAAGCGGAGAAAGTACGTGAAACAATTTTCAAGACACTGGACATTAGGGCATTACACGGTGAAGGGCAGGGATCCTTAACAGATAAGAAACAAATGAGCTGAGCCCTTTGGCAGCCCCAGCTGAACTGCTTTTGGAGCTTCTAAACTGTGGTGCTGGGAGAAGAAACCAGAGCACAGCCCTGTTGATTGCTTGAACAGGGCAAAAGGAGCTGACAAACACGAGAGATCAAGGCTAGAAAGCTCAGGACAGAGTATCAGAGAGAGAAAAACGCTGCTCAAGGAGAGAACTGCAGAAAGCTTCAGGAGTCTCCCTTTGGCACTTTCCTCACACTTAATTTAAAACATCTTCATTCTTCTGTGAGTCACTTGACTTTCTTCTTCCAGCTGTTTCTGAGAATTTTTTCCCCTTCTCACCAATATTGAACAATTTGTTTTTGATTTGAGTTGGTGTCTTTTTTTTAACTGTTTTTATGCTTGAGTTTCATCCATCTTCTTGGTTTTGTGGATTTATGATTTTCATCAAACTTGGAAAATTTTTGACTGTTATTTCTTCAAACATGTATTCTATCTCTCCTGCTCCTCAGCTCCTATGACTTGTATTTTAGGGTTTTTGAAGTTGTTCCACAGCTCACCGATGCTGTTCATTTGTTTATTTGTCTGGATTTTCTTTTTCTTTTTTTTGTTTTGTGTTTCATTTTAGATGGTTTACACTGCTGTTTACAGATTTTTACTTTTTTTCCTTTTTCAATGTCTAATCTGTCATTAATCCCATCTTTTGATCTTTTCTTCTCAAACATTGTATTCTTCATCTCTAGAAGTTCAATTTGTGTCTTTATATATCTTTCATGATTATTATTAATTTCTGAACACATGAAGTAGTGTTATCTTAATGTCCTTATCTGTTAACACTGACATTTGTCAGTTCTAAGTCAGTTTCAATTGATTGAATTTAGTAGCAATGAGTCATATCTTCCTGCTTCTTTTTCTGTATGACAGTTTTTTATTAAATGCCTGACACTGAGTTTTATACCCTGTTATTCAAAATGACTTTGAATTAAGTAAAACTAAAAAAATAGGACATCAAAATCTGTGGGATGCAGCTAAGCAATGTTTAGGGGGAAATTTACAGCACTAACGCCCTTAGAAAAAAAAAGAAGTTCTCACATTAATTGTCTCAGTTTCTACCTTAAGAAACTAGGATACCATGATAAATTAAACCCAAAGTAGAAGCAAAGAAATACTGAAATTCAAGACAGAATAAATAAAATACAAATTACAAAATATCAGTCAAACAAGAAAGCAATGCAGTATTGATAAATGCAACAACATGAATCGATCTTAAAACAATTATGCTGAGTAAAAACAACTGGGCCGACAAAAGAGTACATACTATACTACGTAAGATTATAGAAAATGAAAAGCAATCTGTAGTGACAGCACATCAGTGGTTGCCTGCATGTGAGGAAACTGTTAATATTAGAGTTAGGGAGAATAGAGTGCCAAGAAGTACAAAGAGTTCAGAGGAAATTTGGAGGGTTGATGGATATGTTCATTATTTTATCATTAGAGGTTCAGTTATATACATATGTCACAACCCATCAAATTGCACATTTTAAATATATGCAGTCTATAATGTGTCAGTTATTTCTTAATAAAGCTGATCCTACAAACACTATACTGGAAAGCAGATGACAAATGACGTGTGTACAAGGTTATTCTGCAGAAGGTATAAAAACAATAAATTAAATGCAAACTTTATGTCTAGGAACAGAGGACTTGTTAAATTATGTTCATCCAGTTCTGCAGAAAGAAAATAGAATATCTTAATACATGGCTATGAAACAGTCTCCATGACATATTGCTGAGAATACATGTATACACACACACACCCCTCAAAAATAAAAACAAATTCAGAATAGCATGTATTGTATGTTTCTATTTTTGTAAAAAAAAAAAAATGGCAAGGAGCATTTGTTACATCTGGAAAGCATATGTAAAAGTATAAAAAGTTTGATTAGCATCAGCAAAGTGACATGAATGGCTAGAAGACAGGGAAGAGAAATCAGTTTTTTGTTCTATATATTACCTTTATCCTTTCAATCTTTGAAACACGTAAATGTCTTACATATTAAGAGCCTAAGCAAAATGTATCATACTGATTATTGAGCTATGGAGTCAGATAGCTTATGCTGTGTGACTTTGGACAACTTAAACTCTCTATCTCTTAATTTCCTTTAAAGTGAAACAGATATACTGATGGTGTCTTGTCATAGGCTCTTTATAAGTATTAAACGAACTCTTATAATAAAACTTCCCACATGGTAAACATACACTATACCACTGATATTACTAATGTTATAGGTTCAGTTAAACCTGGCTGTTTGCAAACTAAGAGGACTGCCTGTTTAAAATTCACAAGTTATAGAATATCTTAAACATCTGCATATTGATTAATCTTATTTTCATCTCTTTTCTCACACTAAACTGACTTGCAAACTCTAGAAAGCAAGCCCAGTGTTTATTAGGAGCACATCCATTGTTTCAAATACATGGTACTTCAGAAGTAGATGAGGGCTCTTAAAACAATTTGTCATCATTCCCATTCTAAAGAACCATACAAAATGTTGCCATTATGGATTATGCAATCTATTGTTAATAAAGTCAAAGTAAGTAAATATCAGTATAAATACATTTTATATGTTTATGTGTGTATATGTATATACAATTTGGTAATATGTTGCTATGTGGTTTGAATGTCCCCTTAAAAACTCATGTTGAAAATTAATTGCCATTATGATGGCAATTAAAGAGGTGGTTAGATTATGAGGGCTATGATTAGATTATGAGGCCTCTGCCCTCAGGAGGATTAATTCCATTACCACTGAAGTGGATTCCCAATGAAAGGATGAAGCTTAGCCTCTGTCTTCTCTCTGTCTTGCACATGCTCTTTTGCTTTTCCAATTCCTGCCAGGATGCATGAGGCAGGCCCTTACCAGTGCAATGCTTTTAGACTTCCCAGCCTTCAGAACTGTAAGAAAATAAATCTCCATTTTTATAAATTGCCCAGACTCTGGTATTTTGTTGTAGTAGCAAAAGATAGACTAAGATATATGTCAAAAGGAGTTACTTTTCCAAATTCCGCACCATGGCATCCAATACTGATTTCTATCAGAGATGACTATTATATGGTTTGAAATATAGCAATTAAAATGTATGCAAATTTCCCACAGGTTGTTTGTGGAGTGAAATTTGCTGCATACCTGCTGGATGCCAAATAATTTTGTATTTTATTTCTATTTTGTAGAACATAATGATACAATTAACAGCATTGCTCACCTATCAATGAAAAAGACAATTCAGAGTTTAACTGATTTGCCAATGATCACAAGTTTCACTTAGTAGGAGCCAATAATTGAAAAAAAAAAAAAAAATATATATATATATATATGCACCAAAGTTACAGTACATTGTATCATAAAAAGTTATTTATATATTCTCCTCTTCTCTTTCCCAACATGTAAAATACAAAGAAGAGTTCAAATATAATTGACTAATTATAAGAGGAGTGAGCAGATCCCATTCCTGGTTTATAAAACAAAACAAAAAAAAAAAATGAGGGGCCTGGAGAGTAGACCAAGTTTATGGAGCAGGTGACTGGCACCATGTTGCCTAACACCCCCTCTTCTTTTTCTTTGAACTACATCATATTCTCTGTCTTCCTTTTGATCTTGAAAAGGCCGAATAAAATCCCAGAACCCCAGAATCTCAGAGAGAAAGGCCAGTGTTTCTGCATTACCCATTTTTGGAAAACACCTTTGAAACCAATGTTTCCTACATGATTAGTGACACACTGATCATTCTAACATTATGAAGCAAGAAATACATGGCAAGAAAAAAAAAGGGAAAAGGAGAAGAAAAAGGAAGAGAAGGAAGAGGGGAATAGGGAGGAGGAGAGAAGGACGAGAGGAAGAGGATGAGGAAGAGGAAAATGATGGCAATGGTAAAGATCAATTATGTTTTAAAAAACTCTAGAGGGTTCTGTGACATCAGAACAGATTCAGACCAATGGCACACACCACTTATAGCTCAATTATACTATATTTTACTTGATTACATTATATTAAAATACTAAATTATCAACTAAGGAAGCATGTATGTCATGATTTGTGGATTTAGGTCATCATTTGGTTACTTTATTCTTGATTCTTGTGCATTGCAAGAATTTGTTGTGGAGACAGATGGGGGTAACTGTTCTCTCTTCAAAGGGCTGTGGCTAAAAGGCTCTCACTCTTTGTGCTGGTAGCCTCTCCAAACCCAGTATAAACAGGGAGCTTACCAAAGGTCTCTGAAACAGTATGAACATTGGTATGTTCCCAACTTCGATATGTTCCCAACTTTGCACAGTGTATTTTTTTAAAGGGACTCTTGGATGAATTTCTATCTTCTCCAAAAAAAATGAAAACAACTAAACTTTAAGTTATGTAAGTCTCAGAGACTTTGCTAAATTCTTCAAATACATTATTTAATCTTCAAAACCACCATCTGAGGTGGATATTATTTCCATCTCCATTTAATGGGTGAGGATATTAGGCACTAAGCAGTAAATTAATTTTCCTAAGACTAGAATATCTACAAAGCTATAATTTGAACCAAAGTAGTCTGATTTTCCAGAACTTTGCTCTTCCTCTTTGCCCAATAATTCAAAATTAAAGTGCTTCTTCTGACAACAATTATTTATATCTGGAACATTAAGAACTATGAGGCTTACCAGGATCTCCTTTTAACCCATGGATATGACAAAGCTTGCTTACCCTAGAGATTTAATTGTAGATCTCTGTGCTAGTCATTTATTTGCCTTACTTCCTCAATTTCTCTTGTTCTTTTTTTCCTCATTAAGCATTTGCATTATCTTGTTATATTTTATGCGTTCTCTGTTAGCTGTCTTTATATCCCTTCTGCAATAAGTAAAGACATATAAATGCATTGTAAAACAGTCATCTCAGAAAGAGAAACATGGGCAGTGACAAATAAGTGATAAAACCCAAAATTACAGAAAATTACTTCATTATGTTTCCATCACTGTATACCTAAAAATGTCTTGTCTGTTTTTAGGAATGTTTGCAAAATTATCACCATAATTAAGGATGAGCTAAGGATCTACGATCCTTGAACTTTGAATGCAGGCTTTATATCAATATAAATAAATGAATCCACCACTTAGTAGAGCCAATGAGGCCACCAGAGTCAGCCCTGACAAAGCAAACACCTCCAGAGAAAATTTTGAGTGCTTTATCACATACACTACATCTTAAAAGGAAAATAAATGGGTTCACCAAGTCTACAGTACAGTGAAGCATTTAGGATTATTAATCTGTTCCTCTAATGCTATATTCAAATGGCCTTCCACATGTCACTTCCTATCTCATAATGGATCTCTATCTTACATAATGAGTACACATAATTTCCTTTATCTCCTCTTTAGCCAAATAAGTTAACCATTAATCTGGAATTCGGGTTGTAAAATGCCCTTAGATCATGTAGTATAACACCTCTATTTTTCTAAAGAAGGGACTGAGTCTCAAGGTGTTTAAACCATTTCTGAGATCACACTGCGAGTTAGACTCAGTACTGGGACTAGATTCCAGTCACCTCAACTTTAATTCTTTGATATTTCTAGCATGAATATACTGCATATTTCCCAGAAAAAAAGCTTTGACTCTTACAGCTCTTCTGGTATTTTACCAAATATGAATAAACTCTACAGCATTTAGCAAACATTCAATGTAATCAATTAATAGTTCACATATTCAAAACTGCATCTTCCTAGGATAAAAGTGGAAGAACCAAAATTGTCTAGAAAATTCCTTCTACATATTTGAAATTCCATCTCACAAGAAAGAGTTAATAATCAGAATGGAGTATTGAAAGTCTCAAAAGAAACGAGCCACTCAGATGCTTGAATTGTCAGTCATATGGCTATCCTTCACCTCTTTTAAGGTTTCTAGCTCACTGAGACAAGTTCATTGTGACGAGGAAAAGGTAGGCTTTGAAAAAAGTAAAAATAATAATAATAATAATAAGTTAAATATATTCTACTTTGCATTAAAAAGAGAAAAGCAATTGTTTTATTTCTTAAATGTATTTAATTTATAGAACAAAAATATATTTAAAGAGGATCTATTTGACTCGTATCAAATTAATAGTACTGTCATTAGAAGGCTTTCAAAATGAAATCTTACTGAGATTTGTTTTCTGTGAATGAATAGAGCTAGAAAACTGGGATGAGGATTAAACACAGAATGAATATAGGTGTTTAAATTGGTCAAAATTTTGTCCGTTTGTTTTTCAATGAAAACTAAACCAATATTTTAGGATATATTTTCTTAATCAACAGAAAAGATACTAAGGTTTAAGTTTTACAAGGACATATGAAAGACCAAGAGAATATTTTTACATTTATAATTTGATGGGACAAAGATATCCAGTTACAGGAAGGATTTGCTGCCAGAAGTAGCTGAGTTGGCTGTGGAGCTGGAACAAATTGCAATACAAGAACTCAATATGCCATAATACTTTTGCTTTATTTGATTTTCAGTATGTTCACTGTAATTTTGTTTTAAATATACAATTCCTTTGTGATTAAACAGTGCTGATTTTCTGGTCCAGTGAAAGCAGATGCTTTTATTAGTCGTAATTCAAAAGCTTTGAATCTCTGCAAACAGTAAGCACACCATGAAGATTTCTGAATAGAAGGTCAGCTCTGTATAGAGCTTAATGAGAGACAGCACATCGAAGGAAGTAGAGCTGCTACTGTTATTTCTATGCATCATGTTTTAAGTAAGTAAGCAGACATCCCTAAGTCACTGAGGGGGGTACCAAGTAGATGGAGAGAAAATGAAGCTGTAAGAGTCAACTACAATTTGTGTCTTTCAAATCTTAATATAAAGAGACAATCCTAGTTTTTTTGCATTTAGGTGTGAAAGTGAGAAGCTTTTGTTTAAATTATTATATCCCTACTATACGACCCATATTGGGTTTACAGTCTATGTTTTGTATTTGACCTGTAAGTAATTTTATTGTATAAATATATGCTTTCTTTTTTTTTTCTTCAACCTTTAAGTTCAGGGGTACATGTGCAGGATGTGCATGTTTGTTACATAGGTAAATGTGTGCCATGGTGGTTTGCTACACAGATCAACCCATTACCTAGGTATTAAGCCCAGCATCCATTAGTTATTCTTCCTGGTGTGCTCCCTCCCCTACCCACCCCACAACAGGCCCTAGTGTGTGTTGGTCCCCTCTTGTGTCTATGTGTTCTCATCATTCAGCATTTTATTGTATTAAGTATTATAAGTAATCTAGTGATTATTTAAAATATACAAAAAGATGTGAAGAGTTTATATGAAAACACTATGCCTTTGTATATAAGGGACTTCAGCATCTGCAGATATTGGCATCTGTGGGGTCCTGGAACCAATGCCCCATCAACACCAAGGAAAACCTGTTTTTAGCTCATTGTCTGTAAGTATAAGGCTGAGAAAATTTGGAAATTCCCAAATCCAAGGAAAGTTACCAAAGTTTCTGAGTAGAAACAGGACTTAAATATAATTCTGGCTAAGAAAGCAAAATCTAGTTCACTGTAAAAAAAAAAAAAAAAAAAAGGCCATATTATTATAGACTGTTAACAAAGGGAAGACAGAATGCATGAAGTGTAGAACTAAGTGGGGAGGATCAGAGGAAATATATACTAATGTTTCTTTAGCATTATCTATATAATAATAGAACTGGAATATTCTGATCTTTAAATACCTGAGGCTTGCTATGAGACAGAAAAAAAGTCCAAGTTTCTGTTTGTTTATTCACTTGCTTCATGAGCCATGAAAAAAGCCCCTTGAGAATTTTTCTGAATTTTTATTCACTAAGCAATCTTCTGTTCTTTGAGCTCTTTTACCAGGAATGACATGCAAACCTCCTGGAGAGTTGCCACCTTGTTTGTTACTTGCATGAGATAGTGCAGAGAATGCCCTTTGCATAATGCCTGGAATTCACTGCTATAATTAGAGATACCTTAATTCAGTTTGCCAGCTAATTTGATAGCAAGAAGACTGAATTCTACGCCAAATAAGGTGAAAAGCTGGCACAGTTGGGATCATATCTAGACTTACAATTTCTGTCCTATGAACTGAAAAACAAAACAAAAATAAAAAGGTTGGAAGATCCTAACTCTTTTTGTCTAAAATTATAAACGAAAACAGCATGGTACTGGTACCAAAACAGACATATAAACCAATGGAACAGAACAGAGCCCTCAGAATAGCACCACACATCTACAACCACCTGATCTTTGACAAACCTGACAAAAACAAGCAATGAGGAAAGGATTCCCTATTTAATAAATGGTGTTGGGAAAACTAGCTAACCATATAAAGAAAACTGAAACTGGACCCCTTCCTTACACCTTATAGAAAAATTAACTCAAGATGGATCAAAGACTTAAACATAAGACCTAAAACCATAAAAACCCTAGAAGAAAACCTAGGTAATACCACTCAGGACACAGGCATGGGTAAAGACTTCATGTCTAAAATACCAAAAGCAATGGCAACAAAAGCCAAAATTGACAAATGGGATCTAATTTAACTGAAGAGCTTCTTACAACAAAAGAAACTATCATCAGTGTGAACAGGCAACCTACAGAATGGGTAAAAATTTTTGCAATCTATCCATCTGACAAAGGGCTAATATCCAGAATCTACAAAGAACTTAAAGAAATTTAGAAGAAAAAAAACAACCCCATCAAAAAGTGGGGAAAGGATATGAACAGATACTTCTCAAAAGAAGACATTTATGCAGCCAACAAACATATGGAAAAAAGCTCATCATCACTGGTCATTAGAGAAATGCAAATCAAAACCACAATGAGATACCATTCTCATGCCAGTTAGAATGAAATCATTAAAAAGTCAGGAAACAACAGATGCCGGAGGGGAAGTAGAGAAATAGGAACACTTTTACACTGTCGGTGGGAGTGCAAATTAGTTCAACCATTGTGGAAGACAGTGTGACGATTCCTCAAGGATCTAGAACCAGAAACACTATTTGCCCCATCAATCTCATTACTGCGCATATACCCATAGAAGTATATATCATGCTACTATAAAGACACATGCACATGTATGTTTATTGCAGCACTGTTCACAATAGAAAAGACTTGGAACCAACCCAAATGTGCATCGATGATAGACTGGATAAAGAAAATGTGGCACATATATACCATGGAGTACTATGCAACCATAAAAATGGATGAGTTCATATTGTTTGCAGGGACATGGATGAAGCTGGAAACCATCATTATCAGCAAACTAACACAGGAACAGAAAACCAAACACTGCATGTTCTCACTCATAAGTGGGAGTTGAACAATGAGAACTTATGGACACAGGGAGGGGAACATCATATATCGGGCCTGTCAGTGGGTGAGGGCCTACAGAAGGGATAGCATTAGGAGAAATACCTAATGTAGATGATGGGTTGATGGGTGCAGCAAATTAACAGGCACATGTATACCTATGTAACAAATCTGCACATTCTACACATGTATCCCAGAACTTGAAGTATACAAAAAAAAAAAACCGTAAACTGGTTGAGGCTTCAAAATGGTCTGAAACATACAGGCAACCTCTGACTTTAATTCTTAGCACTGAATAAGCAATGTCACTTTGAGAAAAAAGATTGTAAGAATAACTGAAGATTCTTATTGTTCAGAGCCTTTGCAACAGCCATCACCACCCACATCTTCTCCTCTGCTTATGAAACTCTGATCCATTCATGTAAGCAAGCACAAATCCCTCAAACTCTGGGAAAATATGTGTATCTGCTGATTCCAGTAGGTTAATCAATATTCGTCTAAACCAACCATGATAATACCAGTCCCCTTTTCCATGTATTTTCCCACCCTCTCTTCATAATATGCATGGCCATGAAACATAAGTTTCAGGACGAAAGAAGAGGAAGTTCTGCCGGGGAAATTTTGAAATAGATTATTGTCCCAGGTCAATACACACAACTTTGTGAAAAGAAAAGCATTTCCCATAGCCATTTCTTTTTAGCTTAAAATATTGTGATCAAGAAGTGATGCCTGGAGCTGTAATAGCTATCTTGTCACAATGTGGCAATAAAGCAGAAGAATGAAAAGCCAACAGTCTGGGCATTTTGAAGCACAAGGATGGAAACCCTGTATACTTGACATCAATGACCCTCTGAAATAAATCTGGACATACATATCTATAGATTTCTTAATATATTAAATACTCTTATAAACTAAAGCATTTGGTGGGATTTTAGTTATTTGCAGCCAAATTTATCTTAACACTCATTTTCAAGCAAAGAGCTGGAGGAAATGTAGATAACAGACAAGTATTATTTGGACACTGAATTTGATAAAGGCACATAAAACTTTTGACTAGTCTTTTGTTCTTGCTGTTGTGTATTTAAATTTGTTTCATTTCAAATGATACAATGTTCCTAGCCAAAGAAGAAAAACATCTCAAATACTGGGAACTCATAAAATACATGAAAAAATTTTACATTTAAACTAAAAAGAATTACTGCAAATGATGAATCTTTCTAAAGACATCATTTTGTTAGCACAGAGGCTTGACTCTGGTTACCATATGCATTGGGGTTCCACAGAGGGACAGAATAGGAGGATATATATGTATATAAGAGAGAAGGAGAGAGAGAGGAGTTTATTAAGTGTCAACTTACACAATCACAAGGTCTCACAATAGGCTGTCTGCAAGCTTGAGGAGCAAGGAGAGCCAGCCCCATTTCAAAACTGAAGAACTTGGAGTCCAACGTTCTAGGGCAGGAAGCATCCAGCACAGGAGAAAGATGTAGGCTGGGAGGCTAGGCCAGATTTGCCATTTCATGTTTTTCTGACTGCTTTATATTCGTTGGCAGATGATTAGCTTGTGCTAATCAGACACACCAGATTAAGGGTGTGTCTGCCTTCCCCAGCCCACTGACTAAAATGTTAATCTCCTTTGGCAACACCCTCACTGACACACCCAGGATCACCACTTTTCCTCCTTCAATCTAATCAGGTTGACACACAGTATTAACCACCACACTATAAATAGATATTTTAATCTCAGGATCTCGAATTTGGATCACTGTTTTGCTGATAAGAACACTGGAAGAGAGACTAATAATTTTAGTCTAACTATCTTAACAAATCTATGGTGTTAATTTTTTAGACCTTCATTTTGTTTCTTTCAAACTGGACCTTGGTCACACTTTTCAAACTCTCTTTCCCCATCTAAAAAGTAATTCAAAAGCATAATAGTATTATTATTTCTAAAAGTAAACTGGATTTATATTTCTTTTTGTTAGCCAAATACTATATTAGTGCTTTCATATAGATAAAAAATAAAGTACTATAAACAAAGTCAAAATTCCTGCTCGTGCTTTTACCAGGGGTTACCTCTATTGTAAGTCTGTAATTCTTCTAGATTTTTCACATTTATTTGCTTACCAATGGCTTTACCTACAGAATATACTTAAGCATACATTTACATAAATATATAGTTTTTTGTATTTTCTACTTAAAGAATGTATACCATATGCATCATTCATTTTTCCAGTCTCTTTAATTATTCCATAGATATTTCATAGTATGTACATACTATAGTTTAATTATAAATGTATTGTCAGATATATAGGAGTTTCTTGATATTTTGTTTTATAAATACTGCAGTTAATATCTGTGTATATGCAACAAGTATAAATGAATCTTAAGATAGACACGAACAAGTGGAATACTTGAATATACACAGTTTAAATGTTAGTGGAGTTCGCCTGTTGAAATGAGCAGTCTAAACTTTATTCCCATAAAGAAAGTTTGTGAGAATTATCTACTGTCCAATTACTTGATACTATCAGATTTTTCTATTTTTAATAAGCTGATATATAAAAGTAAACATCTGAGGATTGTTTTAATTCAGTTTTCAGAATGCAAGTGAGGCTTAGCATCTTTTCATATATTTAATGGCTGCTTACATTTTCCCTTAAGAGAAAAAAGGTTATATGTTTAATTTCCTACTGAGTTTTAATTTTTTTTACTAATTTGGAGCTCTTTATGAACCCTGAATGTTAATCCTATGTCTTTAATAATTATTTTTATCAAAAATATTTTATCCAAATTGTCTTTTAATTTTTATAATCGCTTATAATACATTTTAATATAGTCAACTTATCAATGTTTTCCTTTATTTTGTTTTTCATATTATTTATGCACGCTTTCAGAGTATACGTGTGTGCATATACAGAATATTAATAGAGACATATGGTATTTCTATAAATTACTATGCATTTGGAGAACAAATGCAATTAGATTTTTACTCCCATCACACATAAAAAAAAATAAATTTCAGCTAGATTTAAAACATAAAAGCAATATAGATAATGTTAGAATGAGACTGCAACTGTATATAATATGCATCAGTCACATAGAGGCATCACAATGCTCAGCTGGCTCAGGTTTAGAGCAATGCCTCACATGAAATTCTAGGAAATCCACATTGGACTCTAACATAATAACATCAGAATCTTTTTACTTGGAAATCTAATAATCACATTATATAGATACTTTAGACCTAATGTATTTTACCCTTGCTGAAATACACATGACTACAAACACAGTACTTTACATCCATATTTCTGTGAACATAAGCTAGCTTTCACAAAAATCACATACTACCGAGAAAAATAAAATTTTTAATAAAACAATTTTGTCAAAAAATGTCTAGGAGTCAGGAAATAGAACACTAATATATTTTTTTAAAGTGGAAGGAAAGTGTTGGCTTCATGCCATATTAAATGACTGTAACTTCTCTACACTGCAATTTATTTAATTATTGGTACCAGCTTCCCAGAATGAGGTCAACAGAGTGGATGTGTTCTTGGAGCATAGAAACTAGACTAGGTTAAAAATGTTGTTACCTTTTTTTTAATGGCATTGTATCCTGTAAAAGGCATTAATTTTCAAAAGGGTGATTATGGCTTGCCTTTTTGTACCATTATGTCTAATTTGTTTTATGTTCCAGCAGTGAAAATTATTTTCCTCCTCCAATTTATATCACAAACACAAATGAATATTCGAGTAAAAAACTTCATTGGTTTAATTTGACAATCCTCTGCACCAGCATAAAAGTACATACTTTATTCTAAATTATTGGTAGAAATAATAACTGGTCTTTAAATCACTGCAATTCATTTGCCACCAGAAAGAAAGATTCTTGTAAATAAAGTATAATTCTCATTCCAGGAGGGTAAGAGAGTGAATGTACCTGAAAGAAACCAAAGCAATTAATAGTAATACCTAAAAACAAATGACTCAATGTGTCCTTAGCCTTAGTTAAAAATATCTCAGTAGGAAGAGGCAGAAAACGTGGATAGCTAGAAAAAGTTAAGCAATTTTGTCTAACAAAATGAGATCTGAAAAATTCTTTTTCAGATATTAAAACAATTATATCAGTGTTTATTTATTTTTGTAAATAAGAAGATTGAAACCCAGTATTGTGAGGGAGCTTATAGAACCAGGGAAGTCCAGATTTGAAGAGGTTATTGATGCTGTACATTTCTTCTGGTAGCTAGATAACATAGTGAGTGCATAAAACTTTGATAAACATTATTATTATGATTATCTTAGATCAATTGTTAATTATCAGAGAGAAGTTTTAACATCTTCACCGATCTAGAGTACATGGTCTCTTCTCTGAGGAGTAAAACTAACAACCTAAGCCAAATGGTATAACTTAAATGTATTCCCTAAAGTTCATGTGTTGGAAATTTTAATTCCCAATGCAACAATGTTGAGAGCTGGGGCCTAATGGGAGGTATTTAGTTAATAAGGGCTCCAACCTCATGAATGAATTAATGTCAATTATAAGTGGGCTTGAAGCTGTGAGTTTGCTTTTTTCTTTTTCTGACCTTCTCTTTGCCCTTCTGTCATTGGATGATGCAGCAAGAAGACCCTTGCCAGATATTAATCCCATGATCTGGGACTTTCCAGCCTCCAGAACGATACAAAATATATCTCTGTTCTTTATAAATGACTCGGTCTTTAGAGCAGCAAAACACAGACTGAGACACCCAGATAACTCTGCCCACACCCTGAAAACCAAGAGCAAGATCCTTAATAAATCTTAGCTGCTGTTGTGAATAAACGAGGTTGGCGTAAGAGTTTAACTCACAGTAAGATAAATCACCAAAAAGGTACAGTTTTACCTTTATCTGTAAAGGGGAGGCAAACTTTGATATACTGAATGTTTAAAGGAAATGAGACTTTACATCTGAAGAGACAGAAATATTTTTCAATTGTTTCCCTACTCAAGGTATTGTAACTTCTTGAGGAAAAAGTGGAACTGGTTTAAATATCTACCTATCTATACATATTTATGCTATTTTTTTCTACATACTTGACGGTATTATGAATAAATTAATGATAGTACTAAAGTAGCAACTTCTGATAAGAGCTATAGAGAAATAAAAGGGTCTCGAGATAGAAAGTTATGGTGAGAAGCAAAGTCTGAAATGAGATATGGTCCAGTCACATATAAAGGTGGTGGAGGGTGAGGAGGTGGGGATGGTGACAAGTAAACAGGTTCCAGATATAGGGAAGTTCTACATTGGCAATGACTGGGTGTGCTCTAAACAGCTAAACATCTTGTGGCTAGAGTACACTGGGAGTGGGTGAGAGAGGTATATGAGAATGAAAGACAACAGGAAACAATATCTATAGGAGAGTAAAACGACCTGATTTATAATTTAGAAAAATCAGTCTACATTCTACTCGAAGAATGGAAAAGGGAGACAAAAATTAATGAGGTCCTGGAGGTTTCCGGTTTGACTGGAACAGTATGACAGAGACTGAGATACAAAACGGGATGAAAAGGAGAGTTGAAAAGAAGATATGAGTTAAGGTTGAGCTATACTGCATGTGATGCCTTCTATGCAGACTGTGATATGAGGTCCAATAGGCAGTTGAAACTATTGATTTTAAGCTCTGGGAGTTGGAGATGGGAGCTTATATGCATATGAGGTCACTGAAGTTATGGGACTGTTAATATAGAATAAGGAAGAGAAGTTGACTACAAATCAGTCTTTATTAAAGTAGCCTATGAAGTAAATTGTTAAAGAAGGCCTGGGAATCTGCATTTTTGAAAACACATCAAGTTGTTTTTAAAAATTCTAAAGGTTGAACACCACCTGTTTTATATTTTAAAATGAGCCTCTGGAGTCAGACTTTATGAGCTTATATTAATGCTCCCTCATATAATGGATGTCTAAACTAAGGCAAATAGTAAAACTTTTATCACTGGCAAAAAGACAAACAAAAATATCAGTGTTATTGTGGACATTACTGAGTTGTACATGTAAATACTCAACAATGTCATAGTATTCTGAAGTCAGTTGCCCTCTCTCTTTCATATTACTAGAGGTATGACCCCCAAAGGATATATATGAATATATAGCCCAGTTCATATTTATTATGGCCCAGTTGTTTACCTTTTTGAGTCCCGAATTCTACATGACAGATTTTATATTTGCAAAACTGTTAAATCAATAAATAATCACATAGCTATAAAGTTAGGATCAATTATCTAATACATCTTCTGCCCCCTGACAAGCAAAATGTCAGAACTCTTGCATCACTATTGGACTATCTTTTAGGATTATTTAAAAAAAAAAAAAAAAAAGACTTTTAGGAGAAAAGAAGAATTTAGGGTTCTCCTTCTCTGTCCTTTCCTTACTCTCATAAGAATAGGGAACCAATTTTCTTGACTTTGTCTAGTTCTAGGGTTTCACAAAAGATTTCTCTAAATACTAGGAGTTTGCTATTTAAAAAATCAGAATTTTTTTTTTCAAATTTACCTTAGGAAGGCAAAGACAGTCTCAGGGGAAGGTCATAGACATTTCAGAGAAGATTGTTCAGAGTACCAGACCCAGGCACAAGCATTTAATTGTCCACACTAATAACTTTCCCCCAAAAAAGAAAATGCAGTTCCTATTTTTTGTTGTTCAAGCATCACTGGAGTGTCTGAGCTGCTATGTTCTCTGTCTGTAAAGAAGATTTTTCTTTTTTGCAATTAACACTGATAATATTTAACAATACAATTTATTCAGCCACTCAGGATAGTCTCAGGATAGAGGAAGGAAAATTTGACTTTCTGCATTTAAAGTAAAGTAATATAAGTAGAACGATAAGAGTTCAAGTCATCTATCCTCATATCCCAAATCTTAAAGTCAAAATATTTATTACTATTCTGCTGCATTCATCCTGGGGATAGAGTTAGGAGGTTCTATCTACAGAATGCTAGGTTCCTTCCTATTTCTTAGCCTTGGTGCTCTCCAAAATACAACAGCTAGCCCCATTCTAGTTCCCAAGCTGAATGTAACTTCAAATAGGAAATCCGTAAATTGAATAATTTTAGTCTGACAAAGATAAGCTGTGCACTGAAGTTTACAAGTCCTCCTTGAAGAGTCATTACATACATAATGCAAATTTTGAATTTGTTGTCCAAGTGCAATGCCCCAAAGTGCCCTTCCATGATCACTGAATGTCCTATATGGTTCTTTATCTTCTGCTTTCTAGGATAGCACCCTGACTTATCCTTGACATGGACTCTATCAGGGAATAGATTAATCATAACTGACACTCTACTTTTCTGGAAAATGTTGTCCCTTAGCCATGACAATGATATTTAGATTTGCTATTTTTATCACCTTCCTACTCAATAAGAAATCTTGATCTTTATCCTGGCCCTTCCTGTTTATTGTTTACCAAGATTTTGTTTATGGTTTTAAATATGGGTTGAATGTTCACTGTTACAAGTATTGTGCTGGAAGCAGTAGATTTAGGAAGAATAAAAACAAAAAGATTTGATCTCTATCCTTTAGAAGTTCAAGAAGACTTCAATCTTTGTATCCCTTGCTTTGTCCCTGCAGCTTACACATCTGCTGTCCACCCTTGAAACTACATTAGATTCCCCAGCATGTGTCCTGCCTAAGAAAGCAGAAAAGGACAGATGATTCCTTTTCCATGCAGACTTACAGTAAGAGTTACCAGTTCCCAATTCTCTAAGCAAATAATACATAGATGAATTTTCTAAAGAGATAATGCTTAACCATGATATCCCGACACAATGGAATTTGTGAAACAAATATTTTTATACTAATAGAGTTTTAATAGAGAACGTAGGTGAATTACTTTATTTGTATTAAATATATTAAAAACATTCTGATATTTATAAAGTAAAGGTGTATTCACTAGAATCTTTACATTTTATCCTCAGAAGGAAAGAAAAGGCAGGGGTATAGCTCTTCTGGCCAGGCAATTTCTGTCACAGACTATAAACTTTGATACACCCATAAGAGAATGTGAATTACTTTATTTGTATTAAATATATTAAATGCATTCTGATATTTGTAAAATAAAGGTGTATTCACTAGAATTCTTCCATTTTATCCTCAGAAGGAAAGAAAAGGCAGGGGTATAGCTCTTCTGGCCAGGCAATTTCTGTCACAGACTGTAAACTTTGATACACCCATAAGAGAATGTTGAAAATGAATATTGTGTAACAAGTCTTGTATGGAAAACAGAACATATTTGGGCAACTATTATTGTAAAGAATATCATGGTTTATGAACAACTAGAGAGCCTGCTTAGTGTCCAAGTTGTGTTTAATCCAGAGGAAGAACCAATAAGGCCATTAAAAGATCATTAGCCATACATAACCAGTTTTGAGATAGAATCACAATGTAGGAAACTTACTGTTTAATTACACAGAAGTTTATTAGACAAAGGGTATTTATAAAAAGCAAGAAGGCATGCTCTTAAATATAGATACACTAGATCCATGAATACTTAGCTATAAATAATTTTGATATAAATTATAATTTGATATAAATTATAATTTTTATGAAAAAGAAAGAAAATATCTTTTTAAAAAGGAACAGGAATGTACTGTCATGTTAAACTTGTAATTTTATGTAGTCAACATAACAGCAAATAATAATTTTTTGTTGTCTCAGTGGTGACTGAAGTTGTTAGAATAATAAAACTACTATAATGCTTTTGTAGCATTCCTACCAAAATTTTTAAGGAAATGTGTTCATTAACTGAAACTGAGTGCAGGGTTTTCTCCTAATAAATATGAATTGTAATTTCCCTCTAGCCCTTCACACAGCGTGCAATTTTTTCTCTCAAATATCATATTCCACACAGTGCAGAGGCAGGCCTGGTTTCTTTTATTTCCCATCACATCTTGTCTCTCACTCAAAAACCTGAATATTCTGAAATACACTCGCTCCTGCCCTTCTTTACTACCTACTGATTTCTTAGTTTCTCTTTATACTATGATAATTCTAGCCCCAGATTCAAGATCTTTCTCTCCTCTATTAGTCTCTTCATTGTTTTTGGTAAATTCAACATCTATGTAGATCATCAATACCTTGGATTTTCATTTCTTTTACTTTATTCTCCTAACAACTATTTGTGTTACTTTAGCTCAGGTAACCAGCTCCACAGTCAGTACAGATAACTGCACCAACTGCAGTGCAAAATGTTTTGACTATTTGTACCCCCTATTCATGGTTACTTGCAATACACCTTCACTTTCCTTCTTCTTCAGCTTAGTGTTCATAGTCAAACACAATTGTTGCTTTAATTGCACAATCAGCCTTGTTGCTTTAATTGCACAATCAGCCAACTTGCCTCTCTCTTTGTCTTCAACTAATGTACTTTCCAATCTACTAACCTATTATTTTATAAGATTTAAAGGTATTTTGATGGTGGGACACAATACAGTCACACTCAGATGTAAGAAAAGTAGAATTTCTTGTTACCTTCAGCTCCAAGACAGAGAAATATGTCAGGCAGAGTTGTGCAGGAGGGAAACAGCAAGCTGAAACTGTAATGAGCCACTTATGTATGGCAAGTGGGGTGTAACTGGCTAGGTTTTGCAGGTTCTTCATGGGTTAATTTGAATAATCTTAGTGAACTCTTGGACATAGGGGTTGTCCCTAGTTGTCCAGTACCCTGTCCCGGAGTGACTAGGGCAGGTGTATAGTGGCCTGGAATGAAAGACCGATAAGAAAAGTGGTTGTAGGTCATGGATTTAGGAGCTCACTAAGAAAACTGCCAGGCCTCTAGCCAGAGCCTCAAAACTGGATCAACATATCTCTTACCATATAAAAAAGTCAACTTAAAATTGATTAAATTCTTAAATGTAAGACCCAAAACTATAAAACATAGGGAAAACCCTTCAGGGCATTGCTGTAGGCAGATTTTCTGAGTAAGACTTCAAAAGCACAGGCAACAAAAACAAAATAAACAGGTGGGACTATATCAAGCTAATAAGCTCATGTGTAGGAAAAAAAAATCAACAGTGACCAGACAACCTTTAGAATAGGAGAAAATCTTTGCAAACCAGTCATTTGACAAAAGACTAATATCCGAACATGCAATAAATTAAACAACTCAACAGCAAAAACACAATTTGGGTAAAGACTGGGCAAAGGCTATAAATAGACATTTCTTTAAAAAAGAATTAAAGATGGCCAGCAGATATATTTTTTAAATGTTTAGCATCACTAGCTACCAGGAAAATGCAAATCAAAACCACTATAAGATATCATCTCACCGCAGTTAGAATGGTTATTAGCAAAAAGACGAAAAATAACAAGTTGCTGGCAAGGATGTGGAGAAAAGGTAGCTCATATAATTTTGGCAGGAGTGTAAATTTGTATGGCCATTACAGAAGACAATATGTAGGTTTCTCAAAAAGCCAAAAATAGAACTACCATGTCATCCATCAATTCTACTGCTGAGCATTTATCCAAAGGAAGGAAATCAGTATACTGAGGAAATATTTGTACTCCCATGTTTATTGCAACACTATTCACAACAGCCAAAACAAAATTAACCTGTGTCTATCAATGAATAAATAAAGGTGATATGTGTGTACACGCACACACACAATAGGGTACTATTCAGTCACACACAAAAAGAATAAAATCTTGTCATTCACAGCAACATGGATAAGCCTGTAGGACATTATATTAAGTAAAATAGGTTAGGTTCAGGAAGATAAATAATGCATGTTCTCACTCATATGTGAGAGCTAAAATAGTTGATCTCATGGAAGTAGAGAGCCGAATTGTTATTAAAGGCTGAGAAGGGAATGGGGGAAGGCAAGATAGGGAGAGATTGGTTAACAGATAGAATATTATAGATAGGAGGAATAAGTTCTAGTGTTCTGTAGCAATATAGAGTGAATATAGTTAACAAAATATATTGTACATTTTCAAAAACCTAGAAGAATTTGGGATGTTCCCAGCACAAAAAATGTATGAGGCAACAAATATGCTAATTACCCTGATTTCATCATTACACATTATATACACGTATCAAAATACCACTCTTTATTCCATAAATATGTACAATTATGTATCAACTAAAAATTAATAAAACATCAAAAAATTTAAAACTGAGTCAAAAAAGCACACAAACTATAATTACATTGAGGTAAATATAACTTTCCACCAACTTCATGCTTTTACCCAAGGAACTGAGTACATCTGAAGAGAAATCTACAACTCTTCTTCCTCTCCTACATGATCAATAAAGACAGTATCCTACTTAAGCCTCATGTCCCTTTCCAGTTACTACCCCAGTTCTCTGATATTCTTTACCCCAGTTCTCTGATATCCTCAGAGTTTTTTCATGGTCTTCACTTCCATTCCTTTCTTTCTTTAACACATTCCTGTAATAATTTAACCTCTATTATTCCTCTGAAATGGTCTTACTTTGGTCACCAATGAACCCCAGATCACTAAACATAATGATGTTCTTACTTTACTCTACCTGTGAGCTGCATTTGAGATCACTTCCTTCCTCTTTAAAGACTTTCTTCACTGGGCTTCTAGAACATTCCACCCTTGATTTGCTCTCTACTGCTATTTATCTTCCTCCTCTTCTACCTCTAAATATGGCAGTGGAGCTGGGTTCAGCCTTTGGCCTCCCCATTCTTCTTAGTGTCATTCACCCCTTAAGTGATCTCATCTTACTATTTTAAGTGATATCTATATGCTCTTGACTATAATTCTGCATTTTTTTCTCTTATTACTCCTTTGATCTTCAAACATAAATCTAATTCCTAACTTGTCAACTCCATTTCCTATTGGGGCAGAAATTGTTTGTTGCCTACTCCAAAGCTACCTTTTTCTTCCTTGTGTCACAGTTTTGTTCTGGTACAGACAAACACTCACTGATAGCATGAAAGTTGAGTCAATTCTTTTATGTTGATGCATGGAAATTGTTTCTGCCATTGAGAAACTAAAGGGAATCTACCTGAGGAATCTCTAGGAAAGGTTTGTAAAATAAAAATAAATGAAAAGAAATAAATGAAAAGAAAACCTCCACTTCAATTTCCTCTTTCTGAAAAGGGGTATCTCATACTTGTACTACAGCAGCCATCTTGTACAGGGAGAAGAAGGCCAAGAGAATCATGTGACATATTTACCCAAAATCCTAACACTGTGGGGCCACCTCTCAACCACAGCAACATCTCCTCTTAACTATGGACCTCCTGAAATTGACTACTCTGATTTTTGTGTGACAGAAAAAAACAAATAACAACAACAACAGAACCCTCCCTATTTGATTAAATCTTCCTCAGATATTCTGTTATTTCAGATAAAGCATGGACTAACTGATATCTACCTACACATATTGGCACACTTGAACTTAACATTTCCTAAGTAAGACTCAGTTTTCCTACTTCCGACCAAACAGGTTTGGGTTCCCACAGAAGATCCTGAAATGAGAATTTGAATCCAAGTATTTTACTTGGAAGATGATCCCAAGAAAATTTGTTCAGGGATTGGAAAGTTAGACAGGCAATGAAAGGCAACAAATAAGGAGTGTGTAATCAAGCTGATTACCACGGAGGGTGACTGAAGCAAAACTTCATGGGGAAACTCTGGTAAATAGTGTTAAAAACATTCCTTGGAGTTATTCCAGTCTCAGGATGAAAAAGCTGGTATTTGTATATCAGCTCCTGTAGGCCACTGCTTGAGTGCTGCTGCCTGGAGTGTTAATTTCTTGGCACGTCAAGTCTGCCCTGTATGTAGGCAGAGAAACATTTGTTGGCTTCTGAGAAAACCCTTAGGCAAAAAAAGAAGCAAATCCTTACTGTTAGAATTTGGCATCTAAAATCCGAAAGATATAGACAGAGAATCAACTGTTTCTGCTTTGCTAAACCTCCATGCCCTGATCGTTTCTACTGACACTCTACATGAAGTTCACCCTGTGATATTATTGCCTTCTTCAAAGAACCAGTCAAGTTTTCCTTCAGAAACAGTGTATAAGAGAGTTAGTAGAACAAGCTACATTAGTTGATGTTTTAGTTAATTCCCAAGGCTGCAAGTTAAATTCATCATCTGCTGAACCTTGGGTTTCGCGTGCTTTTCAGGCTAAGCGTGATGCCTTTTCTCATTTATAGTTGTCATAGAACTTGGAAGCACCAAAGGAGGCCCAGGAAATAGTCCTAGTTCTATGTGTTATCTCCTCTGGTTCATTATGGAAAAGCAGCCTTATCTTCTCCCGCTACAGTCAATTATCCCTGGAAGTGTAGCCATCCCTTTCTTTGATTGTTGGTCTCCTGGCATGAGGATGCCAAACAACTATATAGTAGTATGAGATGGGAATACAAATTTCTCCAACAGAAAAACTGGAAGTGATGGTAAGTGAAGTCATTGCTACTTGGTTCTTGGATACATGTAATTTACCTATTGAAAGTATACCACTGCGTAATGGTGGTCATTACAAAATATACCCTCCAGTTTTGAAACTAGTCGCCCAAACTCTCAGAGAATTATTCCCAAATGAGCATCGTGGCTGTGTCTTTAAGAGGCAATTCAGTGTTTCACTAGATTGGCAACTTCTGGTTGATTGAGTATGTGGTAGTATTTGTCTCTAGGCAGTAACTCCCATCTTCATATCTTCATTATCATACATCTTTCATTAGAAACAGGTTCCCTGGTCCAGTATAATATCTGTGACATCCCATGCTGATAATCTAGATATTCCCTGATTCTTCCATGCTGTTGCTTGCCAAAATGCTGTCAGCAGGGAAAGCAAACTCATATCCTCCAACTTACCAAAAACTGATTCACTGGTCTCCTCAACTGATGGTGCCAATATTAGGATTTGGCATCAGTCCATGCTATTGATAGCCCATGCAAGGAACTGATGCAAGGTCCCTACTCATACATGTAAGGGCCATCCCTCCATCCCAGACACCATGATTATTCCATTCATTTTTTCACCAAAGGTGCCAAAGGTGGAGACTGGCTTGTTTTTTCCACCATGCATGTCTTCTGATGTGTTTCCAAATACTAGATCTACATTTATATAAGGTTCTACCTGATCACCAGTAATGCCTGTTAGACTTTGCTCTTAACTGAGTTTTACATATTTCTAAATAAATTCACATTTCCCTTTACTAAAATACAGCTTAAGAAAACCCAGCAATTTTGTATTCTGTACTAGTTTCTGTTCTAGCCTTTCCTATATTCATCATTTAGAAAATATTTCTAACAGAAATACTTAGGTTGAATACCTAGTCATGCATTATAATAAATAACTATTTGATCTTTTCTTTTCTTGTTTTCATGAGCATGGATCATCCATCGTATGAAATGCTGAGTTGGATGATCAGACAGATCAGTTTATTTTTTCCTTGTCCAATTCTAATTTCAGTCCTACAACAGACATTCACCAATGAGGAAGCTGATTTTTAGAAATGGTAAAAATAAAATTGGCAATGGTCCTGCAACTAGTATGTAACAAAGGTGGTGTTTGAACTCAGTATTTCTGATTAATAAAACATCCATTAGAGGGTGAGGCATACTCAGTTATTCATTAAATATTGGATCATTTTATTTCTGCCATCATCATCTCCTCTATACAGTTACTCCAATTCAAAGAAATATGTTAAAACCATGGGTAATGCCTCATGATTCATAAAGCATTTTTATGTATTAGATAAATAAGGAAAGACTTATAGGCAGATGTAACAGTCAGTGGACAAATATAATTAAGAATAAACAAATAGTGTGGATAAAACACTGTGAAGTAGATATTGCTTCTATTTACATTGATGGACCTGCTTAAAACCTTGTCTTTGCATGTCCATACTGGAAAACCCAGAGGGGAGGTGTTCAGGAATCAGACACCTCATTTTCCTGGAACCCGGAGCACCCCCTCTTAGATTACTTGGTAGAGAAGATGACACTAATGAGAAACCACAAGTTTCCCGGCACAGAGTTACAGAAGCCTCATGAATGTTATGTTACAAAATACTTAGCTAGATGACAAAGATAAAGTAGTGTCTCTTTGTACTGAGGAAGTGCAATGATCAAGGTTTGCCTATACATGACGTCTTCTAGGATACCCCTTCTCTCTGCTACTCCAGAGTGATCCCAGCACAATCTCTGCCACCCACTCTGCTCTCCCTTCCTCATGTGCTAAACACCAGGGCTGCTGTCCAGAGATGACCTGTCTTGTTCCCCAAGATAATTCTTGCTTGTCATATGACATGGCCTATTTCACTCTAATAAGAGCAATCTATGCACATCTTTCTGTACATTGCACACGAAGGCACCTATTTTTCTTCTCCATTAAATCTTCTGAATGAGGTGCCTCTCTCTGCATTTCAGTCATTATCATTTCTGTAAGTGGATCTGGTTTTCCTCCTCAGAATGAAACATCGTATGACAATGTTTCCATTGTCATACAATGTCTTTGGCCCTGTATTATCTGTCAATCAATCTGCTTCTCAAGGATATGAATTATTTTTTAAGGATGGAAAGAGAAGGTTATTACGTGTGATAATAACACTTAAACTTTCTCAGCCCATTCTAGTTGAAGCGATACGAAATCACATCCTTTTACTAGCCCCTTCTCTTCTCTTGAAAATAATAAGACTGCAAATAATTCCAGGGCAGACCTGTGTTATATTGGAATAAATGCAATGAAACAGGAAGGAGGCTCGTTTTACTTCTGGTACTAACAGGATGTTGTTCAAATGCCAATTAGGAGAGCAAAAAAAAAAAAAAAAACTTCAATGGTGTTTCTGGGAAACCTTAACACAAGAAATAGTGTAAGATTTTTAAGCTTTCTTGTAAAGCTTAACATACCATGTGCTGCCTTGACATCTTGGAGCTTCACAGGGCCCCAGGGGCACAACCACGAGTTCCCTTGCCCTGGCTAGAAATACTTCCCACCCAGTGGGAAAGTGTCTTTTCCTGGCTAGTTCCCCATCAGCTATACAACTGCATGTGATCCACTGGGTCCTCAGTCTAATGGTGTTCACTTCCCTGGAAGCTTGCAGAATTATTAAAATAAGCCAATCATATCCACCCACAAAAATCTGGTAGCACTTCACCCCCTTGTTACTGCAGGGCCTGCCTCCTACAGCCCTATTGGTTCACTCCTCTCTTCAGCACAACCTCCATGAGGTCCTGTGATGTGGCAATTACACATCCATGGCCTGTGATGTCCTCCTGTGGGATGTCAGTATATGTGACTAATAAATTGCTGTGAACTCATCTGTCCATTGTTAGATGTCATGTTTCTGGCCACCTTGGATTATTCAAGATGTGTATCCCTCCCTCACCAACAAGGTGAACAACAGGCAATCAAAACACAGCTCATACCTGGGAAGTCAGAATAATAAGATTTTTTCTTTATTAAAAACTTATTAATTTTTCAAGTGATCACTGTTGCTAATAAGTGGCCAAGTAAAAGATGTATATGAACATTAAAGAATTATGTACAACCATTATTGTAACCATAGCATTTTGCGAAGACACATTAAACAGATTAGAATGGTTATTAGGTGGTATGTTAAGTGAATGAGAGGTGAATACAGGGATAAAAGGGAATTTAGAAAACAAACAAAAAGGGAGTCTTGGATAGAACATATGTAATAATATGTCATGAATTGAGGCCAGGAAAAACAAACCCTATTTGAAAACTCTCTACCCAATATAAGACAGTAATATGTGCACACGGAGAATGTGTGTGCAATGGCAGCTTGTTTTCTATATTGGAAATCTATTTATTTTTATACACCAATTTTGTGACCAGCAACATCATTGACCTATTTTATGTTTTCTAATAGCTCAAGGTCCTTTTCTAGGCTAAGGACTGCCAAAAATGTATCCTAATCATCTGCAAATAATGATTTTAATCTTGTTGCCTTGTTGTTCAGCGTGTTCCTTATATTTCTTTCTCATATAATAGAGGTGGCTAGGACCTCTAGAACAATGTTAAATAAGGATAGTGCCTCTCTTTGTTTCTGACTTTTATGAGAATGGTTCTAGTGCTTCATGATTAAAAAGGATTCACTTCCCTGAATATTTATAGTAAATATTCAGCATTATACTTAATTATGCAACAATAGAAATATGCTTACATTCATATTAAAGGATTCTTTCATTAATATATGTTTTCTCTTTTATAAACTAGAAGTGGGAGTCTGATTTATCATATGTAATTTTGTATCTCTGAAATTAGTTGTATATCTTTTCTGCTTTGGCCTCTTCTTGGAGTGATGTATTGGATTTTCTTTATATTATTGTTAGAATAAGCATAGTATATTTTATAATATAAAATGCATACAGTCTGATTCGTGCTGTTCTCAAGTTAATTTGTTGAAGAGTATTACTATATGAGCATGCAAGTCTTATTAGAGATAAATAGGCAAGAAACTTTGGGTGGCCTTTGATGTATAGTGTTCCAAACTCTTTTCATTTTGCCTCCCAAAAAGTGATCCCTTTGGGAAACCAGCTCAGACTTCAACTGTATCTCCCTCAGAGTGCATATCACTATTAAAGCATGTTTGCTTGTGTTACAGTTTTATTTCTGTGCAAAGAGCATTAGCTTCTGTTTTCCCAAGAGGACCTGTTTTCATACCTACATTTGGCCCTAATTATGAACTGCATGATATATTCAACTGTGTTTACATTGCAAATTTTCTGCCATATTCTATGATTGGTTCAGAATTTTGATGTTTTGGAGTAATTACTTTGATATAAAATATGTAAGCTCTGTGAAGGCAGAAACTTCATTCATTGCCTCTCCACAGCCTTCTTAGAATAGTGCTCAGTGTATAGAAAATGCTCCATAAATATTTGACATTTTTGTTTAAATTTGTCTTGAAAAATTTGTTTTTATTGCAAAGGTTATATGGTTATATTTTTAGAAAATATTAATTTAGTGGGAAACACTGTCTTCTGAACACTGTAAAGAATACTGGTAAGAATCCTACCTCTGATGTATTTTGGATATAAGGACATTAAAAGTCCTTCCATGGCTTAACTAAGATTTTATTCCTCTTTAAAGTGAACAAAGCATTTTAATATATCAATGTATTCTCACCAAAACTCTTTGATGTATTGTTAATTCCCTATTTTAAACATAAAACAAATCTCAGAGATCAGGTAATTTACACAAAAGTGCTGATTTGGTAATCCCTGAAAAACACACACAGAATTTTAAGTCCCAGATATCCAAATCGTCCATTAAATGTGTATTTTTAAAAAATATCTATTACCCTTTTACATTCATATCCAAACATATTGATAAGCACATCCATTTAAAATAAACACTAATGTCAATCTCAAAGCCAAAAGCATAGATGAGATTATAAAGTATGGTTTTGGCTTGAAGCAACTACATGGAGGATAGTAGAAGTATATTATTTGAAGACAATAGGTATATTTTGAGACGTTTTCAAATGAGAAAAAAATATTGTTGAACAATTCCAGTGAAGAAAATCATACAATAAAATTAATCAGACAATGTATTTATAAAAAGTCCTCAAGTAGAGGACACATTTTTCTCTTTGCTCTCCTTACATCTGTGTAATTAAATACTCAAAACTGTTTGATCAATGAGAGAATAATCATAATAATTGACTATACTTCCAGTTTTATGTAAAACATGTTGAAAGTCATGGTAAAATTTTTAAATGTATATTCAATCTTCAGGTGTTTTATTAAAAATTGTCACTTAGCTGTAATTCACTTAAATGTTGTCAGCTTTTACTTATTTATGTATTCTTAAGGGTGGATGTACAATTCTTGTCATATAGAATCTGATGTTTAGCTCTTAAGTGACTTTTTTTCTGGACTTTCTGCTCTTAGGGTTCCCACCTGAGAAATTAGATGACATCTGTGATGGCTACTTTTATGTGCCAACTTGACTGGGCTATGAGATGCTCATGTATCTGATGAAACATTAATTCTGAGTATGTTTGTGAGGATGTTTCTAGAAAAGATTAGCATTTTGAATTGGTGGACCGAGTAAAGCAGATAGCCCTCCCCAATGTGGGTGGACATCCTCCAATCTACTGAGGGCCTAAATAGAACAAAAAGGTACAGGAAGGTGGGATTTGTCCTCACTCCGCCTGACTGCGTGAGCTGGAACACTTATCTCTTGCCGTCTGTGTCCCTGGTTCTCAGGCCAGACTACACCACTTACTTTCCTAGTCTCACACTGTGCGAGAGGCAGATTATAGGACTTCTTAGCCTCCATAATTACCTGACCCAATGGGTCCATCAATACCTTACAGTAAACAGTTAACTCTCTTTTTCTTTCTCTCTGTCTCCCTATGTGTGTGTGTGTGTGTATACATATATATACACACACACATATATATGCATACACACACATACATATATATGGTTCTTTTAGGAGAAATAGACTAACACAACATTCTCATAACAGTAACTGTTAATGTGATCTTTCTTATGCCTTATACACCTCATAAAGAGGTATCAGTAAAAATCCAGACTTTGTCCAGTCAACTGGAGATTAACAAACTTCACTTTAGATGTGGTAATTAAATACAGGTACAGATACATCAAATAAAAAGAAATTAGTGCCATTCTATTTAGAATTATATGATCTCAGAATTGAAAGGAAATGTACATTTAGTTTACTTCAACCACTCACAGAATGTGTAATGGTACACTACAATATTCCATGGAATGATTTGGCTTATAATTATTTTCGTCTATTAACATGTGTTTATTTCACTTCATTTGATGTTTTAAATTAAGTAATTATTTATTTTAACAAGCCAAACAATTCAGAAGTATAAATAATCTGCATTGAGTTCACACCTCTTTACAATATTAATCCCTTAGAGTAATGATTATTAACAATTTGATCTATATATTTTCACATCTTTATGCTCTTAAAAACATTTACAGACATTTAAAATTACTTTCAAGGACAAGTTATTCTATCCTTGGGTATGTAACCATAGAAACTGAGATGTATTTTAATTAATACATTAATTGTTTTTATTAAAGTTTTACTTAAAAGAAATACGCCTTTTGAGTTTATTTATGTAATATCCGACTCAATATAAAGGAAATCTAATTTGACTCACACAAGATAGTAATTACAATTTTACAAAGGAGAGTTTGCTTTAAAATATATTAAGTAAAAATTATAACAAAAAGATTTACCATAGAATCACATGGTTTGATACTACTATACAACTGATTTAGGATCAAGAAAAATATTTAATATTGTTTTGTATTAAGGCAGGAAAAAATATAAGACAGACTTGCAATAATTAACTGTGATCATTACTTCCAGGTGTCAACTTGAATGGATTAATGAATACCAACATAGCTGGTAAAGCATTATTTCTGGATATGTCTGTGAGACTCTTTCCCATGGGGATTGAGAGGAGCTTGTCATGTGAGACTGAAAATCTGCCCCCAATGTGGGCAGCACCATCCAACAGCTGGTGGCCAGACAGAACACAAATGGCAAGAGGAAGAGGAAAGGTGTATGTGCTTGATCTCTCTCTCTTTCTTTCTTTCCCTTTCTCTCTCTCTCCTGACACACACACTGTCCCCCATTACCTTGATGCCATATCACCACCACCACAGGGTTCTCAGGCCTTTGGCCTTGGATTCAGAGTTATACCATCCATGGTTCCAAGGTTTTCAGACTTGGAATGAGCCCCAGGCTACTAGCTTCCCAGGGTTTCTAGCCCTCTGATAACCTGTCATGGGACCTCTCGGCCTCCATAATCTGCAAGCCAATTCCCCTAATATATCCCCTTTTCTTTCTTTCTCTCTCTCTCTCTCTCCCCCCCTCCCCCCAACCCCCCATTGTTTCCATCTCTCTGGAGAACCCTGAATAATACAATCACTTTATTAAATTTTTGATTTCAGTGAACATTCTAAATTTACATAAAATAACAAATGTTTAGACATATTATAAAAGAACATGAAAAAGTCATCTTTCTGTATATTAGCAAAATTTGATTTGAATTTACAATTAAACTAGACTGAAATCAATATAGTTAATAACAGCAAACAAAACTAGGTACTTAGTGATAAGTTAAATATATGTAAACTTACATGTAAAATATTTTACTAAAATATTTTTTAAATTTATTTTTTATAGACAGTGTCTCACTCTGTCTGCCAGGCTAGAGTGCCATGATGTGATCATAGCTAACTATAATCTCAAACTCTTGGAGTCAAAGGATCCTCCCACCTCTGCCTCCTCACTATCTAGGACTAAACAGGTGTGCCATCAAGCCCTGATCATTCTTAAATTTTTTGTAGAGATTGGGTCTTGCTATGTTGTCCAGGCTGGCCTCTGACTTCTGGCCTCAAACAGTTCTCTCATCTCAGCCTTCCAATCTGCTGGAATTGCAGGCATCAGCCGCCACACCCAGCACTGAAAGATTTTACATAATTTCTGAATATACAAAAGTTTCATGCTCTTGGATGAAAAATATTAAAATCGTATAAATGTGAATTATTAATGTATAAAATCAAAATCCCAACATTCTGTTTTCCTTTAGAATTTCCCAATTATTTGACATTTATACTAAAGTACAAAGGGCTAAGAATAACCAAGACACTTTTTTTTTTTTAAATTTTAAGTTCAAGGGTACAAGTGCAGGTTTGTTAAATAGGTAAACTTGTGTCATGGGAGTTTGTTATACAGATTATTTCACCTCCCAGGTACTAAGCCTAGTACCCATTAGTTATTTCTCCTGGTCTTTTCCCTACTCACATCCTTCACCCTCTGAAAGGCTCCTGTGTGTGTTGTTCCCCTCTGTGTGTCCATGTATTATGATTTAGTTCCCTCTTACAAGTGAGAACATGCAGTATTTGGTTTTCTGTTCTTGTGTTAGTTTGCTAAGGATAATGGCCTCCAGTTCCATCTATGTCTCTGCAAAAGACATGATCCCATTCTTTTTTATGACTACATAGTATTCCATGGTGTGTATGTACCACATTTTCTTTATCTAGTCTATTGCTGATGGACTTTTGGGTTGATTTCACGTATTTGCTATTGTGGAGAGTACTGCAATGAACATATGAATTCACGTGTCTTTATAATAAAATGATTTATCTTCCCTTGGGTATATACTCAGTAATGAGATTGCTGGGTCAAATGGTATTTCTGTCTTTAAGTCTCTGGGGAAAGACCACACTGTCTTCTACAATGGCTGAACTAATTTACACTCCCACCAACAGTGTATAAGCGTTCCTTTTTCTTGACAACTTCACCAGCATCTGTTATTTGTTTACTTTTTAGTAACAGCCATTCTGACTGGTGTGAGATGGTATCTCATTGTCGTTTTGATTTGCATTTTTCTAATGATCAGTGATGTTGAGCTTTTCTTCCTATGATTGTTGGCCCCATGTATGTCTTCTTTTGAAAAGTGTCTGTTCATGCCCTTCGCTCACTTTTTTTATGGAGTTGGTTGCTTATTTCTTGTAAATGTGTTTAAGTTCCTTGTAGATGCTGGATATTAGAGCTTTGTTTTGGATGCATAGGTTGCAATTTTTTCTCCCATTCTGTAGGTTGTCTGTTTACTCTGTGGATAGTTTATTTTTCTGTGCAGAAGCTCTTTAGTTTAATTAGATTGCATTTGCCAATTTTTGTTTTTTCACGTCTTTGCCATAAAATTTTTGCTCATACCTTTGTCCTGCATGGTACTGCCTAGGTTGCCAAGACACTCTTAGAGAATAAGGTAAGAGGGCGTGGTGATATTAACACTACTAAATCTCAAGGCTTAATGAAATGACCAAGATGGCCTGCTATCTAACACATGTTTAGAAAAATGAAGCACTGCAACAAAATAGAGAATTATATGTGGCAAATTAACAATAAAAGAATAGATTGCATAGTAAATCCTTTTGCTGTGATAACTGTAGATACATAAAGAGAAAAAAGTTAAATTCTCACTATTTAAAAATTTGGGGAGAAAATCTAAACTATTTTAGAATATGTTTTTAAAGTCAGCAACAAAACAATCATAGAATAAATTGTTGATAAACTTGATTACTTCAGTAACTTCTATACATCAAAAGGTTATCTAGAGAGATACTAGATATTTACTGAACTCGAAAGAAACATACATACTTGAACAAAGAAACAAGATGGAACTATGCATTGTAGTATTGCTTGCAATGACAAAAGACTCAAAATAAAACTCAGTATATATCAACAGAAGAATGGATATATAAATTACAGGATATTCATATGGTGTGATGGCATACAGTAAATAAATTTTAGCTAAATGTTCAACATGAATAAATGCCAAAAAGAAAATAATGAAAAATCAAGTTGTAGAATGATATGTGCAGTATGATACTCACATAGAGAGAAATACTATGGAAAACAATGACATAATTTATGCTTCCTCATAGACAACAAATTTCTTGAAAGTATTAATATATTCTTGAACACATTACACACTAAGTTTAAGACATTTCTGTGGAGGTGGATGAGAGAAAAATGAGAGTAGGAAATGTTAAATGTTAAAATTTGATAGAGCTGTGATTGGATAAATGGGTGTCAATGTTTTTCTCTGTTTTATCTGCATGCTTGAAATTTTCCCTTAAAAAAAATCCAAGACAGCAAAATTTTACTCCATGCTTAAAATAAGACTAACTGCTTAAACTGTACAGAAAACATTCAGCTTGCATTTGAGGACCTCAATGTGTAACATCACTATATACTTAAAAATGACATTCAGCATGATTAAATGTCCAGAATATGAGATAAACACTGAAACCAAGCCTCCACTGTGGAGTTGGTAGATTTAGGTATCTTATCTCAAACTCAATTCAGGGCACACTAATCATTAAATGGGATAGTATTTCATGTTCTGTTTAAAATACCTCACCAAAGAAATACATGGATGGCACATGCATGCATGAAAAAATGTTCAACATCCTTATCATGAAAATGAAAATTAAATTCACAATGAGATACCATCACACACTCATCAGAATAGCTTAAGAAAAGAAATGGTCATACCAAGAGTATTAGGTTGTGGCGAAACTGGAACTCTCATTCTGTCAGAGGGAAGATAAAACAGTGTAATTTTGGAAGCCATTTTAAAACTATGGCTTTAACTATGAAAAAGTTAAACATGTACTTGCTATATGCCACAGCCACTCTACTACTACGTATTCATTCATAAAAAAGCATATATTCATACAAAGTCATATACATGACTGTTTACGGCCTCTTTATTTGTAAAAGCCTCAAACTGGAAACAACCAAAATTTCCATTAACGGGTAAATAGATTTTTAAAAATGGTGGCATAATATGTAATAAAGATACTACTTAGCAATAGAAAGGAACGAACTATTGATACAGTGAACAGCACGATTAAATCTCAAAATTATTACATGGAGTGAAAAATGTCAAACAGAAAAGGGCACATATTATATGATTTCAACATATGAAATTGTGATGAAAATGAATCTTCAATTACAGAAAGCAGAGAAGTGTTTGCCTATCTTACAGTGGTGAAGAAAGGGATGGATTACAAATGCACAGGAAAACTTGTGGGAGCAGTGGAAAAGTCTATTTGTTGTTTTGTATTGATGGCTCCATGAATGTCTGTGTACGTTAAAACTCATCAAATGGTACACTTTAAATATGTGCAGTTTATTGTATACCAATTACTCTTCAATAATCCTTTAAAAGTTATAACTTGTTGTTCAATAACTGTGATAAGACATCAATAACAATATTTACCATTTAGTATGCTAACTTTTGCTAGGAATTGTTTCCTGCACTTCTCAGAGTGAATACTTTTCACATCGTGTTTCAGTACATGTTTCTCCCATCACCACCCCAGCCTCCCTACCTAACCAAAAAACAATGCCTTGAATGCAAGTAGATTTTATCAGAAGTGATCCTAAGGAACAAGAAATGTAAAGGAGACTGGGAAGAGCCAAAGAGGAGAGAGGAGAAAGCCAATCTAAATGTGATTGCTGTGACTCAGTCTCTCTAGAGATCCCTGCAAAGCTTTCAATCACCCCCTGCACTGTATGGTGTTTGTATATGCCATATCCATTAACCTATCTCCCACAGGCCTCCCACATGGTGACATAGCTCATGACATACCCGGTGAAGCTGAAACAAGACCCTTATTAAGCTACATCTCTTTGCAGTAAATGGCTGGGGACAAATAAATAAATAAATAAATAAATATAAATAAATAAATAAATAAGTAGAGAGATGAGATATGGTGCCTAATGCACATCTTAACAAAATAAGTAGTATTATCACCCCCTTTTTAACAATGACTGAATCATTAATCGGAGACACACGGTAACTTGACAAAAGTTACATGTTTGCAAGCAGTGAACTAGATTCCAAGACTGAGCATGATCTTAATAAAGTTAATTCATTTGCTATCCACTCCATCCTGGGACTCGTTTTCCTCACCTGCAAAAATGAATTTCAACTCAATGTTCTCATAATATTTATTTATGTTGGTAAAATACTGACAACACAGACAAGGCTAAAATCTTTTGTGACCATCACTCCCAAATTTTACTTTGTTCCACAGAGTTAGCCATTATTGTTTGTTAGATACATATGTTCCCGAATCCTTTCAAAGCATTTGCCTACATCAATGTGTATGTATATATGCATTAACAGAAGTTTATACACAAATACAAATGCACATTCATTTATATAGTTTAGTATTTAGTAACTGTGTGTCTATTTAGACATTCATGGTATTAGACAATACTTTGGAAATCTTATCCCATAACTATACACATAGTCTCCCACTATTTTTTATTTCATCTCTCATCATTTTTCCCTGATATTCCATTGTGTCACAATATTACATTTTAATTGGTCTTGTTGATACGTTTGGGTATTTTCTATTTCATTGTTTTATAACTGTTACAAATTTTTTCTGTGTACATGTGCAATAATTTTTACAGGACCATAACAAGAAGTAAAAGAGCTGTGTTTGAGCATACATTACTCATTTAAATGGAATGAATACAACCAAATTACAATTTGCCCTATCCCTGACTCTGCAAATAATAAACAATGTAGTAATGAGAATATACACATATCACATTTTTGTCTTATTTCAAAATACATCTTAGGGACATTAACTTTACATAGAATTGTATATCTCAGGAGAAAAGTGAAGAAAACATTCCTTCTGTGCAGTACTACATTTGATTTCTAAATAAGTATGTGTCTGTTGCTAATGCTAACTCACTTTGAAGTGATAAGAAAAACTAGAAAGTCTGTCTAAATAACAGTAATTCAGCTAACGAATTGCTGTGTCACAGCACTATCACCCAGGCTGAACTTATAGTCCACTTTAGGTAGCCACGTTTCATTTATGCTTGATGACTAACACTCACAGAAGATGGACTGTCAGCCTAAAAATTATTGGTGTTCTCCAAACAACAGGCTGCAGTGGAGCAGAAATTACACCTGAAAGCATTACCTAATTACATGTGAAAAGGGGACTGTTAATGACTACAAGCAGAATATGCTCAAATGTAGTGAATTCAAACCTAGTTTTGCACATAGGACAATAATACAAACATTTCTGATATTTGCTCTGCTGCACACCAAAATAAATTAATGTCTTTAATTATGTTTTTCTCTGTTTACTTGAGTTTATCTTCATTAACCATATATTAAGAGACTATTAGAATGAACTTGAAACCAAGAAGAAATAGAATAAATTATTTTTCAAGTTATTTCCCTCATTAGTCTACACAGAAATGCATTATTATAATTGTATCTTAAATTTTTATAAAGTCTTCTCTAAACAAAGGATGTACTTTCTTAAGAGTAAAGATTTTTACTTAGCTTAATTTAGCTAATACAATATCAGTCTGTTTTCCCCAATATACTTTTTGGAATTTGTGACTAAATACGTTTTCTTCATTATTTTGGCACTATAGTAAAGGGCAGGACCAAACATGCATTCCTCTTTCAAGATCAGTAGAAAACCTTGTCACATGCATATTGTACATGAGTATCACTTTCATTTTCTGCTTACATATTGTATCCTATTGCAAAGTCTGTTATCATTAATATTCTAAATTATCTCCAAATATTACAAATAATTATTGGAATGTAGCTATGCTTTATAGTGTAATCGATTGCATTATTGACCCCAATTCTTCATTCTTTTCTGTAACCACACCTTGTTATGTGACTTCGGACTTCCTCCCTTCACTTTGGAATTAACATGCTGTTGCAGACATAAGGTAAACATAAAGTATGTTGGTTTATGGTTTAACCTTCAGAGATTTTATCTGTTTCAACATACATTTTTGTGTTTCTGTTAAAGCTATTAGAAGACTATCCCCGAAAAGTCCACTGGTCCAATGTGAATGGGAAATACATAAAGCAGACCTGGTTTCAAAGACCTAGAGCATGAAACAGTCTCTCCAGCTGTTTTAACCTAGATGAGCTGACCCAGAATCATGTAAGAGAGTTCAGCTGCAATCAAGGGAGACACAATAACCCCCGTTTTATTAAGAGCCCCTGTTAGCCCTCAGGTGAGTGAACTAAATAAACTGTTAAATTTCATTGACATTTTTGTGATTGCTATGCAGCATTATCATGACAGTAGCTAACTGATGCATACATCAATATACAGTCTCTGTTTTAAAAAACATATCGCTATCAGACTCATCTGATGTATACAGCTCAAATTTAGATTTATAAGAAGGAAAAATTACAAGAATTAGAGCATGTGTTTTTTAAAAAAAAATTGGATGTGAAAGCGTTAGATTACATAAAAAGAAATGTTTTCCACACTTCCATTTAGAAGAGTTTTTGTCACCCTTCTAATCATTATGCTGTATCTATACTGCCTTCTCATATACATAGGCTGTCATCATCTAAAACAGGTATTGTCAACATAATTTGAATCTGTCTCTTCTCATTATTTCTATTATTGCATCTTCATACAACCATAATTATTGCTTACATGTGACTCGTAGGAGTCCCCTCCCTGCCACTCTTGCCCCTCTCTAAAGTATTATTAATTTGTTCAAAAAAATTTAATCAATCCAAGTAACACTGTAGATTCTGGTAACAGAGCAAGGAAAAAATTATCGAAATTCCTACCTTCATAGAGTAAAAACCCTACTGAATAGAGACAGACATTAAATAAGATAAATTAGTAAAACTGAACATGTTATTAAAGGAGGTGTATAAAGAAAATGAATGGAAGAGTGTTGGCAGGGGTGCAATGCAATTTTAGCAATGGAGGAGAGGGAAGTACTTCCTAGAAAGATTACAAACATCGTTGGAGATAAGGGAATAAACTACGTCAACATCTTAAGAAGAGCATCCACAGGCAGTGGGAATAGGGAGTGAATAATCCTTAAGTGGGAGCAAGAACTCAAGGAGAATCACAGAGGTTAATATATTAAGTGAGAAGTAAATAATAAGTGTAGTAGTAGGATATGAGATCAAAAGAGTAGCTAGGGACAAAACTGTGTAGCATCCTATAGGACAGTGTATAGGACTTTGGTTTTACTTCTAGTGGCATTAAAAGTCATTGAAGAGTTTTGAGTGAACAAGTGATATAATGTGATTTATGTTTTACTAAGAACATTTCATATTTTGGAGATACTGAAGGCTAGTGAGTTCATGAGGCATCATTCGGTCAAGAAAACCACCACCACATAAGGAACTTAAGGCAAAGGGGTTTCAATACTGGGACTCGACTACCAAAAAGCTGAAAAGGATACAAGAGCAAAGCTAAGAAGTGGAAGTAACCCAGAGATTTGCATACCTCGCCTAGTGCTGAAGGAAGCAAAGGGAAAAGGTGATGTTACCACAGCCTACAGCATACTTGCTGCTGAAGTTTCCGGCACTGCAGCTAGAACCTCCAAATGTCACATAGAGCACATAGTTACTACTGCCTATGCTGTTACCACTGATGAGCAATTTAGAACCACTACCTGCTGTTGAATACGCCTCCAGAAGCAGAAAGAAAACGGGTCCCTTCCCTCTTTCCAACTTCTAATTTCCCAACAGCCCTTCCCAGTGGCCAGCTGGCAAGGAATTTGGGGAAATGCAGTTTCTAAGGGTCAAGTTTCTTTGCACAAAGCAAAACAAGGTTGGGAAAAAAACAGACATAAGAGAAAATAGGCAAATGACTAGCACAAGGGGCAGGGGTAGAATAAAAACTATTGCCTCCTTGTGGTTTCAAGTTTTGTGACATCCTAGAGGATAAACGAGGTTAACCACAAGAAATAGATAACTGTAAATTCCTATGGTACAAATTGGGTCTAGTGCAATTTGCAGTAATTCCGGATAGCCAATTATGTTAATAGCCACGAGTGTTTAGAACAAAAAGAAAATCTATAAACACTAAATCTCAGTATGCATAAATGTAAATTTTATTAAAGCATATTCTGTCCTAAATACCTCCCCCTAGTGATAAAACTACTGCAACAATCTAGGAGAAAGATAAGTGTGACTTAGAAGTACAGGACACAATAAGAAGTGATGAAATTATAGATATATTTTTAAGTATTTACATACAGATTTGATAAAGCAACCGAAGGTAAGAGAAAAGTCAGGTGTCAGATAATGGTACCTAAGCATTTTGTCATAACTAACTGTAAAAAAAAAAAAAAAAAAAAGGAGTAAAAGAGTATCATTAATTTAGATGGGAAACATTTTGAGAGTAGCAGGTTAAGAATGAGGGAGAAAAGATAAGGACATCCATTTAGGAAACACTAAATTTGGGATACCTGTGAGATATCCACATACAGATGTTAAGTGGATAATTAGATGCATGAGACTGGAAGTTGTGGAATAGAGGTCTGGCATGGCTATACAAATTTCAATGTTGTCACCATATAGCGGGCACTTAATGCTATGAAAATGGATAAGATATTTTAAAAAGTGAGGGAACACCACTGAGAGAGCCAGTGACTGATCTTGATGTATTCTAATGTCAATAGGTCATCAAATGAGGAGGAATTAGCAACAATATATGAGAAAAAGTGACAATGCTGTCAGAGAAAAAACTGGAGAGTGATATCCTGGAAACCAAATGAAGAATACATTTCGAAGAGTAGGAGTGATTGTCTATCAGATGCAACTGAGAGCACAAGCTAAATGAGAACTGAGAATTGACCCTCAGATATCATCAGCTGCCACCTGGTTATGTTGTTACTTGACCCTACTTTTTGGTGTGTTTGCAGAAGAGGAAGTAGTGCTAGATTCTGAGGACTGAGAATGTTATTTTGCAAGCGTCAGTCTCTGCATTGTCACTCATTGTCAACTAAGATATGATTAAAATATTATTAAATGTTAATTCATTAATGAATGGATTTTACTTGTTACAAATGCAAAATAAAATGACTGTTTCAAGTCTTTGTTGCAGAGTTTATCATTCACATGAAGTTATGATCTTGAATGATCTTTTATCACTCTGAACTTCATGCTTGAGTACTTGGCTTCAAGTCCAGCCTCAAGATCCTTAACAGAATAATAGGCTTTGATCAATGATTGATATCTGTCATTGCCACAAGGCTGAAAGAAAGAAGTGGCATATTTGCCAGGTATTTACCTTATCTCCTCTAAATCTAACATAAACCATCACTATTTTACTCAATTCACTTTTTTTTTTTTTTTTTTTTTTGAGACGGAGTCTCGCTCTGCCGCCCAGGCTGGAGTGCAGTGGCCAGGTCTCAGCTCACTGCAAGCTCCGCCTCCTGGGTTTACGCCATTCTCCTGCCTCAGCCTCCCAAGCAGCTGGGACTACAGGCGCCCGCCATGTCGCCCGGCTAGTTTTTTGTATTTTTTAGTAGAGACGGGGTTTCACCATGTTAGCCAGGATGGTCTCGATCTCCTGACCTCGTGATCCGCCCGTCTCGGCCTCCCAAAGTGCTGGGATTACAGGCTTGAGCCACCGCGCCCGGCCCTCAATTCACTTTTATGGCGAACTACATATAACTCCCACACTACATATTACTCAAATGAAGATTTACTTTACAAAACAAATAAAATGTTATAGATAACCAAAGTCAATAATGTTTACGTGAGCACCTGATTTAGAATCTTATTCTCGTAGTATGGTCCATGAAGATTGTTTCATCTATCACTCTTACTTTACACGTGAGAACACTGAGAACTCAAAAGATTAAATAGTTTTCCTATGGTTATACGTTTATTTAGTAGCAAAACCCAAACTAGAAATATCCTCCTTTTCACTAATCTGGCTCTAACCAAGAGGCTTCTTTAAATCTCTTGTAGTCTATTTGCAATTTCCATTTTACTTACGATGATTTTATGGAGACTCTGTCTTAATTTATAGCCTTTTATTTCAACAGAGTAATGGTAAACAAAACTATTGTATATATTTGGGAAATAAACTCACAGTTAACGCATAAACCCATATTTTCTACATTATGAATATAAATAAGCAAAGACTATAGGAAGAGAAATGTTTCAATCAAAAGTCCAAGTATTCCATGGTGTGCCATATTTTCTTAATCCAGTCTATCATTGATGGACATTTGGGTTGGTTCCAAGTCTTTGCTATTGTGAATACAGCCGCAATAAACATACATGTGCATGTGTCTTTATAGCAGCATGATTTATAATCCTTTGTTTACATACCCAGTGATGGGATGTCTGGGTCAAATGGTATTTCTAGTTCTAGATCCTCGAGGAATTGCCACACTCTCTTCCACAATGGTTGAACTAGTTTAAAGTCCCACCAACAGTGTAAAAGTGTTCCTATTTCTCCACATCCTCTCCAGCACCTGCTGTTTCCTGACTTTTTCATGATCGCCATTCTAACTGGTGTGAGATGGTATCTCATTGTGGTTTTGATTTACATTGTATGCAGCCATAACAAAGGATGAGTTCATGTCCTTTGTAGGGACATGGATGAACTGGAAACCATCGTTCTCAGCAAACTATCACAAGGACAAAAAACCATACACCACATGTTCTCATTCATAGGTGGGAATTGAACAATGAGAACACTAGGACACAGGAAGGGGAACATTACACACTGGGGCCTGTTGTGGGGTGGGGGTAGGGGAGAGGGATAGCATTAGGAGATATACCTAATGTAAATGACGAGTTAATGGGTGCAGCACACCAATATGGCACATGTATACATATGTAACAAATCTGCATGTTGTGCACATGTACCCTAGAACTTAAAGTATAATAATAAAAAAGTCCAAGTATTTTATTATCTTTTCTTTTTGCTTTAAGTATCTCTCTCATAAAAACATGTATAAATCTTATTTCAAATGCAGTTCTTCATTTCAGTTTCTAAAGAAAGGGACTATGTAAGAATTCTATATGTGCTTAACTTTATGATTCCTCCATGAGGAAAAAATAGATTCTTATATATATTTTAAAGGTATGAAATAGGACAGCCCCTTAGAATTACTATAACTCTAAAAATAAGAAGGAAAATAAATTGTTACAGATTTTAGAATAAAGTGGAGAAAAAAGGATTAATAGTATCACTGCATACCTCATCTGCAATATGGTTTCTCAAATTGTTTAATTGAAGAATTGAGTTCATGTCTTCACTTGATCCAATGATGATTTAATGTGAAAAACAAATTTATTGTTAATGGGATGTGGAGATAACCCTCAGGCGAGTTTAAGCAATGAAGCAGCCAACATGTCAGACAGTTTTATTGACTTCAAGATATAGAAAAATAATTCAAACAGAGAGGACACAGAATCAGGTGTGACACTTGGTTCAAGGAGGTAATGGTGCATCAAACAAGGGGTCAAAACAAAACTATAAGTCAGCATATGCACGTATAAACAGTTGTTTTATGGTGTTAGAGTTCCAAAAGTGTTTTGGCTTACCAGTGAGAGGTTTTTTTTTTTAATTGTATTCGTATCCAACCATTATTTTCTGATTAATTCTAACAAAAATTACTTCCTTCTCAGTAAAACATGTGCTTGTACACAAGTGAATGTGTGTGTGCGTGCACATGCATAAGACAAATGGGTACCTATCTAGCACTGTCCTCCCTACTTCTAGGATCCACCATTTCTATTGCTATGACATGAATCCCATAGATATGATACTGGAAAGGTTCTTTCTTTTGCTCCATGGCTGCCACCATTAATGTCAACTATCCTATAAATTTATTCTTAATAGCCTGGGAATCTAAACCAGAAAATAAAGAAGGATTTAAACTAAATCAGGACCAAGAGTAGAAAAGCAGTGTAAGAAAATCCAACAGGCCTTTACAAAATACCCAGTATTTGCCTAATGCTGTGTTAAGTGCTGTAAATAGAAAGAGGAAAAGGCACAATTATCTACCCTCAAAGAGCTTGCAGCACAGCAAGGAAATATCATAGGCTATTCTGATGGTGTGCAAGCAGTGTTGATTTAATATATGAAAAGTAGAAGGCCATTTAATTTATAACTAGAAGTCCTTGGGGTAGGATAAAGCAAGATGTTTATCCTCCCTAGCATTTATTGACAGTGACAGAACAGACCAGTGGATGTAAAGTAAGCATCTACCCTTACGGCTAGTCCTAAAAAGGAACTGGGGCTGTCATGTGTATAACCAGCCTATAAATTCCAATCATATCTCCCCTGCCTTTTCAGTCACAAAGAAAGCAAATTATTCCTACCTTAACTTGTTCTGCAGATATCTCTTAAATTCATCTTCTGTAATGGTTCTCTTTTTAAATATATTTTTTAATTATATTTAGAATTATAAAGTATTAGGTATCTATTATATAATGTTTGAACTGTGAAGAAAGTAGAAGAAAAAAACACTTATAATTCCAATACTCAGAGAAAACCAATATTGACATATTCAGTTATTCATTTGGTCATTCATTCATATTTTCAACAAATATTACCAAGGGCCTACTATGTGCAATACATAATAGCCTTCTGGATTTTTTCCTTGGATTAATATACATTAAAATATACCTTTCACAGAACTAGGACCATGTTGTGCTCTCTGTTACATAAGCTTGTATTTTCACTCATCAGTATGTGGTAAATATTTTCATTACTATTAAGTATTTTTGCTAGATCTATTTAAAACATTAAGATATTTTGTTAGTACACTCCCTGACAGTGTGGACTGTCCAGAATCCCATGCCCACAAGGAATGGCTGTGTCTACCAACATTACTTTTGATATCAAAAATTTAGAATGACCTGAGCCAAAAACTCCTTTGTGAAATTAGGTGGAAGCTCCTTGAGAACAAGGAATAGGACTAAAGGATTGTGTAACATATCTTCTTTTGCCTTTTGCTGTATAACATACAAGATTGAGGGTGTAAAAATTTGTAAATGAGGGTGGGTGCAGTGGTTCATGCCTGTAATTCCAACACTTTGGGAGGCTGGGGTGGGTGGATCACTTGAGGCCAGCCTGGGCAACATGATAAAACACCGCCTCTACCAAAAATACAAAAAAAATAGCTGGGTTTGGTGGTGCGTGCCTGTGATCTCAGCTACTTGGGAGGCTGAAGCACAAGAATCGCTTGAACCCAGAAGGCAGAGGATGCAGAGAGGCATGATTGCACCACTGCACTCAAGCATGGGCAACAGAGCAACACTCTCTCTCAAATAAATAAATGTGAATCTCTGAATGACTACCAGTTTGTCATTTAAATTAATCTTGCTACTACTTCACACTACTCCTATTTTCTTGTATGTGTCATGCATTTTGATCACAAGTAACATTGCTTTAATATTACGTAACACTTACCCTGTTAGCTGTCTCTCTTCTTTTTTCCTATCTCCACACAAGACAACATATTCTACATTTCAGGTGATCTTGTTATTTAAAAAGTGACATACTGTCTTCTCACATTCACTTTCCCACTTTGTTATAATCTTCTAATTACCTGTCTGTACTATCCAGTCCTGACTAGATTATAAACTCCACGAGGGCAGGAATCAGGTCCATATTCATTATCACTGCATTTGCAGTGCCTAGTACAATGCCTGGTACATAATAATGTTTAATAACTAATGAAGGGAGAAAGAAATATATTTTCCAGGTGAGAAGTTGGAAAGTTCTGAACCACGGCGGTAGTGGGGCTAGAAAGCTAAGGTGCCACAGGTTTACAAAACATCTGAATGTGGAATTAGGACCCTGTTTACAGGCATCTATCTACACTGAGATACTCCCTCAGCAACTTCATTCCTTACCTCCACCTCAAGTATTCTAGCTAATCACATTTGGGAAACTTATTCTTCCCCTAAACAAAGACCTGTACTCGATTTAATTTTAAACAATTTGATTCAATTTCTTTTACTGGATTCCTCTGCTGTGCACACTGTAAACTTTATTTCTGATCTACTGTCTGCTTTGAAGGACAAGAGGCATGCCGCATTGATGCTCAGTGTCAATGTATGAATGCTGGTTTCTAGCTACGTCCTCATTTTCCACAGCTGTGAGTTCTCCCACTCTGTTGTCCTCCTTAATTTGGGAAATAGGAGTGATGTGGGGAAAAGAGAATAAGCTGTATTGCCAATAAGCCCTACATGTGAATCTTGGCTTTACCATTATTCATACATAAGACATGTTTGTCAACTTTTCCTACTCTAGACATCATCATCTATCAGAATTAAAATAGATAATGTGTGTCTGGTATATAGTAAAAGGCAACTAATATTTATTCACTTTCTATCCCATGATTACCATCAATATCTGGAGCTATTTGCAGTTCTGCCAGGTTTTTTTTTCCCCTCAAAGTTATTATCTGGAATTAGTCCAGTGAACCTATAACTTACTGCTGCCCACACTTCCAACTCAGTAACAGCTTTGTAAAATTGACTCACTACATCCATATAACATGTTACAAATATTGCCTTAAAAATGAGAGCAAATTACGTAAGGCTAATATACCAAAGAAATTGGATATATTTTAGGAGTGATTACAGATTTCATATTTACCTTCTAAATCAAATAAATCAATAATTTTAGAGCACATTCTAATTAAAATTATAACTGTGTATTAGTGCCTTTGTTCTATTTTGTAACTGTCAAGAGAAGACCATGATTAACGCCATCATAAATCATAAAAACGTTTGAAAAAGTTCAGTCAGTTTTATCATTTCTGTCAATTTTATATTACTATATTTTTATCATTTTAAGTGTATATTTTATATCCAAACTGATATTCAAAATAGGATTTGTTCATGGTGTCAGATGATAATATATATAACATGATTTTGACGGTCTTTGTGTTTGCTTTAAGAATATGGAAAATATACAAGAATGAATTTGTTTCTGATACTTTTTATTTGAATGTAAAAAATTAATGATGAAATTTTGATGAAGGCTCATGGATCTAATTGTCATCATTTAAATATCTTATTAAATACATCTTGAAGTTAGAAAATACACATTTTGAAAGAGAAAAAACTCAGTAATTCTGATGGTTAATTTTATGTGCCAATTTAAATGGGCTAAGGATGCTCAGATAGCTCGGAAAACATTTCTGGGTGTGTCTGTGTTTCTGGAAAAGATTAGAATTTGAACTGGTAGACTGGTGAAAAAAGAACACCCTCACCAATGTGGGTGGGTATTATCCAATCTGATCCCTTCCCTCTCCCTCCGATTCTCAGGCCTTCAAAATAAAATTATACCACAGGTTTTCTTGGTTTTCAGTTTGCAAATCTAGGACTCTACAACTTGTGAGCCAATTCTTATTACACACACACACGTGCACACACACACACCAGTTCTGTTTCTCTGGAAAAGCTTGACAATACAATTATTTAATGCCAAAAGCACAAAAGAGTTTTTGGGAGTTGAGCTAATAAATTTTTTTCATCTTCTGTAAGATTCTTAAAGGTCATCTAATATACCTTTTTTAAAAACTAGCATAAGACTTCTATGACTGAAAAAGTACTCAACCTTTTAATTTTCTAAAAGGGTGAGCCTTGTTAAGGTGATGCAGCTAATTGATGAATAATAGCATTATGTAGACAGAGACAGAGCTATCAACAGAAGAATATCATTTCTATTTATATAAAATGTCTGTACCAATCTGAGGGAGAAGCAATAGGCCCATCTAACAGAAAACATCCTTGCTTCTTGATGCATGCAAGCTTGAGTTAAGCTTTCTGTGCTTAAAGTCAAACTCTTCCTCATTCTGACCTCATTCTTTTTTTTTTTTTTTGAGGCGGTGTCTCGCTCTGTCGCCCGGACTGGAGTGCAGTGGCCGGATCTCAGCTCACTGCAAGCTCCGCCTCCCGGGTTCACGCCATTCTCCTGCCTCAGCCTCCCGAGCAGCTAGGACTACAGGCGCCCGCCACCTCGCCCAGCTAGTTTTTTGTATTTTTAGTAGAGACGGGGTTTCACCGTGTTAGCCAGGATGGTCTTGATCTCCTGACCTCGTGATCCGCCCGTCTCGGCCTCCCAAAGTGCTGGGATTACAGGCTTGAGCCACCGCGCCCGGCCTCTGACCTCATTCTTAATGTCCTTTAGAAGTGCTTTCCAAATATTTCCCCTTCCCAAGCTTTCCCCAAGGTGGAATTAATTGGGATGCTTTGCCCATAATTATTAGAGAACTCATTTCCTTGTTGGCTTTTTGTTTTTCTATAATGCAGTTTGCACAACGCAGCACTGGCTGAACCCTTCCATCTATCTGATTGCATTCTCCTGGATAAAGTCGTAGCCGCCCTCACTCTTGTGTTTAAAATTAGGCAAATATTTTACTATTTGGTTTGTTTTCTCTCATTTTTATATTTGCTTTTTTTTTCCCCCTCCCTCTATCTCTCCCAGGCTCTGTCTCATGTGCATGGTTTTTTTTGATTAATTACTTTAATTCACATTAACCTTGGTGCCTGTATTAATCTGTATTTCACGCTGTTGATAAAGACATACCTGAGACTGGGCAATTTACAAAAGAAAGAGATGTAATGGACTCACAGTTCCACGCGGCTGGGGAGGCCTCACAATCAGGGCAGAAGGTGAAATGCACACCTCACACAACGGCAGACAAGCGAAGGATTAAGGCGAGGCGAAAGGTGTTTCCCCTTATAACTATCAGATCTCACGAGACTTACTCACTACCACGAGAACAGTATGGAGGAAACCGCCCCATGATTCAATTATCTCCCACCAGGTCCCTCCCACAACACCTGGGAATTACCAGAGCCACAGTTCAAGATGAGATTTAGGTGGGGAAACAGCCAAACCACATCAGTGCCTTTCCTCCTCCTACATAATAGGTTTCTCCCCTAAGCAATATGTCTCCCTCCTTCAACAGCATCATAAATTGTTAGCTATTTTCAAACTCTTCACTCAAATAGTTATTTAATTTGTGCTCCCACCAACAGTTTATGATAGTATGTGTTTTCCTATACTCTGCTAGAACTACATATTTTCAACCTTTTAACAATTCTAACAATCTGATACGTTAAAAAAATAGTATTTCATTGTTTGTTTGAATATAAACAAACTAAATTTGAACTTGGATATAATTTCTGGGCAGATTTATGTTTTCCACACCTTTTTTATATATATTGGTTATTTTTACTTTTCTCAAAATTGTTTCCCATTCTTTGCCTTTTTTTCTATTAAATTATATTTCTTTTTCTACAAATGTTGATGAGACTGTCATAAATAAATATTGGAAATTAGACCTTTGTAACTTTAAGAAAAATAATGTCTCTGTGACAAATTTTGGTTAGGTTGTTTCCTAGAATGGAGGGTGCCATTTTAAAATGTAGACTTTTTTCTAAAATAGTTATTTCTTCCTCATCCAGATTTTGAAGAAAACAATTAAAAACAGGGTTTTCTTTTTCTAATATATTATTACCATTCTTTTTGTTCTATGGTTTTTAGAGTATTTTCTTTTCAACTTCAGGGACATTAAAAATCCTTACAATGGTTTGTCATTGTCTCCATCATTATTATCTTTGTTTCTAATACCTGTTGTGCCTTATTCTTTATGTTTTTCCTCCCTGAATTCCATGCAGTTATCTCCAGACTTGTCTTTATAATTAATTTAATGTTCAAGTATTGCTACTGTGTTCCATGCTCTTTATAAGTTTTTCATCTTGTATGTGTTGTTTTGATCATTGTTTTCTTCACTTTCTCATCTTCATTTACATTTTATTCCACTGATACACACACACACTCTCTCTCTTGCATGTGCACATACACAAATAGCTTAAAAGTTTCTATTTTATTTAATTTGTGTCCTCATTAAGTTTAAAATATAAAGTAGCTTCAAGGGATTTCCTTTTTTATTTGATTGTTTTGTTGTGATTTTGTTTTGCTTTAAGGCTGTAGTTAGTATCTTTTGGAGTTGGCCATTCTGTCTTTGGCTTACGTTGTATCTTTTTAAGATGAGATTTCACTCTGGTATATTCGAGAAGCTTTAATAGACTTTCTGGGTTTTTTTTTTTTCCTTTGCCAATCCTAATATAACTTTACCAGTGATGTTCAAACATCATGTCTCAAATAGTTAATTGCAAATCAGTACAATGATAACATGAAAATATACTTAAGATGTATATGTTTACTGTCAGCTCATGAAAATAAAATACAAAATAAAAATATTCATTCCTGACATCCATATCAAAAGCTGACATGCATTTTAGTTCAACTTTATATTCATTTAGGACCCTTGATATAGTTCAATTTTAACCCAGAGAACAGTAGGGGGAATATCTGTATTAATGCTGTTAGTTATAAAATATGTTGATTCCAGTCTGCAAAACTAGAACTTTTACTGAGGCTTACTGAGAGCATATGGACAATCAGAGTTCGGTCATTAATCATGGACTATTTTTTCTCTCACCTCAGCATCATTGTGATAAGCTGCCAAGACTGCATAGTTCTTAGTGTATACTTTACATTCATGAATCATAGGGGATCAGGAGGTAGGGAGAGTAAATTTTAAGTGAACTGATACTTAAAGAATATAGCTGATCTCCTTTGGAAACTAATTTATTTTATTTCACAGAACAATGCAGTAAGTATTTTATCTTTCTGGTTAAATAGTCGTACTTATTTTACTAAGCAGCCCTTTTGTCGTGGTTAGATATTTAGGCAAATTTTTAAAGTATTTCAGAAGGTTTTTTTCTATTTACTATGACTAACAGTTCAAGATGTTCTGAAATAATGATTATTGTGTCTATTGGTTTTAATAATCATTAATAATATTTTGGCCATTTAACAATTGAGCCAGTTTGATGGCTGAGTTGAAAAATAAGAAATTATGTCCTCATTCATTTGATTGCAGACTATTCTTGCTCTAATTATAAAAAAATTTAAAGTCCTAGCCTAACTCTGAGGGTAGAAATTATTGTTTTCAATAATCGAGATCATTCTCATTATAAAACTGAGATCTTGGGCAAATGTGGACAAAGTACTGGTACCTATAGCAGCCATAGCTCTTAAAGAATTTTTAGTTGGAACAATTGAGCACATCAGTTTATCAACCACAAGGACTCAAATTTGGTTCTAGGACTAAAGACAAACCTTTATGTGGCCCTTTTCTGATTTCTGATTTCTGACTATAACTATAGTAACAAAGCTCAGTTTTGAAAAAAAATTCAGTCTGAAGCTCAACTCATCAGAATCTCAGTCGAGAATAAGCCCAAAGCAACACTTTATTCTTGCCTTAATTTGGTGTTAATTTTTTTCTGTCGAGCACAAAAAAAAACTAAATATGATTACTCTAAAGAACCACATATTGTTCAATTTATAAAATGTTTACTTTTTTTTTACAGCTAAACAGAAAGTGAGTTCTAATTTTGGCCACTTTTTCCTAATTCTATTGTCCTTTTTTAACTTAAAAAAATTTCAAATCATTTTATTTCAGTTATTCTTGTCTCTCCACCTAGGTGATAAGCTCCTCAAGGACAAATACAACTTCAAATACCTTTGTTTTCAGTGAAGTGAAATTCACATAAAATATAGTTATCCATTTTAAGTGTACAATTCAGTAGCATTTAGTACATTCACAGGGTTGTGCACCCATCACCTCTATATTATTGCTAGTGTCAGCTCTGGCTATGAATTTGAATAGAACTAAAGGGTAATTCTAAAAGTAATTGCAGTTTTTGGCATTAAAAGTAGTGACAAAAACTGCAATGGTTTTGCACCAACCTAATAATACCCGCTCCCACTCAGACCCTGGAATCTCTCCTGGTCTTTTTCTCATCTCATGCCTTGGCTTTACTCTTGATAGGGCAGTGTCTAGGCATGGGCTCAGTCTTTGGGTTGGCCATGACCTCAGGCTCTATTGTCTAGTCAGAACCATTACCTGGGTTTGGGTCTTTTTTTTTTTTTTTTTTTTGTATTTTTTTGGCTGCTGCTTAAGCTTCAATATCCAAGCCTAATCATCAGTTTGGGACATCAGCTTTCTGGCAAACATCTTCGTTTCAGCCAATGGCTAAGTCTGGCATTGGCTTGCCCAGACTTCCATCTGAGTCACTGCCTCTGTCTTGACTGAGCCTCTGCCATTGAGGTCAGTCTCCTCTTAACCTGCTCAGTCTGTAACTCAGTATCATATATCAGCACCAGTCCTCACAGATATTCAGCCCATCCACTGTGAATAACTCATTCAACATGCACTGCTAATGGCAAGGACAGAATGTAGACAGGGGATCTCTCAGGGTAGGATAAAGGGTGATAAGCGAGGATATATATCAGTGGATGGTGGTGATCTTCAGGCACTCAAACTGGCCACCACTGATTGAAAAAATACAATGTCAGGGTAGGATTCTTTCTTTGTTTAGTTTTTACTGCTCAGTGGGTCGCAGTATGTGAATGTGTGTGTGCATGTGTGTTGTACGTGTGTTTGTAATCTTAATTTTATTTAAAGGGAAGAATTCTACAAATACACATACTTGGAAGGAATTAGGTATCACTTTATCACATTAACTTAAATGACTCCAAGATTATGTTTCAGTAGAGATGTTTCAAACACGTTTTTAGACACAGAGGCAAAGACATGGGTCTCAGAGTTTAAATAAGTTGCTCAATCACAGGAAAGATGTCCTTAGACAAGGAATGATTTCCAAGGAAGGTAAAAGAGATGTTGGAGGAAGACTACCAGTGTAGTCGTAGCTGTTTAAGTTGACCACACTAGATCACTGAGTCCCCACTCAGGGCTTTAGGTAAGACTGGTCTAGAACATCAGTCTTCAAACATGGCACAAGTATACATAAGTAACAAACCTGCACGTTATGCACATGTACCCTAGAACTTAAAGTATAATAATAAAAATAAAAAAATAAAGAGAAGAGAAGAGGAAGAGAAGAGAAAAAGAAAAGAAAAGAAAAAAGAAAAGAAAAGAAAAGTAACATCCAAAGCTTACACACATGTAAGCTAACACTTGTCTATACTGCTCCTGGGAAATGTACCAGGATCCTCCAGGAAAACAACTTGGCCATAGGTAGCAAGAATCTTCCAAGTTGATTTCCTGGATATAGGTCTCACACACACATTGTTAAATTGACCCACCGGAATGTCATAATTTTGATGCTACTGTGTTACTTTTACTCAATTTCTGATTATTCATTTCTAGGAAAAAAGTACAATTGATTTTTGCATATTGATTCCATATCTTGAAATCTTGCTAAATTCACACATTGTTTAGTCACTTTTTTGAAGAATAGGATTTTCTTCATATTCATCGTCTTCAAATAAAGACAGTTTGACTTCTTCCTTTCCAATAAAAAAAAAATGTTTCGTTTGTACACCATAAAATAATATTAAAAATGTATGTCCCATCCTTAAAACACATTTTTGAGTTGTCATGTCACAATTGTTACTATAAGTTGAAAGAGTTTCATATTGTTGAATACTGACATTTTTTAAATGAAATAACTACAGGCTCTACAGTAAAGCTACTCAGGTCCATGAATCTTTTACTTACTGGCAACGTGACCTTGGGCAAGTTAATCCCAGCTACTCGGGAGGCTGAGGCAGGAGAATCGCTTGAACCCAGGAGGTGGAGGTTACGCTGAGCCGAGATCATGCCATTGCACTCTAGCCTGGGCAACAAGAGCAAAACTCTGTCTCCAAAAAAAAAAAAAAAAAAGAAAGAAAGAAAGAAAGAAAAGAAAGTTTAGCTAAATTACCCCAGCACAATTCTCTGCAACAAAAATATCTATAAAAATTGAATATTTTATTTTCTCTGCCAATATAGCTCTAATAGTTTAAATATTCTGGAATGAGTTATCATTCCAACAAGTAAATTAATGTATAGTGAGTTTCAATAATTGTTAAATATAAAAATACATCTTTTGATGTAATGTTAATGGGGCTTTCCCTCATTATTTTATGTTTCTATGGAAGAATACTATATATTGCTTGAATAAGACAGGGTTTATTGTTTTAATTTCTATTTTTTTCATATAACATAACAATTTATTTATCCTATAATACATAGATGAGAATGGAAGTTTTATAACAAGGTCAGATCATTCTTTTAAATTATTCAATTCCTCAAAATTCTATGACAAAAATCTCATTAAAATATGTCATCAAAAAAGTTAATAAGAAGTTGATTAAATTCGCCTTTTTTTTTTTGGATGAGACAAAGAATTGGAACCAAGATGAATTACAAAAGGGTCTTTTGCATGAGGATGTTCAATTGTTTCAGCATCATTTACTGAAAAGACTATTCTTTCCCCCATTATATGACTTTGGTGCTCATTAAAAATCAGTTGACCATAGGTGTGTGGCTTTATCCTTGAACTTTCAGTTCTATTAAATTGTTGTCTCTGTCTAGCCTGTGGCATTACTAAACTTTTTTTTTACTCATTCAACATGATATTAGCTGTGGATTTGTCATACACGGTCATTATTGTATTGAAGAACATAGCTTCTATGCCTAATTTGTTGAGATTTTATCATAAAGCTATGCTTAATTTTGACAAATGTCTTTTCTGTGTCTATTGAAATTGGTTATATGGTTATTGTCTTTGTGTTAATGTGATGTATCATGTTTCTTGATTTGCGTCTGCTAAATCATCCTGTATCCCTAAGATACATCCCATCTAATCGTAGTAAATGGTCTTTTAATATGCTGTTGGATTCAGTCTTCTAATATTTTGTTGAGCATTTTTGCATCTATGTTCATTAGAAATATTGGCCTGTAGTTTCTTTTTTTGTTGTGTTCTTGTCTGGTTTTGGAATCAGGGTAATGCTGGCCTTGTAAAATGAGTTTTAATTTTTTGGTATACTTCAAGCCTCTTCAGTTTTTTGGTATACTTTGAGGAAAATTGATATTAGTTCTTCAAATATTTGGTAGAATTTGTCAGTGAAGCCATCAGGTTCTGGGCTTTTCTTTGATGGAAGACTTTTATTTATTTACTCCTTATTGGTCTGTTCAGATTTTTTATTTACTCATAGTTTAATTTTGGCAGGTTTTATATGTCCAGGATAATATACATTTCTTCTGTATTATCAAATTTGTTGGTGTATGGTTGTTCATACGATCTTTTGTGTTTTGTGGTATATTGTAATGTCTCTTTTTTATCTCTGGTTTTATTTGTTTCAGTCTTCTCTTTTCATAGTCTAGCTAAAGGTTTGTCAATTTTGTTTATCTTTTCAAAGAAACAGCTCTTCATTTTGTTGGACCTTTGACTTGCTTGTTTTACTTTCTATTTCATTTCTATTTTGAAATGGTGGCTGCCACTAGGCTGGCTGTGAAGTTGAGCTCAGATGCAGCAGGGCCAGGCAGCTCTATATTGGTCTGCCCAGAGAGACAGGGACACCACTGGGCCAGCTGTCCAGACTGGCATGCCAGCAGGCATGCATATGGCATGGTGAGGCATCTCTGTGGCAGTGTGTCAAGGGCCAGGGCTGCCACCTGGCTAGCTTTCAGGCTGGGTGCTGGTACACATGGACAAAAGGGACCAGTTGGCTGTGAGGTACAGGTGTACATGGGTGAGGGGCTGGCCAGCTGTTTGGCAGCTTTCGTGTTATGGCAGTCCACCTGTCCCTGGAGGGGATGGGGTGCCATGTAGGTTCCAACTGAAAATCTCAGTCTTTTCATCCTGCCTAGGCTCCAGAAAGATAAAATCCTAGTGTTGGAAGCACCTGTGTGAGCAGGGTGAAATGATGGCAGGGCCTCAGGGATACACAGAGTCAGTTGCTCCTCGCCCCTGGGCAGGATGTACTCTAGCAGTGAGTTCAATTTCAAGATGGTGCCATGCCATAGCAACGTAGCTGGCAGGGTGGGAGGTGTTCAAAGTGAACTCCTACTCCGGTACCATGCAGCTGCATGAACTCCCATCTACTCTCCAAGAATCCTTACAGGATGCAAGGCCTATGAGGACTGGGGGACCCTTCTGTAGCAAGAATTGCTGGTGCTTGTGGTGACAATGGGACCTGCTAGGGATCTCTAACTTACCTATTTTCCTGTAAGAACAAGTTCCTTCTGACTTTGGGCTGAACTAGATAGGGAAGACTGTGGCAGAAGTGGATGCCTCACTCTGCTCTTTATAGTGCTATTCTGGGCTTCTGTGCTACACAGGGATTTTGTCACTTTCCCGAAGCTCTGAAGCATAACTCCTCAGTCACTCCAATGGAAATATAATTGCTTGTTGATTGTTTTGGTCTTTTCATTGGGGGAAACAAGCACCAGGTAACTCTAGGTGGCCATCTTGCTGTTGACAATCCAAAGTATCTTCCTTTACAATATTATGCATTTTCTTTGTTTTTCTTACTAATTTCCCTAGCCAGAACTTACAGCCCATTGTTGAATACAGGTGCAGAAAGTAGACATTTTTATCTTGTTTATGCTCTTAGGGAAGAGCTTTCAGCCTTTGAACATTAAGTATTATATTAGCTCTAGGTTTTTCATAGGCACCCTTTACTAGATTGAGGAAGTGACCCTCTATCCTTAATTTGTTGAGTGTGTTATCATTAAAAAGTGTTGGATTTTCTCAATTGCTCTTTTGCATCTATGAGACAATCATGTCATTTTATTTTATTTTTTATTCTGTTAATAATACATTATATTGCTTGATTTTCATATGTCGAACAAGGCTTACACACTTAGGATAAAACTCACCTGATCAGCCGGACATGATGGCTCATACCTGTAATCCCAGTACTTCGGGAGGTCAAGGTGGGTGGATCTCTTGAGGCCAGGGGTTCAAGACCAGCCCTGAGAACAAATCAAGACCTCGTGTCAATAATAATAATTATAATTAGCTAGGCTTGCTGGCCATGCCTGTAGTCTCAGCACCTGGGGAGGCTGACGTGGGAGGATCACTGGAGCCCAGGAATTCGAGGTTCAGTGAGCTATGACTATGGCACTGTACTCCATATTAAGTGGCAGAGCAAGGCCCTATTTCAAAAGAAAAAGAAAAAAAAAAAAAAAAAAACACCTGATCATCTTGTATAATGCATTTCACAGGTTACTGGATCTTGTTTGCTAGTATTTTGTTAAGGATTTTTGCATCTATATTCGTAAGGGACATTGGTCTATAGTTTCTTTTTTTGTGATGACTTCGGTTTTTGTATCAGAATACTGAGGTTATAAATAAATTAGAAAGTTTTTCCTCCTCTTCTATTTTTTGCAAGAGTTTGAGAGGATTTGTGTTAATTTTTCTTTAAACAGAATTTAATAGTGAAGCCATAGAGTCCTGCACTTTTCTTTGTGAAGTCATTTGATTAATAACTCATTCTCTTTACTTATTATAGGTTTAGTCAAATGTTCTATTATTCTTGAGTTAGTTTCATTAGTTTTTATGTCTTTCCAGAAATTTTTCCGTTTCATATAATTTAATTAGTTGGCATAAAATTGTTCATAACATTTTCTTATTATATCTTTTTCCTTCTGAGGTCTGTAGTAATTATCTCTCTTTTTTTCCCTTTCAGTAATTTTAAACTTCTCTCTTTATTCTTAGTTAATATGTATAGCTAAAAGTTCTTCAGTTTGTTGATCTTTTCAAAATAAACAATGTTTGGTCTTGTCGATTCTTTATTATTTTTCTCTATTTTATTTATTTATGCTCTAATAGTAATTATTTCCGTTCTTTGCTGCCTTAGTTCTCTTCTTTTTCTGGACGTTCTAGGTAGAAGGTTAAGTTATTGGTTTGAGATTTTTCTTTTCCAACCTAGGTATTTACTACTATAAATTTCCTTTTATGTATACTTCATCTCCAAATGTATTGCAACACTGCATTTTCATCCTTATTCATATTTTATCTTTATTATTAATTTCCCTTATTATTTATTATTTGACCCATTGGTTATTTAGGAATCTATTGTTGTTAATATCCAAATATTTATTAATTTATTAAGATTCTTTCTGTTAATACTTTCTAATTTATTTTTATTACGATCAGAAAACGTGCTTTCCAGAATTTCTTGGCTCTTTCCTGAACATGTGCACAGACCTAGGCATGTAAATGGCTTTCTGGGTGCCCAGAAGTATGATGGAGATTTAAAAGTAAAAGTCCTATAAACATCTCATTTTCTTTTAAGCTTTCTAGTTAGTCTATTGTTTGCCCCAAATATTGCTCATTGCCTCAGGCAGTGGTAATTTAAAATACTGGCCAGTGAATGTTTTCTGAGTCTTTTAGCACTGAGCATGTTCTATCAAGTCAAATAAAGACATGCATTTTGTGTAGAATTTTCCATGAAGGCAGGAAGCAGGTCAAATAATGCCATCTTTGTGAAAATGAAGCTTAGAAACAGCTTTAGCTCAATTATACAACCTCTGGTACTGGGAACGAGGGAAATTTTTTTTTTCCTCAAGGCTATCGCCAAACTGTGAAATGGGATGGAACTAGGGTGAGTTAAGGTAGCATAAAACTTGTTTTTACTGTGATTTGTAATTTTTTATTGAATACACACTCTCACTCTCACACTGCTATAAGCCTTTATTTCCAGAGTTCTGAAGAACATATATATATTTTTTTGGGGGGGGGGTGGGGGGCAGCTTTTTCTTTGCTTTTGTGGAGATTGTGGAGGGGTGAAATTTCTGAGATCCTCATGCTGCCATTTCTGCTGATGCCAATCACTTCTGTTAAGGTTTGGATAAGCCTCGAACCACAAGTGCACTGCAGTCTGAATAGGCATCATAATCCTCCAGGAAATTCTGAATGGTCTTGACACAGGTAGGAGTCACTTGATGACAGCCACCTTTAAACCCTACAAAAGACCACTTTGCCTGAGAGTTTAGAACTAGGAGGGAGTCTCAAGCCTGTGAGATGAGATGGATGCTAAAATCTTCTCCCTAGAAGATGCCTCAGAATTTGTGTTTCTTTTTGTTGGTTCTATTCTTTTCATTTCACCTGGAGCTGTGCCCTCCGGGAGCATCTCAATAGTTACATAAGCCACTCCACTTGATCTCTGCTGGATAATTACTTTTAAAACTTACATGTAAATAGGGCTTGCAGTATTATATGTAGAACATAAATAATAAATATTTCTGTGGCTTCTGTGGAAGCTAAAAATCATGATATGGTGTTTGAATATGATTTGTCTTTATATTTATCCCAAGGGCTGAATTATTTTTGTTATCAGTATTTACATCTTAAGCTGACCTCTTTCTCAGAAAGGCTTACATTTATTTAGGCTGCATCTATTTTCCCTTATGCTGTCATTTCCCAAGTAGGCTCCTCAGTAAAGATTCAAACAAATAAGGAGATATCTGACAGAGAGAGAGAGAGAAACAGTAATAAATGTCTCCAAATAAGAAGTCATTTATCTAAATTGTTTGACCATCAAATAGCAGGGCTTTTTTTTTTTTTTCCTTTTATCTCACAAGACCACTGTCTGCTACCTAAAATTTAGAAGGAACAAAAACTCTGAACTTAGATCGAGGCTCCCCAAACCACAGAGCCAAACCTCAACTTCAGAAATTCCTGGCAAACTATGTATTAGCTGGTACCTGATAAAATGAAACCTCTGTACTTGTTAATTCCTTACATGCAGAACTGTTCATATTAAATAACGTCACTTTTGTTTTTACTCATGCTTTGTTTTTACTTATACTTACGCATTTCTGAACAAATTATAACAAAGGGGGAAAGAAAAAAAAAACCTTTATTCAGTTTATCCTAATCCCAGTAACCAAAACATTATAGACAAATAGACACTTAGGCCAAAGTTTCACTTGGAAGGTGTAACGACAATTAACACATTAATATGAATGCTACTCTGTGACAGCTGCAGTGATACCGTTCTGCATTTCTGCTCCTACTGCCCTGGCCTGGCTATCATTGTTTCTTACTTAGTCAACTGAAGTAGCCTCTAAATTGATTCACTGAATTCTCTCCCACCACTCTCTACTTCATTTTTCATTATGTAGCAAGGGGAAACCTTTAAAACTATACATCTGATCATGTCACCTTCCTGCTTGAAACCCTTCAGAAGATCCTCATTGTTCTTAGTATAAAGATCTAACAAGGACATGAATAATCCACCCCAGCTTACTTCACCAGCTTCATTTTATGCCACTCTCCTTGTATTTTCTAACAGCCTCCCTCATATTCCCATTTCAGCCTCATATGTCGAATTCTCATAACACATGCTTATATTTCCCACCATCCAATTATACCCTTTCTTCTGCTCAGAGCAGGTTCCTTCTGTGAGTAATTCATTGTAACTAGACCTCCAGAGTCCATTTGAAGTACCATTTCCTCAAGACAGCCTTCACTGTCTGTGTAATTGAGATCAAAATTTTGTCCATTTTAGTAATAACACAATTGTAAATAACTGATTATGTGAGTTGATATTAGTATCAGTTTCTCCAAAAAACAAATAAATAAATAAGATCCACAAATTCTAGGACTTCATCTTGGTCATTACTGTATTCCTACTTCCCAGCACAGAGAAGTACTCAATCTCAGTATCTATATGAATGGAGTTTACAAATAAAATTTATGAGTATAATTTATAAATGAAATAAAAGCAGGAGTACATAAAATGTTTTCACATAGATTATCTTATTTAATTCTAACAGAAAACTCTATAGTAAATAACGATATTATCATCTTACAGAGGAGAAAATGAGAAAACTGAGTCCTCTACTGTATTATGAGACTAAGCATATGTGTGTCTTTCTTGGTAAGACCAGTGGTTCATGGCCGGGCGCGGTGGCTCAAGCCTGTAATCCCAGCACTTTGGGAGGCCGAGACGGGCGGATCACGAGGTCAGGAGATCGAGACCATCCTGGCGAACACGGTGAAACCCCGTCTCTACTAAAAATACAAAAACTAGCCGGGCGACGTGGCGGGCGCCTGTAGTCCCAGCTACTCGGGAGGCTGAGGCAGGAGAATGGCGTAAACCGGGAGGCGGAGCTTGCAGTGAGCTGAGATCCGGCCACTGCACTCCAGCCTGGGCGACAGAGCGAGACTCCGCCTCAAAAAAAAAAAAAAAAAAAAAAAGACCAGTGGTTCACTCTGCACAATTTCCCTAATAGTATCAAGAATTGTTTTGTTAATAAATATAATTGCCAACCACTAAGGTAAATAATACGCTTGAATACACTTACTTTCCTTAGTAATGTGACCTAGATTTATCATAATTTATTGATCCAGGTCCATTTTTAAATAAATCACATATTTATTTAGTCTTACATAATTTCTTGGGCCTTAGGTCTAGTCCTATTGACTTTAAAGAGAACTTCCTTTTAGTTATCTTAAAACATAATCTTATTTCATAACTGAAATAAATGTAACTGAAATAGTCATTTAATTTTTATTGTTTCTGTGTTCAATGGAATACCTCTGTTAATTTAATAGCATAACATTATTCATATATAATAGAAATTATTTATGCATATATACATGAGTATATAGGCCAAACTACTTCAGGTAAAAATTCAGGGCAGATTTGTTATGGGGCTATGTGCTTGATTGTGTGATTGTGTGTGTGTGTGTGTTTATGTGCAAATTTACTTTTTTAAACTAAATGTCCTCTTTAAGCATTTATTCTATTTCCTTTACTTCCCTAGAGGGATTAAGACAATTTCTCCTTTGGTACCTCTATCAACACGCCTTAAGTAACAGCTTCAGCATGTTAAGTCATGAAATTCTTTCAGTTTGCTCTAAAATCTGTAAAAGAAGCAATTCTAAGGCTTCAAATGCTTAAACCCTCAATATAAGATTTGACATTTAAAAAGTAGGTCAAGTGCCCTAGTGCTGTTTTGGCACACATCAATCTATTATTTAGAAACAATTTTAGTGACTAGGCATCACAAAAGAGCCTTAAGTTTATTTCTAATACTCCCTGTATGTTTTTCTACTTAAGGGGTTAGGGCTTTAAATAATATTGAGCATGAAATGAATTTTAAAAGCTTAGTCCTTAGCCTCCTTTCAAGACTTTTAACAAATTCTTTTGTAAGTTCTGTTGGTATTGCAAAGAGGGGGAAATAGAAACCAGAATTAGAGTCCTGTTTCTACCTAACTGTGTTGACTTTTGGCATGTTAGTAATCTCCTTTGTGAATTAATTTCTACATCAGAAAGAAGATAATTACCCAAAGATTTGAAAGGGAAATAGTGCCCCCATGACCACCCAAATAACAATGATCATCACAGTATGCAAGCCATTTCAAAGATTCAAAACCTAGGTCTGAATTCATTGATCTATCAAAGTGGGATAAATAGTCCTAGGTAACTTACATAAGATCAGAGAAGATTGTATATCCTCTCTCTTGTAACTTATATACAACCATCCCCCTACCACTACTTCTGGCTCATCCTCTCCCAAATGCAGTTTTTTCTTTTCTTACTCAATATTTTCTCAGTTGGTCCTATTCTTTGAGGTAATTAATTTAGATCTATAATACCATTAATTTTCCTACAGACACCAGTCTATTATGTTTTTCTGAAATGCCTTTCTAAGATTGTTTTACATTTTGTGCTATAATCCCGGAATCACAGGATTTTTTCCATGCTCGCTTTACCTTTTTAAAGAGATTGTTCATTTTATGTAATAAAGCCTTTATGCAATTGTATCTAAAACATATAAAATAAGACAGTGCATGGCTCTCTTAAAATTTGAGATCAAGCATATATGGAGATTGAAAAAAACTGAAGAAAATCTCTTCTCAGAAAAGATGTAGCAAAAATTAAATAAACATAATCATGTTATTTGAAAACAATGAGAGATTCATGTCCTCTTAAATTTTCTTTTTGCCCTTTATATCTTTTTCTTGCATTATTGCACTAGACAGCACCTACAGCAAAATATTGAATGGAAGTGTTTATAGTGAATATCTTTGCCTTATTCCAGCATGATTTGTGCATGAAAAATCCAAAGGAATCTTAAAACAATCTATTACAATAACAGAATTTAACAAATTTGGAATATACAAAGTCAAAATACAAAAAGCAATTGTATTTGTGTTCCCAAGCAATGTAAACTTTTAAAAAAGGAGATTAAAAATAATGTTTTTTTCAATAGCATCAGCAAGCATCATTGGCCAGGCATGTTGGCTCACACCTGTAATTCCACTACTTTGGGAAGCCAAGATGGGAGGATTTCTTGAGCTCAGGAGTTTGAGACCAGCCTGGAAAACATAGCAAGACCCTATCTCTATAAAAAATTTAAAAATTAGCCAGGCATGGTGGTGTGCACCTGTAGTCCCAGCTACTCAGCAGGCTGAAGTGGGAGGATCCCTAGAGCTTGGGAGGTTGAGGCTGCAGTGAGCCATGATCATGCCATTGTACTCCAGCCTGGGCAACAGAGACTGTTTCAAAACTAAAAAATAAAAATATAGTTGTACACCAATGTACATCCTTATGTATAATTTACACACATTCATGCCATGAAATGCTAATCAGCAATAAAACGAACAATTATTGATTCATACACCAACATGAATGAATGTAAGAAGTATTAGATGATGCAAAAGCAATCACACACTGAATGAAACTATATATCCCAATGCTCTTAAATCCAAATATAGGCAACCTAGTCTATTATGATAGTGTTTGATGGAAACAGGAAGCATAAGGAGTTGAGAAAAGTTATAGAATGAAATATTTTGAGGGGATGAAAATTGTCTATGAATCACTGTCTGCAATTGTTGCAAATGAGAAAGGTTCATACGATTGTCAAAACTCATCAAAGTGAACACTTAATATCTGTGCATTTATCTAAGTAATAGTTTTTATTTCAGTAAAACAAGATTAAATAATAAATCCTATACAGCATCCAGCACAGGTTCTGGAACAGAGAACTTTTAAAAAAGAAAAAAAATAGAGCTTTTTCTTTTTCTTTGAAGACTCTAAAACCCAGGTGGGCACAGTGGCTCACACCTGTAATCCCAGCACTTTGGGAGGCCGGGGCAGGCAGATTGCTTGAGCTTGGGAGATCGAGATCAGCCTGGGCAACATGGTAAAACACCATCTCTACAAAAAATACAAAAATTAGGCATGGTGGTGCATGACTGTAGTCCCAACTACTTGTGAGGTTGAGATGGGAGGATCCCTTGAACTCAGGAGGTGCAAAAAAAAAAAAAAAAAAAAACTGTAAAAGCCGTATGATAAGTTAAATCTGTACTATATCATATACAGATAAAGTAGTTTTAGAGAATGCAGCACTTGTTCAAACAAAATCCATGAGCAAATTCGATTGCTTTATATCATAACCCAGGGAAGTGTTAAAACCTGGTGGCACCACTGTATTTTTTTAAGAGAATGATCACTCTGAAAAACATCAGTTTTTATTACACTGAGGAACATTCTCAAATAACTCCAATTTTATATTTAATGTCCACTTTTATATTTAATGAGCAATTTCTATTTGTAAGCACACATGCCTTGAATAAACAATTCTGGCTCTTATGGGCGTTTGAACTACACTTGCATTAAGAGGATGGCTATAAGATACTGTGACTTATAGTAGTCATTGTCAGAATATGCCTTTTGAAGCCCTCATACAAATAATGAGCTTCATTACAACATATTTTAGAGTGTTTTATGCATATAATCAGCAAATTAACCTCATGAATAGTTAGTCATAATAATTGTGCCTGCAATGAATTTGCAAAGTGCTTTCTAGATGTAAACTTACTGCTATTCTAAGCCTATGGGAAGATGAATGTGAAAAGTAGAAGATTCAAGTATTGGGAAATCTCAGAGGAAAGTCCAACTGTGCCATTAGAAAATCTTTAGTGGGTGATATTGGAGCTCCTTCCAGATCCTCTCACAGCCCTCTCTCATTTTTGTGTAAACTCCCACCCCTGTCCAGTCTTAATGTATTCCTCTTTCTCGTCATAATTCCCAATAGTGGTTTGATATCCTATGAAACATTTATACCTTTGCTGATTAAAATATTTCCCCAAATTAACTAGTTATGCCCCCTTTCCTCTTGATGGTTAACTATTTTTTAAAATAAATATTTTCATGGATATACGCATTCCTCCCGTTATAAGTAATTTTTTTATGCGCTGTGTGAGGAGGTGTGTGTGTTTGAATCTACCCTTTCAGCCAGTGCCTGACATTTAGCTCAGTATCTGTCACTGGCAGGAAGTCAATAAAGGCTTGCTGATCTGCGCTGTGTTCCCAGGTGATTTACCTCATCTCTCTGTGTTTAAGGCTACCAATGATAAAGACCCTTAAAAATGGCACAAATAGGTCCTTAGGCTCTTCTGTTTGCCTTCCTCTTTTTTCATGTGGATTATTTGCTTCTAACAATTGTAAACTTTCCCCTTTTTTCTCATATACATTATTTTCTAGTTCCCTTTGCATGAGATTGTCACACAACGTTCATCAAAATTTGTCATTGACAAATACTTCATTTTTATGTTCTTGCCTAGTTGTACCTTTAAGTAACATTTAAAATGCCATAGAAGGATGGATGGGCGCGGTGGCTCACGCCTGTAGTTCCAGCACTTTGGGAGGCCGAGGTGGGTAGATCACGAGGTCAGGAGATCGAGACCATCCTGGCTAACACGGTGAAACCCCGTCTCTACTAAAAATACAAAAAAATTAGCCGGGCGCGGTGGCAGGTGCCTGTAGTCCTAGTTACTTGGGAAGCTGAGGCAGGAGAATGGCGTGAACCTGGGAGACGTGGCTTGCAGTGAGCCGAGATCGCGCCACTGCACTCCAGCCTGGGGGACAGAGAGAGCGAGACTCCATCTCAAAACAAAAAGAAAAAAAAAAAAGTCATAGAAAACTTCTGTTGGAATACTAATTGGTACAGTATTCAAACTGTAAGTTAACTTGGACAGAATACTTATTTTCACAATACGTTGTGGAAACAGTTTAGAACAAAATACATGTGCCAGCTATCTTTTATTCTCCATGTATTTTTAACCTCAGGGACAAGAAGCTGAATTAAACATAATCCTGTCTTCATCATGTGCTCTTGTCATTGGTGTAATCAAGGCTCAGTTCTTACTTCGTTTCTATTCTGTTCATATTAAGTTTCTCCTCCACGCTCCTGCATGGATATCCACTCTCATGTATAAAATATGTGTCCTTCAGCATGTCTCAATTTCACAGTTTCTTTATATGACTCATCCAGATTGCTTATTTCCTATTCCCCCAAATATTATCTTTTTATTATGTTATGAGTGGAATTTCCTTATAAATTATAAAATTTAGGTACTTATTGCTGGGATGCAGGATCACTATTGCGATTTAATTATTTTTTATTATCCAGCCCTTTAGTGAATTTTTTCATTATAGCTAATAGTTGTGAGTTGACAACTCAGGATTGCTCAGGTATGTGATCATAGAATCTATAAAGAATTACTTTTTTTACTTGGTAATATTGTTTGTATTCTTACTGTTACATCAACAAAAATTTCTACAATCACAAAACAATTATAACATGATGTTATTAACAATTTCTATTCTGTTATTTAATTTCAAAGTGATATATTGAATACTCTACAGTGACGTTTGATAATAACTAATGGTTTAGGATAAAATCCTTTTCTAGCTTTGTTGATTTTTAAATATGTCATAGGGATGCTTCTGATTTTCAGCCAAGATCCTATTTCTTATATAAATATCATTTTTCCATTCAAATTAATTAGATATTAATTTTAAACCACACAATGCTTATTTACCTTCCCAATTTTTCTGTTAGAGTGACTTGGCTTATAATATAATGGTCACTTAAAATTAGCACATCTGTAAATTCCCTTAGATTTTCAATTGAAACATGAAACGAGAAAAACAACATCCTCATTTTAACTTTCAAAAATATTACCATCCACTGAAGAACCACACACACACAAAATGATTGCACAACAGTTTTGTGGAATCCAACACCAACTTAAGATGTTGACCAGATTGTGTATGCAATTGTTTGGAAGGTGTAACTTCAGCAAGATTGCAAGCATCTCGATTAGCTATTGCAATTTTCCAGGAAGCTGATATTGTCATCCTGTGAAATAATTGTGAATATGCAAGTCTGTTAGGTGCTGATGGAATCATCTTCTGCATATGCAAAGACACGTTCAAAAACACGGGGTTATTATTCATAATTAATTATAATAATTTATTAAATGTCTACTATAAGTTCTCGAAAAGGGTAAAGCTTGATTCTACATTCCATGAATTTTAACCTGCAAGATGGTTTATCATGCCTACAGAATAGGATCTCACCATTTAGACATTAGGATACTAGGAAAAACTGCTTTTAAATCTTGTGATGTTGCTTAACACTGGTCCTCACTGTAAGTGGCAGTACTTAATGTCTGTAGTGGGCCTCATAATTATCACCTTTATTTGAATTTGAATTTTTGTAATGTGCTTCCCCCCAAAAATAGGATAGAATCATAACACAACTTGCTTAACAGTGTACCACAGATCTAAAATCAGTTTCCAAAAATGATTACTATTTTTTGTAGATACATTTTTTATCTTGGCCTGAGAATAGTTTTCCTCCTATTGTAGTCACATAGTCAAACTACTGTATAATAACATTTTTCTCGTGTATTTAAGATCTACAGATTAATAAAACTCATATCTCCCTTAACAAAAAAAAAGTGAAGCTTTACAAAAGGTTTTTGCATAATTAAACACAATGTAGATTGTTTTAAAATCTCTCATCAGATAATGTCCTCCAAATGCTTTATTTCAGAATATGTAATTTTAAGAATACAATTAAAATTGTGTGACTTGTATCACTAGGCATCTCTAGCAGGAGATATTCTATTTCAAAAAAGTGATTATTTAATTTTTTTCTGGAGTACATCCATGACCAAGTTTAGCATGCCCTGCACCAGTTAGAAATTTTAGATACATTAACCGATGTTAGTTGAAAAAAATTAACTTCTATCATATATGCTTAGTGAGAGCTCCTCTTATCACAAAGTATCTTCCTTTTTCATTACAATACACAAGAGAAATAGAAGGAGTGGAAGCTAAGAATTAGAAATTGTTTCCTGCTTTTAATTATTGCTTTGTATTTTCTTGCAAAAAGTGGTAGATTAGTAAGCACTAAACCTCACTGTCATGCACTTAGTTGTGCTGAGCGAAATAGGATAAAAGAGACAATCTGCTCATAGGACAGGACTGCAGCAATTGCTAGTTGGCTTATTTTGTAAGGGGACCCTGTCATCCAAACTCTGATCCAAAGGAAGCCACCGCCATCATATCCATATCTAGCCACACTTGGTTTGAAAGCTTCCTGGGCTCTGTGAGTGCTGGCTTTTGGGACCTATTTTTGAGGGGAAAGAATACGGGCATTGCTTCCTTCTGGATACACTGAACCCTCAGTAAAGGACTTGGAGGTGGCTTGTACAACTTTTACTGCTGAAGTAAATAGGCTTTGTTTTAAGCCTGGTACCTAATCAGTTCAGAACTTAGCTGTGTTTATATGCCACAGGGAAGTCAAAGCCAATGTGTCTTGGAACTGACTGAAAGTAAATGACCACTGTGTAGCTCCCTGTATTAATGCATAAGCCCCTCTAGACTGAAATATATCATGCAAAACGTGGCATACAGAAAGACATGTTGAATATTTCCTGTGACTAGTCAAGACCCTATCAAGAGGTGATCAATATCATCTACACTCTAATTGAATCTTGCATTTATACCCTATCTGAAACTTGCATCCTTTTGTACACTGTTTCTCCTGTATCTTTCTAGTTGGAACATAATCCTTAATACACAGATTTAGGGTTTATCCTCAACAGTGTCATTAGCTGATTGTCTAATGGAATCAACCTCTTTCTCTATCTTTATATGAAATTATTTATTTATTTGGATTTCCTTATTATCAGAAACATACTGACCCATGCAATTATTTAAAGACTTGATTTTGTCGAAAATTAGGTCACTCTCATGATGATAAAATAGGATAATGAAATGTGTATCCATATGTAATAATAAAATAGAGAACACAAACCTATTTTAATTTAAACAGAATAAGTAAGGTAACTGCATTAGTTTCCAAATGCTGCTATAACAAATTTCTAAAAACGTAATGGCTTAAAACAGCACAAATTTATTATGTTACAGTTCTGAAAGTAAGTAGTCTAAAATGAGTTTGCAAGACTGCATTCTTTCTGGAGGCTCTAAGGAATAACCTGTGTTCCTGCCTTTTCCAGTTTTTTGAGGCTACTCACATTTCTTAGCTCATGGATCTTTCCTGATATCACTCAGATCTCTGCTTCCATCATCACCCCTCTTTCTCAAACACTGACCCTCCTGCCTTTCTCTTATAAGGACCCTTGTGGTTATGTTGGGCTTACCTAAACAATACAGATAATCTCCACATCTCAAAATACTTAACATTATCACACCTAAAAAGTCCCTTCTACCGAGGTTATATATTCACAGGTTTCTGGGACTGGGATATGAACACCTTCAGAGCTATATTCTGCCTACTACAATAAGCAATACCCAAGCTAATATTTTATTCTGTGCCTGAGGAACTGTATTTTCACATCTCATTTCAGTTATGCTTGTTCATTCTACATCTTTATCATCCAAGGTGCAGATGAAATAAGAGTGTTTTGCTCTATGGAACAGTAGAAAGTACATTGGCTTTGGAGTCAAAAAGTCCAGTTTTCATACTCTGGCTTTTCCATTCAGCCAACTGTACGGCCATGAACAAGACATTTAACTTCTCTGATCCCTGACACTTTGAATACAGTATGGTCCTCAATAAATGGCAGTTGCTTTAACAAAATAATAATTATTGTCAAATTTCAAACCCCAGGCTCCCAGCTTTATACCCATTGTCTTTATTCCTGCAGTGAGGGAGTCCCTTCTCTCACAATATTTCCAGAAATACTGTCAATATTGCTGTCATGCTTTTCCCAAGTAAGGAATTTGAATTCAAACCACATTGTAAGTGTTGGATCACACGCTTGGGCCATGCCTTTCATCCTGGCAGTAAGGCAGTATGCACGCTATCTTGCCAGGCTCACTTGCTATCCAGACCAGCTCCTAATTCACATGAACCTTCCGATGCTCCCCAACTCTTAGATATAGAGAGCATTTTTATCTTTAACTCATATGAACAATGCTGGCAAAATAATTGCAGGTGAACACTTATTCCAATTAACAGTATTTTAAAGTCTATATTCTAAGAAGATGATTTACTAGATTATAAACTTAATATTGTTCAGAAATAGCACTTCATACACTTTAACAATTTTTCTGCAAACTACCCCCTAAATTATTTCCCTCCCTACAAAATAGAATATTAATACATGTTAGACCACTTTACTAGCATTAAAGTGTTATCATTGTTATTATTATTAATTCATTTTAAAAAATGTTTTCAATGTAGTATTGTATCCTGTGGCTATTTGTATTTTCTGTCTTGCAATTATCTCCTTGTCTTTATTTTTCTAGTGGAGTGTTTATTATTTTTCCTATAGATTAATAGGAGCTGTTTATATAGTATTATGCATTGACTGCATTGAAGGCCCAATTCTTCGCCCTCCCTGTTTCCAGAGAACTGTCCTTCTGCCATATAATTTTGCAGTACCCTCCTACTCAGGAAAAGATGTTATACTCACTCCTTAACATGGTGATCAATTACGTGACCTATGTTGACAAATGGCATGCTAGCAAATGTGATACAGGCAGATACTTGAAAACACTTCTGCATTTGTATTGGTTTTCATTTCTCTGCCATTGCCATGAGTACTTACCTTTGCTAGCCTGCTAGACGAAAGACATGTGAATAAAACTGAATCATTCCCTATCATCCCAGCCAAGTCTATCCTGTATTAAGTGACAGCCAGCTGGCTCTTAGTCTTGGGAGAGAGCCCAGACAAGATCAGTAGAACTGCCTCACTACCCCTCAGTTGACCACAGGCACATAAATGAGTCCAGAGGAGGTCAGCTAAATCCCATGGACCTGTGAGCTAAATAAAATGTTACTGTTTTTGCCACTAAGATTTTGTGGGTGGTTGTTATGCAACATTATCGCAGCAAAAGTAACTGATGTACCTAAAAGGATATTTGGCATATTCACACCCAGCCCTTTCCCAGTTTGTCACTGACCTCTTAAGTATATTTATGTATTTTTAAATATATACGCTTATACATTTTCATATCAACTTGTGGTGAAATAAGAAATATATTTGGTGTTTGTCCCCAGTTCCTGGCACAGAGCTGTTAAAACCATTGGAACTTCCTAAGGGCTAAGGTTGACAGGAATGTCTTTTGTTCTAGTAAAGCAACTCTTGGCAGGCCCCTAGATAGCTTCAGAATGAGGGCTAGTTGCCAGAAAGACCAAGCCTTAATTAGAAACTTGGAATTTTCAGTCCTACCCGCCTCTCCACCACCCACCCCTCCATGCCAACCTTGGGGAAGAGAGAGAGATGGAGAGTTAATTAATAACCAATGGCTACATCAAGCTTACATAATGAAATCTCAATTAAAAACTAAAAAACGAAAAATAAAAATAAAAAATAAATGATGGAGTTCTGAGAGCTTCCTAATTGGGGAACACATTCACATGCCAGGAGAGTAGTACACCTCAACCCCATGAGTAACAGAAGGTCCCACCATTAGGACATTTCTGAACCTCTCCCTACCTACCTCTTCACCTGACAGTTATTTTTATCCCTTATAATAAGCTAGTAGACCTAAGTAAATGGCTTCGTGAGTTCTGTGAGTCATTCTAACAAATTGCAAAACCTGAGGAGGAAGCCATGGGGATCCCCAATTTATAGCCAGTCGATTAGAAGTAAAAATTTGCATCTGAAATGAGGTTGTGAGATTGAGCTCTTAAACCTGTGGAGTCTGACATTAAACCTGAGCAGTTCGTCAGTTTAAATTGAATCGTAGGACACCAAGTCAGTGTCATAGAATTGGAGAAATGGGTTTTGAAAAGAGAATTGGAAAGGATATCACATATTTTGTGTTAGGAGGAAAAAATCCTCTCAGTCCATGTTCAGAAATCTCTAGCTATAGCTACATTATAGCAGCAACTAAAAGTGACACCAACAAACTTGATATATATGACAGCTCTCTGGATTCTCTCAGCAAAGCAAATATTGGCAATGCAGCTCCAGGCTGGGTAGAGGTCACCACAGAGATAGATGGGCTCTAAGGAGACCCTGAAGAAGTCAGCCTCCTGCCCCTTGCAGGCTGATATTTGATCTAAACATGGAGTCTCCATATAGAGCTCTCTGTTTTCAGCTCAGTTTAGTCATTCAGTGCATGACGACATTTGAAAATTTAAATGAATAAAGAAGAAACTCATATATTCTTGCTTTTGTGAATAGTTTCAAGGTTTTTTTCTTTCTTAACATATTCATGTAATAAAATAAAATAATTCAAGGATTATATTCTAGTTGGACAAAGAATCCTTACAGATGATGACAAATACAAACATTATACAGATGTGTACAGATACGCCAATATAGATAGACACAAATGTATATAGATATGTACAAATGTATATAGATATACAGATACGTATGTACATACAGGCACATAAAGGCAAAATACAGACATATACAGATATGTCAACTAATACTTATTACCAAGAAGGTGACTGTGAAGTATGGGGTCGGGGCCAAGGTCGTGGTCAGATCAGAGTTAGTAACTGTTCACAGAAGGAATTGTATTATATACATTAAAAAGTGGGCAAAGGAATAAATGTAGTATGGATTATTTATTTAAAAATCCTTTTTTAAAGAAGGCAAAAAATTACCAATAAAAGCAATCTCTCATGTCAAGAGCTGAGCTGAGCTGGAGACAGCTGAACTATGAGGTATTAGGGCAGTAAATTAAAACAACAAGTGAGAATATCAGGACAATCATGTGATGTTTATTATTAACAGGACTTACAATGAGAGTATAGATCATTTTTTATAAACAAGAAATACAGATGGGGGTTTCAAAATAATAATTCTCACAAATTTGTCAGGTTGGAATTATCAATGAATAGTTTCATTTATAGTAAAAAAAAAAAAAAAAAAAAAGCCAAAATGAATGTACTAGTTGTCCACCAAAAAAAGTTAGAACTAATAAATGAATTCAGTAAAGTTTCAGTATACAAAATCAACATAAAAAACTTGGTAGTGTTGTCATACAGTAACAAAAAACTTTCTGAAAAAGCGACCAAGAAGCAATCTCATTTACAATAACATCAAAAAAACTTAGGAATAAATTTAACCAAGGAGTTAAAAAACCTGTGCACTGAAAATAGAAAAACACCGACAAAAGAAACTGAAAAGGACACATATAACTGGAAAGATATTTTGTGTTCATGAAGTGGAAAAATTAATATTTTTAAAATGCCAATATGTCTCAAAGCAATCGATAGATTCAATAAAATTCTTATTGAAATTTGAAAGTAATCTCTCACAGAAATAGAAAAAACTATCCTAACATTCACAAAAACCCAAGAAAGATCCAGAAGAGTCAAAGCTATCTAGAACAAAAAGAATAAAATTGTAGGCATCACATTACCTGACTTCAAAATATACTACAAAGCTTTGCAATAGAAGCATCATGGTACTGGCATAAAAGAGAGATCTTGACTAAATAGAACAGAATAAAGAGCTTAAACATAAATCTATACATTTACAGTCAAATGCCAAAAATACACAATAAGGGAAGGATGGGTCTTTTTTAAACAAATGGTGTTGGAAAAACTAGATATTCCCATAATTGAGATTAGAGCCTTATCTCACACCATATACAAAAATCAACCCAAAATGAATTAAAGACTTAAATGTAAGACCCAAAACTATAAAAAATACTAGAAGAAAACCTAGGGAAAACTTTCCTGAACATTGTTCTGGGAAATTTTTTTTATATGATCCCCAAAACAAATGGATTTGACAGGCAACAAAACCAAAAAGAAACAAATGGGATTTCATCAAGCTAAAAAGTTTCAGGCATGGTAGCTCACACCTGTAAACCCAGCACTTTGGGACACCAAGGCTGGTGGATCACGAGGTCAGGAGTTCGAGACCAGCCTAGCCAACATGGTGAAACCCCATCTCTACTAAAAAATACAAAAATTAGCTGGGTGTGGTGGCAGGTGCCTGTAGTCCCAACTACTCGGGAGGCTGAGGCAGGAGAATCATTTGAAACCGGAAGGCGGAGGTTGCAGTGAGCTGAGATTGTGTCACTGCACTCCAGCCTGGACAACAAGATTGAAACTCCATCTCGAAAAAAAAAGTTTCTGCACAACAAAGGAAACAAGAGAGCAAAGAGAAAACTCACAGAATGAGAGAAAATACTTGCAAACCATACATCTGATAATAGATTAATTTCCAAAATATGTAAGAAACTCAAATAACTCAATTGCATAATCAAAAACAAAAACTCCTAAAAAATGGACAAAAGACATAAATAGATATTTCTCAAAAGAACACATAAAAATAGCCAGCAGACATATGAAATGAAATGTTCAACCTCATTAATCATTGGAGAAATGCAAAGTAAAACCACAGTGAGCTATCAAGGCATACCTATTGGAATGGCTATTATCAAAAAGATGAAAGATAACAAGTGCTGGCAAGAATTTGGAGAAAAGGGGTCACTGGTACATTGTTGACTGGGATGTAAATTGACATACCCATTATGGAAAACAGTATAAAGTTTCCTAAAAAAAAAATTGAAAATAGAACTGTCATATGATCCAGCAATACTACTTCTTGGTATATATCCAAAAGACATGAAATTAGTATATTAGAAAGATAGCTGCACTCCTATGTTCATTATAGCATTATTTATAATAGCCAAGATAAAGAATAAACCAAAGTGTTCTTCAATGGAAAATTTTCAAATGAAAATGTTACACACACACACACATTCACACTCACACACACAGAAACATTATTCCACCTTTTAAAAAAGGAAATCCTGTCATTTGCAAAAAGGTGGATGAACTTGGAAGACATTGTGCTAAGTCAAATAATCCAGGCACAGAAAAACAAATACTACATAATCTCACTTATTGTGAAAACTAAAAAAGTCAAACATGGAAGCAGAGAGTAGAATGATGGTTGCTAAGGGCTGAGGGTGGAGGAGTGGGGGAAATAGAAAGATGTTGGTCAAAGGGTACGAAGTATTAGTTTGGCAGAATAAATAAGTTCTGAAGATCTAATGTAGCCTCATGATTAGAGTTAATACTGTATTGTATACTTGAAATTTGCTTAAATGTTCTCTCCACACACCCATACAAAATGACGATATGAGGTGATGGATATGTCAATTGGTTTCATTGTGATAATCATTTTACAAGGATTTTAAAAGATCACCCTGTACAATGTAAATATACATAATTTTTATTTGTCAAATAAACCTTAAAAAAGCTGGAGGAAAAATCAAACACAAAAGTAACAGTTAAGTCTTTAATCACTCACTGTGATTAAACACTCTTGTGTGTAAGCAAGACACTAACCTGGAGAATGCACTGGCTCTCTGCTGTTCTATTTTTCCCCCATGTAAAAGTGCAGATAAGAGTAAGCTGAATTAGTGCAGATGTAGGGAAATCTGGGTTCCTCACTCACAATTAAAGACTTCGTTTCAGATATGAAGTTTACTTCCATGGGATATAGTAATAATCTCTAAAATCCAAATGTTTTACAAGACACTGTTATAAAAATAAAAGTTCAAAAGAAATATTTGCAAAATAAAATAATTATTAGTTCCTATAAAAATCTTCAGATTAGAAAGAAGACAATAAATACTTTTGTTAAAGTCATTGATTTGTCTCTTAATTTAAACTAACTTTATAGAAAACAATAATATCAGCTCCGTAGGACAGCTGAGTTTCTTTCACCAAGAGTACAAGGGACTATAATTTTAAGACTAGGTGTTGGAATTTCATTAGAGAGACAAAACAAACATAAAGAGAAAATATATAGGGAAAGAGTAAAATGTGATTATAAACAAATGCAATATGGGCATATAATATTTTACAATTATTAAGCTGTCTAATTGATGTATCAGGTGATTCATATGAGCGTTCAACACTATTCTAATTGCTAGTCACCTGTATGCTGGTTGGAGCTATGGCACAGTATATTGATATCCTTAGCTATTTGGGTTATGGATGCACAAAGCCTGAAGCAGCTGGAGCTTCATGTTCCATAATCCAAGTAACAAACTCCAGACATATAGTCGTTAGTTCCTTGGATGACAGATGAGCAGAACAGGGTCTTACCATTTCTCTACATTATCCACTAGTAGTGAACATGCTGTGCCATACCTACTACTTACCATTCTCCATGATTCAATGTGTGGTCAAAGAAGGGTTAGCATCCCCTGCACAACTATTTCAAGAATAGTGTTGATGGCCAGAGTGTGTGATAGAGGCCAGGAGAAATTTTTGGTGAATTCACAATTTGACAGTGACCCAGAAATCCTGTCTCCACATATAGCACATACTTCTGCCTATTTGAGGTCAATATGGTAACTTAATGAGATCTAGACCAGCACAGAATGGCATTTCCACAATGCTTGCAAGTGTAAAACATGAGTTCTCCATCTTTTTTTTTTTTTTTTTTTTAGTTGAGACAGAGTCTTGCTCTTGTTGCCTAGGCTGGAATACAGTGGTGCGATCTTGGCTCACTGCAACCTCTACCGCCCAGGTTCAAATGATTCTGTTTCAGCCTCTCGAGTAGCTGGGACTACAGGCACCTGCCACCATGCCTGACTCATTTTGTGTGTGTGTGTGTATTTTTGTATTTTTAGTAGAGACAAGGTTTCACCATATTGGCCATTCAAAGAGATGAATGGATGAAGAAGAGAAGGAAACATAAAGTAAGAAGTGACAGGGCTAATGAGTCAAATCAAAATGTAGGGCTAGTCTTCACTGAAACAAATTAATATGCCAATAGTAAATAGTAAATTTGAGATTTATATGGGCCACAACTAGTTTGTAGGGTAATCTTATTTGGTAGGATGGTTTAGTAGCAACCATCTCTCAGTGTGGATGAAGCTTGAAACCAAATATATAATCCTATAGTTTCAGGCTGTCAGCCAGGTTTGGAAAATTGTCAGCCAGGAACTAAGAATGTAGAGAAAAAGGGGCAGTCCTTGTAAAGGAGATGCAAGGGACATCCAGTGCTCAAGCATAAGAAAGTAATAGAAAAAATAAGTGACTATGAAAATATAATCCATTTTCTAGTCTTTCTCCATGCAGGTAGCCATAGTGATCTTTCCAAAATGCAAAATGTATCATGTTGCTCAACTGCTTAGGTTCAATATTGTTTCATTTATCTCTATGCCCTTTGTTTATTTGTTTTTGTTTTTACTTCTTTTTGCTGGAGTGTTTTAAAGTAAATCAAAGATACATGTCACACATTAACACTTCAGTATGCATCTCTTATTAATAAGCATTTACTTTTATGCTTAGTAGTCATCAACTTTCTGCCACTCTTTTTATCAGCTAAGATCCTTCCATCCTGTTTTTCAGTTTGGGCATTCCAATACGCCTATAGGAAAAAAGGCAGGATAGATAGTATACATAATGTCTAATGTGATTTCTCTCATGTAATTGTTACTCAATAATTATAATGATGAATTTTTAAAAACCAAGTATTTCACACTGGGGAACAATAATATAGATTTTCTATTCCTCCTATCTGTCTTAGGCTGGGTTTCAACCTTTTGCATAGTGCTCTATCTGGGTGACAATTTGTACTCATCATCATTTGGCATATAAGAAAAATTGAAATAGAGTGTGAGCCTCTAAAATTATTTTTTAACTTGAGTATGTAGAGGTTTTCAGCCCTTCTCAATGTCATCAATGAAGTAGATTGAGCTTTAATTGTATATTTAGGTTTAATGAGGATCATTCATCCCTTACTCAGGAGCAATCATTCTAGAATTTGAGTGTACTTACTGAGGGAAAACAAAAGATGAAAATTTATAACGTATCAAACAAGACATCAACAACTTAGCCATATCTTAAATTTACCTTCTCTAAGCAACTCTGGTTCAACAAATCCCTGAGCAAAATCCTGGGATTGCCCCTTACACTGGAGAAATGAGGCAAATAGTAGACACATTCATTTATAGCATAAGCCAGGATCAGATAGCGACTATATTGGGCAGAAATATTTCCTTCAGTTTCATCATTCAAGGAGGATAGTAATTCTTCAAATCTACAAATAAATAAGAAGTTCAAAATAAATAAAGCATGTGGTATAGGCTTTTAGGTATCACCATTGTTTAAAGTTTTCCTGTAGATAAGTTCTGATCTTTGTCAATGCATTCATATACATTAATTCTACAGATGTAGACACACAGTTCAAAGCAGAGTCTATTCAAATTTTTAAAAGGAAATTAATCCCTCTAAAGTCATTTAGAGGGATTGACTTACTGGGAAATTTATTAAAAATCTATCCTGGTTTATTTATTGGAAAATTGTAGTTCTAAAATATTCTCCATGAAGAGCTAATGAGATTTAGACAAAATTATTCTACAAGTAGCCATGGTGAAAAAGAAAATCTGATTTTGTAGTCAGAAACCAGTTAATGAGCAATCTGTATAAGTCTTAAAATGCCACATTTTAGCTGATATTCTCACACAATTCATATCAATATTTAAAACTCATATCAAAATTGTGATTACTGTTTAAAAAAGATTCTCATGGTGTATAAATCAAAATTTAATTTGGTAAAAACATATTTTTTCACTCACCCAACCTCTTCGTTTTAACTTGCTTCTTACTTTTCAATGAGCTAGATGTACACCACCTGTTATTTGATCATTATCTCAAGCCTGTGTTCAGCCAGGAAAGCAGAACCATACCAGAGAATTTAATACAGCAAACTAGTCACAGAGTTTTCCAAAAAGCCAAAAACAGGGAAAGATGAGATACCCAGAGATAAATCATCTGCAGGAAGCTGCTGTTTGTACTCCTAAAACTGGAGGTACAGAAGCAGAAGGAAATGATACCAGAGTCCAGAAGCCAGGCTCACCAGGGGGAACCAAAACCCCAGTGAAGGAGATTCCCAGGAGACCACCAGATGAGCCACATAGAAGAGACCACCAGATGGGAGCTGGAACTCTGTCGGAGGACCACAGGTGGGGTTAGACCCATAGTATGGGCTTCTAAGTGTGATTGAGACCATGAAGGAAGGAACAGGTGACAATAAGGAGCTTTCTAAAAAGAACTAGAGTTATAAAGATAGAGTTACTGCTGAAGATTACATCTGAAGCAGCAAAAGGGGCAGAGAAAGAACTCAGCTGCCTTCCCACACTCCAGTCTCCTACCATTTAGGCAGACAGAATCTAAACAGAAGTCAATCAGCCAGGGAACCTGAAAGACAGTTTTCACAGGTTTACTTTCTGCTATAGAAAGAAGAATCAGAAGGGGGATAGGAAGAACATGCAAAAGTAGATAGGCAAATGGCTAGAACAATGATGCAAAGAAGAAAAAAGTAGGTATTAACCTTTAAGAAAATGTCCAGTCTTAAGCAATTGTTTCTCTGTCATTTATTTCCTACTACCCAGTGGAAGTGATTTCTGATATGCTCTAATCTGCATTGGCAGTATAATTATTTATTGATCTCAGTGTTAGAGATCAATCTGTAATAGTTCTGAGAAGTATTTAAACTCCTTCAATAACAATTCACCTGAGCCACTTTCATGTCCTGGGGCAATGACCATCCCAGTCTAATATCTCAGGTAATCTCCTTATTATATGTGGACTGTAACAATATCCTCTTCTCTGTTCTAATTGTAAATATATATATGACCATTATCACCAAAATTAATAACGACATCCAAATTTTCTCAAACATGGCTCCTAACAATTGTGAGCAATCAGGAGGCTGAGTTTGTACCTCTCTTAAAGGGAAATAAGTATTAGAGATGTTAACTAATTTCATTCAAGTCAAGTAATGAATAGCAAGTAGTAAGACTGGAAATAAAATCCAAAACTTGTAAGGGAAAATATTTTGGTCTTCCTTCTGTACCACTAAGTTTCCAATACATAATTAACTCTAGTCACATACAAACTTCAAGAGACAGAAGTTGGTTCGCAAAAGTAATTGAATAAGTCACAATTACTGGGTAAGTGATTTCCGTAACAATATGAATAAGGATGTACTATTAGAAGCAATTTGGACTTTTCAGAAACTACTGGATGGTTTTTTTTCTTTCTGTTTTCTTCTGGCCCTAGGCTTTCTTGCATTGGTTCACTTGCTCCTTTAGGGATTATCAATCTGAGAGATATAATTCAAGTTGGTGAATTTTCTATCCCCATCCACCAACTCTCATAGTTAGATTGCGGGCTCTTTGAGAACAGGAACTCTTTTTTATTTCTTTTATTGCTACAAAAAAATTGCACATATTTATGGTATAGATATGAATGTGATATTTTGATATGTGCATATAGTGTGCAACGATCAAATCAGAGTATTTAATTTATTTATCACCTCAAACATCACCTCAAATATGATAAATGATATCACCTTAAATATCATTTATTATTCTTTTGTTTTGGACCATATCAGATCTTCTCTTCTAATTCTTTATTTGAGGTATAGAATTAATTATTGTTAACTATATCCTGCTACTAAATAATTTGTAAATCATTTCTTCCCGTTCTCCAGGTTGTGTCTTCATTTTGTTCATTGTTTCCTTTGATGTATAGAAGATTTTTATTTTAAAATAGTGATATTTGTTTACTTTTGCTTTTGTTGCTTATACTTTTAAAGTCTTAATCGTAAAATCTTTCCCTGGATCAATGTTCTGAAGCATTCCTCCTGTGTTTTCTTTTAGTAATTTTACAATATCAGGTCTTACGTTTAAGACTTTTTTATCTTTTTCAATTGATTTATGTTTATGGTGAAAGGGGTCTAGTTTCATGCTTCTGCATGTGGATATTCAGTATTCCTAGCATTATTTATTGAATAGAGTGTCATTTCACCAATGTATGTGCTTGGTGCTTTGTTGAAAATAAATTGGCTCTAATATGTGAAATTAATTATGTGTTCTCTATTCTGTTACATTGGTCTATATGTCTGTTTTTATGTGAATACCATGCTGTTTTGATTACTACTGATATTACTTTGATTATTCAGGGTCTTTTGTAGTTCCATGTGCATTTTAGAATGTTCTATTTCTTTGAAAAATGCCATTGATATTTTGATCAGTGGTTGCACTGACTCTGTAGATTGCTTTGGACAGTATGGTCATTTTAACAATATTAATCATTCTGATTTATTAGCATGTAATATATTTACATTTATTTGTGTTCTCTTCAATTTCATTAATTGGTATCTTATAGTTTTCATTGTAAAAGTCTTTCACCTTCTTCATAATCTTATTTCTAAGCATTTGTTGTAGCTATTGGCTATTGTAAATAAGATTGCCTTCTTGATTTCATTTTTAGCTAGTTTGTTATTGGTGTATAGAAATACTACCAATTTGTATATGTTGATTTTGTATAATGCAACCAGCTGAATTTATTTATCAGTTCTAAGACTTTTTTGCTGAAGTCTTCAGGTTTTTCTATATATACGATCATGTCTTCACAAAGAGGAACAATTTGACTTCCTCTTTTCCAATTTGGACGTCTTTTATTTTCTCTTGACTGATTCTTCTGTCGGAACTTACAGTACTGTGTTGAATAAGAATGGTACAAGTGGGCATTTTTGCCTTATTCCAGTTCTTAGAGGAAACGTTTTCAGCTTTTCCCAATTCAGTATGATGTTGTCTGTGGGCATATGCTATATGGACTTCATTATGTTGAGATATGCTCTTTCTATACCTAATTTGTTGAGAGTTTTTATTACAAACAGATGTTGAATTTTATCAAATGCTTTTTTTCTGGTCTATTAAAATCATCATATATTTTTTGTCCTTCATTTTGTTGATGTGACAACTTACATTTGTTGATTTGTCTATGTTGAACCATTCTTCCATCACTGAGGTAAATCTTATTTGATCATTATATTTTATCTTTTTGATGTATTGTTGGTTTCAGTTTTCTGGTTTTTTTTGGGGGGGTGTGGGGGTTGACTTTTCTGTCTATGTTAATCAGGAATATTGGCCTATTGGCCTGTAGTTTTCTTTCTTTCTTGTGTCTTTGGTTTGGGCATCAGGGTAATGCTGACATCATATAATAAATTAGAAAAAATTCCCACCTCTTCAATTTTTTGATACCAATTTTTTTAAATGGGTGTTAATTTTTCTTACAAGTTTGGGAGAAATCAACAATAAAGCCATCTGATCCGGGGCTTTTCTTGTTGGAAGACTTTTTAACAATGATTCAATCTCATCATTCATTATTGGTCTGTTTAGGTTTTCTATTTCTTCCTAGTTCAATCTTGGTAAGTTGTATATGTCTAGTAATTTATCTGTTTCCTCATGGTTTTCCAATTTGTTAGCCTATAGTTGTTCATAATGTCACTATTGAGTCTGTATTTCTGTGGTGTCAATTATAATGTTTCCTTTTCATTTCTGATTTTATTCATTTGGGTCTTCTGTCTAGCTAGCAGTTTATCCATTTTGTTTATCTTTTTAAAAACTAACTTTTGTTGATTTTTTGTATATTTTTAGTCTCTATTTCATTTAGTTCTACTCTGATTTTTATTATTTCTTTTAGTCTATTAATTTTTGGTTTATTCTTGCTTTTCCAGTTTTTTGAGGTTCATTAGGTTGTTTATTTGAAATCTTTCTACTTTTTATGTAGTTGTTTATTGCTATACACTTCCTTCTTTGCACTGTTTTTGCTGTATCCCATAGTTTCGATATGTTGTATTTTCTTTTCCATTAATTTCAAGAAATTATTTTATTTTCTTCTAATTTCTGTATTGACTTAGTGGTTGCTTGGGAGCATGTTGTTTAATTTCCAAGTAGTTGTACAGTTTCCAAAATTCCTCTTGTTATTAATATCTGTTTTTATTCAATTGTGGTCTCAGAAGATAATATAATTTCAATATTTTTAAATTTGTTGACACTTGTTATGTGGCCTAATATATGATATCTCCTGGGGAATGTTCTATGTGCTGATGAGAAGAATGTGGATTCTGAAACTGTTGGATGTAATGTTCTATAAATGTCTGCTAGGTACCTGTAATCTTGTCACATTAGTTATATTAAAATTATCTTAATTGTGCAGATTAAGTCCAATGTACAGAATAAGTTCAACTTTTTAAAATTAGTTTTCTGTATAGTTGATCTATCCAATGCTGAAGGTGGGGTGTTGAAGTCCTTAACTATTATTCTATTGGGGTCTATCTCTGTTTTTACCTCTATTAATATTTTTACTATGTATCTGGGAGCTCCAATATTAATGTGTATATATACTTACAGTTGTTATAACTTCTTGGTGAATTGATCTCTATGATTATACAATGATCATCTTTGTCTTCATTCAAGGTTGTTAATGACAGGTGGTGACTTATTTCCATCATTTTGTTATTTGCTTATTATTTATTTTCTGATTTTTTGTATATCCTTTGTTTTTTCCTCTTCTGTTGTTTACTATCAAAAACAAAAAGTATCCAAGACAGGTCTTAATCAATTTAGAAATTTACTTTGCTGAGGTTATGTACTCAGACAAAAGGATAACAAATCCACAGGAACAATCCGTGCTCCACACTTTTTTCAAAGATTTTGAAGGCTTCAATATTTAAAGGGGGAAAGCAGGCTACAGTAGAAAGAGGGAGGGTGTGCGCACATTACTGGACCCACCTGTTTGTTGCAGGAGAAAAGGAACAGGTAGAGGAATAGTCAATTATTTATTCAGCTAGCACTTGGTAAATTGACACTTTACATAAGATAAGGTAAAGATAGTGTATCTATCTGTGAAGATATTTAACATTTTATCTATAAATAATGGCTTGAAAACAAAAGGAAATGCAGTTTCTGGCATGAATCGGCTTTCAGCTTAATTTTTTCCATTTGGTATAGTCAATTGAGATCCCAAGATTTAATATTCCTTTCACAACCTTTATGATTTGATGGTTGTTTTGTAGTGATAATGTCTGGCTTCTTTCTCTTTCTCATTTTTGTATCTTCTTTAATAGTGAGTTTTATACTTTTGTGTGTTCTCATCATAGTGAGGTACCCTTTCACTTCCAGATGTAGGATGCCCTTAAGCATTTCTCGTAAAATTGGTCTAATAGTGATGAACTCCTGTAATTTTTGCTTACCTGGAAAGGGCTTTACTTCTACTTCATTTTTAAAGAACAGTTTTGCTGGGCAGCGTATGCTTGAGTGACAGATTTTTCTGTTTGTTTGTTTTATTCAGTCCTTTGAATACATCATTCCATTTTCTCATGGCCTATACGTTTTCAACTGAGAAATCCACTGTTAGTCAGACGGAGATTCCCTTATATGTGACTTGATGCATTTCTTTGTTTTTAAATTCTCTCTTTGTGTTTAACTTTTGAAATTCTAACTATAATGTGTCATAGAAAAAAATCTTTTGGAGCTGAGTATGTTTGAGGATCTTTGAACTCCTTGTATCTGAATTTCTATATCCTTTGTAAGACTTGGAAAGTTTTCAGCTATTATTTTATTAAATAGGTTGTCCATGCCTTTGCCCATCTCTTCCCCTTGAACTTTCAAAACTCAAATATTTGGTCACTTTTTTATACTCCATATATCATGCAAGCTTTTATTATTCTTTCATATTCTTTTGTTTAGTTTGACTTGGTTCTTTTGAAAGACTTGTCTTCAATTTTACAAATTCATTCTTCTGCTCAATCTATTCTATTGGTGAATCTCTTGATTATGTTTTATTTCATTTTTAAATTTATTCATTTTCTGGATTTCTAGTTTTTTATGGTATCAATTTCTGTGTTGAATTTCTCATTTAAATCATAAATGGATTACTTCTTTGTGTTGTTTGCCTGTATTCTCTTGTATCTCACTGAGTTTCTCTGTATTAGTCTGTTCTCATGCTGCTAATAAAGACATACTCAAGACTGGGAAAATTATAAAGGAAAGAGGTTTAATTGACTCACAGTTGCACATGGCAGGGGAGGCTTCACAATTATGGCAGGAGGCAAATGAGAAGCAAAGTCACATCTTACATGGTGGCAGGTAAAAGAGTGTGTGCAGGGATCTCCCTTTTATAAAACCACCAGATCTCATGAGACTTATTCACTATTATGAGAACAGCATAGGAGAAAGACCAGCCCCCATAATTCAAGTACCTCCCATTGGATCCCACCCACAACATGTGGGGATTAACTTCTTATTTATTTGTCTTCTCACTTGAAAATGAGTCCCTTGGGGGCAGGGGAAAAATGAACTGTCCTTCAGCCCAAAGTCCACAGCCCAAAGTCTCCTCTGAGACAAGGCAAGTCTTTTCTGCCTATGAGAGTGTAAAATCAAAAGCAAGTTAGTTATTTCTTAGATACAATGGGGGTACAAGTATTGGGTAAATACACCCATTTCAAATGGGAGATACTGGCCAAAATGAAGGGGTTACAGACCCCATGAAAATATGAAATCCAGCAGAGCAGTCAAATGTTAAAGCTCCAAAATGATCTCCTTTGACTCCATGTCTCACATCCAAGTCATGCTGATGTAAGAGGTGGATTCCCATGGTCTTGGGCAGCTCTGGCCCTGTGGCTTCACAGGGTACAGCCCCTATTCTGGCTGCTTTCATGGGCTGGCATTGAGTATCTGTGGCTTTTCTAGGAGCACAGTGTAAGCTATCAGTGAATCTGCCATTCTGGGGTCTGGAAGATGGTAGCCATCTTCTCACACTTCCACTAGGCAGTACCCAGTGGGAACTCTGTGGGTGTGCTCCCTTCCCACATTTCCCTTCTGCACTGCCCTAGCAAAGGTTCTCCATGAGGGCTCAACCCCTGAAGCACACCTCTGTGTGGACATCCAGCCATTTCCATACATCCTCTGAAATCTAGGCAGAGGTTCCCAAAGCTCAATTATTGACTTCTGTGCATGCGCAGGCCCAACACCATATGTAAGCCACCAAGATTTGAGGCTTTCACCATCTGAAGCAATAGTCTGAGCTCTACATTGGCCTCTTTTAGCTATGGCTGGAGTGGCTGGGACACAGGGCACCAATCCCCATGCTGCACATAGCAGGGGTTCCTGGACCCTGCCCATGAAACCATTTGTCCCTTCTAGGCCTCTGGGCCTGTGATGGGAGGAGCTGCCATAAAGATCTCTGACATGTCCTGGAGACATTTCCCCATTGTCTTGGCAATTAACATCTGGTTCCTCATTGTTTATGCAAATTTCTGCAGCCAGCTTGAATTTCTCCTCAGAAAATTGGTTTTTCTTTTCTATTGCATGTTCAGTCTGCAAATTTTCCAAACTTTTATGCTCAGCTTCCCTTTTAAATGTAACTTCCAGTTCCAAACCCTATCTTTGTGTGTACATAAAACTGAATGCTTTAAACAGCACCCAAGTCACTTCTTGAATTCTTCTCTGATTAGAAATTTCTTCCGCCAGATACACTTAACTATCTCTCTCAAGTTCAAAGTTCCACAAATCTCTAGGGCAGAGGCAAAATGCTGCTAGTCCCTTTGCTAAAACATAACAAGAGTCACCTTTATTCCCAAAAAGTTCCACATCTCCATCTGAAACCGCCTAAACCTGTACTTCATTGTCTATATCACTATCAGATTTTGGTCAAAGCCATTCAACAAGTCTCTAGGAAGTTCCAAACTTTCCCACATCTTCTTGTCCTCTTCTGAGCCCTCCATTCCAACTTCTGCCTGTTACCCAGTTTGAAAGTCACTTTCACATTTTTGGTTATCTTTACAGCAGCACCCCACTCCACCAGTACCAATGTACTATATTAGTCTGTTCTCATGCTGCTAATAAAGACATACCCAAGACTGGGTAATTTATAAAGGAAAGAGGTTTGAATGTCTCAGAGTTCCACATGGCAGAAGGTGAAGGAGGGGCAAAGTCACATCTTACATGGCAGCAGGCAAGAGAGTGTGTGCAGGCAAACTCCCCTTTATAAAACCATCAGATCTCATAAGACTTATTCACTATCCCAAGAACAGCATGGGAAAGACCCACCCCCAATATTCAATTACCTCTCACAACACATGCGAATTATGGGAACTACAATTCAAGATGAGATTTGGGTAGGGACACAGCCAAACAATATCATTCTATAATATCAATATTTTGAATTTTTTTCAAGCATTTTATAGATTTCTATTTTTTAGGTATGTTACTGAAGAATTATTGCATTCATTTGGAAGTGTCAGGTTTCCTTGTTTTTTAATGTTTCTCATGTCTTTACATTGATATCTGTGCATCTGGTGTAATAGTCACTTCATCCACTTTTATAAACTGGCTTTTATTGGGAAATTTATTTTTTCTATAGGTGTATCTGTAGTATCAGTTAAGTAAAGTGCTTTGGCTTTGATTCTGGATTGGAACAGGAATGTACTCTCTGTATAATTCCGTTGCTGTAATCAGCATCAGACTGATCACTAGATTAGTCTGCAGTTATTAGTGAAGGTTGTGGGATGTGTGTGTGTGTGTATGTGTGCATCTGTGTGTATGTGTAAAAAACACTTTTTGTCTCAGCACTGTCACAGTAGCATTTTGAAAGTGGAAATTTATTATACAGAGAATGGAAAGTTTCTACCTAGGACTTTTTACCCAGAATATCAGGATATATATACATATATATACACACACACACACACACACACACACGAAAAATTCACGAACAACTACACTGAGAACCAAATGATCAAGATTTGGAGCAGAACTACAAAAACCTCACTCACCAGAGATCTTAAATTGCCCACTCAAATAGAAACCAGCAGGTACTGGCACAGGAAAAGAGCAACTACATCTTTCTTCTCTTAACCTTTTGGCCTCAATTTCATTCTTCCTTACTTTTGGTCTCCTTCTGATATTAAGAGTGCTCATTTATTTGTTGTCAGTATGGTCTCGGAAGAAATGGTGGATGCATGCAAGTAGCTAAACAGCAAAACGTGGAATACCACTGATGAGCAAAATAGTTTCCACTGCCACTGGTGATAGGGGAAAGAGGCAGTTGTTTGAGGAAGAGGAGTTGAAAACCAGTGAGGCATTAAAATGATATATAACTTTCCAGTTCATAAATGTAATATGAATATATAGGTCTTTATGCCCAAATTAAGGACCAATAGCAATAGCAATAATTATATGATTATATATGTTGTTGGTTTCTGTCTTTCCCTTCATTATTTATGAATTGCTTGATCTTTATTCTTTCTTATTTTCCTTCATTTTTAAATTATGCACTTATGCACATGTCTTTTTTTTTTTTTTTTCAGTCTCGCTCTGTCACCCAGGCTGCAGTACAGTGGCATGATCTCGGCTCACTGCAACCTCCGCCTTCCAGATTCAAGCAATTCTCCTGCCCCAGCCTCCCTAGTAGCTGCGATTACAGGCACACACCACCATGTCTGGCTACTTTTTGTATTTTTAGTAGAGATGGGGTTTCACCAATCCACATGTCTTTTAATGTAAACTAGTTCAAGAAATAGTTATTAATAACCTAACATGATTTAATACTGTTACTCCCCTCAACCCCTATCATACTCCCCTCAACCCCTACCATATTTATTTTTGAACCAATGATCCCCACAGGTAAGTTTTTTTTTTAATTTCATAGGTCTGTTTGGTTTTTTCCCTCTGTCTAGTTTCAATAATAACTGCACTTCGAAAAATAAAAGCAATTATTTCTTATTCACTAAATATGGATCATATATGAGTATTCACATATATTATTTCTATTCCTCCATGAATTTCTATGGAATATTTCTATATTATATTCAGGAATATTTCTATTCCTCCTTTCAGTTCCATGAAAGAAGCAGCTACTATTTCTGTTGAGTTTTATAACAGAAATATGAGGAAGGAATGGTAGATATAGGGATCTGTAAATAGTACATGTTAGGAAACTGAGGCTGTAATAAACATGGGGAAAGATATGTTCATCCAAGTTCCTTGAATATGTTGATCCAAGTTCCCTGAGGGAAATAAAGTACAGATATCTCAAATCATTTCAATGAAGAGTAACTCTTCTGAGATCTTCTTACCCATAAGTTCCAATATTAGGATGTATGTATAAATTTCCACTATTAGGATGTATGTGTAAAGTTCTGCTAAGAAATGTGCAAGTTTGCTTATGGTAGTATTTGTGATAAAAAAATTAATTAGGAATTAACCTAAATATTTCATCAGCCAATAAAATTATGGTTTATCTGTACATGTAATACTATGAAATTAAATTAACTAAGTATACTTTTATATGTTGATATGGAACATCTCTAAAATACATTGTATCATACGGAACATCTCTAAAATATACTCTGAAAAAAGCAGAGAATGAAATAGTGCACAGAGCATGTCTTTTATGTGATGTTAATACTTCACATAAGAAAAATCATACTCAATATAATATTAAAGATTTTTTGGCATCTTTTCATAATGTCTATGACTTCATTATACAGGTATTATATGTATTTATAACATCTAATAAATATACTATTTTACACATACACACACACACACACACACACACACACACAGATGGATACCCAAAGCAAAAAGCCTGTAACAGTAATTTTGGAGGGAAAAAAGGTTGGAAAATACAGAGAAGATTATTTTATTTTGTAACTTTCTATGATTTGAATGTTTTCATCTTGATATATTATTTTTACATAAATGGAAGCTTTTAGGGATCAGGATATTGGATTATTTATTCAATCATAGTTACTTGTTTTAATTGTGCACAAAATGAATATTAAATTATTATTTAAAATTAAAGACAACAAGATTCATGAACATAAAGCATAAAAGTTATGTAAGAACCCTAAAGGAAAAAAAAGTTGATTATTTAAACAAACATAGTTTGAAAGAGCAAACAAGAGAAAGAGAGAAACAAACAAGAGAACCATATAAATAGAAAACATAATAACAAAAGTGACAGGAACTATTTAAACGAATCCCTCCTACTCAAAATGAACATGGATTTACTGAGTTTTGCTATTGAAAGATCAGCTTTCAAATTTCTTAAAAACCTAAACATTTGGCTGTTTCCAAGAAACACATTAGAACAAACTAAATCATATGCAAATGTCTTTAGACCTCAGAAGTAAGGTAAGCAGCACAGAGCTTCTGTGGAGGCTAGCATGCCAAAGTTTTGTCAACATAAGTCCTTAGATATGACCAACACCTGGGTTCTTTCACTTGACCACCACAGCCTCATACATGTTTACACCAGCTCCACATATGAAGGGCACCAATGCACAAACATGGAATGTTTGGGGCCCCAGCCTACTTCTCTCACCTCCTGAGAGGCCACCCACATGAAGACATGAACTCTGCAGGTGCATTCAAGTCAGTTTTCATGAATACACTCATATACAACAGATGCCTCATGGTTCCCCCATCAGAACGGTGTCAGGGGAGGCCTACTGGAGACCAAGGACTTTGGGGAGATTGTCTTCTGCTTACTGAAATGCCAGGGGTTTGGTTTACATTCTGCTGATCACTGCACAAAAAGCCAATCACTGAGAAAATTAGTATTGCCAGAGAAGGCTTCATGTGAGTACTGCAGCCAAGGAGCATGAAAGATCAGTCTCAAAACTACCTCCTCGGCCGGGCGCGGTGGCTCAAACCTGTAATCACAGCACTCTGGGAGGCCGAGACGGGCGGATCACGAGGTCGGGAGATCGAGACCATCCTGGCTAACATGGTGAAACCCCGTCTCTACTAAAAAATACAAAAACCTAGCCGGGCGCAGTGGCGGGTGCCTGTAGTCCCAGCTACTCAGGAGGCTGAGGCAGGAGAATGGCATAAACCCGGGAGGCGGAGCTTGCAGTGAGCTGAGATCCGGCCACTGCACTCCAGCCTGGGGGACGAGTGAGACTCCGTCTCAAAAAAAAAAAAAAGAAAAAAAAAAACCATCTCCTCACTAAAATTAGGGGCTTATATAACAGAAAGAAATGTAACTACCTGTGGGAAAACAGGAATTTGGGGAGGTAAAGAAAAGAAGTTGGTCAACAGGCAGCAGGTGGTCAGTTAGGCAACCATAATGGGTAAGAAGTCTGGTGTCTCATTGCCTAGATGTGGTGATCTGGTATGTTTCATTTTCTTGATACTATCTGGGAGGTCTGATGCATGGTTTCCTGAGAAAGAAACTCAAACAAGAGGAATTAAAATTTCTCAAGTTTTAAGACAGAGAGTGTGAATTATAATTTATGTTTATTCAAAAGAAACCATAAATATCACTTCCAAGGCAGAACTGGGCCAGTTTTCCTCTTAACATAACTCAAACTCTTAGGAAAACAATGGAGTTTTATATAACAAAAATCTTTGTTTGAATCACATCAATTATTCCATTCAGGAATGGTTTCCTGATTCTATTTTCTGTATTTTAACTGAAATCTCTACCAGCCCCTCAATAATTTTGCAAATAATTAATAAGATCATTTTTGATAAAGATACATACATATGAGTGCGTGCACATGTGTGTATGTGTGTGTTTGTGTTTTCTACCTACGTTAGCCAGGCATGTCACCAAGTTATTATATAATATGAAGATCATAAAATGCAAGGACTATGCATTGAAGATTTTATTTTAAAGACAATTTCATATGGTATCATTCTACTGGCTTGAACATGGAACCACACAGCCCAATATAAAACTTGCTGACAGAAGTGCATAGGACTATAGAAGCAAAAAAACAATAGATGCTGGTGAGACTACAGAGAAAAGAGAATGTTTGTACACTATTGATGGGAATGCAAATTATTTCAGCCACTGAGAAAATCAATTCAGTGATTTCAAAGAATATAAAACAGAGCTACCATTTGACCCAGGAGCTCCAATACTGGGTATATATATGAAAGAAAATAATTCATTCTATCAAAAATATACATGTATTCTTATGTTTACACAGAGCTATTTATAACCGCCAAGACACAGAATCAACCTAGGTCCTCATCAATGGAGGAGTGGATTTTTAAAATGTGATAAACAGACACCATAAAATATTAATAGTATGCAGTCATAAAAAAGAATTGAAATTATGTCCTTTGCAGCAACATGGATGTAGCTGGAGGCCATTATTCAAAATATAATAATACAGGAAAAGAAAAGCAAATACTGCATGGTCTTGCACAAGTGGGAGGTAAACATTGAATACACATAGACATAAATATGGGAACAATAGAACAGCAGGCTACTGGATAGGAGGGAGGGAAGGAAGTGTAGGCTAAACAACCACCTATTGGGTATTATGTTTGTTGCGGGAAGTCAGGGACCCCAAATGGAGGGACCGGCTGCAGCCGCAGCAGAGGAACATAAATTGTGAATATTTCATTTTAATATGGACATATATTAGTTCACAAAAGTAATAGTTTTATAATTTCTTATGTCTGTCTTTACTTCAATCTCTGAACATAAATTGTTGTGAAGATTTCATTTTAATATGGACATTTATCAGTTCCCAAAAGTAATACTTTTATAATTTCTTATGCCTGTCTTTAATCTCTTAATCCCGTTATCTTCGAAAACTGAGAATGCACGTCAGCTCAGGACCACTATTGCGTTAACTGTACAAATTGATTATAAAACATGTGTGTTTGAACAATATGAAATCAGTGCACCTTGAAAAAGAACAGAATAACAGCAATTTTCAGGGAACAAAGGAAGACAACCATAAGGTCTGACTGCCTGCAGGGTCAGGCAGAATAGAGTCATATTTTTCTTCTTGCAGACAGCCTATAAATGGATGTGCAACTAGGGAAGATATCACTAAATTCTTTTCCTACCAAGGAACATTAAATATTAAGACCCTGGGAAAGGAATTGCATTCCTTGCGAGAGGTCTATAAATGGCCCCTCTGGGAGTATCTGTATCATGCGGTTGAGATAAGGACTGAAATATGCCTCGGTCTCCTGCAGTACCCTCAGGCTTACTGGGATTGGGAAATCCCGCCCTGGTAAACTTGAGGTCAGACCAGTTCTCTGCTCTCAAACCCTATTTTCTATTGTTTAAGATGTTTATCAAGACAATACATGCACAGCTGAACATAGACCCTTATCAGCAGTTCTGAATTTGCCCTTGTCCTGTTTCCTCAGAAGCATGTGATCTTTGTTCTCCTTTTTGCCCTTTGAAGCATGTGATCTTGTGACTTACTCCCTATTCTTGCACCCCCTCCCCTTTTGAAATCCTTAATAAAACTTGCTGGCTTTAAGGCTCAAGTGGGCATCACGGTCCTACCGATATGTGATGTCACCCCCAGAGGCCCAGCTGTAAAATTTCTCTCTTTGTATTCTTTCTCTTCATTTCTCAGCCAGCTGACCCTTATGGAAAATACAAAGAACCTACATTGAAATACTGGGGGTGGGTTCCTCCAATATCTGATGCCCAACATGGTTTACTTTTTCCCAAGTGCATGTGGAACCCAATTCCCTTTAGTAGGTACGGAGAAACATTCACTGGTCTAGTCCACAGAAATGCCTGTTCGGCTCCCTGATGATTGGTGAGTTGTCTGTGTATTGTCCAGGGTAACTATAGGTCATGCAGAGTCTAAACATAATGCTTATCTCTGCTATATTAAAATCCTATTAAAACAGGATAGTGTTTGAATGCCTATGGAAAATATGGTCACTCTATTCAGGGCAGTGGAGGAAGACTGTCCTTGGTTTCCTGAAAAGGGAACGTTAGATGTGGAACTATGGGATCATCTTGGTGCAAAATTTCAGGAACTGGTCCCGACAGGAAACTATGTTCCCATCACTGTTCGGGGTGATTGGGCCTTGGTACATGCCGTCCTAATGACATACCAATCCCGTCACCCCCTACAGTTACCACAGTTTTCTGAATCTTGTGACGCTCTACCTCTTCCTCAGCTTTCCTCTCCCACTCGGCCTTTGTTATCTGCTCAGCCTCTCCCTTTGCCTACTCCTCCCCCACCTGATGACATTGAGGATTCAATATCTAACTCCAGTGACTTTGGCTTAACGTCACCCCTTGATGATTTCATTTCTTTTCACGAAGAGCCAATACTTGTAGCTCCCGTGGCCCCAACTTGAACAGCCTGGAACCATATCTATGTTAACTCTTCCCTCTCCAAACCTTGTCAGTCTTTGGTTCCAGAGCCACCTAATGGCTCCAGGACCAAACAACAATTTACCTGTAATTCTGCAGGCCCTCCCCCATCCACCGCAGCCCCCTGTCATTTTGGTCCCTCAGCTAGTCACTTTGCCATCCACTCAACCTGCTTCTCTGTACCCTTCTTCACACATAGACACCAATAATCACCAGTATGCTTCTGCCTCTTCTGCTCCCCCAATGTCCCTTTCTCACACTCTCATACCGGTCCAATCTCCTCAACCTGTTTCCCTTATCTACACATACTTTTCTTGTCACTTCTATGCCAACTCTGTCTCATGTGCTGGCTCTTGAAACTTCCATGCGATGCTTATTACACCACAACAAAAGAAACAAGTGGATTAAAGGCGTGGGCTTATCCAGTCACACTGGAACCTCCAAATGCTCAAGGGGTACAAGTGCGTCGATATGCGCCACTTAATTTAACCTTTTTAAAAGAATTCAAGGATGTTTGTACTCAGTATTGTCCTACTTCTCCATATGTTAAAATGGTATTACAGACTCTTTGTACTGAGGTCATTTTGCTTCCTTTAGACTGGGACTTTTTGGCAAGGTGTGTTATGGAACAAGTAACAAAGGTGTGTATGAGAGCTTCGGATAAATTACATGCCCCAGGCCAAACTCCTGTTTCTTTTACTGCTGTTAAACAGGGTCACAATGAATTATATCCTGATTTTTTGGCCAAATTACAAGATGCTGTTCAAAAATCTGTCTCTGATGAGCGCGCTCAAGGCATCTCCTTTGTATGTTAACTTTTGAGAATGCAAACCATGAGTGTAAAATGGCCATGCGTTCCATCCAGCGACAACATTTACCTGATCACAAGGTGTTGCCTGCATATATTAAAGCTTGTAAAGGCATTGGATCAGAGACCCACCAAGTTATTCTGTGGGCACGAGCCATGAAGGATGGCAATCAAACTGGTTCAACTGATTGCTTTCTTGGAGCCTGCTATAATTGTGGTCAACTGGCTCATACTCAAAAAAACTGCACTGTTAAAAACTTAAAAATGGCCAAGCCAGTTCAACCATCACAGCCAAATGCTCCTGCTACTGTGTGCCCACGTTGTCGTAAAGGTAAACATTGGGCAAGTACTTGCCACTCTAAATATGATATAGATGGAAATCCCTTGCCACAGAACCAGGGAAATAGGAAGCACGGCCAATCCCAGGCCCCAATATCAAATGGGACACCTCAGACTCAGACCAATGTTGCGTTTCCACTTCAAGTGGTCGTAACGCAGCCCCCAGCACAAACAAATTTACCTACAGTCAACCCAGATGGGTCCCAGCCTCTTCTTCTGTCTCAGTACAATGCTTGTCTATCTCCACAGTAGGGGGCAGGGCAGTCGATCCCTGTAGTACCATTACTCTAAATTTACTAACTAATTCTTTGCCTTTAATTGTTCCCACAGGGGTTACTGACCCTTTACCTCAAGGTTTGGTGGGCCTGGTGTTAGGTAAGGCATCCACCTCTGCTAAAGGAATCATGGTTCATACTGGTTTCATTCATTCTGATTCCTCTGATGAGATTAAACTTATGGTGTGTGCCAAGGGTCCTGTTTCCATTCTGGCTGGTGAGTCAATTCTCAATTACTTTTACTATCTAATATTGTTTTAAACAAAGGAGATAAGATACGGGGCCCTGGGATGGGCACCGGCAGTGAAAAAGTCACTTATTGGATTACTGTAATTTCTAAACAACAGCCTCCCTGCACCAAACACATTCAAGGAAAAAAGTTTGAGGGCTTAGTAGATACTGGGGCTGATGTTTCTGTTATTTCCTCTAATTTATGGCCTTCCTCCCGGCTTAAACATCCCACTAACATGGGACAAGTAGGTGTTGGAAAAGCTGATGAAGTTCACCAGAGCACATTTATCTTGCCTTGCACTGGCCCTGATGGTCAAAAGAGTACAATTCAGCCTTATGTCACACCAATCCCCATTAATCTTTGGGGAAGAGATATGCTGGCACAATGGGGGGGCTGAAATTAATATTCCACATAACTCATAGTGCCCCCAGTCAACATATAATGGAAAACATGGGGTTTGTTCCCAGACTCAGTCTGGGTCCAAACCATGAAGGAATTACTAACCCCCTTCAAGTTACTGTAAAACAAAACTGGACTGGTTTAGTTTATCCTTTTTAATGGTGGCCACTGCCATGCCTCCTAATCCTATTGGTTTAAACTGGAAATCAGAAACACCTGTTGTGAGCAGTGGCCACTCTCTAAAGAAAAACTGGAGGCTTTAACTCACTTGGTTTCTGAACAGTTACAACTTGGAAATGTCGGACCTTCTCTTTCCCCCTGGAATTCTCCTGTGTTTCCAGTAAAAAAGAAATCAGGTAAGTGGCAGATGGTAACTGATTTAAGGGCCATTGATGTGGTAATTAAACCTCTGGGAGCTGTCCAACCCGGCATGACTTCCCCTGCTTTAATACCTAAGAATTGGCCTCTCATAGTTATTGATCTTAAAGATTTTTTTTATATTGCTTTGCATAAATCGCATTGTGAAAAATTTGCCTTTACTGTACCATCTATCAATAATCAGGAGACTGCAGCTCATCATCAATGGAAAGCACTTCCTCAGGGAATGCTGAATAGCTCTACCATCTGCCAGCTTTATTACGTTGGACAGGTGCTTTCACCAGTTTGAACTCAATTTCCCCAGGCCTATATTCTTCATTATATTGGTGATATATTAATTGCTGCCCCCACTGATAAAGAATTAATTGACTGTTATCAATTTTTGAGCCACCGTGCTACAGAGGCTGGATTATACATCGCTCAGGATAAAATTCAACAGACCACTCCTGTTCAATATTTAGGAATGGTAGTCGATAAAGAATGTATTCAACCTCAAAAGTTTCAGATTAGGAGAGATTCTTTGAAAACTTTAAATGATTTCCAAAGACTTTTGGGTAACATTAATGATTTAAGACCTACTTTAGGCATTTCAACATATGCGCTAACTTGTTTTCTACACTGCGTGGAGATTCCAATCTCCGCAGTCCCAAGACTTTGACCCCTGAGGCTTCATTGGAACTGGAATTCATAGAGGAAAGAATCCAAACTGCCCAGTTGTCTAGGGTACAGCCATCTCAGCCTTTTCAGCTTCTGGTTTTGGCTTCATTACACTCCCCTACTGGGCCAATAGTTCAACATAATGATTTAGTGAAGTGGTGTTTTCTTCCTCATTCTGTGTCAAAAACTGTCTGTTTATCTGGACCAAATAGCCACCCTAATTGGACAAGCTTGGTGTAGAATACTTAAAATTTCTGGATTTGATCCCAATTTAATTGTGGTTCCTTTAAGTCGGCTTGAAGTTCAAGCCGCTTTTCAACATTCCATACTATGGCAAATCCACTTGGCTGATTTTATCCGTGTTATTGACAATCATTATCCAAAAAACAAATTGTTTGATTTTATAAAAATGACTTCTTGGGTGGTCCCTCGATTGACCAAAGATCAGCCCATTCCTGAGACCGTTACAGTGTTCACTGATGGCTCCAGTAATGGAAATGCTGCTTATATGGGTCCTACAGACAAGCTTATTTCTACCCCTGACACATCTGATCAAAAGGCAGAGTTAATTGCTGTAATTACCACCTTACAGGAGTTCCCCAAACCTTTAAATATTGTCTCTGATTCTGCCTATGTTGTACATGCCACTAAAAATATAGAAACCACTACTATCAAACATATTGATAATTCTGAATTGGCTTCTTTATTTTCAAGGTTACAACAGGCGGTTCACCAACACAGACACCCTTTCTGTATTACACATATTAGATCTCATACCACTTTACCAGGAACCATGCCTATTGGCAACTAAAAGGTCAACTGTTTGGTCTCTTTTGCAACCCAAGAAGCTCAGGAGTTTCATAATCTCACTCATGTCAATGCTGTTGGATTAAAAGATGAATTTGCTCTCACCTGGAAAGAGGCGAAGCTTATTGTCCACCGCTCCCCTCAGTGCCAAGTTTTTGTACTTCCAAATCAGGAACCTGGCATTAATCCCAGAGGCCTAACTCCTAATGATTTATGGCAAATGGATGTAACTAATGTTAACTCCTTTGGCAGACTTTCATATGTACATGTTTCTGTAGACACCTTTTCAGGCTTTATCTGGGCTACTTGCCAAACAGGAAGGTATGGCCCATGTTAAAAGGTATTTGTATTCTTGCTTTGCAGTTATGGGGCTTCCATATCAAATAAAAACAGACAACACCCCTGGATATGTTAGTAAGGCTTTTGATTTATTTATGCAACAATGGGGAATTTCCCATATTACCGGAATCTCTTACAATCCTCAAGGACAGGCTGTGGTGGAATGGGCCAATCACACTTTAAAAATGCAATTGTCCAAACAGTCTGAACAACAAAAGCATAATTCGACCACTCCCCACTCTCAATTACATTTAGCATTGTTTACTTGAAACTTTCTAAATGCTCCTAAAGACAATACTCTGACTGCAGCTGAACACCATTATATAGGCAAAAAATTCTCCCTAAATGAAGGCAAACCAGTGTTATGGAAAAATTCCCAGACCAACACCTGGGAACCTGGAACAATTATAACGTGGGGAAAAGGGTATGCTTGTGTTTCACCAGGAGATCATCAATCCCCTTAGTGAGTACCCACTAGGAGACTTAAACTTCATGTGAATACTGACAACGAAAACCACAAGAAAAAGACATCTGCGTCAGAGACCATCCTCATACATGGTGAGATCTGTGCCAACTCCTCAAAAACTGGCATGTCAAATCAAAATGGATCTGGTTTGATCCTCCCTAATGGCAACGGAGACCCCTCTAACTAATCCCACTTCTAATTCCCTTTCTTTTTCTCCTTACAAACCTAAAAATCTCACCATTTCTATTAACCTGAAAATAACATCCCCCTGTTCTTCTCTTCCGCCTTCAGCACTGAATCTCGTTTACAATAGGTTTCATTTAATGATTCTCCTCCTTATACTTTCTGTCTCACCTGTTCCTTCTCACACTGATTTACCTACTACAAAAAAATTATTCTTATTGGGCTTATGTGCCTTTTCCTCCACTTATTTGACCTCTCACCTGCATGGATGCTCCTGCAGAAACCTATACTAAAGATACTGTGTGGATGCCTGGAGCTACAGATGATCATTGCTCTTCTGAATCAGGAGAAGAAGGCACTGCATTTAATGTTACTATGGGTTATAAAAACCCTCCTCTGTGCCTTGGATATGCACCTGGTTGTATCCATCTAGAAACTCAAGTCTGGGCTGCTTATCTTCTGGAGAGATTAGCTATAGACAAACTGGGACATTTGGTCTCCGGCCTCTCCCTTTCTCCTTCAAGACAAATGAAAAGGGGAGTATTAGGAGTACCCCATATTTTCAATATAAATCTGTAGGAAAACCACGTGTCCTAAAAATTTTGAGGGCCCATTAAAACTTTAATTTGGGAAGATTGTGTTAACTGACATGCAGTAATATTTAAAAAATGACTCATATGGTTTAGTAATAGACTGGGCATGAAAGGGCTATTTAAAAAACAATTGCTTCTCTGGCAGAAGGGAATGCCTGGAGGCTACTTATTTTATTTCTTATTGGGAGGATGAGGAGGATCATCACCCTACTTTGCATAGGAGGTTCAGCTCATTCTTTCCCTTAAAATCGGAAGATAAGGGCATTACCCGCCCCCTGGCCCCGAGGCCTCATATGATATTCCCCATTCTGAGCCCAGAACACCCAGAACTTTGGAAATTGGCTATTGCCATGTCCGGACTGTGAGTATGGGAAGGGGAAAATTTTCTGTCTGTTGTCCCCTCTACCGCCCCTTGCATCCAAGATTCTGAACCCCATGATAAATCCCCTTTGAACCCCTTTCCTCTTTTTGATGTCAGCCCTCCTTTATGGCACTCCAATTGGCATTTTGATAATTATTCTCAGCCCAGGTATGCCCCTCTACCTCTTTGGCATCCCCAGGCACCTCGGATTGCTTCTTCACTGGGGAGAACATCGGGCACAGCCACCGCTGCTCCTCTCCCTTAGTATCAATGTAGATTCAGACATTCTGCTTTGTTTACCTCTGCCTGACTATTCCTATACAAAGTTATGTTAAGCCTCCTTACATGCTGTTAGTGGGAAATATCAAAATTTGGGCTAACAATCACACTGTCCAGTGCATTAATTGTCACTTATACACTTGTGTTAACTCCCGTTTTGAAAAGTATAATGTTAGGCCAGGCGCGGTGGCTCAAGCCTGTAATCTCAGCACTTTGGGAGGCTGAGACGGGCGGATCACGAGGTCCGGAGTTCGAGACTATCCTGGCTAACACGATGAAACCCCGTCTCTACTAAAAAATACAAAAAAAAAAAAAAAACTAGCCGGGTGAGGTGGCGGGCGCCTGTAGTCCCAGCTACTTGGGAGGCTGAGGCAGGAGAATGGTGTGAACCTGGGAGGGGGAGCTTGCAGTGAGCTGAGATCCGGCCACTGCACTCCAGCCTGGGTGACAGAGCAAGACTCCTTCTCAAAAAAAAAAAAAAAGAAAAGTATAATGTTGGTTCGAGCTCGAGAAGGAATCTGGATACCGATAACCTATCTATCATACAAATGGAAAATAAAGAATAGCAGGGGCCACTCTTTTTATGTTACATAAAATGACTTTAAACCAACACTATTAAAAACAAACAAATAAAGAAGGAAACTACATAAAGTTTTCTATTTTACAAGAAGACGTAACTGTCATAAATATATATAAAACAAACAAATAAAGAAGGAAACTACATAAAGTTTTCTATTTTACAAGAAGATGTAACTGTCATAAATATATATGTACCCCAAAGTGGAGGACACAGATTCATAAAATAAGTACTTCTAGACCTACCAAAAGACCTATACACCCCCATATAATAGTGGAGGACCTCAAAACCCACTGACAGCAGTAGAGAGACCATCAAGGCAGAAAACTAACAAATGAATTCTAGACTTAAATTTGGCACTTGACCAGTTTGACCTAGTTGACACCTACAGAACATTACATCCATCAATATATATTCTTCTCATCTGTACATGGAACATACTCCCAGGTCAACCACAAGCTCAGCCATAAAGTAAGTCTCAAGAAATTAAAAAAAAATCAAAATTATACCAACCATAATCTCAGACCACAGTAGACTAAAAATAGAAATTGATACTAAGAATATCACCAAAACCCTCACAGTTGCACGGAAACTAAACAACTTGTTCCTGAATGATTTTGAAGTAAACAATGAAATTAAAACAGAAATCAAAAAATGTTTTAAAAAAACTTTGAAATAAATGAAAACAGGAGCACAACATACGAAAACCTTTTGGATGCAGATAAAGCAGCGTTAAGAGAAGTTTATAGAACTAAATGCCTACCTTATAAAATTAAAAAGATCTCAAATTAAGAATATAATATCCCACACCTAGGAGAACTAGAAAACTCAGAACAAACTAACCCCAAAACTAGCAGGAAAAAACAAAGAAATAAATAAAGTCAACAACATTTACATGTGAAAAACCATACTGAGAATCAAGAAAACCCTAAAGTTGGTTATTTGAAAGGACAAACAATATTGATAGATCAATAGCTAAATTTAACAAACAAAAAATAGGGAAGAGCTAAATAAGCACCATCAGAAACAACAAAGGCAACATTACAATGAATCCCACAGGCATACAAAAGATCTAAACTATTATCAACATCTGTATGCAGACAAACAAGAAATTCCAGAGAAAATGGATAAATTCCTGGAAACATTCAACCTCCCAAGATTCGACCAGGAAGAAATTGAAACCCTGAATAGACCAATATGGAGTTCTGGAATTGTATCATTAAAAAAAAAAACTACCAACCAAAAATGTAGGTCCTAGACCAAATGAGTTCACAGATGAATCCTAACAGACATACAAAGAAGAATTGGTACCAATTCTACTGAAACTATTCTAAAAAAATTATAAAGGAAGAACTTTTCCCTAACTCATCTACAAAGCAAGCATCACCCTGATACCAAAACCTGGTAGCACAGACACATGAAAAAAGAAAACTTCTGGCCAATATTCCTGATAAATACAGATGCAAAAATAATCACCAAAATACTAGCAAACCAAAACCAGCAGCACACCAAAAAGTTAATTCAGTATGAGCAAGTATCTTTATTCCTGGGGTACAACATATGCAAATCAATAAGTGGGATTCACCATTTAAACAGAATTAAAAGCAAAAACCATATGACTATCTAGACATGGAAAAAGTCTCCAATTAAATCCAACATTCTTCATGATAAAAACCCTTAACAAGCTAATCATAAAGGAATGTGCTGCAAAATAATAAGAGACATCTATGACCAACACACACCCAACATCATACTGAATGGGCAAAAGCTGGAAGCATTCCTTTTGAGAACTAAAACAAGATAGGATGCCTACCCATGCAAATTTAAAGTATAACAAGGCAGTCATTAAATTTTAAAGCTCCAAAATGATCTCCTTTGACTCCATGTCTCACATCCAGGTCACACTGATGCAAGATGTGGGCTCTCATGGTTTGGGGTATCTCTGCCCCTGTGGCTTTGCAGGGTACAGCCCCAATCCCATCTGCTTTCACAAGCTGGCATTGAGTGGTTTTTCCAGGTGGATGATGCAGCTGTCAATGGATCTTCATTCTGGGGTCTGGAGGATGGTGGCCCTCTTCTCACAGCTCCACTAGGCAGTGTCTCAAAGGGGATTCCACGTGGGGTCTCCAATCCCTCATTTTCCTCATTGCCCTAGCAGATATTCTTCATGAGGGCTCCACTCATGCAGCAAACTTCTGCCTGGACATCCAGGCATTTTCATACATCCTGGCATTTTCATACATCCTCTGAAATCTAGGCAGAGGTTTTCAAACTTCAGTTCTTGACTTATGTGCACCTGTAGGTACAACACCATGTAAAAGCTGCCAAGGCTTGTTGCTTGCACCCTCTGAAGCTATGGCCTGAGCTATATGTTGGCCCCTTTTAGCCATGGCTGGGATGCAGGGCACCAAGTCCCAAAACTGCACAAAGCAGCAAGGCCCTGGGCCCAGGCATGAAACCATTTTTTTCCTCCTAGACCTCCGGAACTATGATGGAAGGGGCTGCTGTGAAGATCTCTGTCATGCCTTGAAGACATTTTCCCCATTGTCTTGACAATTCACATTTGGTTCCTCATTACTTATGCAAATTTATGCAGCAGGCTTGAATTCCTCCCCAGAAAATGGGATTTCCTCTTCTATCACATCGTCAGGCTGCAAATTTCCCAGACTTTTATGCTCTGCTTCCTTTTTAAATATAATTTCTAACTTCAAACCATCTCTTTGTGAATGTATAAGGCTGAATGCTTTCAAAATTAACCAGGTTACCTATTGAATGCTCTGCTGCTTAGAAATTTCTTCCACCAGATAAGCTAAATCATCTTTCTCAAATTCAAAGTTCCATGGATCTCTAGGGCAGGGGCAAAATGCCACCAGTCTCTTTGCCAAAGCACAGCAAGAGTGACCTTTGCTCTAGTTTCCAATAAGTTTCTCATCTCTATTTGAGACCCCCTCACCCTGGACTTCACTGTCCACATCATTATCAACATTTTGGTCAAAACCATTCAACAAGTCTCTAGGAAGTTCCAGATTTTCCCACATCTTCCTGTTTTCTTCTGAGCCCTCCAAACTGTTTCAAATTCTGCCTGTTACCCAGTTCCAAACTGACTTCCACATTTTCAAGTATCTTTATAGCAGTATACCACTGCCTCGGTACCAATTTACTGTATTTGTCCGTTTTCACACTGCTATACATAAATACCTGAGACTGGGTAATTTATAAAGGAAAGAGGTTCAACTGACTCACAGTTCTGCATGGCTGGGGAGGCTTCAGGAAACTTAAAGTCATGGCAGAAGGGGAAGCAAACACATCCTCCTTTGCAAGGCAGCAGGAGAGGGAAGAGTGAGTAGTGAAGGAAGAATAGTCCCTTATAAAACCCTCATATCTTGTGAGAACTAACTCACTATCATGAGGACAGCATGGGCAAAACTGCCCCCATGATCCAATCACCTCCCACCAGGTCTCTCCCTAGACATGTGGGAATTATGGGAATTATAATTAAAGATGAGATTTGGGTGGGGGCACAAAAACTAATCATATCTGACACTGCGGAATACAATGCAGCCATAAAAAAGAACAAAATCATGTCTTTTGTAGCAACATGGACATAGCTATAGGCCATTATCCTGAGTGAATTATGGCAGGTACAGAAAACCAAATATCATGTTTTCAGTTATAAGTAGGAGCTAAATATTAGATTCTCATGCATATAAAGATGGCAAAAATAGACCCTGGTGACTAAAAGAAGGTGGAGAGAGGGAAGAGGAAGGAACTAACTGCTGGGTAATATGCAAACTATCTGGGTAACAGGCTCATCTGTATCCCAAACCTCAGCATCATGCAATATATCCATGTAACAAACCTGCACATGTACCTCCTGCATCTAAAATAAAAGTTGAAAATTTAAAAATAGAAAATAAAAAACCACATGTTCTCACTTATATGTGGGAGCTAAACAATGGATATACAGGGACATACAGAGAAGAAAAATAGACATTGAAAATTCCAAAAGGTGAGAGAGTGGAAGGTGGCTGAAAGATGAAATATTACCTATTGAGTACAATGTATATTATTTAGATAATGGGTACACTAAAAGACCAGACTTCACTGCTATGTAATATGCCCATGTAACACAACTGCATTTGTGTCCCCTAAATCTATCAAAATAAATGAACAAATAAATACATATATCAGAAAAAAAGAATGGCAATGAACACATAATATTTCCAATATGCAAGGACTCATATATGTTACTTCTCATATACTCTTCCTAGGAAGCCATAGAAGATGTGTTTCCAATAAAACTGGAGATGTTAAAAAAAAATCTGAGAAGTTTCTATCTATTCCTCTCTGACTGAGGATCAACCTCTGTTCGTTAACCAGTGCTTTCCTGCCAATCTTCAGGAGTTTGACACAGCTATTTGAGACTGTATCAGTTCCTTATGTTTGCCTTAGTTTGCTAGACCTTTCTATTCCTTAAGTATTTGTTCAAAGGATTTTTTCCCCCGAGTTCTTTGGCTGCAAGTAACTAGTGCTGGGAGAGACCATGTCTCTTACATGACACATAAGATTTAGAAAAGATTGTTGCATAATAACTACTGCATTAAATGAGCTAAAAATTCTGTTAAAATTAGTATAGTGTAGAATCTGTATTGTGTATATTAAAGTAGGACAAAAGAAAATACATGTGAAAGTTATGTGGAACGTTGAAGAGTTAAATAAAGAGATGACAGGACCATCCACTCCATCCTACTATCTAAACCATGTTTCTGTGCTTCACCGAGATGCAGACAATTGGGAATAATACTTAATGCTTCATAAACAAGAGGATAGATCTGCCAAACTGATCTTAGCTATCTGACCTTTTAAGATTATATATTATTAGGCCGGGCGCGGTGGCTCAAGCCTGTAATCCCAGCACTTTGGGAGGCCGAGACGGGCGGATCACGAGGTCAGGAGATCGAGACCATCCTGGCTAACACGGCGAAACCCCGTCTCTACTAAAAATACAAAAACTAGCCGGGCGAGGTGGCGGGCGCCTGTAGTCCCAGCCACTCGGGAGGCTGAGGCAGGAGAATGGCCTAAACCCGGGAGGCGGAGCTTGCAGTGAGCTGAGATCCGGCCACTGCACTCCAGTCCGGGCGACAGAGCGAGACTCCAACTCAAAAAAAAAAAAAAAAAAAATTATATATTATTAGAGGAAAAGAAACACTAACTTGCATAAGACTGATAAGCACACATGTGGTCAAGGGTATTGCCTCTTGATTGCATAAGAATGCCCCAAAATAGATAAGATTTACTAGGCTGTATCTAAAATTAAGAAGAATGATCATAAAGTTGTAATCCTTCTCAGCCAAGATAGACAGTTACGCTAATGTAACAAATAAGCCCAAAACCTGAATCTAGAAAAAATTAAGTTCTTGTTTATGCTACAAGCCCAGTGAAGATTATTTGGAGGGCAGGATTCTGCCTTTTCAATTCCCCAGTATATTAGTCTGTTTTCACACTACTGTGAAGAAATATCTGAGACTTGGTAATTTACAGAGAAAAGAGGTTTAATTGACTAACAGTTCCACATGGCTGGGGAGGCCTAAGAAAACTTACAATTATGGTGGATGGGGAAGCAAATACATCCTTCTTCACATGATGGCAGGAGAGAGAAGTGCTGAGCAAAGGAGGAAAAGCCACTTATAAAACCATCAGATCTCATGAGAACTCATTAACTGTTGGGAGCAGCATGGTAGTAACCACCTCCATGATTCAGTTATCTCCCACTGGGTCCCTCCCACAACATCTGGGGATTATGAAAACTACAATTCAAGATGAGATTTTGGTGGGGACACGGCCAAACCATATTACTCAGAAACCCCACATTACAAAGGTTTCATGAGCAACTGGGTAACTTGCACATGCTTTTATAGCATTCTGATCGAAATTTCTGTTGGCCAAAGCAAGTTACATGACTATGTCTAACTTACAAAGGAGCAGAGAAGTGCAATCATATACATGCCAGAAACAGTGGTGAAGAGGATAGTTGTGAGAGCCCTCCTCATTGCCATATAATTGTATAAAATTCTAAATGTAATGTAAGATAAATAAATGTCTAGACTACTAAGGAGAAAAAAAACATGCTACTTGGAAAATACAAAGTAAAGTTTAAAAATTCTGAGAAAAAGCGGGCATATTTTAAGAATTGTCTGTGTCATACTGCCTTTCATATATACAGGTAAAAAAAGAATTATGATGTCTGTCTTTAGACAGCCATAAAATATGTCCTTTCACCAAAATTTTCTCAAGGAAAAATTTCCAGGTCTTGAAGGCCAAGTTTCAAAAGAAATTTTGGAACAGAGATATTGTTGAAGAAAATGGATGCTGACAGATACATTTATTGAAGGTCAGTAAATAAGAACACTGAAAGCAATACCTGTAGCTAGTTAGAATTATCCAAGAATTGAAACAAACACATTAGAAAAAATATACAATATAAAAACCCACAGCAATGTCTTCACAGTTCTAATTAGATTACTAGGATGGCAGAGGACTGAAAAGATAAAGATATAAAATATACTCTTCTCTTTCCCATGTATTAAATCCAAAGTTATTGTGTAGGCTATTAAAGTTATATAAAGGATTAATAATAGCTAGAGAAGTTTTAAGATGAACAAGATGACAAGACATATATACACACACACACATATATGTGTGTATAACATTAATGCTACAAATTGATTTTATTTCTAAATTTAAAAAATCATACTTAATTCAATAAAACATTAAAATGCTCAATAAAACTTATACTCAGTATCACTTATATAGTACCCTTAGTGCTTAGCAAAATTCTTGGTCACATAAGGGGCATTAAGAAGATACACAATTCTTATTTGTTGAGATAGATAAAAGGCAAGTTACAAAAAGTAGAAAGGCAGAAACTAGACCAAAATAAAGTAATACATCTAAATTTTTTCTTACATAAAGGATGCTTAAAGTAAAATATAGTTGGTCCTTTATATTGTGGGTTTTACATTCTTGAATCCTACTATTCAAAGTTAAAAAAAAATTAGGAAACAATTCCACAAAATTATGAAAAGCAAAACTTGAATTTTCAGACACCAAGAACTATGTTAAATCCATGCAAATAAGTAATTTGTAGGCATTGTATTGGTACTGTAAGTAATCCGAGATGATTAAAGCATACAGGAGGATGTTCATAAGTTATATGCAAATACTACACACCATTATATGTAAGAGACTTGAGCATCTGCAGATTTTAGTATTTGTTGGGGTCCTAGAAACAATCCCCCAAGGATACTGAATGATGACTAGCCAAAGTTAAGAATAAAACACCAAACTGATCTGCCTAATAATTATATTGCCACCACTGTTCTCCCACTTCCATATTTAAAGCAATAAAATTTAAGGGAAATATCAGGTGAAAGATGAAAGCAGATATACAATGATGAAAGGTGCAGACAGACATGAAAAGACTGAGTCTGTTTATATTCAATAAATAGCAAGGCATTTCAATATACAAAGCAAAATTTCATCAAAAATCCTAAAAATAATGAAAAAACACACTTGTAATGATATTTTTATTTAGTGTTACCACTATGTAGCAGTTAACATAGAAAAAAAGTAGTGACAAAAAGTCAGAAATAAATTATAGGATTTGATTCTATATATATGCTTTTTCTTTACTTTTATTACTTGTCTCTATTTTAGCTAAGGAGCTTAAGTCATTTGAGTGCTTTGTGCATAGCACAGATTTCTCAAACACAGTAACAAGATTTAGCTGATAATAATATCAGTGCCCTTTTCATGTATAACAAAAATTTCCAAAACCAGAAGTCTTTTAAAAATTATTTCAAAGCCAAAAGTGTATGTTCCTGCATATGCCCATTTAAATAGTTTCAATATTGTTTGATCAACATTCTATTCCTCTTTCTACTCAAGTGTTAAAAAACATGTATTATAATCATTATTCTTTTCATAATCTGTTTACTACATTATTTGGTTGTGATCTTGGATTGAATTATTTCTTATGAGAGACCTTCTAAAAGCCTGAAGATATAGCATTCTATATTTCCAAAAAGATTACATTTTCAGGATAAGTAGCTAGAGAGCCAAAAGGCATTAGTGTACTTGATGTCCCATTGTTTTAAATAGCATTATTGCTTTGTGATATTGAATTTAATCTTGGTAAATTTGCGTAGATTACGTATGTTAGATTCAAACTCCTCATGTGTGGAAAAAAGACAATTAATGTACTGTAAATAAATGAATATAAACTAAGTTGTTGGGATTCATAATGAGAGATGAAATTAAGGACTTAGCCTCTTAGCAGTGAAATGAGTTCTAGTCAATTGAATAATTTTTCAGTAAAAGTTTTACAAAAGTTTAAATTAGAAAACAAACTAAGCCAGATTAGAAAACATGTACAAAATGTAAACGCAAATTTATTTTTGGAAAGTAAACTACTGTTTAATTGATTGAAAACTTAAGCATGGGGGATTATGATTTTTAATTCCTTAAATGTTATGAGTTAAATGGTAATATGTTTTCATTCCAGTGAAAAATATATGATGAACAGAAATTTTTAGGGCCCAGTTATATATATATATATATATATATTTTTTTTTTTTTTTTTTTTTTTGAGACGGAGTCTCGCTCTGTCGCCCAGGCTGGAGTGCAGTGGCGCGATCTCGGCTCACTGCAAGCTCCGCCTCCCGGGTTTACGCCATTCTCCTGCCTCAGCCTCCCGAGTAGCTGGGACTACAGGCGCCCGCCATCTCGCCCGGCTAGTTTTTTGTATTTTTTAGTAGAGACGGGGTTTCACCGTGTAGACCAGGATGGTCTCGATCTCCTAACCTCGTGATCCACCCGTCTCGGCCTCCCAAAGTGCTGGGATTACAGGCTTGAGCCACCGCGCCTGGCCCCAGTTATATTTTAATAATTATAAAGTCTAAGTCCTAATTTTTTCTATGGGCAACAGAGGCTGGGAGAAGTTACCTCCCTCCAAGGACACAGAGTCATCATGAAGATGGGAACTCCTGCTTTTACGATGTAAACTTTTTATTTCCAAAGATCTACAGATCATTGCCATCTCTTTTTATCTGACTCATTAATCATATTTTTTACTAACATATTTTAAAACTACCTTTGGAGATATTGAAACTGTATTTTATCAGAAACACTAAATGATAAGAAAGCAAAACAGCCTTAATGCCGGTATGGAGAAAGTTTTAGTGGTCTGGGGATATCAAACCAGACATATTTCCTCAGGCCAAAACCTAATATAGAACAAAGCCCTAGCTCCCTTCAATTCTGTGAATGCTGAGAGAGGTGAGGAAACTGCAAAAGAAAAGTTTTAAGCTAGCAGACATTGGTTCATGAGATTTAAGGAAAGAAGCCATCTCCATAATTTGAGAGTACAAGGTGGAGCAGTAAGTGCTGCCATAGAGGCTGCAGCAAGTTATCCAAAAGATCTAGCTAAGATCATGATGAAGGTGGCTATGCTTAATGACAGATTTTTAATGGAAATGACACAGCCTTAGAATGAAAGAATATGCCATCTAGGAGTTTCATAGCTAGAGAGGAGAAGCCAATGCCTGGCGTCAAAGCTTCAAAGGACACGCTGACCCTCTCGTTAGGGGCTAATGCACCTGGTGGCTTTAAGATAAAGCCAATGCTCATTTTCCATTTTAAAAACCCTAAAGTCCTTAATAGTTGCACCAACTCTATTCAGTCTTCACTCTATAAATGAAACAACAAAGCCTGAATGACAGCACATGTACTATGGCAAGATTTACGGAATATTTTAAGCTTGCTGTTGAGACCTAGTGCTCAGGAAAAAGACAGTCCTTTCAACATATCATTGGCCAAAATATCACTGACCATTGACAATGGTACCTGGTCATGGAGATGTACAAGGAGATAAGTGTTGTTTTCATGCCTGCTAGCACATCCATTGTGAAGCCCCAAGGAGTAATGTCAACTTTTAAGTCTTACTATTTAAGAAATGCATGTTGTAAGTTATAGAGACCATAGAGAGTGATTCCACTGATGATTCTATGGGCAAAGCAAATTGAAAACTTCTGGAAAGGATTTCCCATTATAGATGTCATTAAGAGCATTCACAATATATGGGAGGAGGTCAAAATACTAACATTAACAGGAGTTTGAAATAAGTTGATTTCAGCTCTAATGGATGACTTTCAGGAGTTCAAGACTTCAGTGGGGAATGTAAATGCAGGCACAGTGAATAGCAAGAAAACTAGAATTAAAAGTGAACCCTGAATTAATATGACTGAATTGCTGCAATCTCATGATCAAACTTTAATGGATGAAGAGTTGCTTTGTACTGATGAGCAAGATAAGTGGTTTATTGAGATGAACTCTTCTCCTTGTGTAAATATTGTGAGCATTGTTGAAATGACAACAAAGAATTTAGAATATTACATAAACTTAGTTGATAAAGCAGCAGCAGGATTTGAGAGGATTTACTCCAATATTCAAAGAGTTCTGTGGGCAAAACACTGTCAAACAGCATGTCATGCTACAGAGCAATCTCCCATAAAAAGAAAAGTCAATTGTTGTGGCAAACATCATTGTTGTCTTATTTTAAGAAATTGCAATAGCCACTCTGACTTTCAACAACTGCCACCCTGATCAGACTGCAGTGATCAATGTCGAGGCAAGACCCCCCACCAGCTAAAATCATGACTGGCTGAAGGCTCAGATACTCATTTTTTATCAATAAAGCATTTTTAACCAAGGTGCATACATTGATTTTTAGACATATGCCATTTCACATTGAATAGACTATAGCTTATTGTAAATATAACTTTTAAATGCACTGGGAAACAACAAAAAAAAACATGCATGTGACTCACTTGATTGCAATATGTGCTTTATTGTAGTGGTCTAGAACCAAACCTGCCATATCTCAGAGGTATGCCTGTAACACACAAAAATGCTTTGTGATGAAGAAAGCTGCAGGTGTCCTTTGAGGAATGTGTGGCGTAGCTATGCTCTATGCTTGATGGCCATGCCCTAGGAAATGTTGTGATTACAAGAACTAATAAGGAGTTAGAAGTGACATGACTAGGTACTGATATGTGCATGTAAGTAGGATTATTTATGATTAGGATAATGGAAATGAATAACAAATTTTCCCTCAGTGTTGGTGGTTTTCTGTCTTGTATTATGTGAGCTTGGGACAAGGTCTGAACAGGTGTGTCTTATGCTGTGAGATCATTGCAAGGCACTCAAAGACACGTTTGCCTCATTAGATGAAGGACTTAATTGTTGTCTAGTGGTTTTATTGCTCTGAAGGAAACATGAAGGTTGAGGGACAGACAATAATTTTCATTGGTTTATTGACCCTCTTTAAGGAACATCAGTCACTTAAATTCCTAGAATTTGGTTTTGCCTTTTATTTTTTCTTTTCTGTTTTAGGTACAGAGCGGGAAAGAACGTAAGGTTTCTTTGACTGAGTTTATTTCTTTTCTCAATTAACTGTGTCAGGCAAATAAAATACAAAGAATAAGACACACAAAGAGCGGCTCCCATAGACAGAAAAAGATAAATGAACACCGAGAGAAGACTACATGTAGAGATACAGAGGGACAAAGAGTAAAACACACACAGATACAGACTCACAAACACATAAAGTCAGGGAAAGACACAACCATAGAAAGATATACTACACATCCAGAGGGAAACACAGAGACAATAGACATAGGGTAACACAGAGGTACAAAGATATGCAGAGGGAAATGAAAGACAAAAAATAAAGCAACAAAGAAGACTCACAGAGACACATCCACATACAGACATATACACAGGCACACAGAAAGACTCATGGAGAGATAGAGATATGCACACAGAAACACATAAAAGGCAGAGGCAACACAAATATTGAATCATACATGAAGAGATACCCCAGGAAGACACATATGGGGAGACACAAATACAGAATCACCTATATTTTACAGGAGTTGCCTTTATCACAGGCATTTATATCTGAACTTGCGTTGTTTTGAACAGTCCATAACACTGCATTCCAAGACTTCACTAATGCCTACCTTATCAGAATCACCAGGGCTGAAACTAGAAACGTGTTGTTTCTAAAAACTGCATAGATATGTCTGTTATGTACCCTTAGCTGGAAGCATCTCTTATATTGTAAGGAAAATGGATGTGCTACAGTCAAGAATCGGCCAAGGCAGATACCCAGTCCTACATCACTCAGCAAGTTTGGAGCACAGGCACACAACTCCACTCATTATGTAACCACTCCATGTGAGGCACATTAGTTAATCACCCAGGTGAGCTCGTGCTTGGCTCAGAGCCACTATTGTCTGCCAAAGATATAATTACCCTAATAACGCTGTATATATGGTTTGTGCACACAACTCATGCCCAGGATCCCTCACAACCGGAGAGAGAGAGAGAGTGAAGCCATGTCAAAACAGTTTACTATTCCTCGAGTGTTTTTCTAGCTACCACCACTCACCCATCAACTCCCCTCGGACCTCAGTTAGAACCTGACATATATTAAGTCTTCAACACTCCTAAAGTAGTATGCATGCCAACTTTTCCCTTACAACTGAAAGAGCCTTACTAATACACTGGAACATGGTGCTTTCTCAAAAATAAGGTTTGCTACTTTTGCCAATTTTAGGATTTTGTTTACCAAATTAATTTGTAATATTTAATTATTTTCTACTTACACTTTCAATTTTACATATTTTAGCTAATATTTTAGGTTCTCTGGTTTTAACCTTTTCTACTATTATTATTTTTGTTCACATTCTTTAAAAATATTATTGCCTTTTATTATTTTAATCCTTAGGTTAGCTGTTTTTATTGTCAGGAGTTTATTAAATTATTAGAATGTCTTTCATGACAAGCAATGGAAAAGTCAAATCAAACTGGCTTAATCAATAAGAACATTTAGAACTCTTGTATATGTGAGTACATATACAAGACGGACTTTAGGATTTACTTAATCTAATGACTCTGTCTTTATTTTTCCTGTGTTTCTTGGGGAGGAGAGAGAGCAGATGATATCTCTATGTACTAGCTTCATCTACAGGCTGGTAATCAGGTATCTATAGTTGTCGTAGTATATTTCCCAGTGGCCAGCAGAAGAGAGCTCTCCTAAGATTTCCCCTTAAGAATAAGAAAAAAGTTTCTCAGAATCCTTTTTCCAAAATTCCCCTTACATTTCAATGATCCAAATCTGGTTTTGTGTCCTTTCCAGAATCAATCTCTGTTGACAAGGAGTTCCCAAATCTGCTTAGCATACACTTGGATTCCTAAACCAATCACTAACTGGGAGATGTGATTTTGTTAGTTGACTTAAACTAATTAGATCTGGAACCAACGTTCCAAATCACATGGTTGCTACAAATCAAGAGGGTAGACACCAAAAGGAAAATTAGGATGTTAGCAGGGAAAAGAAAATGGTAAAACAGCTGCTGGTTATGCAACCAGTAATACTCATCATCATCATCATCACCATCCTTCATCATCACTATTATCTTTACCTTCATTTTTCTGTAGGTCTTAACACAAACAAAAATCACAGGTGTAAAATGCTTCACATTTGTTTTAATTGTTTTAATTAAAATGACAGCTCTATCCTGGGTTTACCTTTTGTTTTAACTAGGAAATTGAGAGATATGGCAAACCATTTTCTCTCTGTGAAATCTGCTCTGATTCTTAGCCAACAGGGAAAATTAATGACTCTTCTATAATACTTCCTTTATGTTTTTGGCATAGTGCTTATCAATTTATATTAGATTATAACAGACCATTATGTTAGAGGTGGAATGGGGCATTCATTGTTGAAGCCCCAGGACCTATTATAATGCCTGGAATACATTAAGTATACAATTAACATTTACCAAATTGATTTAACTATCAGGCAATTGGAATGCTTATGGAGCATATTCACTGAAATAAAATACATTGCAAAGGATAATTCCAGATCATGATGATTTTGAAGAAAACTGCATACGTGCTATATTGTTCTGCCTTAAGCAACTTTAGAAAAATTCACTTTCCAGATTTTGACAATTTACAATAAAATCCTACCAAAAAATCATATATTGAGAAATAGCTTTAAGTTACAAGAATAATATGCTGGAACAGGAAAGTGTTGTTATAGCTGTTATACATCCTGAGCCAATAAACTATGATTTTGGATTCTTGCATAATGTCTCAGATGCATTTTTAAAACTTTTTATTAAAACACCTCTCAAAATGTCAGTGAGACATGGAAGATGGCTCTAAGAATCTGCTTATCAACTTATGATCAGAAGTTGAAGAAATTATTTTGAAAAAATATGTATGATACATTTATAATTATATCTGTATATATACATATATGTATTCCTTACCATGCAATATTTTAGTACAGTGTAATAGTTAGAAAACACTAAGTTACGTATAAGCAAAGACTGAGAATTCTCTCCTAATGCTCACAATTATAAAATTAGAATTTAAGACTGATTTTATGAAGCAGAAAATCGTAACGACAACTTCAAGTAGAATTATAAATAAAACATGACCCTCTTGGAATAGATGCTGTGGACTGGCCACTCCATTTCTATCCCACCTGTTTTCCATGATAACTTTCTATACAGATCCCAGAGAGGAAAACAATGCATTTTCCAGATTCCTTCATAGCTGGAGATTTGGGTAAAATTCTCCCCAATCAAGTAAAAGTACAGAAACTGTGGAAAGCAGAAGTGAATTAAAATTATATCTGGCCCATTTTTCTGTTTTAGCTGTTGGCAATCAAGGGTGTAGAGAAACAGCTTTCCTGCATCAGCAGTCCAGTGTCCATTCCCCAGTTTCTCAGACAATTGTGGTGGTGATGTTAGTAGCATCAGTGGTAAGCTGTAAAGTCAGTCGTAATTCCTGATTTCCACTCCTACACCTTGGATATCAGCTCAAACACTATATTCTTAAGCTCAATATTTCCAAAGTGACTTAAAAGATAATAGTTCCTTTGATGGATCGATTCTTTCATGTTCAAGAAATAATTCCTGGAGGCCCAGGATAATTTGTTTCTCTCAATATCCTAACAATTTTGTATCAAATACCTTCCTGCTTTCTACTTAATACATGGATGCTGTTAGAATATGCCTATAAAAACAGGAAAACTTTAGAGCAAACAAATTGTGGGAAACAGGAAAAAAAAGAATGTACAGAATTAGAAAATATTAAATAAAATAAAATTTAAGATAAAACATAGGAGTTATGGTAATAAATAAAATATCTAAGTTATTTCCTCCTTTTTAAATGAAAAACACTACTATAATATGTCAAGTTAATGTATAAATGTTGATGATTATAAGAAAATTACCTATAGTTATGAAACAAAAATGGCAAATGTAGAATAATAAGCAAAAACATATTTGATAAATTAAAAAGAAAAAATGTTGCTTGCTTTCTTGCAGTGGTTCAGTGTTTACATCAGAGAAAATAAAATTCAATTTTAAACACATTAAACAGAAAAAAATTATATCCTCAATGAAAATGAGTCATAAACATTTATGTTCCAAGTAACATTGATTTTAAAAACGTGGAGTCATGTTTTATGAAAATTCAAATATTTAAAACTCTGCAACGGTAACTCCATACCATGCTGAAGTCAGACGTCAAGAGACAAAGTTTCAAAATGAACAAAGTTTGTCTCTTCCATAACATCCTTTCCTGCTTAATACACGTGTCCCTCGTCATCAAATCAACTTTGTTAAATCAAAGTTATTCTAAAGTGAATTTCAAACATTGAAAAAAATGTGTCCTTCATGAAATGGATGAAAGTACTACTGGAGATCTGCTGAAATCTGACCAAAAGACACTGTCTTAAGAGAGTCTTCTAGAATGAGACCAATTTCAACAGTCATATAATATGACAGATGCTACAGAAGAGAATGATTTGAAAATTGAGGGACTAAAGGAGGCCTTTGGAGAAATTGGCAAAGCCCTGAAATATTGTCTTTTTTCTGATATTATTGCCAATGACAATGCCAATGACAATGTTACATTGTGCTACTGCCAAAAAAATTAAGTCTATCTCAAACTCAAGATGGTTTTTTCTTTCTTTTTTTCACTTTTTGTAATACAGTTCCACCTCCATGTGCAAAGATACTATGTTCTTTGTGACACGGCCTATGATGAACAGATTTCATTTTTTTAAATCAAATTGCTGTATAATTTTCAACTTTTTGTGTTTTTCAATTTAAGTATTAATCAAAATATTGGTTCTCAATACCCTATGAAATTTGGTTCTGATTTCAAGTGGTTGCAGTTTAAGTAGTCTTTTCCTGGTATCGCTCATTCCGAGGTAATTGTGACCTTTTATCTGGTAAAGTAAAATCTGTTAAATATAGAAATAAAAAATGACAGAAACACAGATGTAGCTGTATACCTAAATAGGTACATAAAGTACTATAATAACATAATGTATAAATGTAAAAAATATATGTTTTCAAAAACTTTGTTTTGTTTTGAGTTCTACAAAATAAACTTCAGAAATCACATTATTAAAAAGTGAACTGCAATCAAAATGCTCAAGTGAATTATTGAACTTAATTCTCTACGTTTAATTAAGACTTTTCATATGCTTTAAATAACAGGTATCTTTAAGAAAAATTTAGTTTATTTATTATTGAATCTATCAGTTGATGTGCTTTTTAAAACTATATTAATATTCACATTGTTTAGTAACTCATTTAGTTGTTTGAACATTTTAAAGCATTTGAAAAAGCAAAAGCAAAGATCTTTCAATGCAGACAATACTATTTTAAATATTAAATTAGAATAATATTATTTTCTTAAGAGAAGCTGAAAAAATGATGTCTTCAGTATGATCAAGGCAAGAAATAATATTATTTTGAAACTTATCTCTTTCATTTTTGACTAAATAGAAAATTTTTTTTTTTTATTATACTTTAAGTTCTAGGGTACACGTGCATGACGTTTATATCATGTATAACTCCCCAATGCAATCCCTCCCTCCTCCCCCCTCCCCATGATAGGCTCCAGTGTGTGATGTTCCCCTTCCCGAGTCCAAGTGATCTCATTGTTCAGTTCCCACCTATGAGTGAGAACATGCGGTGTTTGGTTTTCTCTTCTTGTGATAGTTTGCTAAGAATGATGGTTTCCAGCTGCATCCATGTCCCTACAAAGGACGCAAACTCAGCCTTTTTTATGGCTGCATAGTATTCCATGGTGTATATGTGCCACATTTTCTTAATCCAGTCTGTCACAGATGGACATTTGGGTTGATTCCAAGTCTTTGCTATTGTGAATAGTGCCGCAATAAACATACGTGTGCATGTGTCTTTGTAGTAGAGTAATTTATAATCCTTTGGGTATATACCCAGTAGTGGGATGGCTGGGTCATATGGTACATCTAGTTCTAGATCCTTGAGGAATCGCCATACTGTTTTCCATAATGGTTGAACTAGTTTACAATCCCACTAACAGTGTAAAAGTGTTCCTATTTCTCCACATCCTCTCCAACACCTGTTGTTTCCTGACTTCTTAATGATTGCCATTCTAACTGGTGTGAGATGGTATCTCATTGTGGTTTTGATTTGCATTTCTCTGATGGCGAGTGATGATGAGCATTTTTTCATGTGTCTGTTGGCTGTATGGATGTCTTCTTTTGAGAAATGTCTGTTCATATCCTTTCCCACTTTTTGATGGGGTTGTTTGTTTTTTTCTTGTATATTTGTTTGAGTTCTTTGTAGATTCTGGATATTAGCCCTTTGTCAGATGAGTAGGTTGCAAAACTTTTCTCCCATTCTGTAGGTTGCCTGTTCATTCTGATGGTAGTTTCTTTAGCTGTGCAAAAGCTCTTTAGTTTAATTAGATCCCATGTGTCAATTTTGGCTTTTGCTGCCGTTGCTTTTGGTGTTTTAGACATGAAGTCCTTGCCCATGCCTATGTCCTGAATGGTACTACCTAGATTTTCTTCTAGGGTTTTTATGGTATTAGGTCTAACATTTAAGTCTCTAATCCATCTTGAATTAATTTTCGTATAAGGGGTAAGGAAAGGATCCAGTTTCAGCTTTCTACTTATGGCTAGCCAATTTTCCCAGCACCATTTATTAAATAGGGAATCCTTTCCCCATTTCTTGTTTCTCTCAGGTTTGTCAAAGATCAGATGGCTGTAGATGTGTGGTATTATTTCTGAGGACTCTGTTCTGTTCCATTGGTCTATATCTCTGTTGTGGTACCAGTACCATGCTGTTTTGGTTACTGTAGCCTTGTAGTATAGTTTGAAGTCAGGTAGCGTGACGCCTCCAGCTTTGTCCTTTTGACTTAGGATTGTCTTGGCAATGCGGGCTCTTTTTTGGTTCCATATGAACTTTAAAGCCGTTTTTTCCAATTCTGTGAAGAAAGTCATTGGTAGCTTGATGGGGATGGCATTGAATCTATAAATCACCTTGGGCAGTATGGCCATTTTCACGATATTGATTCTTCCTATCCATGAGCATGGTATGTTCTTCCATTTGTTGTGTCCTCTTTGATTTCACTGAGCAGTGGTTTGTAGTTCTCCTTGAAGAGGTCCTTTACATCCCTTGTAAGCTGGATTCCTAGGTATTTTATTCTCTTTGAAGCAATTGTGAATGGAAGTTCATTCCTGATTTGGCTCTCTGCTTGTCTGTTACTGGTGTATAAGAATGCTTGTGATTTTTGCACATTAATTTTGTATCCTGAGACTTTGCTGAAGTTGCTTATCAGCTTAAGGAGATTTTGGGCTGAGACAATGGGGTTTTCTAAATATACAATCATGTCATCTGCAAACAGGGACAATTTGACTTCCTCTTTTCCTAACTGGATACCCTTGATTTCTTTCTCTTGCCTGATTGCCCTAGCCAGAACTTCCAACACTATGTTGAATAGGAGTGGTGAGAGAGGGCATCCCTGTCTTGTGCCAGTTTTCAAAGGGAATTTGTCCAGTTTTTGCCCATTCAGTATGATATTAGCTGTGGGTTTGTCATAAATAGCTCTTATGATTTTGAGGTATGTTCCATCAATACCAAATTTATTGAGCGTTTTTAGCATAAAGGGCTGTTGAATTTTGTCAAAAGCCTTTTCTGCATCTATTGAGATAATTATGTGGTTCTTGTCTTTGGTTCTGTTTATATGCTGGATTACGTTTATTGATTTGCGAATGCTGAACCAGCCTTGCATCCCAGGGATGAAGCCCACTTGATCATGGTGGATAAGCTTTTTGATGTGCTGCTGAATCCGGTTTGCCAGTATTTTATTGAGGATTTTTGCATCGATGTTCATCAGGGATATGGTCTAAAATTCTCTTTTTTTGTTGTGTCTCTGCCAGGCTTTGGTATCAGGATGATGTTGGCCTCATAAAATGAGTTAGGGAGGATTCCCTCTTTTTCTATTGATTGAAATAGTTTCAGAAGGAATGGTACCAGCTCCTCCTTGTACCTCTGGTAGAATTCAGCTGTGAATCCATCTGGTCCTGGACTTTTTTTCGTGGGTAGGCTATTAATTGTTGCCTCAATTTCAGAGCCTGCTATTGGTCTATTCAGGGATTCAACTTCTTCCTGGTTTAGTCTTGGGAGAGTGTAAGGTCCAGGAAATTATCCATTTCTTCTAGATTTTCTAGTTGATTTGCGTAGAGGCATTTATAGTATTCTCTGATGGTTGTTTGTATTTCTGTGGGGTCGGTGGTGATATCCCCTTTATCATTTTTTATTGCGTCTATTTGATTCCTCTCTCTTTTCTTCTTTATTAGTCTTGCTAGCGGTCTGTCAATTTTGTTGATCTTTTCAAAAAACCAACTCCTGGATTCATTGATTTTTTGGAGGGTTTTCTGTGTCTCTATCTCCTTCAGTTCTGCTCTGATCTTAGTTATTTCTTGCCTTCTGCTAGCTTTTGAATGTGTTTGCTCTTGCCTCTCTAGTTCTTTTAATTGTGATGTTAGAGTGTCAATTTTAGATCTTTCCTGCTTTCTCTTGTGGGCATTTAGTGCTATAAATTTCCCTCTACACACTGCTTTAAATGTGTCCCAGAGATTCTGGTATGTTGTATCTTTGTTCTCATTGGTTTCAAAGAACATCTTTATTTCTGCTTTCATTTCGTTATGTACCCAGTAGTCATTCAGGAGCAGGTTGTTCAGTTTCCACGTAGTTGAGCGGTTTTGATTGAGTTTCTTAGTCCTGAGTTCTAGTTTGATTGCACTGTGGTCTGAGAGACAGTTTGTTATAATTTCTGTTCTTTTACATTTGCTGAGGAGTGCTTTACTTCCAATTATGTGGTCAATTTTGGAATAAGTGCGATGTGGTGCTGAGAAGAATGTATATTCTGTTGATTTGGGGTGGAGAGTTCTATAGATGTCTATTAGGTCCGCTTGGTGCAGAGTTGAGTTCAATTCCTGGATATCCTTGTTAACTTTCTGTCTCGTTGATCTGTCTAATGTTGACAGTGGAGTGTTGAAATCTCCCATTATTATTGTATGGGAGTCTAAGTCTCTTTGTAGGTCTGTAAGGACTTGCTTTATGAATCTGGGTGCTCCTGTATTGGGTGCATAGATATTTAGGAGAGTTAGCTCTTCCTGTTGAATTGATCCCTTTACCATGATGTAATGGCCTTCTTTGTCTCTTTTGATCTTTGATGGTTTAAAGTCTGTTTTATCAGAGACTAGGATTGCAACCCCTGCTTTTTTTTGTTCTCCATTTGCTTGGTAGATCTTCCTCCATCCCTTTATTTTGAGCCTATGTATGTCTCTGCATGTGAGATGGGTCTCCTGAATACAGCAGACTGATGGGTCTTGACTCTTTATCCAGTTTGCCAGTCTGTGTCTTTTAATTGGAGCATTTAGTCCATTGACATTTAAGGTTAATATTGTTATGTGTGAACTTGATCCTGTCATTATGATATTAACTGGTTATTTTGCTCGTTAGTTGATGCAGTTTCTTCCTAGCCTCGATGGTCTTTACATTTTGGCATGTTTTTGCAATGGCTGGTACCGGTTGTTCCTTTCCATGTTTAGGGCTTCCTTCAGGGTCTCTTGTAAGGCAGGCCTGGTGGTGACAAAATCTCTAAGCATTTGCTTATCTGTAAAGGATTTTATTTCTCCTTCACTGATGAAACTTAGTTTGGCTGGATATGAAATTCTGGGTTGAAAATTCTTTTCTTTAAGAACGTTGAATATTGGCCCCCACTCTCTTCTGGCTTGTAGAGTTTCTGCCGAGAGATCTGCTGTTATTCTGATGGGCTTCCCTTTGTGGGTAACCCGACCTTTCTCTCTGGCTGCCCTTAAGATTTTTTCCTTCATTTCCACTTTGGTGAATCTGGCAATTATGTGTCTTGGAGTTGCTCTTCTGGAGGAGTATCTTTGTGGCGTTCTCTGTATTTCCTGAATTTGAATGCTGGCCTGCCCTACTAGGTTGGGGAAGTTCTCCTGGATGATATCCTGAAGAGTGTTTTCCAACTTGGTTCCATTTTCCCCCTCACTTTCAGGCACCCCAATCAGACGTAGATTTGGTCTTTTTACATAATCCCATACTTCTTGCAGGCTTTGTTCATTTCTTTTTCTTCTTTTTTCTTTTGGTTTCTCTTCTCGCTTCATTTCATTCATTTGATCCTCAATCGCTGATACTCTTTCTTCCAGTTGATCGAGTCGGTTACTGAAGCTTGTGCATTTGTCACGTATTTCTCGTGTCATGGTTTTCATCTCTGTCATTTCGTTTATGATCTTCTCTGCATTAATTAGTCTAGCTGTCAATTCTTCCACTCTTTTTTCAAGATTTTTAGTTTCTTTGCGCTGGGTACGTAATTCCTCCTTTAGCTCTGAGAAGTTTGATGGCTGAAGCCTTCTTCTCTCATCTCGTCAAAGTCATTCTCTGACCAGCTTTGATCCGTTGCTGGCGATGGGCTGCGCTCCTTTGCAGGGGGAGATGCGCTCTTATTTTTTGAATTTCCAGCTTTTCTGCCCTGCTTCTTCCCCATCTTTGTGGTTTTATCTGTCTCTGGTCTTTGATGACGGTGACGTACTGATGGGGTTTTGGTAGAGGTGTCCTTCCTGTTTGATAGTTTTCTGTCTGACAGTCAGAAGGACTGTCTGTTGGTCTGTTGGAGATTGCTTGAGGTCCACTCCAGACCCTGTTTGCCTGGGTATCAGCAGCAGAGGTTGCCGAAGATAGAATATTGCTGAACAGCGAGTGTACCTGTCTGATTCTTCCTTTGGAAGTTTCCTCTCAGGGATGACTCCACCCTGTGAGGTGTGGGGTATCAGACTGCCCCTAGTGGGGGATGTCTCCCAGCTAGGCTACTCAGGGGTCAGGGACCCATCTGAGCAGGCAGTCTGTCCGTTCTCGGATCTCAACCTCCGCGTTGGGAGATCCACGGCTCTCCCCAAAGCTGTCAGACAGAGTCGTTCGCCTCTGCACCGGCCCCCGCTGCTTTCCCTATTGGACCTCAGCTGTGGGCTGTCCCCAGAGGTGGAGTCTACAGAGACAGGCAGGTTTCCTTGAGCTGCTGTGAGCTCCACCCAGTTCGAGCTTCCCAGCTGCTTTGTTTACCTACTTAAGCCTCGGCAATGGCGGGCGCCCCTCCTCCAGCCTCGCTGCTGCCTTGCGGATCGATCCCCGCAGACTGCTGTGTTAGCAGTGAGGGAGGCTCCGTGGGCGTGGGACCCTCCCGGTCAGGTGTGGGATATATTCTCCTGGTGTGCCTGTTTCCTTAAAGCGCAGTATTGGGGTGGGAGTTACCCGATTTTCCAGGTGTTGTGTGTCTCAGTTCCCCTGGCTAGGAAAACGGATTTCCTTCCCCCTTGCGCTTCCAGGTGAGGCGATGCCTCGCCCTGCTTCAGCTCACGCTGGTCAGGCTGCAGCAGCTGACCAGCACCGATTGTCCGGCACTCCCTAGTGAGATGACCCCAGTACCTCAGTTGAAAATGCAGAAATCACCGGTCTTCTGTGTCACTCGCGCTGGGAGTTGGAGACTGGAGCTGTTCCTATTCGGCCATCTTGCTCCGCCCCTCCGAAAAATTTTTTAAATGTGATATTTTTCCATGACTTTGTTATACATCTGTCTTTATTATATTCACAAGAAGCAGAAATGATATCTTCATTTCAAGTTTCCACAACATAACTTCAAAACATTTCAAAAACCAGAAAAACTAGATGTCTCATCTATAACTTCAGTGATCTAAGTAAAGATAAATAACACAATTTGCAAACTGAATTTGGGAGGACTGCTGTCAGCACAATGCAGATTAGGAAGCTCCAGGTTATGGTTCTCCCAGGAAAACACAAAAACAGTACAGTCCTGACACAAAGATAGACAAAACAACCAACACAATAAAATGGAGCTCAGAAAGAAATCCTTGTATATACTGTAAAATGATTTTTAACAAGGATTCCAAGACCATTCAGTGGGGAAAGGAGAGTCTTTTCAACAAATGTTATTGGGGAAACTGGGTATCTACCTGCAAAAATACTGTTGAACCCTTATACTATTTTTAAAAAACTCAAAATTGATAAAATTAACTCAAAATGGATCAAAGGCCTAAACATTGATAACTAAAATTATAAAACTCTTAGAAGAACACATAGGAGAAAAAAACTTCATGACAGTGGCTTTAGCGGATTTCTTGGATCTGAAAAAGCACAGGCAACAAAAGAAAATAGATAAGTTGGATTTTATCGAATTTAAAACTTGTGGGCATCAAAAACATTATCGACAGAATAAAGAGGCAACCCACATAATAAGATAAAATACTGGCAAATCATATATCGATAAGAAATTTATACCTAGAATATATGAAGAACTTCTACAACTCAACAGCAACAACAACAAAAAACCAAACAACTTGATTAAAAAATGAAGAAAATACTTGGATAGACATTTTTCCAAAGAAGATATCCAAATTTATATCTCCAGACAATATATGCAAGTGGCCAAAAAACACACACAAAAAGTTTAACACTACTAATTTTTAGGGAAATTTAAATGAAAACCACAATGAGATACCACTTTACATTCATTAGAATGGCTATTACAAAAACACACCCAGACATACACACACAGAAAATAACAATTGTTGGTGAGGATATAAAGAAATTGGAACCTTTATACATTTCTGGTAAGAATATAAAACATTCCAGCCACTGTAGAAGATGTTATGGTAATTCTTCAAAAAAATATAAACTTAGAATTATCATATGATCCAGCACACTATTTCTGGTTATATACTCAAAATAACTGAAAGCAGGGTCTTGAATAGATTATTACACATTTTTGCTCATGGCAGCATTACTCATAATAGCCAAAAGATAGAAGCAATCCAAGTGTCCATCAACAGATAAATGGATAAACAAAAAGTGGTATAAACACAAAATGGAATATTATTCAGCCCTTAAAAAGAGAAAGATTCTGACACATGCTACAACATGCATGAACTTTGAAGGCATTATGCTAAATGAAATAAATCAGTCATGAAAGGACAAATATTGTGTGATTCACTTACATGAGGTACCTAGAATATTTATAGAATCAGAAAGTAGAGTGGTGTGATTGCCAGGGATTGAGGGGTGTGGAGAATGCGGATCTAATGTTTAATAGATACAGTATTTCAGTATTTCAAATGAGAAAAATGAAAGCATTCTGGAGATGGATGATGATCACGGCTGCACAATAATGTGAATGTACTTATTACCACAAAACTGTACCCTTAAAATGGCTTATAAGGTAAACTTTATGCTATATATATTTTACCAAAACAAAATATTACTTAGAAATGTAAAAAGGATGCTGGGCATGGTGGTTCATATCTGTAATCACAGGTCTTAGGGAGGCAGAAGTGGGAGGATAGCTTGAGCCCAGGAGTTCGAGACCTGCCAAGGCAATATAGAAAGACTCCATTCTCCACAAAAAGGAAAAAAAAAAAAGATAAAAAAGAGAAATGTAAAAAGGAAAACAGATAAAGCTCTTAAGTCTTAAATAAGAAATTCAAGAATAACAAAAAATATCCAGAAAACGAAGGCAATGGAGAAAAATATCTGTGGGATGCAGCCAAAAAGAAAATTTTAGAGTTTTAAATGCCTTTGAATTAAACATCAAAAATTATAGTAATTACATATTTACCTTAAAATTATAAAATGTGTACATAACTCTTAACAAAACAGAATAAAGAATTAATAAAATTACAAACCCAAAATTAACGACAACGAAATATTGGTAGAATTAATGAACACATCCAAGACATTTCTCTGAAAAGGCCAATAAGATACATTTTGACAAAGCAATTAAAATAATTTAAAAAATAGAAAAAGTGGTATTACATATTTCCATTATGAATGAAACTTGAGAATATATATCAATGTGGAAAACAAGTTGAACATTTCACAAAATGTTTCACAATATTATACACATTATGTTGTATATAATACATATAACATTTTAAAATATTATATATGACTCTGAGATAGGAAATATAAAAATATTTGTCAATAAGCATCATTGAATATACAGCATTCTTAAGGGATACTCTTTTTTAAACCCAGAAAAGTGCTAAGGGTTTTTTCCCCTATTTTTTCTTACTATTTTACGTCTTCTACTATAAATTGCTCCCTGAATATCAAATGTTCTTTTTCTCTAAATCAAGTAAGATCTGACTCTGAGCCCTCTAATAATTTTGAAAGGTGGGAAGAGTGGGGTGGAGAGTAATTTTTTTTTTCCAAGTGAATTTTAACCAACATGACTTTAACTTCCCACAACAGCTTGGCAGAACATTAGTCAGGTTTCTTCCTGACTATGGATCCCCAAACTCTTTTTTCTTAGAGCATTTTATACAGAAAACATCACAAATACTTTATTTGCCCCTTTGAGATATAAGTTTTCTCACAGCTTCTTGCCGATATTACAAACCACAAATGCATTTCTCAAGGAGCTGAAAAAGCATCCTTTTAAAATGTAATCACTAAGAGAAATAAGAACCCCTATCTTTCAGTCTCTATAGGAAGGTAAGAACCTAAATTCCATGAGCACCAGTTAGCAAATACAGATGGCCTAATCACATATGATAAACTTCCTTCTTGATATTCTCCCCTATTGGAATAATCTTCAGTAAAGTCTTTGTTTAACTCTGTCCTCCAAATTTTTCTTTGATGGTCTACAGCAGGAAACAAGTTCCAATACACAACAACATAATAAGAACTAGAAACACTAATTAACATTATAACTTACCATGAGGTAACTAGATTTTTGTTTCATGTAACTTTTTAAAAAGGGAATTTGAGACAATATGGGTAAATATCTTTATTAAAAATAAATATTGGGATTGTTGATTCTCAGATATGTTCTTCTAGATTCTTGATTTAAAAGTACAGATTATTTAAAACTTACTTAAAACTAAGAAAAAAGAGAAATGAATGAAGAAAAAAGAATTACAACTCCAATATCTGATAACAGAAGACTTATTTGGCATCTGTAGGTCAAGAGTATTTAGAAGACGAAGAAATGTTCATCAAATAAAGGAGAGTTAAGCAAAAATGTTTACACATGAGATGTAAATACTATTTTAAGAAGAATTTTATTATTATAGGAATCATTAATTCTTATAATACCAAACCTGATAAAACATTTTATAGCAATATATAGCTGCCTATTTCTGCTGTATTAAGTAGTGATATAACAAAACAAAACAAAAAAAGACTTCCCAGTCTCTTTCATTAAAATGAAAATTGCATTGAATCTAAATCAGAAAGGTTTTGCATAAATTTGTAAATCAGATATTTGGGCATGTAAGGAAGAGTCTAAATATTTTAATATGCATTGTGTCCACCAACTCCTGGGTTCTGCCTGTTTACATTAAACCTTATTTTTAACATGAAAATTGATTGAAAAATGTAACCTAAATAAGTGAATATATTAGTATACTGTAAAACAAATGTCCTAGTTTGAATATAGTTCTGTAGTCTACATCTACATAAAATACACCACCTAAATGTCAAAAATATTTTTGAAAGTTAAAGAAATGAGAACCAAATGGCAGAGTAGAAGTGAGTTGACTTCACTCCTCCACCCACAGAAAACCAAGAACAAATACATAGTGCTGAGATTATCACCAGCAATATTCCAGAACTCAAATATGAAAATGAGACAGTTTTTGGAGCCACAGAAAGGTTAAAAAAAATCATGTAGACTGTAACAGAATCAAACTTTGGATCCACAACACCCTTCCCCCAATCTGCTAGGCCCCAAGAGTGCAGAAAATTTCCCCCTGACTCACAGTTACTATACTAAAAAAAAAAATGAGATAGAGATGGACAACCAGTTTACCTACCATGTTGAATTCGCTGGCAAAAGGCCTGTCCTACTGACAGAAAGCCTTGCAAGTGCCTAAAAGGATAAAAATTCCTGATGACAGCCACAGACAAAGGGGAGATGGGACTACCGTCTCCAAACTGGAAAACTCAGCCAAAGAAACCACCAAATCAGAGTAGCCGTTAGTAGCACCATGCTATAGGCACTATGTTCCACAAGTTCCCTGAACATAAACCCCTCATTAGCCTTTCCACACTGCCAGGATATTCCCTTTGGGACCTCCCCAATTCAGGATGAACAGCACTTTGAAATTTACTGGAGTAGAGGCAAACCTGAATTTAAAATGCCATCTAGTGCTGAAAAGGAGGTAGTGACTTAGCAAAAAAAGATACTCAATGGTACCTTGCAATGGTATGTTGCAAAGAAATCTCTTAACTAATAAAAAAGAAAAACAAGATAGAGAACACTAGAATAAATAACTTATACCTGCATAGAATAAATAACATATCCCTGCATGTGAAGGCATAGACATATATCCACAATAAACAATAACAAACAGAGAACTGTGATCTCTCAAAGTAGACAAAGCAAGAAACCAGTGACAGACTATAATGAGATGGTGACAGGCAAGCTCTCTCGTCAAGAATTCAAAATAGAAACTTTAAGAAAACTCAGTAATCTCTAAAATTACACAGAAAAGCAACTCAGAAATCTATCAGAGAAATTTAACAAAGAGGTTTAAATAAAATAGTCAAAAATGCTGGAAATAAGAAATACATTTGCTATACAGAAAAATTTCTCAGAAGATATCAAAAGCAGACTGGATCAAGCAAACAATCAGTGAACTCAAAGACAAGCTATTGGAAAATACACAGTCAGAGGGAAAAAAAGAAAACCGTGGAAAGGAATGAGGAATGCCTACAAGATATAGACAACTACCTCAAAAGAGCAAATCTAAGAATTATTGTTGTTCAAGTGGGATTAGAGTAAGAGCAAAGGGGAGAAAGCTTGTTTAAAGAAATGATAACAGAAAATTTTTTGAAACTTAAGAAAGTTATAAACCTACAGGAAGGCCATAGATCACCAAACAGATTAAACCCAAATGAGACTAATCTAAGGCATATCATAATCGAGCTCTCAAAGATCAAGAACAAAGAGAGGATCTTAAAAGCAGTAAGAGGAAAGAAGCAAATAACATATAAAGAACATCTAATTCATCTGACAACAGGCTTCTCAATAACAACCATACAGGCCAGGCAGGAGTGGGATGAAATATTCAAAGTGCTGGAAGCAAAATCAAACCCCGCCCAAATGAGACTTTTGGACCCTACAAAATAACACTTCAAAGATTGAAGAGAAATAAAATCTTTTTCAGACAAACAAAAGCTGAGGGAATATATCACCACCAGACTCATTTTACAAGAAATGCTAAAGGTAATTCTTCACTCTCAAAGACAAAAATGCTAATGTCCAAAAATGAAAAGATTTGAAGGTATTAAACCCACTGGTAAAAGTAAGTATGCAAAGAAATTCAAAATAGGCTGACACTGTAATTATAATATGCAATCCACTCATAAATCTAGTATAAGAACTAAAGGTCACTCTTGCTATGCAAAGAGACTGGTGGCATTTAACCCCTGATCTAGAGATCTGTGGAACTTTGAACTTGAGAGAGATGATATAGGGTATCTAGCAAAATACATTTCTAAGTGTTAAAGTGTTAAAGAGGAAGCAGAGCATAAAAGTTTGGAAAATTTGCACGATGCAGTAGAAAAGAAAACTCTACCTTCTGGGGAGAAATTCAAGCCAGCTGCAGAAATTTGCATAAGTAATGAGGAACCAAATGTTAAACATCAAGACATTGGGGAAAATGTCTCCAGGGAATGTAAGAGCTCTTCAAGGCCACTCCACCCATCACAATTCCGGAGGCCTAGAAGGGACAAATGGTTTCCTGGGCCGAGTTCAGGGCTCCTCTTCTGTGTGCAGCCTTGGGACTTGGTGCCCTGTGTCCCAGTCACTTCAGCTATGACTAAAAGAGGCCAACATACATTTCAGGCCATTGCTTCAGAGGGTACAAGCCCCAAGTCTTGTTGGCTTACACCTGGTGTTGGGCCTGCGGGTACACAGAAGTCCAGAATTTAGGTTTGGGAACCTCCACTTAGATTTTAGAGGATGTATGGAAATGCCTGGATATCCAGGCAGGGGGGTGCTGCAGGGGCAAAGTCCTCATGGAGAACCTCTGCTAGGGCAGTGCTGAAGGAAACTGAGGGGTGGGAGCCCACACACAGAGTCCCCACCGGGGCACTGCCTAGTGGAGCTGTGCGAAGAGGACTACCATCCTCCAGACTCCAAAATGGTAGATCCACTGACAGCTTGCACTATGCACCTGAAAAAGCCACAGACACTCAATGATAGCCCTTAAAAACAGCCAGGAAGGGGGCTGTACCCTGCACAACCACAGGGGAAGAGCTGCCCAAGACCACGGGAGCCTACCTTTGCATCAGCGTGATCTGGATATGAGACAAGGAGTCAAAGGAGATCATTTTGGAGGTTTAAGGTTTAATGATTGCCCTGCTGGGTTTTGGATTTGCATGGGGCCTGTGGCCCCTTTGTTTTGACCAATTTCTCCCATTTGGAATGGGTGTATTTACCCAATGCTTGTACCCCCAGTCTGTTTAGGAAGAAACTAACTTGCTTTTGACTTTACAGGCTCATAGGTGGAAGGGACTGGCCTTGTCTCAGATGAGACTTTGGATTTGGACTTTTGAGTTAATGCTGGGATGAGTTAAGACTTTGGAGGACTGTTGGAAGGATATATCGTGTTTTGAATTGTGAGGACATGAAATTTGGGAGGGGCCAGGTGTGGAATAATATGGTTAGGCTTTGAATCCTCACCTAATTCTCATCTTGAATTGTAGCTCCCATAATCCCCATGCATCATGGAAGGGACCCAGTGGGAGGTAATTGAATCATTGAGGAAGGTTTTTCCCATATTGTTCTCATGATAGTGAATAAGTCTCACAAGATCTCATTTTATAAGCATTTTATAAAGGACGGTTCGCTTGTACATGCTCTCTGCCTGCTGCCATTTAAGACGTACCTTTGCTCCTCTTTTGCCTTCCACCATGGTTGTGAGGCCTCCCCAGCTATGTGGAACTGTGAGTCCATTAAACCTCTTGTTCTTTATAAATTACCCAGTCTCAGGTATGTCTTTATTAGCAGCATGAGAATGGACTAATACAGTTGTCACCAGTTTAAAATAATCTGTTATATCTATAACATAGTTTTATAAGCATCATAACCATAAAATAAGAACTTATAATAAATACACTAAAAAAGCAATGAATTAACTCATACTCCCAGAGAATACCACTTAAACACAAAGGAAGAAATGAAGAAAGAGGAGTTACTAAACAACCAGAAAGCAAGTAACAAAATGATAGTAGTAATTCTGTACTTATCAATATTAATATTGAATGTAAATGAACTCAGTTCTCCAAGTAAAACACATAGAATGGATAAACGGAAAAAGAAACGAGACCCAAGTATATGCTGCCTCACCTCTAAAGACACATAGACTGAAAGTGAAGGGGTGGAGACAGCTACTTAATGCAACCTAAAACCAGAGAACAGGCGTAGCTGTATTTTTATCAGTTAAATAGACTACAATCCTAAGAATGTAAAACTATATAAAGAAAGTCGCTATATAATGATAAAGGGCTCAATTCAGCAAGAGGATATAACAATAATAAACATCTCTGCACTCAGCTCCAGAGCTCTCAAATATATGAGGCAAATATTAACATATCTAAAGGGAGTGACAGACTGCAACACAATAGTTAGGGACTTCAAAACCCTACTCTTACTGATGGACAGATAATCCAGACAGAAATCTGTAAGAAACGTCAGGGTTAAACTACATGCTAGACAATGCTAGGCCTGACATTTACAGAGCATTTTATCCAACTGTGGCAGAATACACATTTGTCTTATGATCACATGAACATTCTTTAAAATAAATTTATTTAAAGCCACAAAACAAATCTTGACACTTGTTTCACACTTCAAGCCTTGATTACTACTTTTCAGAAAAGTAAAACTTATATAAAATATATTTTCTGACCACAATGAAATGAAACTGGAAATCAATAACAAGAGGAACCTTAGAAACTACACAAACACATAGAAATTAACATGCTCCTGAGCAATCAATGGATCAATGAAGATATTAAGAAGGAAATTTAAACTTTGTTGAAACAAATGAAAGTAGAAATAAAACATATCAAAATGTGTATTTATATAATTACAAAGTAGTACTAAGAGTGAAGTTTATAGCAGTAAATGCCTATCTCAAACAAGTAGAAATACTTCAAATTAACAACCTAAAATTTCACCTCAAGGTACTAGTAAAACAAGAACAAACCAAACCAAAGTTAGAGGGAAAGAAATAATAAAGATCAGAGCAGATATAAATAAAATTGAGACTAAAATAATATAAAATCTCAACAAAAATAAAGTTTGCTTTTTGAAAAGATAAAGGCTGAGCATCGTGGCTCATGCCTGTAATCTCAGCACTTTGGAGGCCAAAGTGAGAGGATCACTTGAGCTCAGGAGTTCAAGATCAGCCTGAACAATATAGTGAAACCTTGTCTCTACAAAAGACACAAAAATTTGCCAGGTGTGGTGGTGCACACCTGTAGTCCCAGTTACTTGGATGTTTGAGGCAGAAGGATCACTTGAGCCCTGGAGATGCAGGTTACCATGAGCCAAGATCATGCCTTTTCACTACTCCAGCCTAGGTAACAAAGCAAGATTCTGTCTCAAAAATAATAATAATAATAATAATAAGATAAAATCAATCAAACTTTTGCCAGATTAGAAACAAAGACCGTAAGAAATAAAACCAAAAATAAAAAAGAATACATAAGGCAAAGACCATAGAAATACCGAGAATCATTAGAGACCATTATGAACAACCATACACCAACTAATTGGAAAACTTAGAGAAAATGAATAAATTCCTAGACACGTACAATTTAGAAACAACATATACAAATAGAAATCCTGAACAAACCAATAACTAGTAAGAGTAGTGATATTAAAACCATAATAAAACATCTTCCATAAAAACAGCCCAGGACGGCCGGCGCGGTGGCTCAAGCCTGTAATCCCAGCACTTTGGGAGGCCGAGACGGGCGGATCACGAGGTCAGGAGATCGAGACCATCCTGGCTAACACGGTGAAACCCCGTCTCTACTAAAAAAAATACAAAAAATTAGCCGGGCGAGATGGCGGGCGCCTGTAGTCCCAGCTACTTGGGAGGCTGAGGCGAGAGAATGGCGTAAACCCGGGAGGCGGAGCTTGCAGTGAGCTGAGATCCGGCCACTGCACTCCAGCCTGGGTGACAGAGCGAGACTCCGTCTCAACAAAAAAAAAAAAAAAAAAAAAAAAAAAAAAAAAACAGCCAGGACATCATAACTTCATTGCTGAGTATATAAAACGTCTCAAGAAATGATACCCATTCAACTCAAACTTTAAAAAAAAAAAAAAGGGAAGGAATACTTCCAAATTCATTCTATGAATCCAGAATTACTCTGATACCAAAACCAATTAAGAACACAACAAAGAAAGAAAACTACAGGCCAATATGCTTGAAGAACATTGATGCAAAACCTTAGCAAAATACTAGCAAACCAAATTCAATAATGCATTAAAAAGACTAGTTACCATAATCAAATGAGATTCATCCCAGAAATGCCGGGATGGCACACTATACACAAATCAATAAATGTGATATACCACATTAACAGAAGCAAAAACAAAAACCATTTGATCATTTTAATAGATTCTGAATAAGTATTTAAGAAAATTCAACATCTCCTCATGATAAAAAAAAAAAAAAGCTCAACAAACAGGGTATAGAAGGAACATACCTCAAAACAATACAAACCATATATGACAAACCCACAGCTAATATCATACTGAATAGGAAAAAATTGTAAGCCTTTATTCTGAGACCTGGAACAAGACAAGGATGCTCACTTGTATCACTTTTGTCCAACATTAATACTTACATAGTTGTAAGAAAAATATTTTTACAGTATTGTAAGAAAAATACAACTACCAAAATTGACATAAGAAAAAATGGAAAATCTGAAGGATCCTAAACGGTTTTAAAAATTAAATTTATAAATTAAAAAAAACTTACCACAAAGAAAACTGCAGATTCAGATGGCTCATCAGAAAATTATAGCAAATGTCTACGTAAGAGTTAGTGCAAATGTCAGTTCTACCCAGAGCTGACAGAAAGAAAGAGCATTCAGATTGGAAAGGAAAATGTCAAATTTGCTTTGTTTGCAGATGACATGACCTTATTTTGAGAAAACCCTGAATACTTTACCAAAAACTGTTAGAATTAATAAATGAATTCAGTAAACTTGAAGAATACAAAATCAACATACAAAAATCAGTACCATTTATATAGGCCAACAGGAAGCAATCTGAAAAATAAAGCAAGAATGTGATCCTATTGACAATTGCTACAAAACATATGAAGCTTAAGATTTCTACAAGCAAAATTATAAAACTCTGATGAAAAAAATGGAAAAGGATGCAAAAATGGCATGATGTTCCAAGCTCATGGATTGGAAGAATATTGTTAAAATATCAATACTATCCAAACTGATCTATGGATTTAGTGCAATCCTGTCAAAATGCAATGCCATTCTTCGTGGAAATAGAGAAAACATTCTAAAAATGTACATGAAACCACAAAAGAAAGACTTTATTTTCTTTTGTGGTTTCATGTACATTTTTAGAATGTTTTCTCTATTTATGTACTCTTGTTCTTCTAGCTTTTACACTATATGAAAAAACTGGATGCTTCAAAGTACATGATAAGAGAAGGGAACACTACACCTGCGTCATGGATGAACTGAAGACTTTGCCTGTTCATTTTTTAAATATTATTTTCAGGTCCTTTGCTTACCAATCCTAAGCAAAAGGAAAAGTTGGAGGCATCACACTTCCTGAATTCAAAATATACAGTGCTGTAGTAATCAAAACAGCATGGTGCTGACCAAAAAACAGAAACATAGTTCAGTGAAACACAATACAGAACCCAAAAATAAATCTATGCATTTACAACCAACTCATTTTCAACAAAGTTGCCAAGAATATACCTTGAGGAAAGGACAGTCTCTTTAATAAATGGTGTCAGGAAAACCAGATAATTACACGCAAAAGAATGAGACTTGACCCCTTTCTCTCACCACATACAAAAATAGAATCAAAATGGATTCAAGAATGAAATCTAAAAAAAACAAACAACCCCATCAAAAAGTGGGCAAAGGATATGAACAGACACTTCTCAAAAGAAGACATTTATACAGCCAACAGACACATGAAAAAATGCTCATCATCACTTGCCATCAGAGAAATGCAAATCAAAACCATCTCACACCAGTTAGAATGGCAATCATTAAAAAGTCAGGAAACAACAGGTGCTGGAGAGGATGTGGAGAAATTGGAGCACTTTTACACTGTTGGTGGGACTGTAAACTAGTTCAACCATTGTGGAAAACAGTGTGGCGATTCCTCAAGGATCTAGAACTAGAAATACCATTTGACCCAGCCATCCCATTACTGGGGATATACCCAAAGGATTATAAATCATGCTGCTATAAAGACACATTGCACACGTATGTTTATTGTTGCGCTATTCACAATAGCAAAGACTTGGAACCTACCCAAATGTCCATCAATGACAGACTGGATTAAGAAAATGTGGCACATATATACCATGGAATACTATGCAGCCATAGAAAAGGACGAGTTGATGTCCTTTGTAGGAACATGGATGCAGCTGTGGGACTGTGGGACTGTGTTACAAGCTACTCTTCTAGTTTTGCCATCCATAGGCGGCTTGTGTTAATCAGCTCAATTAGACCCATTTCTTATCTCAAAAACAGAGAGTTTTCTGTATCTCGGGGTTCTTGCTTTGGTGTATGGGAAGAATTGGATCACACGTGGGCTTGGAGAATGAATGCAAGGTTTTCATGAGTGGAGGTAGCGCTCAGCAAATGGGGGAGCAAGAAGGGAGATGGAATGGGAAGGTGGTTTTTCCCTGGAGTCAGGCCGCTCAGGGATCCGGGCTCTCCTCTGACGGCCCCAGCCAAACTCTGTGTAATTCCACCGGTCGATGGCCTGACGGCCTGCTGGTGCCAGTCAGTGTGCTCTTCTGCAGAGGTGCTCTTCTGCTGAGGTGCTCTTCTGCTGAGGTGCTCCTCTGGACATCCTCTCAATGTCCAGTCGCTTGTGTGTTCTTCCGCTGGTGTATTCCTCCTGAGGTCCAGGCACTTACGTGCATGCCCGCTAGGGTCTAAAGGTTTTTATAGGCACAAGATGGGGGTGTGGCGGACCAGGTTGGTCTTGGGAAATGCAACATTTGGACAGGAAAACAGAAATGCCTGTCCTCACCTAGGTCCGCTGGCACAGGCCCAGGAGTGGAGCCCTAGCCAGGGACCCAGCACTTCCCTGCCCTCCTCCAGTATCACTATGAAAGTGGATTTTATGAAGATAGAGAGTAAATCAGTGATTACCAGAGGAAGGGGAAGAGTAGTGAGAGGGGAATGAAGATAGATTGATTAATGAATACAAAGATACAGTTAGATAGAAGAAACAAGATGTAGTGTTTGATAAATCAGTACAGTGACTATAGCAAAAATGATCTATTGTGCATTTCAAAATAACTGATAGAGAATTATTTGAATGTTCACAGGATAAAGAATAGATAACTGTTTCAGGTGATGGACATTTCAATTATTCTGATTTGGTTATTACACATTATATGAATATATCAAGATATAACTCACATATACCCTCAAAATATGTGCATCTATCACCTATCAGTAAAAAGAAAGAAAGAGAGAAAAAATGAGTTTTAAGAAATAAGCTCTAATTTTCTATCTGTTTGGCAAAGACATTATAGTTTGCAAAGATTTGGCAATGCTGTCGTTGCAGAGAAAGAGACCCAACCATGAGCTGTAGACAAGAGGAAAATCTGGCAAAATTGTAATGAAAAATTATTGAAAATATCTATGAAAACCTTTAATGAACCCAGACTTTACCCTAGAAAAATATTAATGTGCATGCTCCCTCATCTTCATCCCACTACTTTTCATTAAAAGTATATTTTATCAACACATTATGTCTGAAATGTAATGGAAATCTATGCAATCATTAAAATGGGGAATAATAAGAATATTTAATAACATACAAAATGTTCAAAATGTATTGTTATTAAACCTGCAAGTGAGTAAAATAGTACATGTTGTAATTTTTGGATAAAAATACATGCTTAAATTATTGCAAATTCATATATATCTCAAAATGCTAACAGTTGTTATCTGCCAGATGAATTATAGATAGGGCTTATTTTAGACTATATTGTATTCCTATAAGGAACTCGTTGCTTTTATAGTCAGTCAACAATAATTAAAAAGAAAATACTGGCAAACTATACAGAATTTTTAACTTTTTATTTTTGGATTTAACTCTTATTTTCATCTTCTTTTTTTATACCTTTCCCAAAATTTGAACATCTTCTTTTTTTATACCTTTCCCAGTATAAAACAGTATTTGCATTACTTTCATATCAGAAAATTTGTTTCAAAAATCACATAGGATTAACATTTCACACATTGTCATTATGCTTCATGGTGACCTTATTAAGAAGTTTTTAGCATTATTTTCCTGAATAATTTAAATAATGCAATTATATTTTTCTATTATGTTTTTATTGTCATTCATGGCTTAATTTGTTCCAGCTTATATGCCTTTGGGACAGAGAGAGAGAATGAAAAGGTCTGTGGTCTTTATAAATATAACTTAAATAATATATTTCTGTATCTCCATCCCGCCTTCCATCCTTTCACTATGATTTTTTTCAGGTTGAATGATTTTTAAAAATACCTTTTATAAAATTAAATTCCTTACTGACCATTCAAACAATTAAGAGTGAATGTTAAGTATTTTTCACTTCTCTACATTCTAGCTAGATGATTATTTTCCTGTCACACAGAGTTTATATTCTCTCAACAAGATCCATGCTACAACCCAATGTCTTGGGAGTCATTAAGGCCCCTTGAAAAATTTAAGACTCTCCTTCTGGCATTTTGTAATTACAATACACAGGTGACACATGCTCACAGTTCACCCTCTATCAAAGCTACAAGCCTAAACACCACTGCACAGAACAGACAGCAAATGTAAAATTTATTTTGATTCAAATTTGTTTCATACCATCTTGGTATTTCAAAGATTTTAAGATTGATATAGCAAATAGACTATATTTAAAGATAGTTAACCTACTAAATATATATGTATTTGGAAAGGGGAGAAGAGAAATATGATAATCTCTCTGGAGGACTTTCACAGTGAAGAATGTTTTGCAGTTGTAGAGCTGCAAATTTGGTGAGCCAAAGGTTCTCAGGTATTTACTATCAGTTCATCTTAATTTTTTAAAAAAATCCACAATTTTGTTAAAATTCTTTTCAAATCATTGCAAGAATTATCAAACAAAATGTTGCAAAGATGCTTTTTATTTTTTTAATTTTGTAAGCAGTCAGGTAGCTAAGTAGAAGACCTTGTTTAATTCCCAAATCAGTGCAGGAATACCTTGGAGATATTGGGGGTTTGGTTCCAGACCACAATAAAGCACATATTGCAATAAAGCGAGTTGCATGAAGTTTTTGGTTTCAAAGTGCACATGAAAGTTATGTTTGTAGACTATTCTGTAGTGTACAAAGTATGCAATAGCATTATTCTATAAAAACAATGTAATAGCATAACTAAAAATAATTTATTATTAAAAGATGCTAACAATTATCTGAGGCTTGAGCAAGTCATAATCTCTTCACTGGTGGAGGGTTTTGTTTCAACGTTGATGGCTGACTTTTCGAGGTGGTGGCTGATGAAAGCTGGGGTGACTGTGGCAATTTTTAAAAATAAGACAACAATGATGTTTGCCATATCAATTGACTTTTCCCTTCACGTAAGATTTCTCTGAAGTATGCAATGATGTTTGATAGCATTTTGCCAACAGTAGAACTTCTTTCAACATTTAGCATCAATCCTCCCAAATCTTGCTGCTGCTTTGTCAACTACGTTTATGTAATATTTTAAATTCTTTGTTGTCATTTAAATAATGTTCACAGCATCTTCACCAGGAGAAGGTTCCATCTCAAGAAACCACTTTCTTTGCTTATCTATAAGAAGCCACTCTTTATCCATTAAAATTTGATCCTGAGATTGCAGCAATTCAGTCACATCTTCAGGTTCCACTTTAAATTCTAGTTCTCTTGCTATTTCTACTATATCTGCAGTGACTTCCTCCACTGAAGCCTTAAGGTCTTCAAAGTCAACTCTGAGGGTTGCAGTCAACTTTTTCCAAACTCTCACGTTAATGTTGATATTTTGGCCTCCTCCCATGAATTATGAATGTTCTAAATGGCATCTGGAGTGGTGAATCTTTTCCAGAGGTTTTCTTCAATTTACTTTTCTCATATTCATCAGAGAAATCACTATCTATGGCAATTAAACTTATAAAGTGATTTTTTTCAGAGATAAGATCTCCCTCTGTGTGCAGTGTCACCATCACAGCTGCCTGGTACTCTTGAGCATTCCTCCCACCTCAGTATCCCCAATCACTGGTACTACAAGCATGCACTACTACAGCTGGCTACTATTTTTTATATTTTGTAGAGACAATCTTAGTTTGTTGCCTAGGCTGGTCTCAAACTTCTTCAAGTGATCCTTCTGACTCAGCCTCCTGAAGTGCTGGGATTACACACATGAGCCACACTGTTCCCAGCCTGAAATGTATTTCTTAAATAATAAGATGTAACAGTCAAAATTACTCCTTGATCCATGGACTCCAGGATGAATGTTGTATTAGCAGGCATATAAACAACATTAATCTCCTTATACATCTCCATCAGAGCTCTTAGGCGCATTGTCAATGAGCAGTGATATTTTGAAAGGTCTCTTTTTCTGAGCAGTAAGTCTCAACAATAGGTTTAAAATATTCAGTATGTCATGTTATAAACAGATAGGCTGTCATTCAGGCTTTGTTGTTCAAACTTTATAGAGAACAGGCTAAGTAAATACAGCATAGTTCTTAAGGTCCCTAATACTTTCAGAGTGGAAAATGAGCACTGGCTTCAACTTAAAGCCACTAGCTTTAAGACCCTAACAAGAGAGTCAGCCTGTCCTCTGAAGTTTTAAAGCCAAGCCTTGACTTCTCCTCTCTTGCTATGAAACTTCTAGATGACATATTCTTCCAATATAAGGCTGTTTAATCTCCATTTGAAATCTGTTGTTTCATGTACCTTCATCAATGATCTTAACTAGATCTTCTGGATAATCTGCTGCAGCTTCTACATCAGAATTTGTTGCTTCACCTTGTACTTTTATATTATAGAGAGAGATTCTTTCCTTAAACCTCATGAACCAACTTCTGCTAGCTTCAAATATTTTTCTGCAAGTTTCCTCACCTCTCTCAGCCTTCACAGAATTGAAGAGAGGTAAGACTTTGTTCTTGATTAGGTTTGAGCCTGAGGGAATGTTGTGGCTGGTTTGATCTTCTCCCCAGATGACTAAAACTTTCTCCATATCAGCATTAAGGCTGTTTCGCTTTCTTATCATTTGTGTGTTCCCTAGAGTAACACTGTGAATTTCCTTCGAGAACTTTCTCTTTGCTTTCACAACTTGGCTAACTGTTGTAAGAGATGTGACTTTCAGCCTGTCTTGGCTTTCACCATGCCTTTCTCACTAAGCTTAATCATTTCTAGGTTTTGAATTACAGCGAGAGACATGCAACTCTTCCTTTCATGTGAACACTTAGAAGCCATTGTAGGGTTATTAATTGGCCTTATTTTAATATTAGCATACTTGAGAGAATAGGAAGGCATAGGGGAAAGAAAGAGGTGGGGAATGGCTGGTCAGTTGAATAGTTAGAACACACAGAACATTTATCAATTAAGTTTGTCAACTTTTATGATGTGGTTTGGGGTACATTTAAACAATTACAATAGTAACATCATAGATCACTGATCATAGATGAACATAAGGGATACAAAAATAATGAAAAAGTTTTCAACATTGTGATATTACCAAAATGTGACACAGAGACATAAAGTAAGCACATGCTGTTGGAAAAGTGGCACGGAGAGACATGTTCATCACAGGGTGGTCACAATCCTTCAATTTATTAAAAAACTGCAAAGTGCAATAAAGTGAAGTGCATTAAAGTAAGATATGCCTTTTCTTGGAGGCAGTTGAAACCATAATTAGAATTGACATGGATACCAAATAATCCATGAAATTATTGTATGGCAGATCCAACCTTCCACCTCAGTTTGTACCACAACCATTAGCATAAATTAAGACAACCAGAATCTATTAAATAATCTAGACACACTTAAGAAGTACAGCATGACTAAAATCTTGAAGGAGTACAGATTACTTTCACATTGTGTTGACATTTTTGATGCCTCATTATCAGTTAATATTTGGAAATTTGGGAAATATCCTTTCGTCCTAGGGGAGCAAATTGCCTAAAAACAACTCTCTAAAAATTTTTTTCACCAGAATTCCAATGGGAACCATCAGCCCAGTTAACTCCAAGTATTCCTCTCCTCTACACTCCACATTGGGCACATTGCATTGATAAAATTGTGCACCTCTGAATCCTTCCGTCAATTCTGATTAGAACATCTTCTTTGTGTATTCTCTTTTTACCTCTGAACCTCCTTTATGTTCCTAATTTTACTTGCACCCTCTACAATTGACCATAATCAAACTCCCCTTCTATAGTATATCTGATTATTCATTTATTTATTTTACTCCTGTGGGAGTGGCATACTTCTTCACTCTATTGATACTGGACTTGTCTGTCTGACTTGCTTTGGACAATGAGATCTTAGTGGTCATATATAAAGCAGCAGAAGCACAACATATACTTTTTCCACTGGGCTACTGTTCCCTTGCACCTCTGGCATTGCTCTGAGAACAGCATACTTGTAACATATGTGCCTTGTACCATAGGTCTATCATTCTCTATCTAAGGGGGAGAATAATATACATATGGTACAAGGATGTCCTATATATAAGTTGCTGAGCCAAGTCCAGCATAGATAAGCCAACCCCATCCACCAGAGGCACATATATTAAATAAATCCTTACTAATGTATACTTTTAGAATTTTGAAATCCATTGTTATTCAGCAATAGCTAATTTATTCATCTACTCTTAACTCTTTCTTTACCATCTGGCCTTAGGTGACACACATTTCTTACCTCAATGATACCACTTCTGCTGAAGTGTTCTCAAGTAAAAACTGATTTTCCTAATGTGGATGATGGGTTGACAGGTACAGCAAACCACCATGACACATGTACACCTATGTAACAAACCTGCACATTCTGCACATGTACCCCAGAAGTTAAAGTATAATAATTTTTTAAAAGCCCCCCAAAAAAACAAACTGATTTTCCTTTGGGTTGTATACTACAGGGAAAGAAGGCTCATTTAGAGTTCTTGAAGTCCAATGTTAATTCTAGATAATTGAAGTTTTTCAGCCCCTTGCAAAAGCTCCTCTTCCTTCAAGTCTTATTATTGGTATTGTGTCCCTTGTCATACACACAATTTGCTGCTGCTATGAAGACAGCCAGCTCATTCTTGGTTACTCATTACAACACTTGGCATATGTTACAGTCTTTCTCTTTCTCTCAAAATCCTGCCATTGTCCTGGGTGACTCTGGCATCAAAATGAATAATTTAGCCACGTTCCTAGATTTCAGTATCTTAAGCTCGTCATCTTCAGTGGCGAAAACAAAACAGATACACAATAAATATGAGTTATTTTCATTTTCCTTTTTATTTCTTATAATAGCCTTTATTTCTACTTTACTTGAGCTACCCAATCCTTGATCCTTAACCCTATTTTCTATATTCCTAATATGATTCTCTGTTTCTATCTTTGCTACCAGTGGCACCTGCCATTCCAATCTATCAAGAGCTCCTGTCTATATTTTCTCCTTTATCCACTACTGTCAGGCTCCTGTATCACTTCTTTCCCAGTTCAGCCTGGAATACATGTTTTATCACTTCAACTGGCTCTTCATAAGGTCTCTTTTCCCCTTTTTCTTTTCTATTATACCCATTCCACATTGCAAATGCTCATTTGTAAACCCGGATTAAAGCACACACACTCACTTCCTCCAGGAGAGTGTTGGCAGAAATCACAGAGGCTTAAAGATTGGTGACATTTCAAGTAAACAGTTTTGAACCTCTTCTGGGTTTTTAGACCCTTCGGTAATCCTGTTACTTGCACCTGATCCATTTCTTTACTCCTTACTATCACCAGAATTTCTGAATCTTTCTTACGTTCTCAAGTCTTTCCCAATCTCAGTTGCCCTCACTTTCAAGGGAGATGACTTTACTGCCCACTTTGTAGAAAATATATCACTTCCATCAGGAGCATCCCCATTGTCCTTCCCATACCCCAATCACCAACCTCTCCACTGGACTATTAGCTTCTTAGGGGCATAAATGGGGATTAATAATCTTTGTGTCTATGCAGCTGAAAACAGTGGGCTCACACTTAGCCTCTTAATACATATTTGCTCAATTGCTTTGAACTCAAAAACAGGTTCACCTTTCTGCATATGTTTTATTCTATCCAAGCATAGTTGTTCTATCTATTCTTTGGATCCCATTCTCTTACATCTCTTCCAAATTTGCTTCATTTCCTATATTTGCAAAGAGCCACTCATGCTTACTCTTCCCCTTCCCACAATGAAAATACTTGAATTTTCTTCATTCTAAAAATCTAGCCCATTCTTGACCCTACATCTCTTTCTATTAACTATCCTGACCTTTCTTCTTGCCTCCTTTCATTAACAGCAAAGTTTTTCAAAAAATATTGTATGCTTGAGGACTTCAGCTCTTGTTATTTTGCTCACTTCTCAACATAAAGGAAATCCAGTCTCATCCTTAATAATCCATGAAATCTCTGGCTAAACTCACCAAAGGCTACCTGATGGATAAATACAAAGGTTGCATTTATTCTTCCTCTTATTCTGTCCTCAGTGTCTCCCCACTACTCTCTTGGTCTGGAAAATTCACTTTTTTCAGCATAAACATTAGTATTTGTTTCCATTTCCATCCCCACCACATCTGTCTAATCATTAATTCTAGTATACCTTGCTGGGTCTTCTCTCACTCTCACCTTTCTGTCACCCTCTTGTGGATCTCACCCTCTAAAGCTGTAAATGGGCATCTCCAGGGTATCTAAATAAGGCTATTTACTTTTCCATTCTAACTCTGTATATTTTTCCTTGGTGATCTTGTCTATGTCCATGGTTTTAACCATCACCAGCAATTCTTAAATAGTTACTTCCAATCCTGCATTTTCTTGGCATAGTTCAATCCACTTGAGCATTCAATGGGAACATTAAACTAAGCATATCACAGATAAATTTTTATCTTTATTAGCAAAACTTATCATTTTAATTAAGATACTGCCTAAATTTCCATCGCCTTTTAGGAGGGAGTCAAGTGCTGGTCAGGTTCATTTTTCCCATAGAGCTAAGGGACAGGAAATGAGATCAGAGTGCCTCTACCAGAGTCATGTGTAGGACCACATAAAATAATTCAGAAATTTTAAATATTAAGACGAAAATGATAGAAAAAATAGGCAAAGAAAAATTTGCCTACATACAAATAATCTCTAAATACGAAAAAATTAGTATCTCCAAGTCAATAACTGGAATCAGAAACAATGCTAATCATTCAATGTGGGTAAGGTGGCAGTGCAATGTACAGACTCAAACTTGGCTACCAGGAGTGTAATTTGGTAGAATATTTCATCTTCCTGTGGCTTATGTCTTTTCAATAATTTGAACTCTTTCTTTTACTCTCTCCTCCTTCACCACAGTCCTAATTTAGACTCATTATTTCTTCCGTGAACTGCCATAGTAACCACTTTCCTCCTCGTTTCCATTCCTCTTCTCTTTCAAGTCCATCCTTCACTTCTCCAGGACACTCTTTCTTTTTTTTTTTTCACTCTTTCTAACATACAAATCAGATTATGCAGATCCCTTACAAAAATCCCCCATCAGTGGTGCCCCATTATCTCCAAGCCAAAGACAGATTCCTTAGCATGAAATTTATGCCCTTTTTGATTTGGTTTCTGTCTGACCTTTTCGGCCTAATCTCCTACCAGACTATCTGGGTTCAAATCCTGGCTCCTGCCCCTACCAGCCACGTGACCTTTGGCAAGTTGCATAATATCTGCCTTACTTCAGTGTCATCTTCCTGTAAAATAGGATTTTAATAGCACCAATACACAAGCACGTAAAGATTGTATGTGTAAATGTACCCAACATGATCAATAGCAGTGCAGGGGACATAGTCAGCCCTATGGCAATATTTGTTATTATTTGACATTATTATTATTATTGTTATTACAATCACTCTTCTACAATAACTCTGTGAGATAAAGCATGTGACAGCATGTGAGATAGACTTTTTTTCTTTTTATTCCTAACTTTGTCTGTGCTGTTAAACACTCATTCTTCGTACTTTTCCTTGTAAATGTGTGAGAAGGACAGTTCATTTTTCCCCTGCCCCCAAGGGACTCATTTTCAAGTGAGAAGACAAATAAATAAGGAGTTAATATATACTTTATATTTTGGAATAACAATTGCTATGGAGAAAAAAAGAGCTTCTTAGAAGAATTCACAACTGTGTAAGTGACTTCTTTGGTCCAAATAATACATTGTTAATTATTTTTTAACTAATTATTCTGTCTATTATAGACTATGAGTTGCCAAGTTTACTTACTTCTGTATCTCCAGGGCTTGGCACTTTGCTGAATGTATGAAAAGTATGGGAGGTACTTAATAAGGACTTACTGGTCAGATGTGGTGGCTCATGCCTGTAATCCCAATACTTCGGGAGGCCAAGACGGGTGGATCATGAGGTCAGGAGTTTGAGATCAGCCTGGCCCATATGGTGAAACCCCTTCTTTACTAAAAATACAACAATTAGATGGGCATGGTGGCCAATGCCTGTTGTCCCAGCTCCTCAGGAGGCTGAGGCAGAAGAATCACTTGAACCTGTGAGGCGGAGGTTGGAGTGAACCAAGATCATGCCACTGCACTCCAGCCTGGGTGACAGAGCAAGACTCCATCTCAAAAAAATAAATAAATAAATAAAAATAAAGACTTACTAAATGTGCATGTGAATGCATGAAGAAAATGATGTCTGAGGGTATTTGTAATATTTATCTCTTTTTCATTTATACTTTATCTCAGAATACAAAACCCTGTAATTACATTTTCATGATGTTTGTCTTTATTGCAGAGATAGTAGAAATTTAAATTCACCTATTTGATATATACAATTCAGTCTGAAACTCCTGATTTACAGATATACTTTACAAAACTATAGCTGGGAATCAACTGCATATAAGCACTGAGAGAATTCCCCTTTCTCTTCACAGTTGGAATGCCTAGGGACCTCTCTGCCACAACTAATATGTCCTAGTCCTTCCTCACACATCAAGAATTTTTAAAACCTGAATCTGCATGCTACAGTCGCCACAGCCCTTTTAAGAGGTGGGAAGAGGGATTTCTTCCAGCTCATGGAAATCCACCTAAGTCGGCTCTATACCTGGTGTCCTGAAGTGTTGCAAGGCATGAGTTTTGTAAAAAAAAAAAAAAAAAAAAAACACATGATCAAACTTGTTTTTGTGTCTAATTTGTCATATTTTCTAGAGAACTGGCTTTTTTTCAAGATATCCTGGGCACATCAACCTATTCAGAATGAGGTTTCTATGGAGTAAACTATTGCAACTGCTAACTAGCCAATTTACAAAAGGGAATTTGGAATTCTGCCTGTTCATAAATTGAGGTTTGTCTTCACTACTGAACCAGACTTACTTCAAAACATTCCTGCTCCATTCAGTCCTCTCTCCAATTATATAACTAATTTATCTTCAGAGACTTTCACATTGCTCAGATCAAAGCAGAATACATTCTATAGCAAATGTAAATTTGAATTAAATATCTGGGCCGGGCACGGTGGCTCAAGCCTGTAATCCCAGCACTTTGGGAGGCCGAGACGGGCGGATCATGAGGTCAGGAGATCGAGACCATCCTGGCTAACACGGTGAAACCCCGTCTCTACTAAAAAATACAAAAAACTAGCCGGGCGTGGTGGCGGGCGCCTGTAGTCCCAGCTACTCAGGAGGCTGAGGCAGGAGAATGGCGTGAACCCAGGAGGCGGAGCTTGCAGTGAGCTGAGATTAGGCCACTGCACTCCAGCCTGGGTGACAGAGCAAGACTCCGTCTCCAAAAAAAAAAAAAAAAAAAGAAGAATAATTAAATATCTGAAGACTCTTTAATAGTATAACATTTAGGATTCCTATTGATGGTGGTAGCCACCCATTGGGAGTGGCTGCTGCCAGGATGAGAAAAGCACAACTGGAACTCTGCATTCCATGGAGCCCGTCAGGGCTGGCAACAGGTGGGAACCCTACCTCCTACCAAGTTGGTGGGCCAGGAGCCCTTCACTCTATAGGTGCAGCTGCAGCCACCCAGCCACAGCTCCAGAGCTGGGCATCCCTGCACTCTTGGGGGCCCAGGAAGCACCTCTTGGCCCTGCAGGCTCAGAAGTGCCTGCTCAAACTCCTTGGCCTCTCCCCACACCCGGTGCCTGCTCCAGCACAGAGCAAAGTAGTAGCTGAGCCCAGACACTGTCGCAATCCCACTGAGTGGAAACATGCTCAGGGAAGTGCTGGCATGCCACCTCAAGCCCCTCTGGACTTTGGGTGCCAATAAGCTCAGGAAGGAGACTGGGGAGGGGGTGCTGAGGGCAGCTCAGTGCAAGCCTGAAGGTGCCCCTTGGCACCAACAGCCTGAGTGTCATGAATGGCATGTTGATGGCAGGAGGCCAACAGGTTCCTGGGTGGAAAGGGGCAAGTCCTGCCCATCTTCAAGTCAGGGACAACCTGAAGCATGGGGACAAGTTGCCACTTCCAGATGAAGTCCATGGCCCTAAGTGAGAATGTATGGTATTTTTTTCAGGCCCACCTATGGCCACCCAGGGACCAGTTAGCATGTACTTCCTTTTGAGTTCATAAAAACCCCAGACTCAGCCAGACTCAGCCAGATGCAGAGATGACCTGCCTGCAGATGGGAGCTACCCACTCTGTCTCCACTAAGGACTGCACAGACGTCGGGATGACCTGCCTGTAGATAGGAGCTACCCACTCTGGGTCTCCTCTCCACTGAGGGCTGCAGGCTCAACCAGGATGATCTGCCTGCAGTGAGGTGCTACCTGCTAAGGGTCTCCTCTCTGCTGAGAGCTGCAAACTCATTGGGATGACTTGCCTGTGGAAAGGTGCTACTCACTTCAGGTCTCCTGAGAACTGTACTGTTGCTCAATAAAGCTTCTCTTCCCCTTGCTCACCCTCCAGTTGTCCATAAGCCTCATTCCTCCTGGACACAGGGCAAGAACTCAGGACCCACCAAATGGCAGGACTGAAAAAGCCATAACACAAACAGGGCTGAAACATGCACCCCACCCCCCTGCTCACCACACTGTGGGCAATGGGAAGGAGAGAAGAGCTGTGACTCTTCTAGGATCCCAAACCTAGGGGCTCCCTGAGCCAGGGCTGTGACAGCTTCTTGGGAACTCTGCAGTTTCTGGCATCCCCAAGCTTCCAGACGCCACCAGGTTCCCCTTATCCAACCACAGGCTGTGTGAAGCTGGTGCTTGTGCCAGTGCCTGGAGCTGCCCGCCCCACTGCAGCAGCCAGTGTGCCTGGCTGTGTGCAGTGGCCAGACCTGCCACTTGTTCGCTCATACACCCTTTGCTGCTTTGTGCCTGGCTCACTCTTGGCAGGCATGAGATCTGGGCCAGTAGCATGAGCTGAACGCAGCTTCCCAGACCAAGTGAACAGAATGAGCCCAGTGGGCCTGAGCAAAACTCAGGCAAAGGCACCACTGGCCACAGAAGCTTCCAGCTGGAAAAGTCAACACCCTAAGGATCTTGTGACACTATTGTTACAAATTATAGCAATGCTTTTCAAATTAATTTAGCAATTCTCTTCTCAGAGATAATTTTTTTAAAAGGCCCAGGTAACCATGAAAAGGGATGCAGTCATTTATGAGGGACTCAAGTGCTACCAGGGCTTTCTCTCTCCATCCCTCAACTCCATTCCTCCCTCTGTGCTTGCTTCTTTCTCTCAAAACAGCTTGCTTAAATTTGAACGGCATGACACTGTCAGCAACCTCTGTGTCACCAAAACAGAACTGGCCATTCTCTCCTTTATTTTGTTCCTAAAAGAGAAATCTCATTTGCCTACATTGGGTGATACGCTCATCCCAAGATCAATTATAGTAATTGTTCCTAAACATGTGTAATTGCTTTTTCTCTCCCAGTTCCCAAATTTTCCTTTCCAATTGCTTACTGTTATTTTCAAATAAGTGAATGAAAACTGTCAAATTAAAATCAGTATGTTCAAACCCAAACTCACTTCTCTTCTTACATAATTTCTTGCTCTTCTGCTTTTATTATCTATTAATAATGTGATTAATTTAATAGTCTTCTAGGCATCTGGACTTGAAACTTACCCACTTGTCCTAAATTCAGTTAGGTATTAAGTAATTAGATTTTGCTTCTACCAGAACTTTCTTTATCTACTTTCTCATTTTCCTTCTCATTCTTGCCTCCCCAGTTGAAGTATACTTTCCCCTTTTCCTAGACTAATGAGATAACTTTCTATGTAGGCATCATACTCCAATTCTTTATTCTAAACTAGATTTCACATTGCTATTAGAATTACCACTTTACAATAAAGCTTAACATCATATCTGTTTCTTATTTGGGGGCTGCCAGGGGCTTCTAATAGCTGCAGAATGTAATGCAACCTCATCATCTTGAATTTAACATCCACAATTTGAATATGTACCTGCCAGTTTCAAGAAGCTGCTCCCCCATACTCTTTGCTATTGCACAGTTTCCTCAATTTCAAATGCTATTTCCTCTTCCCCAACCACAGCCTCATTCTACTTGTGAAAACCCTATCCATCTGTTTAGGCTTATACCAAATGCCATATTATTTTTGAAAATTTTCCCATTTCCATCTGATTATGAATTTTCCTTCCTGATGATTCTTATACTTATCCTTTATATTCTTCATTTGTACTTTACTTATCACACTTGATCCATAGTCATGTATATGCTTTACTTATTTACTTCAACTGGTTAAATAGTCCACCTGAAAACAGAGTATTAGTCTTATTTATCTTCATAAATCATTCTGTAAAATGGCTGCATATGCTTGGTATACCTACCCTAAACTTTTATAAAGATGCATAAAATCACAAACAATAGCAGTGACCCTGTATATTAAATATATGGAAAATCTGCCCAAATCTGAGCAGAATTTCTAACTACTACTTATGAATGAAGAAACAATGAGAAACACCTTCTTAAACTCTGCACTCTGTGATGATCTAAAGCAAGTCAGAATTTACTAAAGAAGGTGAAGAAACACTGACTCACCCCTACTCAGTTTCAGGATTTACAACCTACATGCATCATAAAAGGAGGTTATAACCTCCAACACAAAAAATCATCTTGTCTACCAAACTAATTCTGCAAATTGTCTTTTCTGGGATCTGTAAATTCTTGGCCCCTTTGATAGTTTCTCTCTCTTCACTTTCACTCAGGGATGCCCAACATAAAAATGGCAGAAAGTATGGGACAGCTCAGAGCACGTACCATTATGAGATGCTTAACTACTTAGGAAAAACCATTGTGATACTAACTTTTTTCTGTCAAATTAGCAAATATTTCAAAGCCAGCATTCAATATTAATGCAGGTTTAGCAAAGTGGGCATCTACTGTACTGTAAGTGGAATGTAAACTGGTATGAGAGTCCTGGAAAGAAATTTGTAATGTGAATCAAGAGATTTTTTTAAATACACATACTCTTTCACCTTGTAACTTGCCTTCTATGGAATAGTCAGATATACGAATGAAGATTTAAGGCTCCTCTCTATAAGATAGTATAATAAGGAGAAGATAAGGGACAGAATCTTGTAAATTGTGCAGTCTTAGAATATATGAGAAAGAAGAGGATTTGGGAGGAGGGTCTGATAGAGGACTTCAGATAACAGGATGCATGGGAAGTCAATGGAAGAGAAAGTTTTAAGAAATTATAGTGGTCAAATGTTAAATACTACACTAAGGCCAGATAACATGAAGACTGTTCAGGCTATTTAAATTTAGTTATTAAAGAAAATGGCTGCATTTTTAAGTAAAATAACAACATATTTTGTTGTAAAGAGATTGTAAGTTTGGAGGGCAGTTTCACTGAGGGCAGAGCTGGATAACAAGAGGCTACAGAGTAAGTGAGTGTGTGTTAAAGAGTAACAGTTATGAGTTGTAAATCACACTTCCAAATACTTGACAGTGAAGAATTCTGCCAGTAACCATTTAAGGAGAACGTACTCTGCGAATGGTGGTGAGGGGCAGTGAGGACACAAAAATGAATGAGACTCACCTCTTTCCCCCAAGGGGTCTGCAGTCTGCTAAGTCTCTTGGAGGCTGGCTTTAGTGGGGGCAGTGTATTGCTCAGTAACCTCCTTTGTATCAATGGTTAAGGTTCTCCATTTTCTTCCCAATATGGAATACACATAAATTTATTTTCCTGAATTACTCATTCTCTAGTGGTCTTCTAATCCATTGCTGTTTCTACTTGCAGAATTTATAGCTAAGCTGTTTCACTAAGTGCTCTTGCTTGTGCAAAACAAAAAAAAAGCAAACAAAAAACCAGTTTGATTTTCTGGACATCCTGAGTTGCTATGACACCTTGAATTAACAAACAAAGACTATTCACCTATGTGGTTTTTTTATTTTGTTTTGTTTTTGCTTTTGGTTTTGTTAAAAAAAACAAAACAAAAAACAGTCAATTCATCTCTCAGACCTGAGTGGTGAAACGTGAATTTAATGACCCTGTCAACTCATAAGTGTGTGACTTCCTATGACAGAGTCTGGCATGATGCATGAGGCTTATTTGCTTTTCCAAGAGACAACAATGATTTCACGAGAGGCCAGTCACACTCTCTGTCTAGTTCTTCTCTGATCATGGTTTGCACTTAAGAGACAATAAGTATGGATGGTCAAAGTTTTAAAACCAAAATATTGCTTCATTTCACATATAGGAGAAATGGGAATAGGCATTATCACTACTGATAGAAGCAGCCTTTGGTGAAAGGGACTGTGGAGGGTATTTATTCGAGAGAAGTAAAAGTCATCCAAGGTTAAAGAAAGCTCCCTGATTTCCAAAGGCTTACACTCTAAGAAGGAAAGGCCTGCAAGGCTAATTGTAATCCATTGACAATAATTATGGGAAAGAATGACACATTATAATTTGGAATCTTTGAACCATGCTGCTTGTGCTTTGCTGTTGCTTTTCAGTGCTATTGGGAGTTATTTCCTTGTTTGCCTGAGCCATTCTGTCTGCCGTTTCTCTGAAACTAGCCCTTGCACTCACTCTATTCCTTCTATACTTTTTTATTACTGTAAGAGAACAGTAATAGGTTTTATATAAAGGCTGATAGGTTTACTTAATTGCTAATTGTGCTATTCCCGTTATTTCTCATCTACAGAGCTTGGCAAGCAAACAGATGCCATTATCAGAGCTATTTCTTTGTTACTCAAGGTCTATTGTTGCCATCATTCCAAAAGTAATGCTTTAAGAGCAGAGCCTTGGGTTCTTCTAATTACTGAAGTCAACACAGTTTTCAACTTTTTCAAATTACTTTTGGACTCATTCTTCCTCTTACTTTCTCTCTTTTCCTTCCTTCTTCTCTCCCTTTTACCACCCCATCACTCTCACACTTGCTTATTAAGTCCTGGGCAGCATGCTAAATGCTGGAGACACAGAGATAAGAAAGCTTTGTTACGGTCGGGCATGGTGGCTCACGCCTGTAATCCCAGCACTTTGGGAGGTTGTGGAGGGCAGATCACAAGGTCAAGAGATCCAGACCATCCTGGCCAATATGGTGAAACCCTGTCTCTACTAAAAATACAAAAATTAGCCGGATGTGGTGGCGCACACCTGTAGTCCCAGCTACTCGGGAGACTGAGACAGGAGAATTGCTTGAACCTGGGAGGCAGAGGTTGAAGTGAGCGGAGATCGTGTCACTGCACTGCAGGCTGGGCAACAACAGTGAAACTGTCAAAAAGAAAAAAAGGAAAAAAAAAACAAAAAAACTTTGTTACTAAGTCTGAGGGGACTTGGAATCCCCGGGGAAGGAGTCATTACACTTTTGATTTCTTGTTCAAATTTGGATGTTTTCAAAAGGCTAAGTACTGTGGGTATGTGGAATTGAGATTGATAAACAGGTCTGTAAAGAAATGGAAGCCTTCATTAGAGAAATGACATTTAAACTGTGACCTGAAGGATAAAGGGGTCATATTTATATGTGATTATAGTAAGAACAGATGTTGTTCTCATGACTACATTTTTAAGTCTCTTGCTGCCTCTATTTCTCTCTTTAAAAAAAGCCTCTGGCCGGACACGGTGGCTCAGATCTGTAATCCCAGCACTTTGAGAGGCTAAGACAGGTGGTTTACCTGGAGTCAGGAGTTCCAGACCAGCCTGGCCAACATGGGGAAACCCCATCTCTGTTAAAAATACAAAAATTAGCCAAGCGTGGTTTGGCGCCTATAATCCCAGCTACTCTGAAGGCTGAGGCAAGAGAATCTTTAGAACCCGGAAGGTGGATGTTGCAGTGAGCCGAGATCGTACCACTGCACTCCAGCCTGGATGACAGAGCAAGACTTCCCCCTAAAAAAAAAAAAAAAAAAAAAAAAAAACCTCTGCACAGCAAAAGAGACAACCAACAAAGTGAAGAAACAACCCACAGAATGGGATAAAATATTTGCAAACTACCCATCTGATGGATTAATAACCAGAACATATAAGGAGCTCAAACAACTATGTAGGAAAAAAATCTAATAATCTGAACAAAAAATTGGCAAAAGATTTCAATAGACCTTTCTAAAAGAAGACATACAAATGACAAACAGGGACATGAAACAGTGTTCAACATCATCAATCATTAGAGAAATGCAAATCAAAACTACAATGAGATGTCATTTCACCCCAGTTAAAATGGCTTATATACAAAAGACAGCCATCAACAAATGCCAGTGAGGATGTGGAGAAAAGGGAATCCTCACACACTGTTAGCAGGAAAGTCAATTAGTACAATCACTATGAAGAATAGTTTGGAGGTTCCTCAGAAAACTAAAAATAGAACTACCATACGATTCAGCAGCCCCATTGCTGTGTTTATACCCAAAAGAAAGTAAATTAGTATATCTAAGAGATATCTGCCCTACCACGTTTGTTGCAGCACTGTTCACAATAGATAAGGATTGGAAGCAATGTAAGTGTCCATCAGGAGATGACTGAATAAAGAAAATGTGGTACATATACACAATGGAGTACTATTCAGGCATTAAAAAATGAGATCCTGTCATTTGTAACAACATGGAAGGAAATGGAGATCATTATGTCACGTAAAATAAGCCAGGTGCAGAAAGACAAACATCACATGTTTTCACTTATCGGTGGAATCTAAAAATCAAAACAATTGACCTCATGGAGTTAGAGAGTAGAGGGAAGGTTACCGGAGGCTGGGAAGTGTAGTGGAGATTTGTGGGGGAGGTGGGGATGGTTGATGTGTACAAAACACAATAATTAGAAAGAAAGAATAAGACCTACGATTTTATAGCACAGCAAGGGGACTATAGTCAAATAATAACTTAATTGTACATGATAAAATAACTAAAAGAGGGTAACTGGATTGTTTGTAATAGAAAGGATAAATGCTTTAGGGGATGGATACCTCATTCTCCATTATGTGATTACTATGCATTACATTCCTGTGTCAAAACATCTCAAATACCCCATAAATATATATATATATCTACTATATACCCACAAAAATGAAAAATGAAGGAAAAAAAAAAAAGCTTTAACCTTAACCATCTAATGTGCTTGTTACAGTGCTTTGGGACCAAAGGAGGATTCAGGGATTTGGAAAGAAACCATTAACAATGGTTAAAAAAAAAAAAAAAAAGCAATTACCACAATATCAGATATACATTAGTTTAAACAGTCAAGAAACTACTTATAACATGAGTGTACTGGCTCAGAAACCCTGAGGAACTTCTGCAAAAATGATATCACAATGGGCCTAAACACAGAATTAATTGACCAATGAGAGGCAAAATGAATATTAAGAAAGACATAAGATAATTTACCAATCAGAAAAAAGTAATACCAAGCACCATACTGTGCAAGTTTCTTATAGAAACAAACAGGATGTGAATTTTTAGGGAAATAATTTTTTAAAATCATGGATGGCACATGAATATGGAGCCTTTGGTCAAAGTCTAGGATCTCTGTGTGGAAGGATGGGAGAACAAACTACAGGCAAGCTGTGGTATCTCCATTGAAAAGCCTTTTAAAAAGTAGATAGACGTTTTGTCAGCTTTATGTCCTAGGAATGTCTTTCTGAAATACCTGGGAGCTATCCCTTTGAAATGTCAGCAACGAGAGAGAGAGAGTAACCCTATTTCCCAGTTTCTGTGGGAGGATAGAAGTCTAACTTCAGTAGGCAAAAATACCTCCTGTCATAAAGATATGAGAAGTTTGTTTTTTTTCCTCTGGATGAAGCCAATTAGTTAACACAGATTGTTGTTCCAATTGCCATAACAAAGTTACAATGAACAATGTGTAACAAATGGTGCTGTCCAGTCCTCTTACTTAAGGATTTATTGTTTATCTTGAAAATAGGTATGCAATGAGTTGTATCTGCTTGATTGTATAAGACGGAGATATTCTTTTCTATTTTTGCAATCTCTTAGCACATTGCCTGTGATGGACATCATATTGATTTAATGCCTATTCAGTAATAAATATATTTTTTTTCTACTACCTTGATGGGAGGAATACTGGGTGGAAAGAATGTTTTGTTTTTCATAGTATTTCCCTGACACTCTGTATACACAGTCAGGCCATTATACTGTGCTCTTTATTTCTGGTCTATTTCCCAAACCCAATCCATCCTCCACACTGCAGCCAGAGTGAGATTTCTATAAGATAGCTTTAGCAATGCCATTCCCTCCTAAAATTTTTTACTGACTTACCACCTGCTCTGAGAAAACAACTATATTAAATGAGCTTTTCTGTGTCTCAGGTACTACAGTAAGGGCCCACATGTATTAGCTCACTTAATTATCACAGTAATCCTGTGAAGTAAGTACTATTTTTACACACAAGTGGATAGAAAAATCGCCCTAGTTCCTACAGATGACATGGGTTTCCGTTAGGCCTGGAAGCCAGGTAGCATGTATTCAAAATACCTCTAGATTAGACTGCTCAATCTCTGGTCTCTCACTACCTTTTTGTTCTATACTTCATAAATGTTGAAGTGTCTATTCTTTACTTAATCTATCTGTTCTTTTTTTTCACAGTATAGACCTCTCCAATTTTAAAACTATATAAGTAAGTGACACAAAAGGTAGGATTCAGAAAATATACTGGTACATACAAAAATACAGTATGTTACTTAGAATACACAGGATAAGTGCAATATTTTAAGAGATGTACAATAAGAAACAAAGAACTATTTAGTAGCACCCGTTATCATTCAATAGAATTCAAGAAGAATCATTCTAAAATTTATCTGTGAGAAGAATATGTGACAATAGCTGATTTTTAAAGAAAAAATTGAGATAACTTACCCTACTAGATAGTATAATAAAATGTGTGTCAAGTTGCAGTGATTAAAACACTGTGATATAGTAAATGAAAAGAAGGATTTATAAAATCACATAGAGCCTGAAATTACCTTACATATATTTGAGATTAGGACATAGATAATTTTAACTAAAAAGTTTTCTGCATAGTAAAATAGATAATTAACTGAATGAACAGAAACTGAATGAACAGAAATTCTCCTATAGAATGGGAGAAAATATTTGCAAACTATGCATGTGACAGGGGATTAATATCCAAAATTTATAAGGAACTCAACTCAACAACAAAAAAAGACAAATAATCCCATTAAAAAGTGGGCAAAGAACATGAACAGACATTTTCAAAAGAAGACATGAAAATGGTTAGCAGAAATATGAAAACATGTTCAACATCACTATTCATCAGAGAACTGCAAATTAAAACCACAATGAGATATCATCTTACATCAGTCAGAATGTCTATTATTAAAAAGAAAAAAATAAAGATATTGTCAAAGACGTGGAGAAAAGGGAATTCTTATACACTATTGGTGGGAATATAAATTAGTAAAAACTCTATGGTAAACAGTATGGAGATTTCTCATAGAACTCAAGATAGAACTACCACTCAATCTAGCAATCCCACTACTGAGTATCTACCCAGAGGAAAAGACATCATTATATCAAAAAGATACCTGTATCTGTATATTTATCACATCATTATTCACAATAGCACAGAGATAAAACCAACCAAATCGTCCATCAATGCATAATTGGATAAAGAAAATGTGGTATATATATACTACTCAAGCACAGAAAAGAATGAAATAATACCTTTTGCAGCAACATGAATGGAACTAGAGGCCATTCTCTTAAGTGAAAAAAATGAGACAGAAAGACAAATATCACATGTTCTCGTCTATAAGTGGGAGATAAATAATGTGTACACATAGATGTAGAGTATGGAATGACAGAAAATGGAGACTTGGAAGGGTAAGGTGATGGGAGGGGTTGAATGATGAGAGATTACTTAATGGTTACAATGTACATTATTTGGGCAATGAGTACCCTAAAAGGCCTGACTTCTCTACTATTCAATCTATGTGTTTAACAAAATTATACTTGTACCCCATACATTTATACAAATAAATAAATAAATGTGGAAGGAATCGACTTTTTTGGTTCAGCACCCCTTTAATCAAAGTCTCTGTTTTGACTACTAATCATAATAGGCATTTTTTTTTTCATAATCCCTGTAAGCACTAAGACATGGTACGAAATGATGGATAAAGATCAGATCATTGTCTGGAGAAGTCACTCTTTGTTCATTTTCAATCTAGACTCTGAGCACCCAATTCCTTTTCTCACAATTAATTTCTGAGGCAAAGTGGCATTTTTATAAGCGTTTTCATAATGAAAACCTAGTGAAAGATTTGTAATAGCAAATGGAAGAGGCATTGTTTTATTAAGAAAATCCTGTCTGTTTCTCTGTATCTGTTTGCTTTCAGAAATGTTTTTAAATCAAAGCATAGAGCATATACATCTAAGGGGATTGAGATGTTCTTTGAGGAAAGAAGAAACCTTAAAATTTAGAATAATCAACTAAATTTTAAGATTACATCATTAAAGTTGAAATTTACTGTACTTCTATCTTACAGTCCAGAAGTTCCCAAACTTCCTCAGTTCGTAACATTCTTAGTATCTCAGTATTTCTTTTCATGACATTCTCAGTTTTTTATTAAATAATTAGTTTCCAACTACTTAATAAATATCTGTATCTTAACAAATTTGTAGCTATTTGAAAAGCTAATACACATACATTCAAAAAATGTTTTATTTCATCCTTAATAATCATGACAACATACTGATGGAAGGTGTGTACCTGCTAGTCACTGTAAATTTTTCAAATTGGATTCCATCACACCCTTCCTCGTTTCCTCTTCCATGTTAGTTTCTGTATGATACTTGTTTTTTCTTCCCTATGCACCTAAAATACTACCTGACAAAGAAAATGCCCAATAAATGGATCAGCAGAAGCATTCGAGTTGGAGAGAGCTGCGTTTCCCTCCTGGCTTCACTATAAACCATTATATAACTTCGGACTTAGCTTCTGTGAGTCTCAGTTTTTATTTTGTTTAAACAGAGATAGTAAAAGTGATTTTAAGTGGTACTTTTTAATACTACCACTACTACTCCAGAGTTTTGCTTTCACAGTTATAAAGTTTTCTAGAAAGCAAATTTTAAAATCTGACAACCATAAATACCTATCATCAAAATGCTAAAAGGAAATAGAGGATTATAATTAGATTTAAGGATTATAAGAATTATAATTTATTCCTGCAAGTTCTGTTCCACATAAGAATTCAAAGGGGTTATAGAAATAGCACAGAAAATTTGGCTTAAATCGGACTTTTGCTTCTCATCAGCTTTGCTGCTACTTAGAATTGCTAACCCTCAGCTTCTCTTTCTGTTAAGTAAAAGAAAATAATACTGCTCAGAGCGATGATGTTAAGAAAACTGGAAGAAATATTCTCCTTTAACTCCATGAGGAGAAGAGGCTACGAATTCCTGCCTGGTAAAATTTTGGGTTCCAAGGCTGGCAATTGAGTGGTCTCTCAACACCATACATTATAGTGTGTGGATAAAATTGCTTAAGTGAGTATCCAAAGGGGTTTCCTATTTAGTCTTGACATATACTATCTAAAACTTGGCTACATTATTAATCAGAGTTTGGTCTGGAAAATTAAAACCATTCTAAGTATTTCACCCAGAAAAGAATTGAATACCAAGTGTCAGAGGCTCACAAAGCAATTGGAAGAGCTGTTGGATGTTGGAGAGTAAAAGTCAGGACAGCCTCTACTAGCTTTCAGCTAGCTGAAAGCACAAAAATTGCAGGGAACCACCCCTGCTGAATCATGTGTGGACATTCCCAACTACTGTCAAAACCACATAATTGCTGCTTGCTAGAGCCCATGTACCTGCTGACCACTGGGGAAATAATTGCTTCTTCTCTCCAACCTTCTAAACATCATGTGAGAACCTCTCATTGATTCCTACCTAAACCAGAAATCTGCTAGCAAGGAAGCATAGGAAAAGTAGTTTCTAGGCTTCTAGCCTCTGAAATATGAGAGAGAATGTAGAAGGGAGCAGAAATGCTAACAAGAAGCCCAAATCAAAGACTAACAAAAACAAAAAAAAAATAATGCAAGCAAACAAAATGACTCACAGGGCAAAGAAGAAAGGATAAGACAAGAACATTAAAATATACGACAAGAGCATTAAATAAAGGAACCCAAGGCAGAGCTATGGTGAAGGACAAAGCTAGGACAGCCTCCAGGATATTTTCTGTGCTGGTCAGAAAACTCCTTTTCCCTTTTAGGGACACCCAGGGACAGCCAAAGTGGTGTCTTGATACACAGTGCAGTTAGGTGAGGGATTTTCCAGATGATATGTACAGCCACCTTACTTGGTCAGCCTGCCCAGTATTTCATATCTCCAAGGCAGCCCCTGGGTTAACCTGGATCTTACTGTGACCATGCTGCTGAGATCAGAGCACCCTGGGGAAAGGTAGCAAGCATTGTAGCTAGAAGGTATTCCACTGTGAACACTCATCGAATAGGGTCACTCTGCTAGCCCCTGGTGTATCAATATTACGCAGAAATAAAGGAACAAAACTATAAGTTTCCTCCATTTATCCATATCCACAGTGGCAAAGTTTCCCTAAAATCTGAGTTAAATTCCATTTTATAGCATTGAAATGCCTCTTAACTCTCCTCTCACCATATATTTAAGGATCTTTTCCTTTTTTCAAGAAAGCAATAAATGGTAATACCTTTTCTTCTTCAGAAAATCACACCAAGATTTGTATATACCTGTTTTCAGAAGGATAAATTTCCTGTTGTTGTAGCAAATGGAATATATGTTTGCAAAGTTCCTTAGAGACCCTTAGTTCAAAATCCTGCCAGCTTACTTTTCAATGCCAACCTCAAAAAAGGGAACCGCTTACTGATCTCGACTTATTTATTTCCTCAGGAATAATAAAACAAGTCAGAAAATGGTTTACTTAGAATTATCCTATGGTAGACAATTTTGTCTCTGGGTTTTCGCCCACAAATGCATGAAATGAGCAAACTCATTTTCCCTTTTGGGAACAAAGGAAAACCTGCTAGCTCTTTTGGAAGAATTCACCTCACATGCAGTGAGTTAAAACCAATGTGATAATACCCAAGTGTTGTGTGACGCTATTGCGAATAGAGAATAAAAGGCAGCAGAATAATTCCTTGAATGGCTCCTAGATGCACTAAAATTTCTGTCTCATTGCTTATCCCAAAAGAATTTGGCCTAGTCAAAACAAGGGACTTACTTACCCCTGCCTTTAGCAAACTCCTAATGAGTCTTCTAAGAGTGAAAGTTCTCTATCCGATCTGTCAGCTGAAAATATTTGCCTTCCCAAGCTGCTGTTAAGGGAAGAGAAAAATAGTTAACATAAATTGCACCAGGAGATGGTAAAACACAAGTGTTTAGCAATGGGGGCTATTTAATGGGCTTCAGCTGTTTCAGCTCTACTCATTGCCACGACCTGAGGGTATAGGTACCATGGGATCCTTTAATATTCATTGCCAGTCACTGTTACACATTTCTAATACTTTAAACAAGGCTATCAATGTTGTTAGTGTTATTATTTTCATCTCACAGTTGTGACAACTGAGGAACAAGGCAGCTAAGTGCCTTGCCCACACAGATACTAAGTGGGTAAATTGGGATTAACACCCAAGCAGTCGGACTCCAGAGGCCATGCTGGGACCCCTTGGGGCACTTGCCCAGGTTGTTAAAGCAGCATGCACCCACCCACAAACTTAAGGCAGGTGCTATATATCATTTGCCAAAAGCAAGTTCCCCACCTCCTAGCCTAGGTACTTGGTAACAGCTGATGGCAGGCCGTGAATGATGATTTGCTTTGAAAGATGAACTCCAGAAGACTTCTGGTAAAACCCATCAATTCCTAAAGACTCGAGACCTGGGTCCACATGTATTCACTACCCAGACAACTCTTCTTTTTCAATGTATTCAGTAAGTCTCCTGATCTATTTTATTACAAGTAAGATCAGAACATATTGTAGCAGAGAGGCCAGTGATGCTGCCAGACTGTAGGTAGTAGCATGGCCCATGTTCTACAGAGTGCTCTTTGGGGCAATCTAACCTGCTCTTTGCTGATGTCAAGAGGTCCAGGCAGTATGTAAAAATCAAGCTACCCAGCTGGACAGAGTGCAATGCTAAGGAGATCATATGTCTCAGTTCATCTGGGAAAGTCTTGGTTTAGTCCTGCTATCCCAGTGTAGTTATGAATAGCATTCCCTTTCACTTTCAAGTCTTCCAGTGTGAACTGTGGATAGCTACATGATGACTCTGGGCATCTTCCACCTCTTCATACCTATAGCCAGGCAAGAGCCCCAAGAATCTGGCTTCTTTGAGAGAGATGAGCTACTGGTTTCATCTTCTAGATATCAGGGTCTCAGGAGTCCCATGGATACTCACGCCTAATCAGAAAGCCTGATGACATCAAAGAGTTCATCAATTGTGTGACGATTTTTGTCTTCTCAATTTTTTTCAGAGAGTTTCAGATTAAGTATGAACCATTCAGAATAATTTTTGTATGTATATTTCTCTCATCACACATGCAAAACTGCTTTTAAAAAACCACTATTGGTTACTCTCTTCTTCAGGAAGTCTTCATTAGCATAACATGAAAAGGACATGCACATAGCCTGATTATATATTCATATGAAAAGTAAGTCACTCGAGGAAATTAGGAACAGATTTTATTGACAGGCATAAATAAAAACAACACCTGAGCCTCTCCCCTCATCACTCACAAGTCTTAGTGGCCACTGGCCAAATGCACCAATTGTTACTAGCAGTCATTTGACTTTCGACATTCATTTCTTTCAGTATAGAAATCTTTGAAGGAAGATCTCCAAGCATGCTTTACTGACATTCTGAAAAACTGAATGGTTTAAGTTGCAGCTTAAACCATTATCTAATATCTTATTCATTTTTATTCAATATATTATTCATTTTTAGTTAGGTAAGTGGCAAAAATGATACACTAGATTAGAAGGAGTAGAAGGATGATAAAGGACAGGCCAGTTTAAGAAAGGCTTTGTTGTTAGAGAAAAGTAGAAGAGACCAAATCTAAGCATTGTCTGTTTCAAAAATGTGATTAAGCTCATGTGTGCCAGGCACAATCTCAGTCACAGCCTACAAATTCTGTTACTGACTCCTGCACAATGTCAACCCCTCTCCTCACCTTCCAGCCGGCATCGGAAATAACCTCTATATCCACATAGTGTCTAGCTCCTACTCCACTGGTAATGTGGAGGAGGTGTCGAGCAGCTTTCCATCTGGATGCCCAACCAATGGAATTTACTCACTGAGACATTTAAAAAGCCCAAAGCATCATTGACAAGCTTACATCACAAATCTTTTGATCTGTGGCTTCAGAAAATTAGTGTAGGTGTCAAACCCTTAAGAATGACTTAAGCATGCATTTGATTTAATTTCTACAACCCTCAGGTCTGAGACTAAGATGGACAAAAGCAATAGGCAACACTGGGTCTCACCAATATGTACCACTGGGGTAAGGGGCCTTCAGCTCTTACCCTGTCTATACACCCCCAGCACTGAGGCCATCAATCCGTTGGGCTTCACTTACCTCTGCTTTCCTCACCTCATTCCACCCAGAATTCTGTTAAACTCCCTGTGAAGCTCCTCCAAAGAACCCCGAACTCTGGATGCTTTTGCTAGGAGATGCTCCTTGAGGAGGAAGCCAGGACTTTGATTCTGGAAAAAAGGAAAAAAAAAATCTTCCGTATACTGGTGTCCAGTATTTCCATTGCCTCAGCCAGACTTTATGGAACATTGTTTTTTCTTTTATCCTAAGACTGAATTTTAAATCTGACTTGTGTAAAGATTGGTGTTTTTATCAAATGTTCTATCCCTTTTTGACCCACACCAGAAATCATTTTCCATGTTCTTATTGGAGAAGTTCATGGGTCTTCTTCCTTTACGTTTAATGGTGAGTAATAACTCTGAGGCCCAGCTGTTCTCCAGTCCTTGTTGCCCAGACTATTTTATTTCTGTAGCAATCAGGAAGAAATGCTTTCTGTTCAGGCTCTCTCACTCTCAACTCAGATATGCAGGAGATAAAGCACAGTCAACACATCACTGTTAATTCCTCTCTTCTAGAATAGCCCTCACTCATACACTCACACCTTCTAGCTTCAGTGTGAGAAACTCCATTAAATTCCAGCCATTCTTGCTTAGTGTCCCCACTTCCTCTTATTCCCTAGGATGTGTAAAAGAATTAAATACCTCCATACCTTGAGGCACGGAGTTTTTCTTTTCCAGTTTGAAACTGGCTTGTCCAGTATTTTTTTCATCAGGTTGACTCTAAAAGGCTAAAAATCGTAAGAGAAAACTGCCCCTCAACTTCTAAGAGGACTCAGACCTCGGGGCTCCTCATTGGTTTCCCTGCTTTTCCGGGGACCAACATCCCTTTTGAACATCCAAAGCAAACAAAAATGTAAATGTTTTACTGTCATTTGAACAAGAAAATAGCTATATACATAGAAAAGATTTCTCATATGAATGTGTAATTAAAGATTAAGGGATTAAAGTAATATTTTATGAACATAATATTTAATTTGAGCTTGACCTTGAGGAAGGGGTGGTGTTTCACTCTACAGTAAGAGATAATTTTGCCTGTCATTTGTTTAAAATAATAAAAAGAAGAAACAAATTAGTGAACAATTTTCTTTAGTTTTTATGACTATATTAGAGTCTATTGTTTCTGAATATGAAGTATACTGATTCTGAATATGGAGTATATTGTTTCCACAGCAGCAGTTGTGACTGTCCTGCTTGTACGCAGACTTTGAAGAACAAGTGGCTATTGTAAGTATTGATTCTATGAAGCTATATAATTTATGAAACCCAAATATTAAAATTATGACAATAAACCTCGGTCTACACTTGACCCTGTGCCCATTAACAATAAGATGGATGAACTAAAAATGAATGGAGGAAACCTGGGTCATTTACTTTCCTACTACACAAGGAGCCTTAATCCTAGGCGATTTGAACAGAAAATGCTCTTTGCAACTCTTCTAGTCCAAGCATAACAGCTAGGTTTCATCTCACGTTTTAACTTCTAGGGAAGGAAGAAGCAGAGGAAAAACATTTAGGAAAAAGTTATTTACTCAAAAAGATGGTTTGCAAGGGAGCCAGATTTTTGAAAAATCGGTTCATCAAATAAAGACAGAACATATGTTTAAAGGAAAAACAAAACTGTAAAATTATCAGGTTATCAAATTTACAGTTAGTCTGTTTATGGTGGAAAAAAACAATGTTTTCCCATTATTATCATATCCAAGAATATCCTGACATGGTGTCAATTGTCAGCATTATAAAAGTCAAGGGTGAAGGTGTTTGCATTAGGAAGTCAAAACAGGAAGTCAAAAACTCAGAGAACATCTGAGCTTTCCCTAATTTTAAGACTAGAATTAAACATAATAACTCGGTTATTTTTGCTTGTGTTGAGGTGCAAACTTTTGTTTTTGTTTGGTTGGTTCCCTGGTCTTGAGATGTGATATAAATTCCTACCTAATATGGAGGCCTGCCAAGAAGTCAATCTTGCTTTCACCCTCCAGACTATCAATAACAGTTGTTCAAGCATGAAAGATTCTAAGAGGCCTCATTTGGGATAAGTATATGTTGTAATATTTGAATAGAATTTTCTACCATAAACATGAAAAAAGTTGAGCAGGACCATTTCTACCATTTTATTTTTTAACTTCTGCTCAATTTGAATGTCCTTCTTTTACATATAAGAAGGAGAGGAGTAACCTGGTAAAAATCATACATCAGATAATATAACTCTGACTTGAAACTAGGTGTTCTAATAAGTGGTCCAGTAAACACATGGTAGAGAGTGAGGAGGAAAGGGACACTTATAAATATTTGTAGGATAAACAAATTCTCTTTTCATTTCACCAAGCTGAATGCACTACAAAAATTAAAATTGCCATATCACACTCTGGAGCTTATCCATTCAGAGTAATTATACCTACTCTACTGTAATTTCTTTTCCAACGTAGAGAGAATTGATTTTTGTAAAATATCAAGTTGAATAATCCTTGTGTGCAATATGATCATTGAGTGTTCGCTGTATGAAGGAACTCATGTGGTTTGCCAGAAATCTCAATGTGACTCTAGCTAAGTGGTTGGAGGTAGAATGCATGAATTATGTGAAGTGAATGCTGTGTGCTCATTACTCAATTCCACACAAGGTTGCTATTTCTGTCCGACTTCTTATGTAAAGGGTCATTTTTTTAATTTCCAAAATTTTGGTTTTTTATTTCTATTTGGTTTCTTGATAGTTCTTTTCCCCTGTAATGTATCATTAGCTTAGCCAAGAGTTTTAATCTAGTTTTGCCTTAGAGTGCACAGATTTTCCTGAAAATTCACTCAAATAACACATTCCTTGCATCTTTTCCTCAGAGATGAATTGCCTTTTTCAGTTTGAGTCTGGCAAACCTAGGGCTTCTTACTCAGCTCCAGTCCCACCCCTTAGCAGTGGAAAGGGGCCAGAATACATATTTTGCAGACTCTTGCCAAATCAGCTGCTGATGTAGTTCACTTACTTTTCAGGCCTCACCACAGATGGCAAATCCTACAGTAAAGAATGTGTTGAGACCAGAGGGCCCACAATAACTGGCAATTCACTGTAGTGTATTCAAAATCAACTGTGAACCCTGAACATCCTCTGCATGAAGTAATTCTATTTTTAAAGTATTACTATGAGATTTAAGAATTTTAATGCTTAACTCCTTTTGCACATTAATATTTAAATATTAAATAATAATTGCATTCAAAAGAAAGCCACTTCTAACAACAAAAACACACTTTGTTTTGAAAAGGGGTAAGAATCTGTTTGGAAGAATAATGAGAAAACGAACAGGAGTAAGAGAAAACTATAGCCTGAAAGCTAGTTTCATTGACTCTGCGTGAGACTAGAACATACTTAATGAATTTCTGTTTCTTTACAGACAGCTAATTAAAGTCCATTGACAGATTATAGCATTCTTGATGTTGGAGTGAACATACATAGAAAAAATTATATAACAGACTTCAAGTCTACTATTTTTTTCTTTAAAAATGTGTAAGAAATTAAGGTAGCATTTTTTTGCTTTGCTGATACCCATGCTATTTTAAAATGTAATAAAAAATTAAGAGAAGAGTTTTGCTGCACTCTTAGAAGACATACTCTATTTTCTAAATATTAATATAGTGGTTTGTTCTATAAATTCCATTTCCATAAACAAATATTTAATATTTATATGTGAATGTTTCATCAAAAAGTCCCGCATTTGTGAGGTCCTGGAAAAATATATAAGAAATATCTTCTCTGAATCTTTACTCTAACTATAAAATCCACTGAAAAATGTATTGTTCATTGAGCTTTTCATTTATTATTAAAATACATACTATATGTTAATTTATGTAAAAGATGACATTATGAGAACAAGACTGTGACTCTTAACCTGTCCCCTATGATGACTGGAATGAACAAAGGGATATTAAAATGAGAAAAATTATCTAGCTCACTATGATGAAAGCATTCTATGAAGGTTATGTCAAAAGATTGAGGAGTAAATGCTCCCAAACCAGGCAACATTGTAGATTAATTTTCCTCACAGAAAGTATTTTTAGTGATATGAAAAATGACTCTCAGCTCACCAAGATTTTCACCATTGTGACTGGACATTCTCACCACAGAAACAAGGTTGTAGAAAATTAAATCAGCAATGTGACATATATTCTGGGAATGCAACGAAAGATCAGAAAGATGCAATAATAACCAAAATTAACACATTAGGTCTGAAGGCCAGAAATTGAAGCCCTATTTTATGGAGACTTCACTTTTCTAAACATGAAGTCAGAAAAAATGAAAGATAAAAATATTTCAAGATAAAAATAATAGACTGAATTAGCAGAACAAGTGGGGGTGCTCACGGGGGAAGACTTGAATTCTAAACTCAAAAGGCATACTGAACACTTGCAGAAAATAATAAAAAGAGAATAACTACATACATTTTGGAAGAATTATTTAATTATACAAATTAAGAAAAATCCTACAAATATTCATTCAGAAAAAGTTGTATATAATCTAGGAAAGAAATTTCTTCCCACCCTCAAAAGCAAATCTAAAATACCATAAGACAATGAAGCAACATCTAAAGAGTTTTAACGTGAAACACTTGTTCAAGATTTTTCTTCATGTGTGCAAGCACAAGAAATATTTTCCTCGTTCTTACATATTTCAGCATGTCTATTACTCTTACATCTTTCCTAATACACATATTAAAGCCTGCAAGGAAAACTAAATTAAAGAAAAAAGAAGATGCAATGGTTTCATCTATTCAAAATAAATCACCCTCAAACTAAGCAAATATATTTAATAAAAAATACATTATGACCAAAAACACTAACTACTTTAAAATAGGTCATAAAAGAAAATTATGTTATCTAAGTCAATGTCAAAATAATGTTAGAAAAATTAATTCCCATGCTGTGTATAATCAAAATGAAAAACGTTATTTCTTGACATGTTAAAACATAACCATTCTGAATTGGATCATCATGCTTAATGAAGAAATTATTGAAGCATTTTAATTAAATTTAGTAAAATAAAAAATAAAACCAAACCAAAATATAAACATAGTTACTCATAACTAAATCATTAGTAAATATTTTTCTGATAATATTAGCCTAAACAAAAAATAAGAAAAAACAAAAAGGTATACATTTTGGAATGAGTGAAAGGAAATCATGAGTGAAAGCTTTATCTTGTATCAAAGGAATGTATCCCTCACTCCACAATTGCACCCCTTGAAAACCTATTTCATGGCATAATTTTTGTTCTATTACTAGAATGAAATAAAATCATGGAAATAAAACCAATCTCAGACCATTATTTTTTGAATATGCTGAGACATTTCAGGACAACCAGTAACTAAGCAGTGCCTAAAAATAGGAAAAGATCATTAAGGAACAGCAACTGTGTATTTCTGGTATTTCATTTGCCATGGGTGGGGGATTTTCCAGCAGGCACATGAAACAGGAAGGAAAAATGACACAAGAACTATAACTGCCACCTGACCCAGAAACTTCATGAATTATTCTGAGAATGGTTCGTGGGTTATCTTTTTAACAATGATTTAGGAACATGTAGCACGTCACTTTTAAATGCTGAGTGAATCTGACATGATCAATTCTCAACATTAAGAAAAAAATTATATTTGGACAAATTGTATCTCATCTACTGCTTCTCAACAGTACTGGCGCCAACAATACTAAAGCTTTTAGCAAATTGACCTACAGTCCTGTGTCAGTTACCTGGCAGACATCAGAATGGAGGCCAAACAGTGGCCATTGTTTTATGTATTTTGACTTTTTAATCCCTGTGACTGTTTTGTACAAGAAACTTGAGTTATGTCCCAGGTATTTAATGTTAATTCCATAACCATAACCCTTCTATATTCCAGCGTGCAACAAATGTCTAATATTTTTTACTTGATAGATTCTGAAGAATCAAGTACCTAAATAAATTTAAAATGATTTTGCTAACAGCAACATTAGAGAAATTACCTTTGTTTCTTGGCAAATTTAATTTCTTATAAAATATGCCCAGTGCTGTAAACCGTTTTACTAATTTTTACATCAGGCTGGTACTGAAGGGCAGCCTCATCTCCTAAGCCACCATGATGAGCGAAGAACTCAGGACTCTTAGATGCACAGTTTTCTCCAATTAGTGGCTTTAATGAGGTCATCACAATCAGTTGAGAAATCCTCTGTGTAAGCTTGCTTTGCTACAAGATTATAGATGCAAGAAAAGTGGGATTTGTGTACCTATCCTTACTCTATTGTACTTCCTCTAAGAAGGTAATTTGCTGGTTTCCTGGGCCATCTACATCCAATTAGATGAAGGAATTCTTCATATTCAATTCCTTTGGGTTCTGTTCGATTCCAGGGCAATTAGTGTTTTTGCTGTATTAGGCATAGACAATTGTACTTACATCTAGAAAGTTTTCTTTTCTACACTGCATGTGTCTAGGCTGAGATTTACACATCTTTTGCAGGATGTGCCTTTTGCTTACTTCCTATTACAAGGCCAGATGTTCTCATGTTTGTGTAATTTGCGTAACAGATTAAGTTCCTCATAGAATTCTTGGTATTCTTTTCTGGATAGATGAATTGAGTCAAACAGAAATTCCCTTAATGTTGATGGTTCAAGCTGTTTTAAGGCTTAGGATGCAGTGACATATACAGTAATATTTTGCAAAGTTAATTTTGATGATGAAAAAAAATGAGGGACAGAGTGGTTAGGTGGCTTCCCAAGGTCACAAAATAAATAAGGAGTACAGCAGGAATTAAAATGGCATGGTAGTTTAGAATCTATATGCCTAAATACACTGAGATTCAATGAGTTTTACTCATCATGTCTTTGTCATCATTCCATTATCTTATACTATCTTGACATATTTTTACGAGGACTTTCCTGGGGTTGTGTAGGCGGAATCATTTCGTTTCTATTAAGCACAAAAGATATTTGGCAGGGACACATTAAGGAAATCATAAGTTAAATAATGGAGAATAGTCACCCAGACTTGAAGCAGGCTCAATAGGTATATCTCGAAGCAGATGTATCCCATCAAGTATCAATTTCATCGATCTATTCTATTGAGCATAAATAGGCTAGACAACATTTCATTGTTTCATAGGAACACAATACAATTTTCAGCAGACTGTGAAGTCTAGTGAGCTGCCTGTGGCCCACAGTGTGGCAATCAGAAGCTGTATAGGTTTGAGCAAGTCACTTAACTAGGGTTACTCTAGGGTTCAGACGAAAGAAGGGAGTTGAGCTTGATGGGTTCCACCAATCTTTCCACTTTTAATCATCATTTTTGCTTAGACAAAGTTAGTATTTTTCATTATGATGTTACTGGAATGGAACATTAGAATAGGAACTCTTAATTATAAATGAAAGAGATTTTACTGAAAATGCCACAAAAAAAGGGCAAAGGAATACCCTTTGAAATGCTTTTTCAAAACCCTATCTTTTACTAATCTTAGAGTTATATCTTCTTAAGGATAATTGTATTTTCTTCAAAATTAAGTAGAATCTCTTTCAAGAAAAGAAGGTTATTCTCATGGATAAAATATAGTGAATGTTTTAAAATTTGAATTTCTTAGAAGAAAAATTGCTACAGTGTAATGAAAAGAGTTGGAGCCTCTCTCTGAAGGAGCATTAATTGTTCCCCACCCCTTCTGACAGTCAGTAACTAAGAAATAAAATTATGCATTTAAGTAAATAATTTTTTGAAAATGATCTTTCAAATTACTAATATTACTGGCCTTCAAATTATAAGTGTAAAATTATTTTAATAAAGTTATTTTATAAAATAGTTATATTTTCTACACTGTGTAAAAACTAGAATACTATCCACATTATATGTTGCATTTTACAATCTTAGGCAGTACAAATGAATGTAGAAATTGCTTAATATTAATTAGCCAACATAAATACAGTTATTATCTATGATTCTTAATTGAAGACAATCCACAGTAAAAAATAAAAAATAAAAAAAAAACATTATCTTAAGAAGTAGTATAACTGGAGTCTCCTTTCTAACCCCATGTTGTACATAGTGAGGCGTAAGCCCCAGATTTCCATAAATTAGAGTCTTGAGCCTTTTATGGCAAGTATAAATACTCTGGGGTATTCTGGTTTAAAATTTCCTAAGACCATACTTCCTGCATCAGCCTCTTCCAATTTGTCACTAAAACTCTAATGGAGCCCTGAAAAGAAGAAAGTTCTTAGTAATACTGACAACAGAAATACACATCTGGTGTACTGGCCACACCAGAGAAATTTCTGCTAACCACAAAACCTTTGGAGCTAAGTTGACGACCATAATCAGACTTCTCAATCTTAGGATTAAAAAGATGAAAAGACAGTTGGGCTTTTACTAACTCCCTTTTTCCTGATTTGATAATTCAGGTTGTGTCAATCCAAACACCAAGCTACCATCTCTTTATTATGATTCCATTCCCTACCTCATCCAACTAGAAAGTTTAACTTCCAAGGAAGAAAAAAAAATTGAAGGAATTGGGGCATGACATATTACATTCTGGGAAGTAAAGTCCCAGCAGATAAAGCACTTTGGAAAAACATACTCAAAAAAACACTAGTAGCAATTCATGGAGGTGATCATTCTTATAAATTATTTAATGTGTTTGTTGTACACAGAAACAGAATGTAGCAGGTGAAGAAATTCCAATCAAAATCTATCAATGCTACACTAAATGCATTCCTGTTAGAAAGTGTAAATTACCTTGAGAGTTGAACTCATTATCTTGCCCTTCAGCTATTGGTATGAGAAGGAAATTATAATATTGTGATACTGTAGCAAAGACAGAGTACCTGCTCAAGATGAAGTTCCAGCTTATTTATTGGTAGGCATTGGGTCTGTTTGAAACTCTTCATGTTCTAGGACAAGGATGAGTATGTAAGAAGGTAGGTATATTGACTGATACATGATAAATTAGATACAAATCGATAGATAAGAAAAAATGAAAGTTAACATGTACATTATTCTAAAGAGTTAGAGAAAATAAATATTAATACATCGGGAAAGAATTTGCTATAGAACAAAAGGAAATCTTTAAGCATACTCACACACCTTTGTTAGCAAGTTAGAAAACAGCATTCAATGAAAGAGTAGCAGAAAGATGAGATAAAACTGGATTACAAGGAAACTCAAAATTTAATAACAGAATTAAAGAGTTTATTTGAAGCAGAGAAGAGTACATCCAGGTGAAAATGAAATCAGTCATTCAGAGGACAAAATAGAAACAATTCTTCCATATCATTTTAGAGTGCTTATGTTTTTGTTTGTGTGCACAAAACTGTGACTGCACAAAATAAGGCAGAAATGTTATCAGTGATGATGAAATCATTCATGGGTTTTATTTCTCTCTTTTTACACTGTGTTTTGTTTTATAAATATTTTGAAAACAGCCAGTGCTATTGAAATAATCAAAATAAATACACATTATAAAAAATGTGATAGTAGTGCAAACTCATAGAGATCAATTGTCAGAGCAAAACACATGGAACAGATTTTAGTACAGCTGTAAGAAAAAACTGCAAGCTAATGAAAAACTGCATACATTTTTTAATGTTCAGAAGAAAATTAAGTTAAATTATTATCTTACTTTATACATGTAAATACATAGTAAATGAATCAATTAATTAAATGGACATAAGCCATAAAAAGCTAGAATAAAACATATTATACTATTTGACTAATCACTCAAGGTAGAATTGTAAAGCATAGATACAGTAAAAAAGATGGCATCAAGCAAAAGGAAAGAATATATATAAATATATATTACATATATTTTAATAAAATAATATATAGTTAAAACTGCTAAATATAGAAAATCAGAAATCATAATCATTAACAAATATTATAAAATTAAAGAAAATGATATTAACATGAAATATTAATATTCATGTATGACATTGGCAAAAATTTTTAAATCATTTTTCAGAAACTGGGCATAAGGCTTCTAGTGGAAATGGATATTGGTGAATTGGCAAAAATTTTAAAATCATTTCTCAGAAATTGGGCATAAGGCTTCTCGTGGAAATGGATATTGGTGAAACCATCTAGAAAAATAAACTAGTGAAATGTATAAACAGCAATTAAAAATTTCTATCATTTTCAACCAGTAATCCAACATTAAATGTTTTATACTTAAAAGATATTCAGAGGTATACACAAAAATTTATATTTTTAAATGTTTATACAACATTATTTATGATGGTAAAAAGTAAAAATAATATAAATGTCCAAGTATAAGAAAATAATTACCTGTTAGTATAGTCAAATGTTGGAATCAGGTCATAATTAGAAATTAATTTTTCAAAGAATATTAGGTATAAAATTTTTATAAGGTGATATTACATGACAAAATAGCAATATAGAAACAGCATACAGATGGTCCTCCACTTAAAATGAGGTTATATCGCCATTATAAGTTGAATATACAGTTAGGTTGAAAATGCATTTAATACACTTGCCCCACAAAACATTATAGCTCAGCCTAGACTACATTAAAAGTGCTTGAATACTTACATCAGCAAAATCATCTAACATCTGTTTTTTGATAACGTATTAAATATCTTACGTAATTTATTGAATAATGTACTGAAAGTGAAAAACAAAATGGTTGTATTGGTCCTCAAAGTACAGTTTCTACTGAATGTGTATCACTAAAGGTAAAAAATTGTAAGTCAAACCATCTTAAGTTGGGGACCATCTGTGTAAAATACAGTAGTTCTTGCTTATCTGTTGTTTTACTTTTTGTGGCTTCAGTTACCCGTCGTCAACCATGGCCTAAAAATATTAAAGGAAAATTCCAAAATAAAAAATTCACAATTTTAGATTGTGGATCTTTCTGAGTAGCCTAATGAAATCTCTTGCTGTCCCTCTCCATCCCACCCAGGACATGAATCATCCCTCTGTTCAGCATATTCATGCTATATACACTGCCTGCACTTTGGTCACTAAGTAGCCATCTTGGATACAAGATCATCGGTCATGGTATCACATTGCTTGTCTTCAAGTAACTCTTATTTTAGTTAATAATGGCCCTGAAGCAAAAGAGTAGTGATTATGGCAATTCAGATATGCCAAAGAGAAACTGTAAAGGGCTGCCTTTAAGTAAAAAGGTGAAAGTTCTTCACTTAGTAAGCAAAGAAAACAAAATCATTTGCTGAGGTTTCTAAGATCTAAATTAAGAATGAACTTTCCATAAAATTGTGAAAAAGAAAGAAATGTGTGCTAGTGGCCGGGCGCGGTGGCTCAAGCCTGTAATCCCAGCACTTTGGGAGGCCGAGACGGGCGGATCACGAGGTCAGGAGATCGAGACCATCCTGGCTAACACGGTGAAACCCCATCTCTACTTAAAAATACAAAAAACTAGCCGGGCGACGAGGCGGGCGCCTGTAGTCCCAGCTACTCGGGAGGCTGAGGCAGGAGAATGGCGTAAACCCGGGAGGCGGAGCTTGCAGTGAGCTGAGATCCGGCCACTGCACTCCAGCCTGGGTGGCAGAGCGAGACTCCGTCTCAAAAAAAAAAAAAAAAAAAAGAAATGTGTGCTAGTTTTGCTGTCACACCTCAAACTGCAAAAGTTACAGCCACAGTGTATAATAAGTGTTTAGTTAAGATGGATAAGGCATTTAATTTGTGAGTATGAGACAGCCAGGTACGTACCACCGGGTGCCCGGGAAAACTCCAGCCGGCCTGCGCACTGGGGGCAGCTTTGGGAAGTTCCTGCCCTTTGCAGCGGGGAAGAGCCTGGCTCCTCCTCTTCCTGTGTAGAACCTGGGATTCAAACCGCCAGGCAAAGCGCCCTAGCAGGGACTCTGAACTAGTGAGTGTCTGTTTCCCGCTTTTCTTTCTTTCCACCCAATAAAACCGTGTCTTACTCATCATTGAAATTGTCTGCGAGCCTGAAATTTTGTGGCCGTGGGACAAAGAACTCCGTCTTTAGCTGAACTAAGGAAAAGCCCTGCAACAATTTTGGCGCGCAACGTGGGGACTTGAGAAGCGGTGAGTGAAATGGAGACTCAAACACTCTCACTGTGGTTTCTAAGCCTTTTCATCCTGGGACTTGTGAGGGTGGGGGATGGGGGAAACCATCCCCCACCCCGTGTCACTCCAAGGCCTTTTCGTGGCCTTTTCCTTCCTTTTTCGAGTCAGATGGGTGAGCAGCGGCTCCCCTCCACCCTCCCATTCTTGCCAGGGCTGGGACTTAGGGCCCAAGGGTCCCACACAGCTGGCAGGCTGGCGTTTTCCACCATATTTCCTGAGGCTTTCCCTTCCCCAGCCAACGGGTTTTACTCCGTCAGACAGTGATTAAGCTTTTCTCCTGGTAGAGGAAACAGTTGTATAAGAATAAGAGGTTCTTCTCTAGGCATTTTTAAACCTTTTTTTTTTTTCCCCCTCTTCTCTCCCCTGTCAGCAGTTAACCTTATTTTTTCCTTTTAGAAGACATTTTACTAGGCCAGGCTCCGCAGCTATCACTGTTTGTATTCTCGGCAAAGTTTTGGTTGTCCTACTGTGGGGTAAGACATAGTAAAATTATAATATTTTGGTCTGAGACAGCATTTGAAAGCCCAGGGTGGCCAGGCGCGCTGGCTTCTGCCTGTAATCCCAGCACTTTGGGAGTCCGAGGCGGGTGGATCACGAGGTCAAGAGATTGAGACCATCTTGGCCAACATGGTGAAACCCCATCTCTACTGAAAATACAAAAATTAACCAGGCCTAGTCGCACAGGCCTGTAGTCCCAGCTACTTGGGAGGCTGAGGCAGGAGAATCGCTTGAACCCGGGAGGCGGAGGTTGCAGTGAGCCGAGATCGCGCCGTTGCACTCCAGCTTGGCGACAGTGAGACTCCGTCTCAAAAAAAAAAAGCCCAGGGTTTAGATGGCGCTTTTACTCTAGTTCAGGACCTTGTAATAGACAACTCAAGGGAAAGAGTGAGGCATTCTGCTTCCTGTGAGCCCTCAAGAATGATGTCCTTCTAACATTCACAGTTCCACTGTTTTGTGGGTCTGCCTCATCATCATCAGACTGTTTTAAATGTTTGCTGCTGCTTCTACATCCTCTTCCCACATCTGAATTAAACTATCCTTAGTGTCTCTTCCCCTTTCCCTTTGGCGGGACAATACTTTTTTTGTTCCTTGCACAACTTTACCGTCGTCTTCTAGGGTCATACCCTGTTCAACTCCTTTCCCACTCTAACTCCATGAGTGTGGCCAATGACAGCACCCCATCCCCTGAGCCATAGAGGCAGACCTGTGCCTGAGATCTGAGCATTCATGGGAATGACTACCGCCCTTGCTGTTTTGATGGGTTCGAATGCCAGCAAATCAATCAAAACACTTCACTGAAATTTTTCTGATTGAAGTGAATAGAGGAGAATTTCCCCACCCACCATTTCTGAGTAAGTTTGAAAATATATAAGCATTGATTCTCTACTCCTGAGGTTATTCCATGTGAGAGAACACAGAGGAAGCACAGATAAATAAACAGCAAGAAAGAGACTGCTGACAGCTTTTGGAGGCTGGAACTATTTATACCAGGGTTATCTATCTCATCTTTTTCTACAGATTTCCTTAGATCAGTTTTTTGTTGTTGTTGTTTTACTTAAACAGGTTTAAATTTTCAAATGAATACTGTCCAGTATAACACACAACCTCATCACGCTTAATTCTACCAAGTTCTGTATGTTAACTACGGCTATTCTATTTAGACATAGGAAAGTTTGAAACTCACCCTCCTAGCCCATGCTGGCAATTTTTCCAATATAAATAAACATTTCTGCTCTCTCTCTTTAGCCTAGAGAATTTTCATAACCAGAAAGAAATGTTCTTTTGGCTATAAAGTATCTATAGGTTATAATGGCAGGAGCAGTATAAATAATAAGACAACATACGTTTGTTTTCAACAGTAGTAATCAGAAGATTCAATATACATTTCTAACACTTTGAAGGATAAATTATAATAAAATGGCTAGGGAGAATGTAGATGATACATATAAATCTACTGAATAAACTGCATTAAATATTATAATTGCAAAAAGATTTGGAAAGTAACTTCTTTTCTAGTGCCCATGGATCACTTATAAAAATTGATTGTGTATCAGAGAAGAGAGAACTCCTCAGTAATTACTTCAGAGCAGGTTTTAAATACTGAGGTTTATGCAATAAGTAACTACTTATGAAATGTAAAAATATTCAATCATTTGTATATTTTGAATCACTATCCTATATAACTCTTTGTTCTAAAAGAAATCAAAATGTCAATTCTTAGCATTAGGATAAGGATAATAGTACACAACAAAATCTGTGGTTCTAGTAAAAGCAAATATCTATGAAAAAGTACACCATTAAATACATTAATATTAGCAAAAAAGAGGAATTATCTAGATGTTCAATTAAAATTGTTTTTAAGTAGAACAAAGTATTATTGGAGATAAAGTAAGGATGATGAAGTGGAAAACAGAGAATTCATATAGTTATTTGCTCCCATTCATATACCTAACAATAGGCAGGGCCAAAACAGCTTCAAACACCATACTTTGAAATGCTTCATTATACCTCATCTAGTACAATCAGCAAAAGAAAGGGTACATGTATACAAAGACAGTCATGGAAAAGTCAAATGAAGAAAAATATTTGTTGATTTAAAAAGAATAGGCTCTCCTTGACAACATATAAAGAAGTAAATTCCAGGTAATTTTTTTGTATTTTATATATATAATTATATACAATTATATATGATTACATATACAATTATGAATGTAATCTATAATTATATAAAACATTAAATATATATAATTTAGAAAATAATATTTGCATACATTAAGGTGAGTGAAAATTTCTTATGGAGGGAATAAAATCCAAAAACCTTAAATGAAAAAAAGGAATATTGCATAAAAATAAATATTCTTCCATGGCAAAAGACATTGAACATGATTGTTAAGAAAAAAGGAGCTGATATAATGAGGAAATTTTTTGACATGTATGTAGACAAAGGATTAGCAGTTCTATACACCAACTGTAAATTCATTGTAAAAGAAGCAACTTCAAGAAGTATAATTAGGAAAAGAAAATAGAAAACAAATTCATGTGAGTGGAAATGTAAATAATGGAAATGGACAGTAAGTAATGAAAAAATATGTTCAGGCTTGCTGATAATCAGAAGAATGCAAATTATAAAATGAGAATTTGTTTTTTATCCATCAAACTGGTAAAATTTAAAAGTATGGTAATATTAAGATTTAATATTGGATATAAGGAAATGGACAGTCTCAGACATTACCATAGTGTGAATGAAGTATCTGGCAAAGCATACAGAAATGAAGACAATTAAGTGAAAATATGTACATGGTAGTAAAAGCTGGAAATTCCCACAAACAGAATGTTAGATATGTAACTAGACATATAAGTCATAATACTGAGGAATGGCAAAAAAACAGCAATTACCTACACACAATATATAACCTAAAATATATGATTTTAGTGGACAACTATATGGTAATACAATGGAAAAATCTTCCTAAAGGATAACTTTCTTGGAAAATGCAAATAATCATTTTAGAAATATACACCTGAGCAGCTGAATTAATGAGAGAATAAAATTTAAAAAGACATTATCAAATAATTACTTTTATAAGAACATCTAAGTTCAGAGAGTTGCATGAATGGATTTGTCATATCTTCAGGGAATAGTTACTTCCCGTGGGATTTAAACTGTTCCAGAAATTAATAAACAATGTAAATATTTTAAATTTGTTATGGTATATATACACACATTCAGAAGAGTACCTGTATCCTAAATGATAAATATTAAGTGAGTGCCTCTGTAACCATTAGGCAAGTCACAAGATGGAATGTTTTCTGTACTCCTGATGCTCTCCAGGTATGTCTTCCCCTCATGGTCTTTTCACTCTCCCAAGGCCATAACCAGTATGGTAACTTTTGAAAATAACTTTCTTCTATTTGTTTATGGTTTTAACTTATAGGAGCGTCATCAAATGATATAGCTTAGTTTTTCATCATTTTAAACTTTATATAAATGTATGTATTCTGGCTGAATTCTTTTATTCCACATTTTGTTTGTATAATTTATTTGCATTGTTGTTATTACCTGTGGCCCTAGTACATTCACTTTTGTCATATAAAGGACATTGTATGGAAAGTCTACAAGTAAGCTATCCAGTTTATTGTGGATATTTTTTACTTTTTTTTCTGTTTTTAGTTTATTTCAAATATTATTATTATGAACATCTTTGTACATGTTTCCTGGCATATGGGCATATATTTCTTCAGAGCATACTCTCAGATCTGAAATTGATAAGTTATGAGATATGCCTGTCATTAAACTTACTAGAGAATGTTATGTTGCTTTCCAACGTTGTATTCCAATTTGCCTATTATGTAGTAGGGCATGGAAATTTCTGTTGCTCTACAAGTTTGTCAACACCTAGTATTGACAGACATTTTTTATTGTTTGGCAATATGGTGGTTGTGATTTTAAATTTGACTTACTATTGGGGTTCAGTATTTTTACCTACATTTATTAATTATTTGGATTTCCTCTTTTGTTAAATCCCCATTCAATTATTTGGCCCAGGAAGGAGCCAAGATGGCTGATTGTACACAGCCACGAAGAGTGTCTCCCACTGATATACTAGACCATCAAAAAAACTGGAATACTCCAGGCATATCTTTAGAAAAAAGGCATTGAGAACGAACAGAGGGAGGATACAGATCCTGGGCTGAAGAGTAAGGCAGCTGGGAAACGTGCACAGAGCTACTGTGTACTAGGACTCATTCCTGGACCCCAGTGGTTCCTGGGGAAGAGGTGAGTTAAATGAGTAAGGAGTGAGCATATTATATTATACTGCCAAAGATCTCCAGAATCCTAGCTGCAGGAGTCCTAACAACCCCCACGGACACAAGCTGAAAGGGAAAGCAGTTTGGAGAGGTAGCAGGGACAGGACTTTAGCCTGTGCAAAGCCCAAAGGGTATGGCATGGGAATGGCTGCAGTGGAGCATGAGCTGGAATAGCCATCCCCAAAGGCTTGCCACACTCTTCTAGGTGGTTTTGGCCTTTGTTGATGGTTGGACCTGGATGGAGTTGGGCTCTCTTGCCTGTGAGATGAAGCCAGTCTGATCTGAACTCCCTTCTGTCTTCCAGGCTCTCATGGAGTCCCTGCCTGGCCACACCCACTTGTAGCCTCAGGTGCCCAATAAGGTGCTTCCTAGCAGCCAACAACAAGGCTACTTCACTGGCAGACTGCACGTGACCATCATAGAACTCCATCAGAAGGAACCCTGTCAATGCACAACCACCCACCCGTAGCCTCCCCCCACCATTTTGTTGTCATACACTCATCTGCAGCCCTTGTGCACTGCATTGCTGTCATGTGTGCAAGTAAAACACACCACCCCTCCACCACCAGCACACAAGCATGGCCCACCACTGCCATTGACACACATGTACTCCACTGCCACCCCGTCTCCCTTCGGAACCACATGCCCACTGACACATGTGCACCCTGCCATGCCACTGCCACTACTGGCATGTGCATATGAGCTCAGATCCTCTGCCACTGCCCCAATGAAGCATATTAGCTTCCACTCCCCATTGGAGTGTTGTTGCCAGTGGACCAGGAATACCTCAGCCCCTCCAGTTCAGCAGGTGCTTAACCTTGAGGGGCCAGGGAACAAACCCATAGGCTTGGTACCAGACCCCAGGGTTAGAATCCACAGCTCATGAGTGCCAAGCAAAGCCTTGGCCCCCTGAAATCTGCCAGAAACAAAGCCAGTCAATTCAACCTACCTTATACCACAGTCAAACCCTCAAGGTAATTAAATAATATAAAAGAAAAAAAAATCCAAAGAAAAGCAATTTCAAAGACCACATGACCATCAGCCCACTCAGATGAAAGAGAAACAGTTCAAAAACTCAGGGAACTTAAAAAGCCATAGTGTCTTCTTATATCCAAACATCCACACTAGTTCCCCTGCAATGGTTCTTATCCAGGCTGAAATGGTCAAATGACAGACATAGAATTCAAAATCTGGATAGGAAAAAAGATCATTGAGATTCAGGAGAAAGTTGAAACCCAATCCAAGGAATCTAAGGAATCCAATACAATGATACAACAGCTGAAAGATTAAATAGCCATTTTGAAAAAGAACCAAACTGATCTGATAGACTTGAAAAACTCACTACAAGAACTTCATAATACAATTGGAAGTATTAACAGCAGAGTACACCAAGCTGAGGAAAGAACCTCAGAACTCGAAGAACAATTTCACAAATCAATTTAGTCTGATAATAAACAAAAAGGAATTAAAAATAATGAACAAAACCTCAAAGAAATATTGGATTATATAGGGACAACCTATGATTCATTGGTGTCCCTGAAAGAGAGGGGGAGAGAGCTGCCAATGTGCAAAACATGTTTGAGAATATTGTTCATGAATCTTTCCACAATCTCAATAGAGAGGATAACATTCAAATTCAGGAAATGCTGAAAACAGGTATGAGATACTATACAAGATGACCATCCCCAAAACATATAGTCATCCGATTCTCTGGGGTCAGTAAGTAAGAAAAAATATTAAAGTCAGTTAAAGAGAAGGGCAGGTCACTTACAAAGGGAACTCCATCAGGCTAATAGGAGACATTTCAGCAGAAACCCTACAAGCCAGAAGTGATTGGGGGCCTATATTCAGCATTCTTAAAGAAGAGAAATTCCAACCAAAAATTTTATATCCAGTCAAAGTAAGCTTCATAAGTGAAGGAGAATAAAACCCTTTCAGGCAAGTGAATGCTAAGGGAATTCATTACCATCAGACTGCCTTACCAGAGGCCCTTATGAGAGTGCCAAACATGGAAACAAAAGACAATTACAAGCCACCATAAAAACACACTTAACTACATAGATAACTGTCACTACAAAGCAACTACCCAATCAGGTCTTCATAACAACCAGCTAACAAAATAATTACAGGATCAAATCTGCACATATCAATATTAAAATTGAGCATAAATGAGCTACATATCCCCACAGAAAAGGCACAGAATGGCAAGTTTGATAAAGAAGCAAGACCCAACTATATGCTGTTTAGAAAACACCCATCTCATATGCAAGGACACCCATAAGTTCAAAGTAAAGGGATGGAGACAGATCTATAAAACAAACAGAAAACACAAAGAGCAAGGGATTGCTATTCTAATTTTAAACAAAACAAACTTTAAACCAATAACAATTTTAAAAAGGACAAATAGGCATTATATAATTATAAATAGTTCAATTCAACAACAAGATTTAACTATCTTAAATATATGTGCACCCAACACTAGAGGAGCCAGATTTATAAAATAAGTTCTTAGAGACCTACAAAGAGACGTACATAACTGCACAATAATAGTAGATGTCAACACCCCACTGACAGTGTCAGACAGATCATTGAGGCAGAAAATTCTCAAAGATGTTTAATACCTGAACTTAACACTTGACCAAATGAACCTAACAGTCACCTACAGAACACTCCACCTCCAACAGAGTATACATTCCTCTCATCTACACTAGGACATACTCTGAAATTGAACCCACGATTGGCCGTAAAACGGTTATCGACAAACTCAAAAAAACTGAAGTCATACCAACCACACTGTGAGACCACAGTGCAATAAAAATAGAACTCAGTTCTTAGAAGCTCTCTCTAAGCCATATGATTACATGGAAATTAAACAGCCTGCTCCTGAATTGCTTTTGGGTAAACAATAAAATTAAGGCAGATATCAAGGAATTCTTTGAAACTAATGACAACAAAGATACAGAATACCAGAAGCTCTGAGACACAGCTAAAGCAATGTTAAGAGTAAAGTTTTGCTGAATGCCAACATGGAAAAGTTAGACCTAGCATCACACCTAGAGGAAGGAGAAAAATAAGAGCAAACCAGCCTCAAAACTAGTAGAAAACAATAAAGAACCAAAATTATAGCTGATCTGAATGAAATTGAGATGCAAAAAGGCATACAAAAGATGGACGAAACTAAAAGTTCTTTGAAAGAATAAATCAAATAAAATTAAAAGAATAAATAAATAAACAGACTAAAAACCCAAAAGTCAGTTCTTTGAATGAATGAAGAAAAAATAAATAAAATTGATAGACTGCTAGCTAGACTAAAAAAGAAAAAAAAAAAAGAGAGAAGATCCAAATAAACACAATCAGAAATGACAAAGAGGACATTGTTATCAATGCCACATAAAAATAAAAAATAAAAAACCTCTCGAAGACGAGTATAAACACCTACATGCAAACAAATTAGAAAATCTAGAAGAAATGAACAAATTCCTGGAAACATACAATGTCCCAAGATTGAACAAGGAAGAAATTGAAACCCAGAATAGACCAACAACAAGTTCCAAAATTGAAGCAGTAACAAAAGGCTACCAACCTGAAAAAGTCCTGTACCAGACAAATTCACAGCTGAATCCTACCAAACATATAAAGAAGAGCTGATACCAATCCTACTGAAACTGTTCCAAAAAATTGAGGAGGGACGCTTCCCTAACTCATTATATGGGGCCAGTGTCATTCTGATACCAAAACCTGACAGAGACACAAGAAGGGAATATTTTAGACCAATATCCCTCATGAACATAGATGCAAAAATCCTCAACAAAATCATAGCAAACCGAATCCAGCAGTACATCAAAAAGCTAATCCACCATGATCAAGTATCCCTGAGATGCAAGATTGCTTCAACATAGTCAAGTCAATAAATGTGATTCCTCACATAAACAAAGCTAAAAATAAAGACTATGTGATCATCTCAATAGATGGAGAAGACTTTCAAACCTTCAATAACCCTTCATGTTTTAAACCTTCAACAAACTAGGCATTGAAGGAACATACCTCAATATAATAAGAGCCATCTGTGACAAACCCACAGGCAACATAATACTGAATGAGAAGAAGCTGTAAACATTCCCCTTGAGAACCAGAACAAGACAAGGATGCTCACTCTAATCACTCCTATTCAACATAGTACTAGAAGTCCTAGCCAGAGCAATCAGGTGAGAGAAAGGAATAAAAGGCATCCAAATAACAGAGAACGTCAAACTGTATCTCTTCACTACATCTCTTCACAGATATATCTTCACAGATAATATAATTTTATTATACCTAGAAAACCCTGTAGTCTCTGCCCAGAAGCTTCTAGATCTGATAAACAACTTCAACAAAGCTTCAGGATACAAAATCAATGTACCAAAAGTCAATAGCATTTCTATCTACCAACAATGTCCAATCTAAATGTCAAATCAAGAATGCATATCCCATCGCAATAGCCACAAAATATAAAATGCTTAGGAATACAGCTAACCAGGGAGGTGAAAGATACCTACAATGAGAATTACAAAGCACTGCTGAAATAAATCAGAGATAACACAAACAGATGAAAAAATATTCCATGCTCATTGATAGGAAGAATCAATACTGTTAAAATGACCGTACTACTCAGACCTATTACAGACTCAATGCTATTCCTTTAAAACTACCAATGACATTTTTTACAGAATTAGAAAAAAATTCTAAAATTTATATGGAACCGAAAAAGACCCTGAAAATCCAAATTCAAAGCAATCCTAAGCAAAAAGAATGAAGGCCTCACACAAACCAAAACAGCATGTTCCTAGTACAAAAACAGACACACAGATCAATGCAACAAAATAGAGACCCCGCAAATAAAGCCACACACTTAAAAACATCTGATCTTTGACAAAGTCATCAAAAAGCAATGGGTAAAGAACTCCTTATTCAATAAATGGTGCTGGGATAACTGGCTAGCCATATGCAGAAGATTGAAACTGGACCTCTTCCTTTCATTATAGACAAAAGTCAACTCAAGATAGACTAAATATTGAAATTTAAAATAGAAAACTATAAAAATTCTAGAAGAAAACCTAATAAATACCATTCTGGGCATAGGCTCTTGCAAATATTACGAAGATTCTAAATGCAATTGCAACAAAAACAAAAATTGACAAATGAGACTTAATTTAACTAAAGAGCTTCTGCAGACCAAGAGAAACTATCAAAAGAGTTAACCAACAACCTACAGAATGGGAGAAAATATTCACAAAATATGCATTTGACAAAGGTCTAATGTCCAGAATCTATAAGGAACTCAAACAAATTAACAGGCAAAAAACAACCCTATTTTAAAAAGGTCTAAGGACATAAACAGACACCTCTTAAAAGAAGACACACACACGTGGCTAACAAGCATATGAAAAAAATATTCAACACCACTAATCATTAGAAACATGCAAATCAAAACCACAGTGAGATACCATCTTATACCAGTAAGAATAACAATTATTAAAAATTTAAAAGTAACAGACACTAGCAAGGTCACACAGAAAATGCTTATACACTGTTGGTGGGAATGTAAATTAGTTCAGCTACTGTAAAAAGCAGTTTGGAGATTTCTCAAAGAACTTAAAAACAGAGCAACCATTTGACCCAGCAGTCCCATTACTGGGTATATATCCCACAGAATATAAATCATTCTACCAGAAAGACACATGCAGGCATATGTTTATTGCAGCACTATTCACAATAGCAAAGACATGGAATCAACCTAGATGCCCATCAATGGTGGACTAGATAAAGAAAATGTAGTACATATACTTTATGGAATACTATGCAGCCATAAAAAGAACAAAATTATATTCTTTGCAGCAAAATGGGTGGAGGTGGAGTGCACTGTCCTAAGCATATTAATACAGGAACAGAAAACCAAATAACCGCATGTTCTCCCTTATAAGTGGTAGCTAAACATGAGTACACAGGGATGCGAAAAAGGGGACATTAGACACTGGGTCCTACCTTGGGATGGAAGGTGGGAGGAGGGTGAGGATTTTTTAAACTATTGGGTACTGTGCTTATTACCTGAGTAATGAAATAACCTGTACACCAAACTCCTGTGACGCAATTTACCTATATAACAAACCTGCACTTGTACCCCTGAACCTAAAAGTTGGAAAGAAAATAAAGAAAAAATTCTATCTAGCCAAAAAAAAAATTTTTTAAGCAAAAAATAAAATTTCGTGCACATTTCTATTGTGCTTCTTAAAAATAGTGATTTGCAAATGTTCTTTACACAAGTTTTCTATTAATCATATGTAAGTATTCTTCCTCATTCTTTGGCTTGTATCTCTTTGTGGTATCTTCTGTGATTTAGTATAGTTGGATTTATCATTTTCCTTAATATACAGACATTTTGGTCCTGTCTATGATAGCTTTTTATCTCCTAGTTAAGGATATTCTATATAATCTTCTAAAAGCCTTGTAGTTTGCCTTTTCCATTTAGGTCTACATGTATTCATTGGTTTTTATGTATTGTATGATGTCTAATGCCATTTTCTCTATATAGAGGTCTTATTGTCCAGTATCACTTATTGAATACCTTTGTATATAATGAGTATGCATGTAATCAGGATCTGTTTCTAGTCCCTTTATTCTGTTGTGTCTAGCTCTGCACTGTCTTAATTACTGGGACTTTATAATAAACCTTGAAAATTGTAGGAAAAGCTCTCACACCTCGACTAAGCTTTTTTAACCTTTTACATCTTTATATAAATTTGGATTTTGGTTAGGATTGCAATTCATCTTTAAAACAATTTGTAAAATGAAATACATTAAGAACACGCATCTAAGGTATCCTCCTCTCTTCTGAGGAATTATTTTATGAAAAAAATGCTTTCTATTGAATCTTATGCTTTAAAGATTCTCCATTAAAAAGATCCATCCATTTCAATCTTCATGTATTGCAAGTCTATGTTTCTCAGACTCATGATCTATGTAAGAAACAGATGAAATTTTATAAGGCTATTCTAATATTGGCACTATAACAATATTCATCATGTTTAGAATGAATTATTTTTATGTAATGAGGATTTTAGGGAAGTTTTTCTCGGTTATTGACTCTGTATGAAGAAACTGTGTGCCAAGTTCTGCAGAATAAATTTAGTCCCTTGATTTTAGATAAATATATTTAAATATTACATGAAATTGAGAAGTGGTGCAAACTGATATTTTGAAGGCACAGCGCTTCTGAATTATGTAATATGGGAATTTATATCCTTCATTAATATGTTTTAGCATTTTGTTATAGACATAATGTGTTAATTATAGGTAATTTAGAAAGAACAGCATAGAGAAATAAAAAAGAACAATTAAAAAACCACCCAAATGACTTCACCCAAAATTAATATTTTTAAATATTACGATAAACCAAATTTCCTTCCTGAATTTATATACAGCCATATACCCCTATCTACTACATGTCCATATATCTTAAAATCAGTATAAAATAATTATTTCAATAAATTGGCACCAAAGATCCTTTGATAGTTTTAAAAACAAAGTATTTCATATTTTCAAAAACAGGCATTTTTAATTCTGTATAATTTTCTTTGGAGCACAGGAAAAGATGAAAGACTATTCAATTTATTTTCTGAAGTTAGGAAAACCTTGAAGTCAAAATATGACAATCAGTGCGAGTAAAAAAAAGACAAAATTCATTTAAGAATTTAGAAAAAAAGTATGTAAATGAAGTACCAGAAAATACATTATAACATCATATTAAAAGACCAGTCTACCGTAATCAAGTAGAACTTATCTTAATGATGAGAGGATGTTTTAAATTTAGGAAATTTATAAAAATATTTTGCAATATCACCAAGTCAAATAGGAAAACAAGAGAAACATTGGCTAATAGTGAATAAAATAATAAATCACAAATACTGGACAAATTATACAATTTCATCACTCAGCAACTGTCATTGTTATGTATCTAAAAACTTGAGACAAAAACCAAGTATACTTAATACAAGAATGGACTCTGAATGAAATCTATAAAACATATGTAGGAATCAATAACTTTATGTCCTAGGAAACAGTTTATGTGACCAAAATTTCATTTATAAAAACTGTAAAAATTATAAGACATATATAAATAATGTTAACAAGAAATGTGGATAATCCAGATAAAGAAAATTAATTATTCAAGCCATCTTTTATGTCTGTTACTTAAACTCTGTAGGAAAACATACCACGTTCCTGAATAGTAAAGTTGAATATTGTAAAATGTTGATTGTTCTTCAGTTAGTTTTATTGGTTTAATTTAATGTGAAAAATAATCCTATTATGTTTTTGTGGTATTTTTTGAAATTTATGTTACTTGACAAATAATAATAATAGTACATATTCATGGGGTACACAATATTTCAATACATACAATGTGCAGTAATCAGATTAGGGTAATGAGCACATCATTTATTTATTTGTGTTGAGAAACATTTATTTCTTTATTTTGAGAACATTCAGTATCTTCCTTCTAGCTATCATAAACCTTATGTTATTGTTAACTATATTCAATCTATAGTGGTTTAGAACACTAGAACTTATTCCTCCTATTTAGCTGTCATTTTGTGTCCTTATCAAATCCCTATGTATTTTATCCTTTCCCCTTCCTTCCCAACCTGTAGTATCTTCTATTCTATTTTTTTTTTTTTTTTTTTTTTTTTTTTTTGAGACGGAGTCTTGCTCTGTCGCCCGGGCTGGAGTGCAGTGGCCCGATCTCAGCTCACTGCAAGCTCCGCCTCCCAGGTTTACGCCATTCTCCTGCCTCAGCCTCCGGAGTAGCTGGGACTACAGGCGCCCGCCACCTCGCCCGGCTAGTTTTTTCTATTTTTAGGAGAGACGGGGTTTCACCGTGTTAGCCAGGATGGTCTCGATCTCCTGACCTCGTGATCCTTCCGTCTCGGCCTCCCAAAGTATTCTATTTTTCACTTCTGTATCAGCTTTTCTTTAAGTTTCTACCTATGAGTGAGAATATGTGTTTAGCTTTCTGTTGCTGGTATACTTTACTTAACAATAATGTCCTCTAGTTCCATCCATGATGTTATGAATGACAGAATTTCATTCATTTTTATATCTGAATAGTATTCCATTGTGTTTATATACATTTTCTTTATCAGTCTTTTCATGAACACCTAGATTGATTCCATATCTTGGCTATTGGGAACAGTTCAGCAATAAACATGGGGCTGCAGGAATTCATTTGATATATTGATTACCTTTTGGGGGGTAAATACCCAGTAGTAGTGGGATTGCTAGATCATATGGTAGCTCTATTTTTGTTTTTTTGTTTTTTTGTTTTCCAGAAATCTCTGTACTGTTTATCACAGTAGTTGTATAATTTGCATTCCCAACACCACTGTATTTGAGTTCACTATTCTCTGCATTCTGACTAGCATTTGTTATTTTTTGGTCTTTTTGGTAATAGCCATTTCCACAGGGGTAAGATATCTCATTTTGATTTTCATTTCCCTGATGATTAGTAATGTTGAGCATTTTTATATGCCTGTTGGCTGTGTGTATGTCTTCTCTTGAGAAATGTCTATTCATGTCCTTTATCCACTTTTAATGGGATTATTGGTTTTTTATTGTTCAGTTGTTTGAGTTCCTTGTATATACTAAATATTAGTCCCTTGTCAAATGAATGATTTGCAAATATTTTCTCTCATTCAACAGATTGTGTCTTCACTCTGTCAATTGTTTCCTTTACTGTGCAGAAGCTTTTTAGTGTAATATAGTCCTATTTGTCTCTTCTGTTTTTGTTGCCTATGTTTTTGAGGTCTTAGCCATAAAATATTTGCCTGGACGAATGTACTGATCTAGTGGTTTTGCAGCATCAGGTCTTATATTTAAGTCTTTAATTTATCTTGAGTTGATTTTTGTATATAGTGAGAGATGGGTACAGTTTCATTCCTCTGCATATGGATATCCAATTTTCCCAACAACGCTATTGACGAGGATGTTCTTTCCCCAATGTATGTTATTGGTGCCTTTATTTAAATTCAGTTGGCTGGAAGTATGTGGATTTATTTCTGGGTTGTATATTCTGTTTCATTGAATCTGTGTTGCTGTTTTTATACCAATACCATGCTATTTCATTACTATGGCCTTGTAATAAATTTTGAAGTAAGGTAATGTGATGGCTCTAGTTTTCTTCTTTTTACTCAGCATTGCGTTGGCTATTCAGGCTACTTTTTGGTTTCATATAAATTTTAGAATTTTATTTCTGTGAAAAATGACATTCATATTTTGATAGAGATTGCATTAAATATGTAGATTGCTTTGGACATAGTTGTCATGTTAACTATATTAAGTCTTTCAATCCTTGAGCGTGAGATGTCTTTCCAATTGTTTGTGGCCTTCTCAGTTTCTTTCATCAGTGTTGTGTAGTTTTCTTTGTAGAGTGAAATTTACTTATAGATATTTTAATTTTTTTGTAGATATTGTACATGGGATTGCCTTCTTTCTCTGCTGGTTCATTATTAGTGTATAGAAATGTTACTGATTTTTGCATGTTGATTTTGTATCCTGCAACTTTGCCGAGTTGATTTATCAGATGTAAGAGTATTTTGGAGTTTTTAGGTTTTTCTAGATACAAGATCATGTCATCTGCAAAAAAGGAACATTTAACTTTCTCTTTTCCAATTTGAGTGTCTTTTTTTTCCTCTCTCTCTCTCTCTCCCCTGTTTGATTTCTCTGGCTAGAACTTCCAGTACTGTGTGGTGAAAGTGGGCATCCTTGTCTTGAGCCAGTACTTAAAGAGAAAGCTTTCAGCTTTTCCCAATCCAGTGGAATGTTAGCTGGGGGTTTATTGTGTATGCCCTTTATTATGTTGAGGTATGTTCCTTCCATGCCTAGTTTGTTGAGAGTTTTTATCATAAAGGATGTTGAATTTTATTAATTGCTTTTTCTGTATCTATTGAGATTATCATAGAGTTTTGTCCTTCATTCTGTTAATGTTATACATTATATTTATTGATGTCATTTCTAAATTTATTCATTTGGGTCTTCTATCTTTTTTCTTGGTGAATCTGTCTAACAGTTTTATTAATGTGGTTTATCTTTTCAAAAAAGCAACCCTCATTTCATTTGTCCTTTATATGCTTATTCTCCATTTTATTTAGTTCTGCTCTGATGTTATTATTGCTTATCATCTGCTAATTTTGGCTGTGGATTGCTCTTGCTTTTCTACTTCTTTCACGTGCATAATTAGATTATTGTAAATGTGTCTACCTTTTTAAGGTAGACACTTATTACTGTAAAATTCCCTCTTAGCAGTACTTTTGCTGTATTCCTTAGGTTTTGATATGTTGTGTTTTTATTTTTATTTGTTTCAAGAAAATTTTTTATTTCCTCTTTAATTTCTTCCTTCACCAAGTGGTCTTTCAGAAGCATGTTGCTTAATTTCCATGTATTTGTACAATTTTCCAAGTTCCTCTTGTCATTGAATTATTGTTTTGAGCCATTGTGGTTTGAGAAAATACTTGATATTATTGAGATTTTAAAAACTTTTTGAGACTTGTCTGGTATACTAACATATGGTTAACCCTAGAGAATATTCTCTGTGCTGTTGAGAAGAATGTGTGTCCTGTAGCTGTTGGATAAAATATTCTGTACATATGTATTAGGTTTTTTTGGTCTAATGTGTAGTTTAAATCCAATGTTTATTTGTTAATTTTCTGTCTAGATGATCTATATAATGCTGAGAGTGAGAGGGTGGAGTCTCCAACTATTATTGTATTGGAGTATTTTCTTTTAGACCTAATAATATATGCTTCATATATCTGGGTACATATGTTTATAATCATTATATCCTCTTGCTGAATTGATCTTTTTATCATAATAAAATGATCTTCTTTTTCTCTTTTTTACAGCTTTTAACATAAATTCTGTTTCATCTGACATAAGCATAGCTGCTCTTGCTCACATTTGGTTTCTATTTACGTGGGGTATCTTTTTCTATCCCTTTACATTCAGTCTACCTGCGTCTTTAGAGGTGAGATGAGTTTCTTATAGCAAGCATATAGTTGGGTCATTTTTTATCCATTCAACCATTCCATATCTTTTTTTTTTTTTTTTTTTTTTTTGAGACGGAGTCTCGCTCTGTCGCCCAGGCTGGAGTGCAGTGGCCGGATCTCAGCTCACTACAATCTCCGCCTCGCGGTTTCACGCCATTCTCCTGCCTCAGCCTCCCGAGCAGCTGGGACTACAGGCGCCCGCCACCTCGCCCGGCTAGTTTTTTGTATTTTTAGTAGAGATGGGGTTTCACCGTGTTAGCCAGGATGGTCTCGATCTCCTGACCTCGTGATCCGCCCGTCTCGGCCTCCCAAAGTGCTGGGATTACAGGCTTGAGCCACTGCGCCCGGCCCCATATCTTTTAAGAGGAAAGTTTAATCTGTTTACATTTTAAGGTTATTACTAGTATGTGAGGGCTCATTCTTGTCATTTTATTAATTGATTTATGGTTGTTTAGTATATCCTTTGTTTCTTTCCCTCTTATTGTTTATCATTGTGGTTTGGTAGTTTTCTTTAACATTTGAGTTCTTTCTCTTCCTTCTTTGTGTATTTTCTTTACCAGTGGGTTTTAACTTTCATGTATTTTCATAATGGCAGATATTGTCTTTTCACTTCCAGGTGTGGACTGCCTTAAGCACTTTTTGTAAGGCCCTTTTAGTGGTTTTGAATTCCATCAGATTTTGCTTGTCTGGTAAATACTTTATTTCTCCTTCATTTATGAAGGATAACTTTGCTGTGTATAGTACCTTGATTGACAGTATTTTTTAATTTTTATTTTAGCTGTGTATACACACACACACACACACACACACACACACATACATACATATCCCAGTCTCTCCTGGCCTGAAAGATTTCTGCTGAGAAATCCACCATTAGTCTGATGGGTGTTCCTTTATAGGTGACTAGATGCTTTTCTCTTGCTATTCTTAGAATTCTCTTTGCCTTTGACTTCTGACAGTTTGACTGTAATGTGCTGTGAAGAGATTTTTGAATTTTCTGTCCCTTTCACTTTCTCTTCACCTTCTGAGACACCTAAAATTTTTATATCGGGTGACATTTTGAGTCCTGTATGTCACATAGGTTTTGTTCATTCTTTCTTATTCTTTGCTTTTTATGTTTGTCTGGAGGTGTTGTTTCAAAAGATATGACTTCAAGTTTTGAAATTTTTTCTTCTGCTTGATCCAGTCTATTGTTGAGGCTTTTCAATGTACATTGTATTTTATTTTAAAATTCTCAAGTTCTACAATTTGTTTGGTTCTTTTTTATGATGTGTAACTTTGCTAAGTTTTTTATTCATATTGTGAATTGTTTTTATAATTTTTTGTGTTTTTTTTTATATTAAATCTCACTGAGCATCTTTAGTGTCATTATCTTGAATCCTTTTCTTTCCTGGAATTATAAAATTTATTTTTCTTTGGAATCTGTTTCTGGAGAATTATTGTGTTGCTTTGGAGGTGTCACATTTCTTTGTCTTTTCATGTTTCTTATGTCCTTATGTTGATATCTGCACATGTGGTATATCTTTTTCAATTTTTTATATTTGCCTTTGTAGGGGAGGATGTTTTTCTGAAGATATATTTATAGTGTTGGTTAAGTAAGGCACTTGATTCTGAATATGTCCACAAATGCAGCCTCCATATCATTTATTTGACTGTATGCAGCATCAGTGATGTTTGTTAGGGTGCTGTGGTTAATGGAGGCTATGGTGAAGTTTTGCTGGGGACAGGGCACTAGATGGACCTGTACTCATGCCCATTGGTGGCAGTAGTGGGCCAATTATGCCAATTTTTTGGCCCTAAAGTGTCATACACCGGCACCAGTGTTAGAGGGTCCAGTCAGGCTAATTCTTGGGCCTCCAGGCAGCTCGTTCAGGCATTGGTAGTGACAGTGATGGGCCAGGCAGGTGGGCATGTTCTTGGACCCATGAGCAGTGGATGTGGAATGGATAATGGCAACACAGTGGGAGGGCAACCCTCTGGCTTCTGAGTAGTTCACTCTGGTGTTTACAGTGGCTGTGACAGGCTGGGAAAGCCAGTCCCCAGGCTCACAGGTAGCTCATGTGGGTGGGTGTCATCTGTACCAGTAGCAGCAGATTGGGTGAGCCCAACTTCAGGTACCCAGGAGGAGTGCTTCAGTCCAACAGTGGTGGACTGGGCTGGGCATTCCCCAGGTCTCTGGATGGCATGCTTGGGCTGTAGGTAGGTGGATCTGGGCCAGGTAGACCTGTCTTCAGGCCCCCCAGCATTGCATGCATGTCCTGGCCATGGTAGGTAGTGGAGATGTAATCCCCAGGACCCCAGCAGAGTGCTTGAGTAGCAGCAGTGGCAACTGCACTGCATTCTGCTATTGGTAAGGGTGTGGTTGCTTTCAGTGGCAGCAGTTGGCTGAGAAGCATGCAGTCTTTGCTGTTGCTTTGGCCTTAGCTGCAGCAGCCTGCAGTGGCAGCATCTGTTGGTAGGAGTTTGTCCTTGGGGCATGTAAAAATGTGCACTGACTTTGCTGCTAGGGAGCAACAAGGCCATTGTCAATGTTTTGTGCTCAGTTTTTATGGCAGCAGCCAGCTATGGCAGTATCTTGGGTGAGGATGTCAATAGAGATCCAGGGATGTGGAGATGCAGGGGTTGTTGGGCCCCCCAGGCAGGATGCAATCTGGTGTGGGCTGGGGTCTCAATATGGCACCTTGCTGTAGCTACTTAGAGAGTGTATGGGACCCAGTGTAAGTTCGCTCTCTGGAGCAGTCTGTTGCATGGTCTCTAGGTACCACCGTATGTTAGTCTCAGGACCTGTGAGGGCCCAGGGGCTTTCCTATGGCTAGGATTGTAGGGATCTACAGTGAAAATGTAGACTACTTGGGATCTCTCACTTACCCCTTTTTCACATTGGGGAACCTCTCCAGCCTCCAGCCAATCCTGGCTGAACAAGCTGCCTTGCTTCCCTCTCCTTCCTTGCGAAGGGTGTTTTATTGTCACTTCTCTGTAAAATTGCAGTGTTTTCTCTTAGATTATTAGAAGTGTGATTATCTATTCACTATTTTGGTTTTTCTTTGGAAAGATCAGTAACAGATTCCTTTAGTCAGTCATCTTGAACAACATTTTCTTCTTTCATATCACAAAGTTTGAATCAAAGCCTCTTTGCACTTAGATACTAAATTTTTGTGAATCACTTTGGCCACAGACAGCAATATCAGCATTACAGAGGCTTGCTCCTTTTCCTATTTCCTCATCAGGAGTTTGGCCCTTTGGGGCCCTTTATGCTCAGTGGTACAAGTTCAAGAAAAAACAAATTAAACTAGAATTTCAAGTCCATTTTAGAATTTATTGAAGGCTTGGGACATTTTTGTTTGTTTTGTTTTGTTTTGTAATTGCATACCAATGCAGAACATTAAAAAGCCTTCCCTGGAAGCCTGATAGAAGATTTTGACAGATGATGTTTGGCACTGGAGTGACATCTATGAAAATTCCAGGATCCTGTTTGATGTAATAATTTCTACTGTCTTTAATTGTATCACTGTGTGTGTGATAGGGTTTACAGTATAAAATAACTTTTAATATCAATGTTTTATTCCAGCATAGTCTTTTGGAAGATAGTTTGGCAATATTAAAAATGCACATTTAAATATTAAATGCCCGAGATAGTACAAATGAGCGTAACGGACCTACTAATGAGTCAACAAGCTCCTCTTATGTACTAGGATGTTCTCACACGGGCAGGTAATCACAACCACGTCTCAACTCACTCCCTTGCTTGGTGGCTGCCAAAAATCTTTTGACATATGTCATAAGACACACCTGATTGCAGAAATTTGGACAAAACATGCATTTGAATTAGGGATTTTCAGAAATAGAGTGTATGCACACTTTATGTTATTTTACAAAAGTGATGTTTTCATAAGACATGCTATTTCACTTAGGGGCAATTTATTGGGACTGTTTTTCAATGCCATTAACTACTACTTTCAAACCTAATTATTTAAGGAGAGAATAATATTCATTTGTAGTTATGACATTTTTAAAATGCTTTTTATGGTTATATTAGTTGTTTATAATTCTATGCTATTGTAAATGACAGTGAAATGTAGCTAAATCTTTGTGAATACCCAGAACCATTTCTCCAGATAAATATGCAGAAACAGAGTTCTGGGGTCAAAAGATAGATATATATATCTTTCTAAAGGATTTGAATGCAAAAGCTTAAGTGCTCTACAGAAAAACCATATGCTGTCCTTCAGTCCTCAGAATGCATCATACCACCTCCTGCCTCTGATTTTCATGGTGCTGTTGGTTTTGCTACAACTAATTCCTGGCACTATTGATTCCTCACAGAGAAAGGGCTTTCATGGGGAGACTGCCACATCCTCTATCTTTGCAAATTAAAGGCAGTGTGTGGCATTTGCCAGGATCTCTTCTGCTTACTTCTTGTATTACTATAGCCTCTTCTCCAGGAAGGAATTGTAAGAATTAACCAAAGGTCTGTTTCTTCCATCTGGCCCCATCTAGAAGCTAACTAGCAAGAGATTTTCGAAGTCCATGACATGTGGGGAGCATTGATCTTCGGCTTTTAACTTCGAGATCATTTATCAATTGATCTCTTAATATCCTTTGGAAATTTGGGGGTTTTAGATAAGAATGTTTCAACAAAAGTTTTAACAAAAAGTTTTTGGTGGTTGTTGGCTCGCTTTATTAAAGTGTATGAATATAAGAAGTGACATGTCTATAATAATAAGGTTAAAATGAAATAACTGGAGACCTAGAAAATCAGTATTTATCCTTTTTCTAATAGCATCTCCTAGGTCTTCCTTGAGCCTTTGTAACTCATTTTTCCATGCACTGTCAGTGCCTAATCCTCAAGAACATACATGGAACACTGGCAGGAAAGTGTTCCTGAAAAGGTAGTAAGTGTCCTGTACAAGGGCCAGTGAAGGAGACCAGATACACACTTATAGTGGATACCCCTCTCATAGATTCTCCCACAGAGCTGAACCTGGGTGGTAGTGGACCCTGAGGTGTGATATTTCCTGCTGCCTTTCCACCTTTATCTGAGGTAGGACATATGACCATCTGATGTTCCATAGATGCTGCCCTTATCTTGCCCTCAAATAGCAATTTTATAAAATGCCAAATCAAGCCCTGCTAATAAAGCAAGAGATGAAATCCTCCTAACATTATTACAGGGTTCTAGTCAGTTCCCAAAAGGAAATCACTGGTAACACCATCACAAATAAAACCCCAAATTTTGTTTTTTCAATTTTTAGATTTCAGAAAGGTCATATTTATTGTCAGCAGATGCATTAGAGCAAAGTTCTCTTACTCTCTGTCACATCTTTATCAAGTAGCACTGGATGAACATCAGCTTTCAGTTATGATGAATAAATTGAAGTTCTAGAGATCTGGTTTAGCACCTCAGTAAATAAGATGAATAAGTTCTAAAAATCTGGTTTGCAAGCTTGTTCCTATGGTTAACAATACTGTATTGTGCATTTAAAAATGTGTTAAGTAGAAAGACCTCACATTAAACATTCTTTTTTTTTTTTTTGTAAAAAAGTAGTATTGGATGGTCTCATGATATGATCACAGCTGCTTCTGCTTGCCTCAGTCAGTCTAGGCCAGCAGTTCTCCACCCAGGAGCATGTCTCCACCTAGGAGCATGTCCTGCAGAGATTTGTGAAAGTGCTGATCCTCTGGCCCCACATCCAGAGATTCTGATTTAATTGCTCTAAGCAGGTGTAATAAACTTAAAACTTAGTCGTGCTTAAAACTCAGTCACGGGAATTAAAAGAACCAAAAGGAGAATGGTGTAGACACACGGAAAACTAATTAGATGTTAAATAAAACAGATACTCAATTTTACACTCCCTTACCAAACCACATAGCAAACCCATATTTGTGGAAATGCAAGCAATTTAATTTCATGCTTTGTGCCTTTCCCTCCTTTTCACCTTGCTCTTCCTCCCCTTCCTCTCTTTCCTCTTTTAATTCCTCCTCCCCTTCCTCGTTTTCTTCCTTTTTCTTCTTCTTTTTCTTTTAATCTAATTGCCACAGATTAGATTAAACTTTGCCCCCTTTTGGAAACCTTCCTTATGTTCCCAAAATGATTAGGTGACCCTGCTTTTGTTCTTTCATATCACATTAACCGTAGGGCTCTTATAAATTTCTTCTCCCTGTGTGTGTGCATGTTTATAATCGTCTTCATTATAAGCAGAGTTTGAGTCTGTATGGTGTGCTTAATTATTCATTTACACTTTTATGTTTTTACCTGGACTCAGTTCTGACTGCCAAGGTCCCTGGATTATTAATCGTTGTATCCCTAGCACCTAACACTCCATAAATTATCTATAAATGCTACTGAATTAATTCAGAAGAAAAAAGTGACTGCTTTTGTTTGTTGTTTGTCTTTCAGTTAATACATAGTTTACATCCTGTTTCTTTTTCTTTTGAGGCTTCCGGGGATTTTAATTGACCTAGGCACATTAATTTCAAAAAAGAAAGAAAAATAACTATATAGCTTCAGTGTTCTAACCTTCAACATTAAGTTAATGTGCTCTAACATTAACTTAGCAATTGCTATTGGGCTAACTGAAACAATCAGAAAGAAGGAAGAAAATGGTTATATATACTTGAGTTGAGAAACTTGCATTTATACTTAAAATATCAAGGAAGGTATTTTCCCCCAGAAAGCATCCATTTATAGGAAATGTTCACAGGATTGAAGTTCTTATCCCTGGCCCTTTTCCTGAATTAGAGGGCAAAATTATTCATCACCATTAAACTGTTTACATAAAAATATAGAACTGTGTTTAAGAGATGAATGTTTTTCTTCCTCATGTGGTTGTGAGAACACCAGATTGCCAGTCCATTCTTTTGACAGGTGTCTCTTGGAATGAGCCATTGAGAGGCCTGGCATGATTTGACGCCACTTTGACAGGACATTGTCTCTTATGCATGGTCGCTGAGCAAATTGGCTTAAGAATCCCTTAGCAAATTCCAAGTCAGAGTGATTTGAGGCAGCACGTCAGTTTAGATTATTCTCTCCTACAGCCTCCAGAGAAAACATGGCTTCCCTGTCAGCTCTCTGTAGACATGCTGCATGGTTAGCTTCAAATTTTAAAAAGTGAAGGAAGTGAATTTACTTTATTAAATTTCAAAAAGCAAAAGGATTTTCATAAGCATTCTTCATGGGAGCATTGGGTTACTTGAATCTAAATTCAACCTCTTCTGTTTACTAGCTACTGAACGTAAACAATGTACTTGATTTATTTAAACCCATATTTCTTCATCTGAAAAATGAGGATGATAATAATATCTACCTCTTGGATCTACTGTGTAGAAGAAATGAGCTAATTCATATAAAGTTCTTAGGATGTTGCCTGGTCCATAATTAGGGCTCAATAATGTCAACTGTCATTATTCCAAAGCCTTCCTTACCTTGTGACAGTGGGGAATGATGACCTTTATAGTCATTTGAAGAATCATTTTGTATGTAAATACATTACCACTTAGGCATAAAACATAATGCATCTACATCCTACACAGCCCCAGGCAATCTTAAGAGAATAAAAACAAATGTGCATTGAAATTCTTCATACCTTGCCATTCTCAGCTTTATTATACATGTATAACATTTATAGAAGTATCACTTTTTATTACCAAAGTAAAATATATTTCTTATGAAAACTTGAAAAGCACAAAGAACCTTGAGTGTGCACATAACAATAATTCCATGATCCAGATATAAACGCAGATAACATGAAGGTATTTATGTTACCCTTCTAGTATTTTGCAAATGCATAAAATGTATACAAAGAAAACATAATTAAGATTATGTTGTTCTTATTTTGATTATTTAATATTACTTTGTAAAAATTTGTTAATATCTTTGAATATCCCTCTAAAACTCTAGCTACACAAGTTTATTTCAATAATCTATTGGCATTTATGTTATTTCTATATTTTTTTGGAAACTCATACTTTATTTTTAAAAACAGAATTATTTGGTCCTCAGAGATTAAGACTTCTAAAAATTGAGAGATACATTAAGAAGTTGGAGTAGTCATTTATAACTTTAATTGTGTCTTTCTTAATTTCCATGAGTTTATTTTATTTTCATTAATAATACTTGGTCAATTGTCTCCTAAAAAGCAGATTATATCACTAATGTCTAAACACCAAGCTAAAACTTCCTGAATTTTTTAAATTAACTAATTCAAAAAATATCTATCACGCAATGACAGTGTGGTAGGCATAGTTTTCAGAAGTGGAGATGCAATAATTGTCAGTGCAGATAAAGCCTTTGCCTTGTGCAACTTACATTCATTTTAGAAATAAGATTAAATTTTCATATATAAATCTAAATTTAGAAATAATAGGGAAAGATTGATCTGAAATTTCTATTAGTGACAAAAGATATTTTAAAAATATATAATGGCATAATTATTATATTTAATACATCATAAATAAATAAAAATTACATAATACATTATAAATTAAATAAAAATTACAAATTATAATTGATTTTCTTTCTCAGTAGACCCCCTCTTCCATCTGCAATTTCTTCAATGGTATATGTATGCTATTGTTTTTCCAGAAAACTCTGATATATTCTGTTAACTGCTTCATGTCTGACCATACATAGCTTTTTTCATTTATGAACCATAGCTCTCTTTAGGAATTTTTTCTTTTCCAAATTTCCATTTGTGTTTGTTTATTTGTTTTTTAATTTTAAGTTCGAGGATATATGTGCAGGATGTGCAGGTTTGTTATATAGGTAAATGTGTGCCACAGTGGTTTGCTGCACAGATTATTCCATCACGTAGGTATTAAGCCCAGCATTCATTAGCTATTCTTCCTGATGCTCTCCCTCTTCCCCTGCTCACTCTCTGACAGGCCTCAGTGTGTGTTTTTCCACCCCATGTGTCCGTGTGTTCTCATCATTCAGCTCCCACTTATACGTGAGATCTGGTGTATGGTATTTGGTTTTCTGTTCCTGTGTCACTTTGCTGAAGACAATAGCCTCCAGCTCCATCTATGTCCCTGCAAAGGACACGATCTTTTTCCTTTTTATGGCTGCATAGTAATCCATTTTATATATGTACTACATTTTCTTTATCCAGTCTATCATTGATGGGCATTTAATTGATTCTGTGTCTTTGCTATTGTGAATAATGCTGCAATGAACATACACACATGCATGTATCTTTATGATAGAATAATTTATATTTCTTTGGGTATATGCCCAGTAATGGGATTGCTGGGTCAAATGATATTTTTGCCTCTAGGTCTTTAGTAATTGCCACTCTGTCTTGTACAATGGTTGAACTAACTTACCAACAGGGTAAAAGCGTTCCTTTTTCTCCACAACCTTGTCAGCATCTGTTATTTTTTCACTCCATTCTGACTGGTATAAGATGGTATCTCATTGTGGTTTTGATTTGCTTTTCTCTAATGATGAGTACGGTTGAGTTTTTTTTTTTTTTTCATATGTTTGTTGGCCCCATGTTTGTCTTTTGAAAAGTGTCTCTTTATGTGGTTTGCCCATTTTAATGGGGTTGTTTTTTTCGTGTAAATTTGTTTAAGTTCCTTGTAGATGCTGGATATTAGACCTTTGTCATATGGATAGATTGTAAAAATTTTCTCCCATTCTTTAGGTTGTCTGTTCTTGCTGATGATAACTTTCTTTTGCTGTGCAGAAAGCTCTTTAGTTTAATTAGATCCCATTTGTCAATTTTTGCTTTTGTTGCAATTGCTTTTGGCATCTTCATCATGAAATCTTTGCCTGTGCCTGTGTCCTGAATGATATTGCCTAGATTGTCTAGTAGAGTTTTATAGTTTTTGATTTTACATTTAAGTCTTTAATCCATCTTGAGTTGATTTTTGTATATGGTGTAACAATGGGGTCCAGTTTCAATTTTCTGCATATGGCTAGCCAGTTTTTAGCACCATTTATTAAATAGGGAATCCTTTCCCCGTTGCTTTTTTTGATCAAGTTTGTCAAAGTTCCAATGGTCATAGGTGTGTGGTGTTATTTCTGGGTTCTCTGTTCTGCACCATTGGTCTGTATGTGTCTGTTCTTGTGCCGGTACCATGCCGTTTTGGTTACTGTAGCCCTGTAGTATAGCATGATGCCTCTAGCTGTGTTCTTTTTGCTTAGGATTTTCTCAGATATTTGTGCTCTTTTTTGGTTCCATATGAATTTAAAAAATTTTTTTTTTCTAATTCTGTGAAGAATATCAATGGTAGCTCAATGGGAATAACATTGAATATATAAATTGCTTTGGGCAGTATGTCCATTTTCAACAATATTGATTCTTCTTATCCATGAGCATTGAATGTTTCTTCATTTTTCTGTCATGGCTGATTTGTTTGAGCAATGGTTGTAGTTCTCCTTGAAGAGGTCCTTCACTTCCCTTGTTAGCTGTATTCCTAGGTAATTTATTCTTTTTGTGGCAATTATGAGTGGGAGTTCATTCATGATTTGACTTTTGGCTTGCCTGTTGTTGGTGTATAGGAATGCTAGTAATATTTGCACATGATTTTGTATCCTGAGACTTTGCTGAAGTTGCTTATCAGCTTAAGAAGCTTTTGGGCTGAGATGATGGGGTTTTCTAGATATAGAATCATGTCATCTGCAAAAAAAGGTAGTTTGACTTCTTCTCTTCCTATTTAAATACGCTTTATTTCTTTCTCTTGGCCAATTGCCCTGGCCAGAACTTCCAATACTATGTTGAATGGGAATGGTGAGAGTGGTATCCTTGTCTCGTACCAGTTTTCAAGGGGAATGCTTCCAGCTTTTTCCTATTCAATGTGATATTGGCTGTTGGTTTGTCACATATGGCTCTTACTATTTTGAGATATTTCCTTCAATACCTAGTTTTTTGAGAGTTTTTAATGTGAAGGGATGTTCAATTTTATCAAAGGCCTTTTCTGAATCTATTGAGATAATCATGTGGTTTGTGTCTGTAGTTTTAATCTATTCTGAATTATCACTAAACATGCTTTCACACACATCTTTACAAAATAAATGAAATTAATGATCCTGAGAATAGTATGAGATTTTCATAAATACAAGCAAATATCTCTAAATATTTTTAATAGTTTATACTCAGAGCAGCAGAACATAAGAATATCTTTCTCACCTCTGCTAGCATTGAATATTAACATGTAAACATTTTGTGTGTCCTTACATATTAAAAAGATAAAAATTTATTTCCTGCTCTGATTTGCATTTTTAAAAATCTAGTTTCAGTGGATACTTTGTGTCTGCAATTTTGACTTAAAATATATATTGAGTGCCTATTTGTTGCAAAATGTATTGCCAACAAGATATGCCATTTATTTATTCATTTACTTACTTATTCAGGTCTTGCTATTAAACATTATTTGTATTTTTCTTGTTGTGGTTTCCAGTTTTATGTTGCACTTTTTAATTAAAATATTTGTCTTTTCCTTGAATGCTTTGTAAAAATCCCTATTACAGAATACCAACTCTTTGTCCCTCATACAGGCTAGCCTGCCATTATGTTTCTTGTTTTGTGTGTTTTTCAGTAATATTTATATGTTAATATTTTTGTTTTTTAAATTGCATGTTTTTAGAAAGTTAAACAATACAGAAAGCTAAATAGCACAAAAGAAATTCCCTGAATTCTCTATGTCTAGAAATTTCCACTATTTTTTTTTTAATTTTAACTTTTAAATTTTATTTTTATTTTTTGTAGAGTTGGGGTCTTAATATATTGCCCAGGCTGTTGCTGACCTCAAGGAGCTCCTGGCCCCAAGTGATCCTACTGCCTTTCCTCCCAAAGTGCTGGAATTATGGGCATGATCCACCATGTGCAGCCTAGAAATCTTTTTACAAATATGTTTTATACACATTTACCTATGTAACACATAGGTAAATTTAAATTTAGATTACATTTTGCACTTAAGTACTAGACACTGATACTCTTTTTTATTGATAACTTTTCCCATTCTTGAGAACTTATTTTAAATCATCATTCCATTACCTGAGATGCAACGTTTAGTAATTTCTATATGAAGCATAGAATTGTGTATTTAACATTATATTGCTATTGTTTTCATATATAAATGACCCATGTTGTTTACATACATAAGATCATCATATGTCATTTTTCAATATTTTATAATAACATGTTTTGTGAGTCTCTCCATTTCAAGAAACATAGATCTTCATCTTTCTTTATAATGACTGCATTGTAATATAGACATATGTCATACTTTGCTTAGTTAATTCTTTAATAATGAATTTTAGGCTGTTTCTAATTTTTCACTACAATAAGCAACACTACCATAAACTTCCCAGCACATTTATTATTTTTTGTACTGACCTGATTGCTTCACTGTTGAGCATATAATTAAAGCAATCCATAGAGACTTTGATCGAGATTGAAATTGATAACTTCACTGGGAATTAAAATTTTGAGGTTAAAGACTTTTTATTTGAATACAAGCATAATGTCACATTTTAAAAGTCTGTCAGTAAATTTTATATAGTTTTCTCTTCATAGCCCCAAAGTATCATGGAGATGATTTTCCTTTTTAATGTTTCTGAGCCAATTTTTAAAGTTGTGTACATTTTATAATGTTATATTAATGAAGAATATTAATGCACTAATAAATGAAGAAATTATTACATGTATTATTACATTAACATAAGTAATAATAGTAGCTAGAGAGATATATAGTCTCAGATTTTTTATTTGTTTTTGTTTTTAGTATTTGTTATGTGAGTATACTCTTTTTCAGGACTTACGGCATTTGAATTTTTAGTTGTAATTATATTTAAAATTAGATTACATTTTGCACTTAAGTACCAGTTACTGATACTCTTTTTTATTGATAACTTTTCCCATTCTTGAGAACTTACTTTAAAACATCATTCCATTGCCTGAGATGCAACATTTAGTAGTTTGTATATGAAGCATAGAATTGTGTATTTAACATTACATTGCTGTTGTTTTCATATATAAATGACAATTTGACTGGGTAAAGCACTTTCTAGCCACAGACCTTTTTTATTCTCAAAACTCTATAGATACATTTTTCACTCCTTCCTTTTTTTTTAATTATACTTTAAGTTCTAGGGTACATATATACAATATGCAGGTTTGTTACATAGGTATACATGTGCCATGTTGGTTTGCTGCACCCATCAACTTGTCCTTTACACTAGGTATTTCCTTATTTTTAATGATGCAAATTGAGAATGGTCTAGTATTTCTTCTTTTAATAAAACTGCTTTTTGCAGTATAGAGGGAGGACAGGGGACTCAGTGCTCCTGAATGCTCATAAGTTGGGTTTTTTAAATAAAATAATAATTATTATTATTAATAAATTATCATAATTATATAATTAACATGTAATCAATAATGATAATGTTTTATAATTAACAGTTATTGGCTATAATTATCATATAATTGATTAGATTAATTATAATTATTATTGTTTAACATACATATGTATGAGCCCTGCTTATTTAATTTTTCTGGGACTACTGCAAGCCATTTTAACTTTGCAAATTTATCTTCACATCAGAAAACCTTTCTTCCAGTACATCTTAGATCATTTTCTTGTTTTCCTTTTGCTATCTCTTCTTCATGACTCCTAATGTTGGATGTATTGATGCCCTTTGCCATATATACATATAATCTCTTCTCATTTTTACCTCTCTCAAATTTATATTCCACATCATTTCTGAAATTTTATTTGGCATAAGTTTTTCTTTATTCATGTGTATGTTATTTAAAATTCTATGTTTCAGTTATAATTAGTTCACCTTCCTTAACTACAGTCATCTTTTTATTTTATTGTCATTGGTATGAATTCTTTTTCACTCTTTTTTGTTAGAGTTAATATTATATTCAGTTGTACAGTTTTATTGATTGCGCAGAACAGGACCTATTCATTCTAGATTTTTAGTTTTGTTTAGTTTTGCTGGGTGGTTGGTTAACTTGTGTAAAACTTTTCCAGAAGATCATATATGCATACTGAAGCTTCCCCCTTTTTCATTATAGTAATTTTTGAGAGACAATAAACTCCATGCTGTACATTCCTTCCACTCATTCTTGCACAAAAACTCTAGGCAGGCATTGCATTCATGGGAAAGCTATGTGGGTGGATTCTCTTCAGTCATGCTCACTCTCCTCCTAAATGCTGCCAGGATCTTCTTGAAGCTTATGTGTGAGAGTTTGCCACTATAGCACAAAGTAGCCACACGATGGATTTAGCACCCTATAGGAAGTGGGGTGTCTGTAGAGGGACAATGAAATAACTTGTTTTTTTATGCTTTCTCCTCTGCATATGATAAAGCTGTAGCCAAGAGGAAGTTTTCCCATCTCGTTTCCCCTGGTACAGTTTCAGCTAAGGGAACAGCTTGAAGCTAAGCTCCCCCTTCCTCCTGACTCTATTTCCTTTTTGCTATGCTGAACTTCAGATGCCTACATGCATTTTCTTTTCTTTAATTTTTAATTTTTATGGGTACATAGTAGGTATATACATGGGATAAATGAGATTTTTAAAGCAGGCATATAACACATCAGGGTAAATGGGGTATCCATCATTTTTAAATAACTAAAATAGTATATTTGGAATGTTTGTAACACAAAGAAATGATAAGTGCTTGAGGTAATGGATACTCTGTTTACCCTGATGTGATTATTACCTGCATTTTCTTCAAGTGGTATTTCCTAACCCTGAGAGAACAAATATAGATGCTTCGGAACAGTCAAAGAACTTTTCAGTAGAAGTGTTCCAGTAGCTCATTTGACTCACAAATCACCTTGGTCCTTAGCCTTCACTCTGAAAAATGGAAAATGTTAATATGTGTTTGTTTAATTTCTTCTGCTTACATCTGTGGCATTATCCAACATGCTTTCAAAAAAATAAATGTACTGAAATCATCTGTCATCCTTATATTTAATAAAGTAATGCATTGTGAACAGTGGAAGCCTTGTTTCAGAATTTCTCTTAGAAATGGATATGTACTCTTTTGTAATAACATGGAGCCCATGGTCAGATTATGAAGTATCAGGCTGGAGGCAGAATGCTTTATTTGAACCCAGAGGTGAATTTACAGCATGTATTTTGGTAGGTGTTAAATAGAAAAGCTTCAACATGATAGCTGTCTGCTGTCACGTAACAGAGTCTAGTAGGAAATATAGATAAATAACTTATTAATTAAAGTTCTATGTGATAAATGGTAAGGTAAGGAAAGTTTATTCAGTTATACTATTTAAAAGTTCCTGCTGTCTAAGGTTCAACATAGGTAGTGATGGATATCTTAATTAATTTGATTATGGTAATCATTTAACAATTTATATGTATATAACATCACTATATTGTATACCTTGAATATATACAATCTTGTAAAAGTTTTTCTTTACATTTTTAACATAAGTAAATATTTTTTAAATGTAGGAAAAGTTTATAGTGCAATGACAACATAGCATGGAAGTGTTAGAGAACACAGTGTTCTATGTGTTGGAGTGTAAGAGAACATAGAGAAGTTTATAGTGCATAGAGAATATATCATGTAATTCAGATTTGTGACATCAAAAGCAGTTTCACAATTTCAGACCTGATGAGTCAAAGGTAGTCAAGTTGAGCAGAGTAAGGGTGGTTTAGGATGTGACAAACAGGCCTTGCAAGGTCTTACCACAGGGTTCTGAGATTCTTTGTAGTAATTATCCCTTCATATGCAAATATTGGACATAATAAAGAGCATATTCTTATGAGTCTTGGGCCATTCCATCACAAGAGAAAATGTATAAAGCTCTTACATTTTTATTACTTTTTTCTTTTCTGGAACTTCCATTAAATTCTTTTTTTATGTGATTCAGGTATCTGATGAAATACTAAACTGTGTCATATAATTTCTTAGACATGCTAATTATGGTTATTTTAAAATCAATCAAAGTCTTCTGTGGATATGTTTCTATTTTCTCTTGGTTTTTTGCCAATTGTTCTTTTCTCCTGGCATGCCAGGTGATTTTCCAGTAAATGCTGAGCACTATAAATTTCAGAAAATTACAGAGATAATTTAAGCTGTGGGTAAGATCATCTTTGCTAGAGAAGATGTGTTTTGTTTCTGGCAGGCAATTAGCTAGTGGCAGGTAATCTTAATCCAGTCTGGGATTGAGCTGATTTAAAGCTTTGTTTCATTCTTGATGGGTGCTAGTCTATTTCCAGTTTATCCACATTCCTATGGATTCCCCTTTGTTTGCCCCAACTGAAAGCCTGTACTGTTTTCTATGGTTTCTTCTAGTTGGCCTTCCCAAAACTCCAATATTTGCTTTCTCTGCTCTGTGAGATTGCCAGCAGTTACTGCTCAGTGTCTTAGTATCTAGATTACCACTTATAAATTGGCATATATTATAAAGGGAAAAATGTAGGTGAATATCAAGTTTAACTTAACACATGATTTAAGCACTTTCAAACATGCAGATTTTAATATTCTCCATCCAACTTTTCTAGTGTGTTTTAGTAGTAGTGTTATTGGTGAAGGAAAAGTCACAGTCTCTTCCCCTTATGGTTTTTCAATTAACATTGATTCAATTAAGTATTAACTTATTGTCCTTTTTATATGGGGCATTACACAGTGGAAGTCCAGGATCCCCTCATTCTGTTTCCTTGAACCATTGGTTTGGATTCTACTATGTCCTCATCCCCATATTCCTGGTTAACACTATGAGATATAATGCCAAAGTGTGAATAAATGGAGATATCCCAGCTCTAGAAAAGGCAGGAACGTAGCCAATGGTACCTCCCTTCAGCAGTCTTCAAGATCACCATTTCCATCTCCCTAATCTGCCCTACTGTCTACCTTGCTCTTTTTTTTTCTTGAGACAGAGTCTCACTTTGTCACCCAGGCTTGAGTGCAGTGGCCTGATCTCAGCTCACTGCAACTTCCACCTGCTGGGTGTAGCGATTCTCTGTCTCAGCCTCCTGAGTGGCTTGGATTACAGGTGTCCGCCACCACACCAGGTTAATTTTTGTATTTTTAGTAGAGATGGGGTTCTACCATGTTGGTCAGGCTGATCTTGAACTCCTGACCTCGAGTGATCCACCTGCCTTGGCCTCCCAAAGTGCTGGGATTACAGGTGTGAGCCACCACGCCTAGCCTACCTTGCTCTTTTAAAGCAATGACTCTGCATCCAAAAATGAAGCATGGGAGGGTTTTTTTCTACTTTATCAATGTCTTTATTAAGTTGCACTAGGTTTTGAATTGTTTTCCCTTTATACCACACATCTGTTCTCTCTATTATATACAGATCCTTGAATTGTTCATTCATATGTGTGGAACCTTGAAAAGGGATATTGCTGGTATAATATTGACCTGGTCAGGAGTGTTGGGATGAGTGTTTTGGGACAGTCTCCAGACTCTAAATGTGTTTTGATTTACAGCAGGTTATCAGGATATTAGGGTCATGGGATACTAGCACCAAAACCAAGAACTACAAGGAGCTTCCCCTGTCAGGCATAAGTTATTCACTATTGAAAGTCAGGAAATATTTTAGATTACAAGGAAATTATTCTTAATATTTTTTGGCAAGAATTCCTTTGAAAATCTGAGGATATATGTGACTCCTTTCACAAAGAAAATATGCATATTCAGTATTTCATACTCTAAATCAAGAAGTAGAATTCTTGATCTGAGACATTTAAAGGACCATGATTCCCAGGACAAGGCTGTGGCGGACTTTGAATTGCCACCTCATAACTTTATTTTTGAAAATTAGAGCACAAGAGCCAGAGAGAAATCCCCAGAGGCAGCATGGTCTGGTGGATCGAGCACTGGCCTTGGAGTCAAACAGGCAAGTGTTTCATTTCTAGAACAGTAAGTTTTCCATTGAATGCCTTACCTTAATTATTTTACAAATGGGAAAACTAGACTCAAAGAATTTAAGTAATGTGTCAGAGTTTGTGAAGAGTAAATTATGAACCCATATCTGTCAGGCTCCAAATTCATTTTCTTTCTAGTATGTTGTATTGATCAGCAAAACAGGAAAGCTAAAAATGACATTTTTTTCTTATTAGCTCTAAACCCATAAGTCTGCCATTTGCAAACTCTTGGCAGATGGAGAACATTGAGGCCAGGGGAAGCATTTAGAAGACTGCTTGATACTCAAGTAGAGTGAGTCCCGGACTCTGGCGTAAGAAGCACCAGAAGTTTGGAGCAAGTAATTCTTAAGCAGAACAAAGAACATTAGGCTTACATTAAGTAGTACTTGATGAGAATAAGTATTGTGATGTTATTTTTTCAAATTTTTCTGTAGTAATACCGATTGAGTATCCCTTATTTGAAATTTTTGGGACTAGAAGTGTTTTGAACTTTGGAATTTTTTTTTTCCAGATTTGAGGATATCTGCATTATATTCAGCAGCCCTAATCTGAAAACCCAAAATTGAAAATGCTCAAAACTCTGAAACCTTCTGAGATGATGCTCAAAGAAAATTTCAGATTTTGGATTTTCTGATTAGGGATACTCAACCTATTCAAATCACTTTATTTTATATTCAATTAATGTTGACACAAAGCTGTTACATCAATGCAGTCTGCTTTTAAAAAGTTATCTTAAAATGATTTAATAAAAAATAGGCAAGTGTATTTCTTATGTATAGACTACTACTTTAAAATGACCAAAGAAAAAATAGGTTTCTGTGTTTCTGAAGAATAATTGCTGGACTTATAATAACTGAGCTTAGCTCCTAGCTCTCTCACTTATTAGTTAGATGACCTTAGGAATGTAACTGAACTGTGCTTCAACTTCCTTACATATCAAATAGAGATGATAATAGTTCCCACACATAATACTTATTTGGCAATTAGGTGAAATAATGTAGAAGGATAACTGATGAATCAGAACATGAAAATTATGCTAGAGGTTTCAACATATAAAATAGAGGTTGATGCAGAATGTCAGCTTGGAGCCCATTTTCTATGTCTTTGTGAAACAGCTTTTCTATCTTGATGTGCACAGTTCTGGACAGAGGGTATGCCAATTTGCATTTGGAGCACAGGGTCCTCCTGGAAGAGAAGAAACTGAGATACTAATATTAAAGTTAGGAAAAATGTATTGAGGCAGGACAGGGTGATGCTAACCAATGCTAAGCAGCAGGTAAGGGCAACAGAGTCCCTGAACTAAAATTATTCTTGGTATCAGAAAATACTGTCATTGTAGACTGGCTTAGCACTAAATCTGAGAAGAGGCAGGAGTATCGGAAATATAGAGGAAAAAGAGAGCCCACCCAACCCAGCTTTCGCGAAACAGGCTTCATTTTGAGGAGGTGACCGTGTGAGTAATATATGAGCATTATCCTCCAGAGATCCAGCCAACTTGGCATGGAATCTTCTCTGCTATGGAGTGGACCATCCTGTCTCTGGGAGTTCCTGCAGCAGAGCAGGAACGCGTACTAGCACTTGTGGAGAGGAAGAGCGGGAGCTCAGGTTCAAGCATATGGCCTTTACTATGACCCTGATCCTTGGGGACAATGCTTCCTTGCTTCCTCTTGGTAGGAGGAGCTCTGCCACAGAGATAATTAAGCAGGCAACACTTCTCCATTGCAGAGAAAAGTTCCTTTCTGAGACCTCAGAAGATGATTTATAGATGAATAGCCTTTAAGGAAACACAGGTACACAGGTAGCTTCAATCACAACAACAATCAATTGCAGCAGGAACATTTATTGAGCACAGCATGCTGTGTTCATATTATCTTATTTAATCTTTTTTTTTTTTTTTTTTTTTGAGACGGAGTCTCCCTCTGTGGCCCAGGCTGGAGTGCAGTGGCCGGATCTCAGCTCACTACAAGCTCCGCCTCCCGGGTTCACGCCATTCTCCCGCCTCAGCCTCCGAGTAGCTGGGACTACAGGTGCCCGCCACCGCGCCCGGCTAGTTTTTTGTATTTTTAGTAGAGACGGGGTTTCACCGTGTTAGCCAGGATGGTCTCGATCTCCTGACCTCGTGATCCGCCCACCTCGGCCTCCCAAAGTGCTGGGATTACAGGCTTGAGCCACCGCGCCCGGCCTATCTTATTTAATCTTTAAAACAACCTTATGAAACTGGCACTATCATTCCCATTTTACATATAAGAACACTGAGACTCAGCAAGGTTAAAAAATGTGCCTGGCTAATAAACAGTGGATCCCAGATCAGAAATCGGGTCTGTCTGGTTCTAAGCAGTACACTTAACTCATATTCTACTTCCTTGAGATCACTTCTTGACACAGTTTTTGACTTTCTGACAGACCAGAATTTGCACTGCAGCTATTCTTGTGGAATATTTCTGCAAGAAAAAACTATTTGCAACTGGCTACTGCAGAACTCACATCCCTGGAGGCTTCAGCTTCAAATTATATTCCAGGTTTTCAAAGTCTATTAGGTTTAAAAACAGCCTGGGCTTTTTCTCCCATCTATGTTTAGGATAGCATACATTAACTGAATATTCTAACACATTTGCAAATGCAGTCACCCAGGCGGTATATTACTGGAGGAGCATACCCAGACAGCTATGCAAATGAAAAATATATGTACTTTTAAATGACCAGTAGACCTCTAATGACTTACTGTCAAATAAGCACTGTTGGTGTGTGGGCTTCTCTAAAAGGATCCCAGCACTCTAAATTTGTGAAAGTGAACTTGATGTCTCCAGTGGTAATATGAGGGTAGTATGGTGATTACAATTAGTTTAGATTTATTTAACTGCATAGGCACTCAACTTACGAATTTTTCCTCATGCTATAGAGCAAAATGTGATGCTTCTTACAATGTCATTTTGATTCAACTTGGTTTAACCCTGTCTTTTCAAGCCTAGCCTTCCCCTTTTCATCAGGGGTATATGCTAATAAGTGCAGGCATTATTAGTCTATGCTAATAGACTGTCTAAATATTTGTAGCAAACTCTGGGAGCAACTACATTTTTAGCAAGTATGAATTCCACAACATCAAGTGAAAGGATGCTGTCTCAATGATCTATACTGCAAAAGGCTAAGAGACATATCACTTTATTTTAAACACAAGACTAGTAATTTTACTTTATTTGAACTTTACTTAAATTCCTGGAAGGTGATACTTTTTCAATTTTGTAGTTAAGAAGACTATTAAAAATTTTTGCTGACACTGAAAGAAAGTTATTTGCTATTTAAGATATTTGAGCGTAAGTAATGTGACATCTAAGCTGAGCATATGCAAAAAGGAAACATTTGCAGAAGCAAGAATGAGCGTAGTACTCTGTACTTACCTGTGTTCACCTATATTCAGGAAGGTAACATAACAGAAAGGTGAGAAGGCTGCTCTAGTCACCTTAATGGTATGTAACAGGCTACCTTCTATATATATGAAAACTTTTGCACCATGGATATGTTTGAATGCAATCATTTTTAACACAGCAGTCATTCCGACTCCATAGGATTCATATGAGCAAACCTAACAATAGCAGCTTGGCGAGTCTGAAAAAAAATGAAGTAGGTCCATTGAGATGAAAACTAACTTGAGTATAAACCTCTATGAGTAAAATGAAAACAAAAACAATTCTGAGATGAGTAGAACAAGAGGGCAAGGCATTAAAGATTTCAGAAATCTCACGCAATTATCCCAGGGAATTTAGTATTCTTGCTTTATTGGTATATAAATAATTATATTTTATGTTGAGAGAGAAGATCGTCTTAATTAGTGCTATTTATCATCGATGGGAACATTTGTAATTCCATGGTATCTATGAGAGGCTAAGGTCTCCTTGTAAATTATTATCATTGTCATTATTAAACGTGTTCCTATGTAACCTAAAGAAGCAGAAAGTTTTACTGAGAAAATTGGACAGCACTTTCCTATGTGAGTCAACCATTTGTCCTTCAACTTAGAACAGAATTTCTCAGGGAAAAGACGTGGGACTTGCCTATTTTATGTAAATCTCCAGGGTAGATACACTACCCTAGATAAAAGGTATGATGGAATCTTTTATTTATACCTCTACCTTCTCTCTGTTTTTCTGGGAAGGCAAGGCTTAGAGATGAGTAAATTTTCATGTGAGTAAAATAGGAATGGGATAAAGATTGGGATCATTTCTTTTGGGAAATGTAATTTTATTATTGCCCATTTTGATGGTTGGTCCATCACCAAATGAACAAGAGTGAAGGAGGGAGACTGGTTGGGAGACTCCTGCAGTAGTTTAAGCAACAGAAGATAGTGCTTTACACTATGCTTTTATTAGTGGAGATGGCGAGACATGGTCCGATTTGGGATAGAGATTTTGTTCCAAGAACTAAGATTTACTGATAGAATGAATATGCACCGTTGAATCTTTAGTACCTAGCACAATATACATGACATAAATAGGCAATGGGTATGAAACATGGTTCAAAATGAGAAAATCTATCAAGTCAAAGGGTAAAAAAATCCACACAATCATCTTGATCAACAAAATTGACAGTTTGCATATATGAAATGCAATAGGACTATAAATAATTGAAAAGAGTGACGCTTCACTAGCAGGTGAGATAAATTTAATTATCACCCATAAACTAGAAAACAACTGTGTTGCTTTCTGGATTTATTACCCAAAATGACAAATTGTTGGCTAGAATATAGAGAAGTCTCTTCCTTATCTTTTATAAATCTGTCCTTGACCTTAATTTTTTCACAATAAACATATAAAATCTCTTTAATATAAATGAAGTCGTTTTTTAAAAAGTGAACAAACAATATTAGTATTGAGATTTCGAAAAGTTACAAATATCTGAATATGTTTGATTCATTTTCATTTAAGAGTTTATAGGGATGGACAATCTAAATCAATGAAGTATTTAATGGGGTCATGAGATTCTAAAACACACGTATAATTTCTCCCTCTGTATCATTTTCTCTAATGTTACTACTTTCTTTTACTTTTACATGTGTATTTCCTTAGAGTTCTTGGGAAACTATAAGACTAAAACCTTGATAAATACTCTACATACTCTGAAACTTGAATCTTTCTAACGGGAGAAGAGAGTTTGGGGGGCAGAATTTATAACCTTTTCTTCTTCAGATTTATGATATAGTAAATATACAATTTTCTTTTTTCTATTAAAGACAATTAGAGATCTGGAGTGGGCATCTGGCCAGGTGGTCTGGATTTAGCTCTTTCTTTCAACTTCTCTCTTACCACATTTATCACCCTCCATGATTCCCCAGTGCAGATAGCATGTGACCTGAGAGAAGAGTGAGTATCCCCAACTTCTGCAACACCTTAGGCTGCTGCACTCCCACTTTTGTGAGTAATCACATCGCAGCCACAAAACTTCCATCTTCATGTTTAGACATAGTTTTGTTTTGTTTTCTTGGAAATCTCCAGCCTTCTGTGAGTAGAACTTTCTCTGATAGGGCTCAAGCTTCAGAGTATTCCAGACTCAATACGTCTTACTCTGAGATATGAGCATAACTCTCGTATCTGTTATGCTCCTTCCCTGGGAAAGTAACCTTTAATTTTGAAGCCTCTGTACAAAAGACTTCTCTCATGTCCCAAAGAGAAAATGTGCAAACCCTTGTCAAGTCATTTGAATTGCCTCTTTATGTAACAGTAAAGGAGGAACTTCAACATTGAATGAAGTTACAAATGATACTTAGTGCTTGTGAAATGGTGAGCCCTCCTTAAATAGTTTCTAAGGTGTGTGAGTGAGTGAGTGAGTCAATACACAATGGTATGACCTTCATACTCTATGTATAACAAGATATAGCCATCTCTGTAAAGCACCCCTCAAAGATATTTCTTTTTGTTATATATTTTATTTTATTTTATTATTATTATACTTTAAGTTTTAGGGCACATGTACATAACGTGCAGGTTTGTTACATATGTATACTTGTGCCATGTTGGTGTGCTGCACCCATCAACTCGACAGCACCCATCAACTCGTCAGCACCCATCAACTTGTCATTTACATCAGCTTTAACTCCCAATGCAATCCCTCTCCCCTCCCCCCTCCCCATGATAGGCCCGGGTGTGTGATGTTCCCCTTCCTGAGTCCAAGTGATCTCATTGTTCAGTTCCCACCTATGAGTGAGAACATGCGGTGTTTGCTTTTCTGTTTTTGTGATAGTTTGCTGAGAATGATGGTTTCCAGCTGCATCCATGTCCCTACAAAGGACACAAACTCATCCTTTTTATGGCTGCATAGTATTCCGTGGTGTATATGTGCCACATTTTCTTAATCCAGTCTGTCACAGATGGACATTTGGGTTGATTCCAAGTCTTTGCTATTGTGAATAGTGCCACAATAAACATACGTGTGCATGTGTCTTTATAGCAGCATGATTTATAATCCTTTGGGTATATACCCAGTAGTGCGATGACTGGGTCATATGGTACTTCTAGTTCTAGATCCTTAAGGAATCGCCATACTGTTTTCCATAATGGTTGAACTAGTTTACAATCCCACCAACAGTGTAAAAGTGTTCCTATTTCTCCACATCCTCTCCAGCACCTGTTGTTTCCTGACTTTTGAATGATTGCCATTCTAACTGGTGTGAGATGATATCTCATTGTGTTTTGATTTGCATTTCTCTGATGGCCAGTGATGATGAGCATTTTTTCATGTGTCTGTTGGCTGTATGAATGTCTTCTTTTGAGAAATGTCTGTTCATATCCTTTGCCACTTTTTGATGGGGTTGTTTGTTTTTTTCTTGTATAATTGTTTGAGTTCTTTGTAGATTCTGGATATTAGCCCTTTGTCAGATGAGTAGATTGCAAAAATTTTCTCCGACTCTGTAGGTTGCCTGTTCACTCTGATGGTAGTTTCTTTTGCTGTGCAGAAGCTCTTTAGTTTAATTAGATCCCATTTGTCAATTTTGGCTTTTGTTGCCGTTGCTTTTGGTGTTTTAGACATCAAGTCCTTGCCCATGCCTATGTCCGGAATGGTATTGGCTAGGTTTTCTTCTAGGGTTTTTATGGTATTAGGTCTAACATTTAAGTCTCTAATCCATCTTGAATTAATTTTCATATAAGGTGTAAGGAAAGGATCCAGTTTCAGCTTTCTGCTTATGGCTAGCCAATTTTCCCAGCACCATTTATTAAATAGGGAATCCTTTCCCCATTTCTTGTTTCTCTCAGGTTTGTCAAAGATCAGATGGCTGTAGATGTGTGGTATTATTTCTGAGGACTCTGTTCTGTTCCATTGGTCTATATCTCTGTTTTAGTACCAGTACCATGCTGTTTTGGTTACTGTGGCCTTGTAGTATAGTTTGAAGTCAGGTATCATGATGCCTCCAGCTTTGTCCTTTTGACTTAGGATTGTCTTGGAAATGCTGGCTCTTTTTTGGTTCCATATGAACTTTAAAGCAGTTTTTTCCACTTCTGTGAAGAAACTCATTGGTAGCTTGATGGGGATGGCATTGAATCTATAAATGACCTTGGGCAGTATGGCCATTTTCACGATATTGATTCTTCCTATCCATGAGCATGGTACGTTCTTCCATTTGTTTGTGTCCTCTTTGATTTCACTGAGCAGTGGTTTGTAGTTCTCCTTGAAGAGGTCCTTTACATCCCTTGTAAGTTGGATTTCTAGGTATTTTATTCTCTTTGAAGCAATTCTGAATGGAAGATCATTCATGATTTGGCTTTCTGTTTGACTGTTACTGGTGTATAAGAATGCTTGTGATTTTTGCACATTAATTTTATATCCTGAGACTTTGCTGAAGTTTCTTATCAGCTTAAGGAGATTTTGGGCTGAAAAGAAATAAACAAAGCCTGCAAGAAGTATAGGATTATGTAAAAAGACCAAATCTACGTCTGATTGGGGTGCCTGAAAGTGAGGGGGAAAATGGAACCAAGTTGGAAAACACTCTTCAGGATATCATCCTGAGAACTTCCCCAACCTAGTAGGGCAGGCCAACATTCAAATTCAGGAAATACAGAGAACGCCACAAAAATACTCCTCCAGAAGAGCAACTCCAAGGCATACTTGCCAGATTCACCAAAGTTGAAATGAAGGAAAAAATCTTAAGGGCAGCCAGAGAGAAAGGTCAGGTTACCCACAGAGGGAAGCCCATCAGACTAACAGCAGATCTCTCGGCAGAAACTCTACAAGCCAGAAGAGAGTGGGGGCCAATATTCAACATTCTTAAAAAATTTTAAACCTAGAATTTCATATCCAGCCAAAATAAGTTTCATAAGTGAAGGAGAAATAAAATCCTTTACAGATAAGCAAATGCTTAGAGATTTTGTCACCACCAGGCCTGCCTTACAAGAGACCCTGAAGGAAGCACTAAACATGGAAAGGAACAACCGGTACCAGCCATTGGAAAACATACCAAAATGTAAAGACCATCGGAGCTAGGAAGAAACTGCATCATCTAATGAACAAAATAACCAGTTAATATCATAATGGCAGGATCAAGTTCACACATAACAATATTAACCTTAAATGTCAATGGATTAAATGGTCCAATTAAAAGACATAGACTGGCAAACTGGATAAAGAGCCAAGACCCATCAGTCTGTTGTATTCAGGAGACCCATCTCACATGCAGAGACACACATAGGCTCAAAATAAAGGGATGGAGGAAGATCTACCAAGCAAATGGAGAACAAAAAAAAAGCAGGGGTTGCAATCCTAGTCTCTGATAAAACAGACTTTAAACCATCAAAGATCAAAAGACACAAAGAAGGCCATTACATAATGGTAAAGCGATCAATTCAACAGGAAGAGCTAACTATCCTAAATATATATGCACCCAATACAGGAGCACCCAGATTCATAAAGCAAGTCCTTAGAGACTTACAAAGAGACTTAGACTCCCATACAATAATAATGGGAGACTTCAACACCCCACTGTCAACATTAGACAGATCAATGAGACAGAACTTTAACAAGGATATCCAGGAATTGAACTCAGCTCTGCACCAAGCAGACCTAATAGACATCTACAGAACTCTCCACCCCAAATGAACAGAATATACATTCTTCTCAGCACCACATCGCACTTATTCCAAAATTGACCACATAATTGGAAGTAAGGCACTCCTCAGCAAATGTACAAGAACAGAAATTATAACAAACTGTCTCTCAGACCACAGTGCAATCAAACTAGAACTCAGGACTAAGAAACTCAATCAAAACCGCTCAACTACATGGAAACTGAACAACCTGCTCCTGAATGACTACTGGGTACATAACAAAATGAAGGCAGAAATAAAGATGTTCTTTGAAACCAATGAGAACAAAGATACAACATACCAAAATCTCTGGGACACATTTAAAGCAGTGTGTAGAGGGAAATTTATAGCACTAGATGCCCACAAGAGAAAGCTGGAAAGATCTAAAATTGACACTCTAACATCACAATTAAAAGAACTAGAGAGGCAAGAGCAAACACATTCAAAAGCTAGCAGAAGGCAAGAAATAACTAAGATCAGAGCACAACTGAAGGAGATAGAGATACAAAAAATCAATGAATCCAGGAGTTGGTTTTTTGAAAAGATCGACAAAATTGATAGACCGCTAGCAAGACTAATAGATAAGAAAAGAGAGAAGAATCAAATAGATGCAATAAAAAATGATAAAGGGGATATCACCACCGACCCCACAGAAATACAAACTACCATCAGAGAATACTATAAACACCTCTACGCAAATAAAGTAGAAAATCTAGAAGAAATTGATAATTTCCTGGACACTTACACTCTCCCAAGACTAAACCAGGAAGAAGTTGAATCCCTGAATAGACCAATAGCAGGCTCTGAAATTGAGGCCATAATTAATAGCCTACCCACCAAAAAAAGTCCAGGACCAGATGGATTCACAGCTGAATTCTACCAGAGGTACAAGGAGGAGCTGGTACCATTCCTTCTGAAACTATTCCAATCAATAGAAAAAGAGAGAATCCTCCCTAACTCATTTTATGAGGCCAACATCATCGTGATACCAAAGCCTGGCAGAGACACAACAAAAAAAGAGAATTTTAGACCAATATCCCTGATGAACATCGATGCAAAAATCCTCAATAAAATACTGGCAAACCGGATTCAGCAGTACATCAAAAAGCTTATCCACCATGATCAAGTGGGCTTCATCCCTGGGATGCAAGGCTGGTTCAACATATGCAAATCAATAAACGTAATCCAGCATGTAAACAGAACCAAAGACAAGAACCACATGATTATCTCAATAGATGCAGAAAAGGCCTTCTACAAAATTCAGCAGCCCTTCATGCTAAAAACGCTCAATAAATTCAGTATTGATGGAACGTATCTCAAAATAATAAGAGCTATTTATGACAAACCCACAGCCAATATCATACTGAATGGCAAAAACGGAAAAAATTCCCGTTGAAAACTGGCACAAGACAGGGATGCCCTCTCTCACCACTCCTATTCAGCATAGTGTTGGAAGTTCTAGCTAGAGCAGTCAGGCAAGAGAAAGAAAGAAAGGGTATTCAATTAGGAAAGAAGAAGTCAAATTGTCCCTGTTTGCAGATGACATGATTGTATATTTAGATATTTCTATATGAAACCGTGGTTTAGAGCCCTGGCTTAGGAGGTAATACAAATCTGAGGTTAGATCTGGGCTCTGCTACTGGCCAATAAAACGACCACAGTCAGTTGCCCAGCTTTTCTAAGACTCAGTTCAGAGTCTTTTTGTAAAAGTTCAATGGGATAATATGTTAAACTTAGCATAGTCCTACACTAATAGCACATATTCAGTAAATTATAATAGTTATTACTGGGTTCACTTAAATCTTTTTTTAAATTTTACTTTTAGTTCTGGTGTACATGTGCAGAATATGCCGCTTTGTTACATAGGTATACATGTGCCATGGTGGTTTGCTGCACCCATCAATCTGTCACCTACATTAGGTATTTCTCATAATGTTATCCCTCCCCTAGCCCCCCACCCGCTGACAGTCCACCGTGTGTGATGTTCCCCTCCCTCTGGCCATGTGTTCTCATTGTTCAACTCCCACTTATGAGTGAGAGAGAACATGTGGTGTTTGGTTTTCTGTTCTTGTGATAGTTTGCTGAGAATGATGGTTTCCAGCTTCATCCATGTCCCTGCAAAGGACATGAACTCATCCTTTTTTATGGCTGCATGGAATCATGGTGTATATGTGCCACATTTTCTTTATCCAGTTCATTATTGATGGACATTTGGGTTGGTTCCAAGTCTTTGCTATTGTGAATAGTGCTGCAATAAACATATGTATGTATATGTCTTTATAGTAGAATGATTTATAATCCTTTGGGTATATAGCCAGTAATGGGATTGCTGGTCAAATGGTATTTCTAGTTCTAGATCCTTAAGGAATCGCCACACTGTCTTCCACAATGGTTGAACTAATTTACACTCCCACCAACAGTGTAAAAGCATTCCTGTTTCTCCACATCCTCTCCAGCATCTGCTGTTTCCTGACTTTTGAATGATTAGCATTCTAACTGGCATGAGATGGTATCTCATTGTGGGTTTGATTTGCGTTTCTCTAATTACCAGTGATGATGAGCATTTTTTCATAAGTCTGTTGGCTGCATAAATGTCTTCTTTTGAGAAGTGTCTGTTCATATCCTTTGCCCTTTTTGATGGGGTTGTTTGTTTTTTTTTCTTGTAAATTTGTTTAAGTTCTTTGTAGATTCTGGATATTAGCCCTTTGTCAGATGAATAGATTGCAAAAGTTTTCTCACATTCTGTGGGTTGCCTGTTCACTCTGATGATAATTTCTTTTGTTGTGCAGAAGGTTTTTAGTTTAATTAGATCCCATTTGTCAATTTTGGCTTTTGTTTTCATTGCTTTTGGTGTTTTAGACGTGAAGTTTTGCCCATGCCTATGTCCTGAATGGTATTGCCCAAGTTTTCTTCTAGGATTTTTATGGTCCTAGGTCTTACGTTTAAGTCTTTGATCCCTCCTAAGTTGATTTTTGTATAAGGTGTAAGGAAGGGGTCCAGTTTCAGTTTTCTGCATATGGCTAGCCAGTTTTCCCAACAACATGTATTAAATAGAATCTTTTCCCCATTGCTTGTTTGTGTCAGGTTTGTCAAAGATCAGATGTTTGTAGATGTGGGTGTGATTTCTGAGGTTTCTGTTCTGTTCCATTGGTCTATATATCTGTTTTGGTACCAGTACCACGCTGTTTTGATTACTGTAGACTTGTAGTATAGTTTGATTTGAAGTCAGGTGGCATGATGCCTCCAACTTTGTTCTTCTTGCCAAGGATGGCTATGCAGGCCCTTTTTTAGTTCCATATGAAGTTTAAAGAAGTTTTTTCCAATTCTGTGAAGGAAGTCAGTGGTAGCTTGATGGTGATGGCGTTGAATCTATAAATTACTTTCGGCAGTATGGCTGTTTTCACAATATTGATTCTTCCTATACATGAACATGGAATGTTTTCCCACTTGTTTGTGTTCTCTCTTATTTCCTTGAGCAGTAATTTGTAGTTCTCCTTGAAGAGGTCTTTCACATCCCTTGTAAGCTGTATTCCTAGGTATTTCATTCTCTTAGTAGCAATTGTGAATGGGAGTTCACTCATGATTTGGCTTTCTGTTTGTCTGTTATTAGTGTATAGGAATGCCTGTGATTTTTGCACATTGATTTTGTATCCTGAGACTTTGCTGAAGTTGCTTATCAGCTTAAGGAGATATTGGGCTGAGACAATGGGGTTTTCAAAATATACAATCGTGTCATCTGCAGACAGAAACGGTTTGACTTCCTCTCTTCCTATTTGAATACCCTGTATTTCCTTCTTTTGGCTGATTGCTTTGGCCAGAACTTCCAATACTATGTTCAATAGAAAAGTTTCTAATGATGCCTTGATGGCCTATGAGTGATATAATCAGTTAAATCAGGAAAAATACAGATTAACCTGAGAAATTTTTTTTTTCGTCATTATAACTGTTACCTTTACCTACAGACTCATGGTCCAGAGTCAATATATTTTCTAAACTGTAATAAGATGACTAATGGGTGGGAGTGGATAAAATAAGTTCATTTGAACTCTGTATAATGATATGCAAATTTGTTATTTTAGCAGGGTAACTTTACTGAAGCTTCATCTGACTGAAAAATATTATGAAACATGATGTGTAATCATCATTTTGGCCTCTGCTATAGAGTGGTCATGATTGTAATTAAAGTTAATCACCAGTTATACTGCAAAACAGGAAACATTGTGATGGAGATAGACTGTGGTAGAAATGCCGGGATTTAATCACTGGATGCTGAGGCACTGATATGAGGGGATCGAGAGAGCTGGCTTAGAAAAAAAAAATGAAAATGAAGGACTTGCACATGTCAAGTCCCTGGAAGATAAAGTGTACAATGAATTTTGTTTATTGCATAAGTGGAGATGTCAAGCTGAGAAGTATCAGAGTCACAGTTAATGAAAAGTGACATTTCAAAATGGAAGAATTTTTTTTAATGTTCGTGGAAATATTCATCTTGAGATTCATTGCACACCTGGGTGACTACAGTCAATAATAATGTATTATGTATTTCAAAATAACTAAGAGAATATATTTCAAATGGCTCATTATTAAAAATGATAGGTGATGGATATGTTAAGCAGCTTGATTTAATCAAACTATATCATATACATATATCAAAGCATCACATTTTACCCCATAAATCTATGTAACTATGATTTGTCAATTTAAACAGGTATCATGATAGTAGGGGAAAATGGTCCATGATCTAAATACCTAAAAATAATGAAATTATTAATGAATTCCAATAAAAGCACATGTCAGAAATTATATAGCCATAGAGTGATGCATATGGCGACTATAGAAATATGAGAAAATACTTGTGTTTAAATACTAAATGAAGAAAATCATTATTGATTTTGAAGATGTTATAATTACATAAATAATACAAATTTTAAATAAATTTTAAATATTTGGTTATTTTCTTTGAATCAGGACTCAAAATAATATATTTCCTTACATTATATCATTTGTTTTTAGTAAGCACATATTTATTCATCACAATCTACAATGGAGAAGGCAGGAAATGTTCTACGTTGTGAAATTCAATTGAATATTTCTTTCTGGAGTATCAGATAGAGTTCTTTAGGTGTGAAAGAATAATTTCAACTCAAAAAAGAATTTATAAAAAAGACTAATTTGGGCCACCTGGATCATGAAAATTGAGTTAAACACATGATATATCTAAAAGTTGTCTTAAATTATTTACAATAAATGTTAAAATCTTTTTAAAATGTGCATTTCTGTATTGTTAAAATCATAGAGATTCACTCTAGATATATTTGAGATAAAAGCATGATTCATAGAGTGGGTAGTATTTTATTTGTAAATGAAATCAAATATGGGTACTAGAAAGTAAAACAATATTATCATATGAAAATCTATAAAAACAACTGTTGAATTGTTTTTGGACTAGATGATAACCTTTGACTGTATTTTCCGTTTCTGAGCATTGTCATAACTCAGTCAAATAACTATGCCTATGACCCTGGTGATCAAATGGACAATTTAACAGCTGATTTGGTTAGTTTTAAGTGAACTCCACTAGGCTCTCTGCTGGAAAATTACATTAAAGCAAAATATGAATTTTATGTGGTGTAAAAAGTAGGAAGTTGTCTCTTTTTAGTTAATTTGAAGGGTAAAGGGAATTTGGTGGGTGCATTTAACTATAAATAGTTAGGCTATCACCTAAATTAGTAGTATTCCATGTAGGTAAAGCAAAATATGAAGCACCAAAGGGCAAGTCTTTGACAACAATAAAGTACCACTACATAGAGAAGGCAACTCTCTTGACTCATTGTTCAGAAATCAAATATCAAGACTAGGTTAAGGTCATATTATATTAAATAAAACAGGGAGAGATCACAGAAAATTAACTGTTTTAGTCTTTGGGACTGATTTGCCTTCAGTATATTACCAGGCAGGCAGTTCAGGTTAAAATGTGTTTCTTTGGGTCACTCCTTTGGAGTGACTTTCCCTACTTAGTTGGTATCCTTGCTGGCTATTCTGACAGACTTCCGAGAATAGTTTAATGAAAGCTGCTTGCATTTGCATGAACAGCCAAACACTCCTCAGTCTGGGCTCTGCTACTTATAGCCTATGGGACCTTAGACAAATCACATAAATTACCTGAGCCTCAGTTTACCACCTGAAAAATAGTTAAAAGGATCTGTCTCTTATGGAGTTGCTGTGTTAATTAAATTAAATGCCATGTGGAAAATACTTAGGATAATATCTGGCTACCAAATAGGTATCTGTATCATTATATATTGTTTTGTAATAAATTACCACACATTTCATGACTTATCATAACCCTTATGTATTAACTCATTGTTCTTTAGGTGAGAAGTTCAGGGGGACTTACTTGGATTCTCTGCTTAGGGTTTCACCAGACTAAAATCAAAGTGTCAGCCAACTACATTTTCATCTGAAGCTTGGAGTCCTTTTCCGGGCTCATTTGTCTTATAGGAGTCAGTTCCTTGTGGTTGTCCCAGTTATCTTTTTGACTGTTGGCTGAAGATCACTCTAGGCTCCTAGACCTCCTTACATGAGGTCCCTCTTCACATTCTTTGATTCTCTCTGACTTCCTCTTCTTTCACCAGACAGAAAAAGATATGTATTATGGTATTAAATGTCTCATGTGATTAGATTAAGCTCGCCCTGATAATCTCCTGTTTAATTAACTCAAAGTAAACTGATTTGTAACGTTAATATATTTGCCAAATCCCTTTTGCCATGGAAAGGTAGCATAATAACACTTGTGATTTCTCATCATATTCTTTTTTTTTTTTTTTTTTGGCACAGTGCTTACTTTTATTCATTTTATTTTATTGTATTTTTTATTTCCATAGGTTTTTGGGGAACAGGTGGTATTTGGTTACATGAGTAAGTTATTTTATGGTGATTTGTGAGATTTTGGTGCACCCATCACCCGAGCAGTATACACTGAACCCAATTTCTAGTCTTTTATCCGTCACCCCCTCTCACCCTTTCTGCTGAGTCCTCAAAGTCCATTGTATCATTTGTATGCCTTTGCATCCTCATAGCTTAGCTCCCACTTATGAGTGAGAACATGCAATGTTTGGTTTTCCATTCCTAAGTTACTTTACTTAGAATCATAGTGTTCAATTTCATCCAGGTGGCTGCGAGTGTCATTAACTCGTTCCTTTTTATGACTGAGTAGTATTTTGTCATATATATACACATGACCATTTGGGGGATAATTGGCAAGCCATATGTAGGAGAATTAAACTGGATCCTCATTTCTCACCTTAACACAAATATCAACTTAAGATAGATCAAGGACTTAAATCTAAGACCTACAACTATGAAAATTCTAGAAGATAACCTCAGAAAAACTCTTCTAGACATTGGCTTAGGCAAAGACTTCAAGACCAAGAACCCAAAAGCAAATATAACAAAAACAAAGATAAATAAGTGGGACTTAATTAAACTAAAGAGCTTCTGCACAGCAAAAGGAACAGTCAGCAGAGTAAACAGACAACCCACAGAGTGGGAGAAAATCTTCACAAACTATACATCTGACAAAGGACTAATATCCAAAATCTAGAAGAAACTCAAACAAAATTAGCAAGAAGAAAGCAACAAACAGTCCCATCAAAAAGTGGGCTAAGGACATGAATAGACAGTTCTCAAAAAAAGATATACAAATGAAAAACAGTAAAGAAATTCCTTAAAGAAGTAAAAGTAGACTTATCATTGATCCAGCAATCCCACTATTGGGTATCTACCCGGAAGAAAAGAAGTCATTATACGAAAAAAATACTTCCACATGCATGTTTATAGCAGCACAATTCACAGTTGGAAAACTGTGAAACCAGCCCAAATGCCCGTTAATCAATGAGTGGATAAAGATACTTCTCATCATTTTCACAGTACCGGGTATTAAGTTGGGAAAACCTTATAGGAGCGTTTTAGAACTCTGTCTACCAGACAATAAATGTTGTTAGTTTATCCTGCTATTTCCGAAAGAAGCAGAGCTTGTTCTGTGCTAATTTTTATGTACATACTACATCTTAATATTATTCATGAAAATATTCACTATCTACACAGTCCCTGAAAGATCTGGGAAATCCAGAACTGGCATATTAAAAGTCCAAGCCTCAGAGCCAAATGATGGATCTGCTAAATCAATAAGGAATACCCACAGAGTGACATCAGAAATTCTGAAAAAATACATAAAACACCTGTGTATCATCACTTCAATTAAATCCAGTAATAGGTGTCCACTTATGAGTTGAGAGCTAAAGATTGCACGAGTCTGGTCTGAGCAAGGAAAACATAAAATACAATGAAAACGAGGAAAATAACGTAGACACTCCCTATAAGCTGCATCCTTATTTCTATGATAGGTAGAATTTATGCTGAAGTAACAATTGTTTTAAAACTAGTTAAAGTGGCCAGGCATGGTGGCTCACACCTGTAATCCTAGCACTTTGGGAGGTCGAGGTGGGCGGATCATGAGGTCAGGAGTTTGAGACCAGCCTTACCAACATAGTGAAATTTGTCTCTACTAAAAAATACAAAAAAATTAGCTGGGTGTGGTGGTGGCCAGCTACTTGGGAGGCTGAGGCAGGAGAATCACTTCAACCCGGGAGGTGGAGGTTGCAGTGAGCCGAGATTACACCACTGCACTCCAGCCGGGATGACAGTGCAAGACTCCATCTCTAAATAAATAAATAAAACTGGTTAAAGTATTGATTTAAGTGTCAGAGAGAACAGTGAGTAGAATCAGAGATCAAATCTTGGGCTCTGGACCTTACTCTTCCACACGTTATTAAGAAGATCAAAAAAATTAGAATGTTCTCAGTAAGTATGAGAAGTCAAGAAAGAGAATAAAAAACCCCTTATCCTCCTCTGATCAAAGAGTCCTAACTCAGTGAGGTCAGAACCACTGACAGCCAACTTTCTGATACAGTTTGGATGTTTGTCCCCTCCAAATCTCATGTTGGGATGTGTTCCTCAGTGTTGGAGGTGGGGACTGGTGGGGTGGTGTTTGGGTCAGCAGGGAAGGTCTCTCATGAATGACTTGGTGCCCTCCTCCTGGTAATGAGTGAGTTCTCACTCTGTTGGTTCACATGATACCTGGTTGTTGAAGAGTCTGGCACTTCTCTCTCATGCTTCCTTTCTCA